>NC_089221.1:87071963-87705797 GCF_963924675.1 Phocoena phocoena | reverse complement strand
TCATTGCCTTGAGGGAAGGGCAACCTGACTGCTGCTACAATCTCTGCCCATGGTGGCAGAGAAGGTTTTACCTTCCTCCTCTTTTGGGACTGTTACGACTTAGAATACTGCAACAGCCAGACCTGAGCCACAGTGAGCTGGAGAAGTCTGCCCAGAAATCAAAGAGAAGATAGGCAAAAGTGGTACCCAATGGAAAAGACTTGTATAACAAAAAGTAAGAATATGTATGAAGATATAGATACATTGCAGAAAGGACTTTTTGGAAATAAAAGCTTTCATTTTCAAACCAAAATCAAAGTTAACAGATGAAATGAAGTCAGGTTTATTCACTGCTGAGACCTTAATTAGTCACCTAGAAGATGAATGGAAGTAATAGCTTAAAGCACAGAGCAGAAATATAAAGAGATTAAAATCATAAGGAAACTAGACAATACATTTGGAGGATGTATATTAAATATTTAACATATTAATACTAAGAATTCCAGAAGGAATCAAGCACTAGATGGAGAAACAATAATAAACAACATAAAATATCTCTTAAGGCCAAGGAAGGACAGGAGATTGAATACTGATGCACACACTGAGTTCCAGACAGATTTAATGAGGAAAAAGCATATATTTAGGCATATTCTAATAAAGTTTCAAAAACCCAATAATAAAAAAAAAAATTTCTAAGTTGCCTGAAATAAAGAACATGTTATTTGAAGAAAAAAAGAAAAAAGAACTAAACAAAACATAATTCTGGTAGGCACCACTAGAAACTAGAAAGACAGCTAATATATAATGTCTATGAAATACTGAGAGATAAGAATTGTAACCCTAAATTTCTTATACCTAACCAAAATAGCACTTACTTTTCAGAGTTTAAAACAGATATTTGTATTATGCAAGAATGAAAGCGTACTCTAGGTTTTATCTTGTTGGCGTTTGAGAAAAGTGTTTCTATGAAGAAACAGAGTATCTTGGCAGGAAAAATAATTCACATATCCTTTTCTAATAATAGTACAGAAATATGCATCTTAACATACATACCAGGAAAAACTGTCTCAAAGTATTGAAAGGTAGACTTCCCTAATTAACTAGAAGAATAAGAGAATCAAGTTTAATTTAATCAAGAAAAGAACACATAACATAAACATACACATAAAATAAAATGGAAGGAATAAAATAAAGTGTACTTTTTTCATCAAATGTGAATAGGCTAAATGCTCTTACTAAAAATGGTGACTCTAATACTAGGTTAAAAAAGCAAGCCCCTAAAAAACACTAAAATACTAAAGAAATATAGAAATTAAAGAGACGGGTTAAAAAATCATGCAAATATACACAAAAGAATAGAGAATTGATAATATTAACAGATAAGGTGGAATTTGATGAGCTAAAATTTAAACAGACTAAGAATGGATATAATGTCATGAAATGCCTCTTTCAAAACTGATTAGAGGGGCTTCCCTGGTGGCGCAGTGGTTAAGAATCTGCCTGCCAATGCAGGGGACATGGGTTTGAGCCCTGGTCTGGGAAGATCTCACATGCCACAGAGCAACTAAACCCGTGCACCACAACTACTGAGCCTGCGCACCTAGAGCCCATGCTCCGCAACAAGAGAAGCCATTGTAATGAGAAGCTCGCGCACTGCAATGAAGAGTAGCCCCCGCTCGCTGCAACTAGAGAAAGCCTGTGCACAGCAATGAAGACCCAGCACAGTGAAAAATAAAATTAATTAATTAATTAAAACTGAATACAGTAGGAAAAATATGGAAGTATATAGAGAATTTGAATAGTACGATCAATATACTCATTTTAATAGTAACTCACATTGTTCAAAAGAAAATATAGATCTTTATTTGTCCATGAAACATTTCAAATACTGATAATATACTTGGCCATTAAGAAAACCTCAACAAGTATAAACACATGAGATCATATCTACTGAAGATCACATCCTTTAATAAAATAAAGCAATAAATGGAAAAAACTCAATTGGAGATTAAAAAAAATACTCCTAGATTATTCTTATATCAAAGAGGAAACAAAAATTGACATTACTAATTCTAGAAAGCAGGGAATATAAGCCTCACGTTATTGTCTCACAACAATTAAATGAGAAGAAAATATATCCTCTTTATCACATTCCACATTAAAAATGACAACAATATCAACAATAATGAAATAACAAATGCTTATCTTAAGGAATTGAAAAAATGGAAAAATGAGCCAAAAGGAAACAGAAAGAGAAAAATGATGAATCTGAAATTGCTAAAGTAGAAAAACATACTGGTAGTGATAAAATTCATCAAAAAGCTGGTCTTATGAAATGATAAATTAGAAATCAATCAAATTTTTTCAATTATAAAACTGATGAAAGAAATAAGAGACAGGAAAATTATACAAAATTTGTTGTGGGAGTGAAGTAGAATGATAGGAAAAATGAAAAGAATTGTAGAAAAAAACTGCAATTCTTTGGACAAAATTTTGAGGGAACAAATAATTTTTTATAAAAATATAGATTATAATCAAAGCAACTCAAAAGGAATACGAAGACCACTTTCTACAGAAGGGCTTAAATAGGTGATCACAGAGCAACCACTGAAAAACTTAACAAGACCAGAAGGATTCATAGATGAATTATATCTAGCTTTTTACCAGTTTAACTTGCCAGGCTATTTAACTGATGCATGCATGGAAAAAATGAAAAACTTTCTTACTAATTTTTTAGAGCTGGTATAAATTTAATCCCAAACCTGATAAAGATTATATAGAACAAACAGTCTAATCCCACTTAAATATAATCATGAAAATAGTCCAAATTAAATACTGGTAAAGAGAATCCAAAAATATGGAAAAATAATAATGCACTTAAATGAGACATGATTTATTCTGGGAATACAGGGTGATTATATACCAGGAATCTAGCAGCATAATCCACTACACAAACAAATTGAGAAACAACATAGTCACAGAAGTAGATGAAAATAATTTGCTTAAACTTGGCAGCCAGTTTTTGAAAACCGTTAGGTTAAATGGTAACAAAAGAAACCTACTTAAAGGTAATAAAGGGAGCTTCCTTAGTGACACAGTGGTTAAGAATCTGCCTGCCAATGCAGGAGACACAGGTTCAAGCCCCAGTCTGGGAAGATCCCACATGCTGCGGAGCAGCTAAGCCCGTGCACCACAACTACTGAGTCTGCGCTCTAGAGCCCGCAAGCCACAACTGCTGAGCCCACACACCACAACTACTGAGCCCGCACGCCACAACTACGGAAGCCCGCATGCCTACAGCCCGTGCTCCCAACAAGAGAAGTCACCACAATGAAAAGCCTGTGCAGCACAATGAAGAGTGGCCCCCACTCGCATCAATCAGAGAAAAGCCCGCGTGCAACGAAGCCCCGATGCAGCCAAGAATAAAATAAATAAAATAAAATAAATAAATTTATAAAGGTAATAAAGATCGTGAAATCTGGACCAAGGTGGCAGAGTAGGAGGATGTGGAGCTCACCTCATCCAACAAACATACTAAAAATACATCTACATATGTAACAATTCTCACAGAAAAATAATTGGAAACTGGCTGAAGAACTCCTATGCAACCAAAGCTGCAAGAAAGATCTCCATGTAACCAGGTAGGATGAAGAAAAAAAGGCATCAGGTCATGATCTCTGGCCCTGGGAGGGAACTGTAAGGAGGGGAAGGTCCGCATGGGTGGACTCTCACCCTGGGGAGTGAGCAGGTTGAGTCACAACTGAGTACCTCAGTCCTGGGGTCCTGCATGGAGGAGATGGGCCCCCTTGCCTGCTGGAAAATGCTCTGAGACAGACAGAAGGGCTGGAGAAGCCTAGACTCTACTCCCAAGGATCGCGCCCATGCTGGCTTGCTGACACTCAGGGTGGAGAGAGCCTTGCACTGGCAACTGCCTCCTTCCTGCACTTTCCAATCTGAAAGGGTGAACACCCCAGCCCCACTAACTCCACACCGAAGCCTGGTGTAAGTTCTGGGCAGACTTGATCCAACTGTGCAGAGACAGACTGGGGTACACGGGGAAAGCTGCAGAGGCCATTGTTAGAACATGCAAGGGGCAGTAGGTGTAGCTGCAGAATAAACTGTCAGTGTGCATGAGGGGTGGTGTCACAAGAGTGCATAGCGGCTAAGTGCTCCATCTCAGGCAAACAAGCCCTGGAAGAGGACTCAATCTAGCTACACAGAAACAGCCCACAGGGCCCAGGGTATAGTCCAGGTGGGGTGGTGATGGCCCATGTCAGTGCAATTAGGAGTATGCAGTGGTTCATCTTCCAGCAACGTATCCTGGCTCCACCCACTCCATACCACAGCTTAGCAGTAGATCTAGGACAAACAGGTCCTAGAAGAAGTCTGCCACAGAGGCAACCCCGATCTCAGGTGGCAGCTCATCAACCTCAATTCTTGCAGCCACAACGTTGACTCTCAGCCATAGCCTGCTCCACAGCATAGCCTTACACTAGATCTGAGACAACTGCAACAGAGAAAGGGGTGCCATCTTGGGCTGCGTCTAAGCAGAACTGGCAGATGCCTACACAGGCAGCCCATAGGTCCTCTGTGATCACATGGGACTAGCTTACTTCAGCAATCACCTCTTTTCAGGCAGGGCATGCACTCAAAACAAGAGGAGCCTGACTAAACCCAACTCTCAGGGCTTCTATGTCAAAAACTGGGAAACAGACTCCACCTTGACAGGGCAGTGACAGAGCAGAGAGGAAATGCCACCTCATGTCCATCACAGGCTCTAGATATGACACCACCAACCATATCCCCTATCAAGGGGAAAATGGTCAGCACACTCTGGGGAAAGATGTGCCCAGCATCCATACCAAAACCAGCCCTCACACCAAAAACACTGGACACACACTGTCTACATAAAAACACCCCTTCAAGACCAGAGTGGATAACTGTATCTCCTAAATTCATAGAGGCTGAGAAAGTAAGGTAAAATGAAAAGTCAGAGGAACTACTCACAGTTAAAAGAACAAGAGAAATCCCCTAAAAGAGCAAATAATGAAACAAACCTCACTAGTCTACTAGACCCCCCAAGTTCAAAAATAAGGTAATAAAAATGCTAACTTAATTAAGAAAAATTATTGATAGAAATGCAGATCACTGTAACAAGGAACCAGAAACCATAAAGATGAACCAATCGAAAATAGACAAATTGCTGGGCTTCCCTGGTGGCACAGTGGTTGAGAGTCTGCCTGCTGATGCAGGGGACATGGGTTCGTGCCCCGGTCCGGGAGGATCCTGCATGCCATGGAGCGGTTGGACCCGTGGCCCATGGCGGCTGAGCCTGCGCATCCAGAGCCTGTGCTCCACGGCAGGAGAGGCCACAGTGGTGAGAGGCCCGTGTACCACAAAAAAAAAAAAAAAAAAGACAAATTGCTGAGATAAAAACCAATCTAGAAGCAATAAATAGCAGACTAAATAACACAGAAGCACGAATAAGTGATCTGGAAGATAGAATAATGGAAATCACCCAATCAGGACAGCAGAAAGACAAATAAAAAAAAAAGGAGAAAAGAAAGCAACATACGAGATATATAGGATAATATAAAGTGTGCCAGCTTATGCATATTAGGAATTCCAGAAGGAGAAGAGACAAGGGGAGCAAAAATGTGTTTGAAGAAATTATGGCTGAAAACTTCCCAAACCTAAAGAAGGAAACTGATATCCAGGTATAAGAAGTACAGAGGGTCGCAAACAAGCAGACCTACTCCAAGACATACCATAATTAAAATGGCAAAAGTTAAAAATAAAGTCTAAACGCAGCAGGAGAAGAACAAACAGTCAGTTACAAGGGAGCCCCCATAAGGCTATCAGCTGATTTCTCTGAAGAAACTTTGCAGGCCAGAACAGAGTGCCATGATATAGTCAAAGTCCTGAAAGGGAAAAACCTGTAACCTAGGATACTCTACCCAGTAAGATTATCACTCAGAATAGATGGAGAGAGAAAGACTTTCTCAGATAAGTAAAAACTAAAATAATTCAGCAATACTAAACTCACCCTAAAAGAAATAATGAAAGACCTTCTCTAAATAGAGAAGCAAGAATCTACAGGAAAGGGAAAAATCACAATAGGAAAGGCAAATATATAAAAGCACTGAATATCACCTAAATAAGCCAGTATGTAGATTAAGAAACAAACAAAAAAATAAAAGTGATTATAACTACAATTAACGGTTAAAAGATGAGCATGAAGATGTAAAACAGGACATCAAAATCATAAAATGTGGGGGAGGAGTGTATAAAAATGTAGATCTTTTACAATGTGTTTGAACTTGAATGATTATCAGTTTAAAGCAAGAAGATACAGTTATGAGTCAACATACTTGGACTCCATGGTAACCACAAATTAAAAATATACCACAGATTTACAAAAGCCAAAAAGAAAGGAACTCAAGTATACTATATAAGAAGATCATCAAACCACACAAGGAGAAACAAAAGAATAAGAAACAAAGAAGAACTACAAAAACAACTGGAAAACAAGGATTAAAATGGCAACGATTACATACCTATCAATAATTACCTTAAATGTCAATGGACTAAATGCTCTGATCAAAAGACAGAGAGTGGATTGACAAAAACAAGAATGTACAATATGCTGCCTACAAGAGATTCACATCAGGGCAAAAGACACACTTAGGCTGAAAGTGAGGGATGGAAGAAGATACTTCATGCAAATGGAAACTACAAGAAAGTGGGGGTAGCAATACTTATATAAGATAAAATAGACTCTAAAACAAAAGCCATAAAGAAAGACAAAAGAAGGCATTATATAATGATGAAGGGATGAATACAAGATGAGGATATTACACTCCTTAACATATACACACTCAGTATAGGAGCACCTAGATATATGAAACAAATACTAAGAGACATAAAGGGAGAAACTGACAATAACACTATAATAGTAGGAGAATTTAACCTCCCACTGACATCAATGGATGGATCAAACAGAAAATCAATAAAGCAACAGAGGTTCTAAATGACACAATAAACCATTTGGACCTATTTGATAGGTACAGAATACTACATCCAAAAAACCCAGAAAACAAATTATTTTCAAGCACACAAGGAACATTTTCTAGGACAGACCAAATACTAGGTCACCAAACGTACCTCAACAAATTTAAGAGGACAGAAATTATTTCAAGCATCTGTTTTGACCACAATGGTATGAAACTAGAAATTAATCACAAACAGAAAAATGGGAAAAGAACAAACATATGGAGACGAAACAACATGCTACTAAAACATCAATGGGTCAACAATAAAATCAAAGAAGAAATCAGAAAATACCTCAAGACAAACTAAAATGAAAATACAATCATACAAAATTTATGGGGTGCAGCAAAAGCAGTTCTAAGAGGAAAGCTCATAGTGATACACGCCTTCCTCAAGAAACGAGAAAAATCTCAAATAACCAACCAAACCTACCACATAAAAAAATTATTAAAAGAACAAACAAAACACAAAGCCAGCAGAAGGAAGGAAATAATAAAGATTAGAGAAGAAATAAAACAGAGATTAAAAGAAAAAAAGGAAAGATCAATAAAACCAAGGGCTGGATTTTATAAAAGATAAACAAAATCCACAAAGCTCTAGCCAGGATAACCAAGTAGAAAAGAAAGAGGGCCCAAATAAACAAAATCAAAAGTGAAAGAGGAGAAATAACTGATACCACAGAAATACAAAAAAATCATAAGAGAAAACTAGAACGGTTATATGCCAACAGATTGGACAACCAAGAAGAAATGGACAAGTTTCTAGACATACAACCTGCCAAAACTGAGTAAAGAAGAAACAAATAATTTGAACAGACTGATCACTAGAAGTCAAATAGAATCTGTAATGAAAAATCTCCCTGCAAAAAAAAGTGCAGGACTGGATGGCTTCGTTGAAGAATTCTACCAAACATACAAGAAACACTTATACCCATCCTTCTCAAACTATTCCAAAAGATGAATAGGAGAAAACACTCCCAAATTCTTTCGATGAAGCCAACATCACCCTGATACCAAAGTGAAGATACTACAAAAAAAAAGATCACAGGCCAATATCTATGATGCATATAGATGCAAAATTCCTCCACAAAACATTAGCAAACCAAATCCAACAATACATAAAAAGGATCATATACCATGATCAAGCTGGATTCATTCCAGGGTCCAAGGATGGCTCAACATAGGCAAATCAATCAATGTGATACACCACATTAACAAACGGAAAGACAAAAACTAAATGATCACCTCAATAGACACAGAAAAAAATAACTGACAAAATTCAATATCCATTCATGATAAAAACTCTCACCATCAACATTGTGAAATGACTATATTAACCAAAGCAATCTACAGATTCAATGCAATCCCTATCAAACTACCAATTGCATTTTTCACAGAAACAGAACAAAAAAACTGCACAATTTATGGAAACACAAAAGACCCTGAACAGCCAAAGCAACCTTGAGAGAGAAAAATGGAGTTGGAGGAATCAGGCTCCCTGACTTCAGACTATACTACAAAGGTACAGTAATCAAAAGAGTATGGTACTGGCACAAAAACAAAAAGATAGATCAATGGAACAGCATAGAAAGCCCAGAGATAAACCCACGCACATGTGGTCACCTTATCTTTAATAAAGGAGGCAAGAATATACAATGGAAAAAAAGACAGCCTCTTCAATAAGTGGTGCTGCAAAAACTGGATAGCTACATGTAAAAGATTGAAATTAGAACACTTCCTAACACCATATACCAAAATAAACCCAAAATGGATTAAAGACTTAAATGTAAGGCCAGACACTATAAATCTCTTAGAGGAAAGCATAGGCAGAACACCCTATAACATAAATCACAACAAGATCCTTTTTGACTCACCTCCTAGAGAAATGGAAATAAAAACAAAATTAAACAAATGGGACCTAACGAAATGTAAAGGCTTTCACACAGCAAAGGAAACCATAAACAAGACAAAAAAACAGCCCTCAGAATGGGAGAAAATATTTGCAAACGAAGCAATTGAAAAAGGATTAATCTCCAAAATATACAAGCAGCTCATGCAGCTCAATATCAAAAAAGCAAACAATCCCATCCAAAAATGTGCAGAAGATCTAAATAGACATTTCTCCCAAGAAGATATACAGATTGCCAACAAACACATGAAATGATGCTCAACATCACTAATCATTAGAGAAATGCAAATCAAAATTACAATGAAGTATCACCTCACACTGGTCAGAATGGCCATCATCAAAAAATCTACAAGCAACAAATGCTGGAGCAGGTGTGGAGAAAAGGGAACCCTCTTACACTGTTGGTGGGAATGTAAATTGATACAGCCACTATGGAGAACAGTATGGAGATTCCTTAAAAAACTAAAAAGAGAACTACCATACGACCCAGCAATCCCACTACTGGGTACATACCCTGAGAAATCCATAATTCAAAAAGAGTCGTGTACCACAATGTTCACTGCAGCTGTATTTACAATAGCCAGGACATGGAAGCAACCTAAATGTCCACTGCCAGATGAATGGATAAAGAAGATGTGGCACATATATACCATGGAATATTACTCAGCCATAAAAAGAAACAAAACTGAGTTATTTGTAGTGAGGTGGATGGACCTAGAGTGTGTCATACAGAGTGAAGTAAGTCAGAAAGAGAAAAACAAATACCATATGCTAACACATATATATGAAATATTAAAAAAATAAAAAGTTTCGGAAGAACCTAGGAGCAGGACCGGAATAACGATGCAGATGTACAGAATGGACTTGAGGACACAGGGAGTGGGAAGGGTAAGCTGGGATGAAGTGAGAGAGTGGCATGGACATACATGCACTACCAAATGTAAAATAGATAGCTAGTGGGAAGCAGCTGCATAGCACAGGGAGATCAGCTCAGTGCTTTGTGACCACCTAGAGCGGTGGGATAGGTAGGCTGGGAGGGAGATGCAAGAGGGAGGGGATATGGGGATATATGTATACGTATAGCTGATTCACTTTCACATACAGCAGAAACTAACACAACAATGTAAAGCAATTATACTCCAATAAAGATTTTTTTAAAATCTTACTTAAGTGGATATAGAGGGAACATATCTCAACACAATAAAAGCCATTTACAA
The DNA here is from genome assembly GCF_963924675.1 of Phocoena phocoena. Taxonomy (NCBI): domain Eukaryota; kingdom Metazoa; phylum Chordata; class Mammalia; order Artiodactyla; family Phocoenidae; genus Phocoena; species Phocoena phocoena. The sequence goes on along the minus strand of NC_089221.1, from coordinate 87,695,643 downwards.
CAAACCCACAGCCAACTTAATACACCATGATGAAAAGCTGAAACTGTTCCCACTAAATTCAGGAATGAGACAACAATTCCCACTCTTACCACTTCTATTCAAAATAGTGTTGGTAGTCCTAGAACAGCAATCAGAGAAAGAAAAAAGAAATAAAAGGTATCTGAATGGGAAGGGAAGAGGTAAAACTGTCACTATTTGCAGATGACATGATACTCTCTCTATATATATATATAGAGAATCCTAAAATCTCCATACAAAAACTATCAAAACTAATAAATGAATTCCATAAAGAACAAGGATACAAGTTGAATAAACAGAAATCTGTTGCATTTCTTTACACTAATATGAAATATTAGAAAGAGTAAAACAGCAATCTTGTTTTAAATAGCATCAAAAAACCCAGCAACAACAACAAAAAACAACCTAGAAAGAAACTCAACCAAGGAGTTGAAAGACTTATATGCTGAAAACTATATAACATTGATAAAGGAAACTGAATATGATTAAAAGAAAAACATCCCATGTTCTTGGATTGGAAGAATTTGGTTAAAATGTCCATACTACCCAAAGCAATCTACAGATTTAATGTAACCCCTATCAAAATATCCATGACATCTTTCAAAGAACTAGAACAAATAATCTTAAATTTTATATGGAACCACAAAAGGCCTAGAACTGCCAAAGTAATCCTGAGGAAAAAGAAAAAAGCTGGACGCATAATCCATTCAGACTCCAGACTACACTATAAACCTACAGTAATCAAAACAGCATGGTTGGGCTTCCCTAGTGGCACAGTGGTTGAGAGTCCACCTGCCGATGCAGGGGACACAGGTTCATGCCCCGGTCCGGGAAGATCCCACATACCGCGGAGTGGCTGGGCCCGTAAGCCATGGCCGGTTAGCCTGCGCGTCCGGAGCCTGCGTGTCCAGAGCCTGTGCTCTGCAACGGGAGAGGCCATAACAGTGAGAGGCCCGCATACCGCAAAAAACAAAAGCAAAAACAAACAAAAAAACCCAGCATGGTGGGGCTTCCCTGGTGGCAAAGTGGTTGAGAGTCCACCTGCTGATGCAGGGGACATGGGTTCATGCCCCAGTCTGGGAAGATCGCACATGCCGCGGAGCGGCTGGGCCTGTGAGCCATGGCCACTGAGCCTGTGCACCTGGAGCCTGTGCTCCGCAACGGGAGAGGCCACAACAGTGAGAGGCCCACGTACCGCAAAAAACAAACAAAAAAACCAGCATGGTGTTGGCACCAAAAAAACCCCCAGAAATCAAAGGAACAGAACAGAGAACCCAGAGATTAACTGACACACCTACCATCAATTAATCTACAACAAAGATGGCAAGAATATACAATGGAGAAAAGATAGTCTCTTCAACAATTGGTGTTGGGAAAGCTGGATAGCTACCTGTAAATCAGTGACGTTAGAACACTCCCTCATGCCACGTAGAAAACTTAACTCAAAGTGGTTTAAAGACCTAAATATAAACCATGACACCATAAAACCCCTAGAAGAGAATATAGGCAAAACATTCTCTGACATGAATTGTAGCAATATTTTTTACATCTGTTTCCCAAGACAAAATAAACGAAAGCAAATATAAACAAATGTGACCAATCAGACACAAAAGCTTTTGCACAGCAAAGGAAACCATCAACAAAATGAAAGGACAACCTAAAGAATGGGAGAAAATATTTGCAAAGGTTGTGACTGACAAGGGGTTAATGTCCAAAATATACAAACAGCTCATACAACTCAACATTGAAAAAAACAAATAACCCAATCAGAAATTTGGCAGGAGACCTAAACAGACATTTCTCCAAAGGAGACATCCAGATGTTCAACAGGCACATGAAAAGATGCTCAGCATCACTAATTATTAGAGAAATACAAATCAAAACTACAATGAGGTATCACCTCACACTGGTCAGAATGGCTATCACCAAAAAATCTATAAACAATAAATGCTGGAGAGGGTGTGGAGAAAAGGGAACCCTCTTGCACTGTTGGTAGGAATGTAAATTGATACAGCCACTATGGAAAACTGTATGAAGGTTCCTCAAAAAACTAAAAATAGAGCTACCATATGATCTGGCAATCCTACTCCTGGGTAAATACCTGGAAAAAATGTAAACTCTTATTTGAAGACACATGCACTCCAATGTTCTCAGCAGCTATATTTACAATACCCAAGACGTGGAGAGAACCCAAGTGTTCATCAACAGACAAATGGATTAAGAAAATGTGGTATATATACACAATGGAGTATTACTTAGCCATAAAAAAGAATGAAATATTGCCATTTGCAGCAACATCAATGGACCTAGAGAATATTATACTTAGTGAAATATAAGAAAAAAGAAAGAAGCTGGAGGTATAGGAAAGACAAATACTATATGATGTCATTTATACATGGAATCTAAAAATAATACAAATGAATCTACATACAAAACAGAAACAGATTCACAGACATAGAGAACAAACTTATGGTTACCAAACGGGAAAGAAGTGAGGAAGGGACAAATTAGGAATATGGGGTTGACAGATAAAAACTACAATACACAAAATAGATAAGCAACAAGGATTTACTGTATAGCACAGGGAATTATATTCAATATCTTGTAATAACCTATAATGGAATATAATCAGAAAAAAATCACTATGCTGTACACGTGAAGCTAACACAATAGTGTAAATCAAGCATACTTCAATTGCACAATTACTGCATTTAGGCAACTCTTGAAAATTTACTACAAAATTGTATTTGTAAACCCCAAGAGGGAAGGAATATGAAATAGCAGTTTATAGGGGACCAAACCAAACAATTATAAGAAAAAGCTGTAAACTCATTAGTATTCAGGGAAATTTGATAATGGGATTGGGCTTATATTCAAGAAAAATAAAAGACCAGTAACTACCTTTGGTGCAGTGATATGAGTAAAGAATTATGGACAGAAATGTGGAATGTTTTACCATTTTGGACAGCAGTCTAGAAACACTACTCAAATCTATTTCTGTCCATCCATGATCTATCTATCTATCTAGTTGTAACAAGCCCACTCCTGAGAATCTATACCATTGGGGGAAAAAAAAATGTGTATGGATGTATCCAGAAGGAAATGAACTTATCTTTGAATTCATCTTCACAACAAAACACGGAAACATACTAAGTCATGTGGGAACAAATGATCATACATCAAGACCCGGGTCTCTTATGCAGCCATGCCATAGCATGACATAGAACCACATGGGTTGATTTGAAATGATCTCATGAGGTGCTTTTCAGAGGAAAAAGCAAGATGGAGAAAAGTATATATATCATATCCCATTTTTGAAAGAAACCATGACCAACCTCATACATAGGTTTATATATATGTATATGTACATGTATATTCATATATGATTATATGATATGAAAACAGTATGAAAGTATACATATGCAGTAGTTCATATTCTATACCTTATAGGGAAGGAAAGCAAGGAGGAAATAAGTGTGGGGAAAAAAGAAGAAAAATGCTGTAATAAAAAAGTCATAACATGTATAATTCCATTTGTGTTAATGTGAAACCACATTTATGTATGTATATGGAATTTTTAAGAAAATTAGTAAAAACAAAGAAAGTTGGGAAAGATGTCTATGTTATGAGTGCCATAAACGAGGATAAAATATGTTATGAGCATTTAAATTTCATCTTATAGGTTCTGTGTCACGTATATTTTGTTACTTATTTTTGCTCATAGTGTTGGCAGAAGTACCTTTAAAATATTATATTTACTCCTATGGATATTTAAAGAAAATTAGCATGTCCTGGGGCTTTGCTAAAACTCCATCTTTGGAACTCATACTATAGGAATAGACCTCAAGAATGCTTGAAATCCAGACCCATTAAAAACGGGAGATGGTAAATTGAAGAACATTTCTCAAAAATACAATAAACTAGTGAATACAACAAAAAAGCAGAATCACAGACATAGAGAATACACTAGTGGTTACCAGGGGGTAAGGAAGACAGGGGTGGGAGGGGAAGAACGGGTGGGGGAGCAGAAGGCACAAACTGTTGGGCATAAGATTGGCTCAAGGATGTATTGTACAACATGGGGGATACAGCCAATGTCTGTAATAACGGTAAATGGAAAGTAACCTTTAAAAATTGTGCTAAAAATAAAACTGAAAAACAAAGAAAAAACAACATTTACTTGGATTCTTTTATTCAGGAAACGGTCAGGAATGCACTGTGGTTGTTATTAGTCACTTCTCATTTCGTGAGCAAGCAGGCGCATAGACTGGGTCTCTATAAGAGCTGAAAGGAGTCAGAAGGTTATTAAGCCCCTTAAGAATGAAAGGAAACAAGCTTTTCAGAAGAACCAGATGGAATTTTAATCTGAAATCACATTGGCAGCTGGGCTCCCAAAGGGCATGGAAGTTTGTCCCATATTTGAAATATGCTCCTGGTCTCCCAGCTCTGATTGTCTGTATAAGAACCCAGTATTATTTCCTTACCTACTTAGTAGAACTTGTATCCTTTGCCTGCGTCTGTTGGTGTCTTACTCTTGTGTCATCACTGCATATGTTAGAAAACTGTCTTCATTCATTTATTCAACAAATATCTTTTGAATGCCTACCATGGGCCAGACACTACACTGTATGTGTAAACTTGTATTAGGGCAATTTTTTTGTTACTTAGTACATCTATTCTCTGCAAAGACTACAAGACTTCCTTGTCTACCTTTGTATAATAGCTTCCTATAAAGAGTTCCTACAATAGCTGTGCTAGAGAAACTGCTACTTATTGTAGTATGGTGGAGTGCCTTACACTGCATTCTGTACAACAGTAAATACTATAGAAAGGTTCTAGTGCATTTGATGATATCTGGCCAGCTTACTCATAATAACTCTGACTTCACTGTGGAAGAAGGGCCTTCTATGCAAGGCATAAAATCCAATTGATTTTTATGAAATAAGACGCTATGAAGAAGAAATGCATTAAGTGTACCGTATCACAATAATTCCACTTTGTAAGCTAAATGGCTTTTGGAACATTGTTGAAAACGCTGTCACCATTCTGAGCATACATAAAAGAGCAAGATAAGGCCAATAATTTAAAAGTCAATGCTATTCCTATTCAAAGATTTCTTTCCTCAATTAATAAAGCATCTCTCCTCTGTGTCAGTTAAAAATAAAATCCAGAATAGCTTTATATGATATGATCAAAGAGCAATATGTAAGTTATGTTGATTCTACAAAGTTTCTTTATTGAATTCTGTGCTTGCTGCTATCTAACTTCCATTTAACATACCTTATAAAATCTACTATGTATATTTTAAATGATACATTTTTGCTTGGGCCGCATTTATCATATTGTTTTAAAATTAGTTTATTTCAGAAAGCCTGGTTAAATTTTGAAAAATATTTCTAAAATAATGGTATATGAATGCAGACAGGAAAAGCAAGCCATCAGATTTCTGGGACAGAAATGTAGCTCTTTAAATCAGACAATAAATTGCAATGAGTTGGGTTAGGTACAAAAATGCCTGCAGCATTGTTTCTTAACCTTATTTCTGCCCTACATACCTGAAGAATATAGTATACTCCTATCAATAATAGGGACATGGTGACAGTGATTATGTGATTTGGAGGAGGAGTAGAGTAGACTGAAAACCACCAGCCAACATATCAACCAACCAATCATCCTACATGAAAGAAATTATTTGTAAATTCTCTCCTGGAGGATATATCTGAAAGTAGTTAAAACTATGTGGAAAATTCTTGAATCTAGCAAGTTTTGTTTTTATTTCTGATGATCCTAAGTGAAGTGATAAACTGGTTTTGAACCTGGCATCTACATGTTCAGCGAGTATATGATTAAACAAGAAATGAAAGAGATGCTTTTTAATATCCTTTATTTCCCATTACGGCAAAGCAGTATATACTGCTTTGTCATTTAACATTTCCATGTTTAATGGAACTTCTCACAGGGTTTTATAAAAGCTATCTGGTAATATCTAGCATAATTAACATATATGCATATTTTTTACTTTGTATTCATTTCTGAAAATCTGTCTCATTAAAGTAAGCCCCTTATATATCTAAAACAGAGAGGTCCATGGATGATCCTTCTAAAGCTATTTGTGAAAAACAGAAACACCCCAAATGAATATTATTTAGAAATAAAAGATTGTGTTTCTAAACTATGACCTATTATTCTGCTATTAAAAAGAATAAATTATATTTAAACCAACTCACTTAGGTTTCCTCAAGACATTTTTAAAGAGAAAAAGCAATGACGTAAAGAAATACCTGACAATTTTTGTGAAACCAACAGTTGCAAAATCCCCACATATCACTACAAATGATTACATATTGAGAAAAATATGCAAAAGATAAACAAGTTCAAAACAAAACCTCTATGTGTATGATTCTATTTATGTAAAATTCTTTCTTTCCATCTATCTACCTACCTACCCACCCACCCAACTATCATGTACAGTCATACAAGAAAGCTGAATCACCAGAATGTTAATGATGGTTATCAGAGTGGCACGATTGCAGTATACATTTTACTTGTTTTCACTTTTATGTGTTGTTTGACCTTTTTACATTGTTTACATTATTTGGATTTTTTTAACTTACCAAGGAAAATTAAAAGTATATCCATTCTGAAAATCAAATGCTTAGGGAGAACTCCTTCCTGGCTTTCAAGGGTAATAAAAATCTCCAATCTACTGACAAACCAAACACCAATCAATGAACGAAACCAATTTTCTACCTATTAACTAACCAGTTAAAAAAAGAAACAAGTATGTTTATCTGTAAGAAATATTTGTGTTTTGAAAACATGTTTTTCCAAATTAATGTTGGTCTATTTTTTTCTTCAAAGGTCATTTTGTTTTAAATATTAAAGAGGGAGAAATAACTAAATAATAGCTGCTTAAGCTATTTCCTAAAAGCTGTTCTCAACACAGAAAGAAAGAAGGGTCAGGCCAATTGTTCTCATAACTCCCTTTTCCTGGGTTTGAAGCTGAGGGAAGAAATTTACTTTTTCCCCTTAAAAATCGCTTGGGAGGGGAACTAGGATCCCATGTGCCATGCGGCGCAGCCAAAAAACAAACAAACAAAAAACAACAACAACAACAAAAATTGCTTGAGGAAATCCCTCTAAGCCAACCTGTATGGTATATTCCCATTTTATTCAACCTTTCCTCACTGATGAGCATTGTTTTATTCTAGTAGGGGAAGATTTATCTCTTCAGCTTTGCTAGACTGTAGAACAAATGAGTATCTTAGTTATGATGATGGGAGTGTTTGAAGGCTCTGACTCAGACCCACCACCCAATCCAGGGTCCTTCAAGCATTATGCAGAAGGTACCACAGTACAGTGGAATTCCCTGCGTACTGAAATCAAGCAGGATGCATTTCAAATCCCTGTGCCACCTCGCACGAGCTGTGAAACTTGGTAAGTTATTTACTGTTCTGGAGTTTCTGTTTCTTCACCTGTCAAGTGGGCACAGCAACTCTTAGTGTTAGAGGTGTAGAAAAGACTCAACAAACTGTATTTATAAGCACTCAGCCCTGTGCCTGGATGATATTTCACAATCACTCAATAAATGATAACCACTACTGTTATGATTTTTATACGTTTCTGTATCTTTTCAGAGTGTGTTGGTGTCACAAAAAATGATTGCTTCTATGGGTATGTGTATGAGCATTATTTACATCAAATGAGGACTATCCTTATTTTTTAGCTACTTAAGTTCCATGCATCATAATATATTAAAACAATATTCTATTTTCCATGAACCGGGGGGAGTGGAGGAAGCAGAATTGATTCAGGATGATGAAATAATTATATTTAAATGCATTCTCTATCTCTATGCCATGTGATCTTAGCTGGCTCTTGCTCTTCCTTTTATAATATACATAAATATAAATAATATATATAAATAATATATATTTATATATATACTTTTTTAACCAAGGATCCAGTGAAAATCATGGATGCTCAAGATGCTCTTGAGCATGGAATCATTAATCACTTGCATAGCCGAGAAAATGTTTCAGTTCTTGCCAAATGCACTGTTTACTGAAAAGAGGTCAACATTTACCACTGAAAAGACAACATACTTGGAGAAGCAAAATGAAAACAGAATTAATCTTGTGTATATTAAATGTGTTTCTGGAAGCCATTTAATTTGTGATTTGAACCTTCAAATTCCTAAATTAAGGCACTGTGTATGAGGAATTGTCTTCCCTTCTAAACTATACTTGTTAAACACTTGCATTTTTTTCTGTAGAAACAATCACTAAAACAAACATCAGTTTAAGGTGGTTCTCAAATTTCTTGAAAAGCATCAGTAAAAACTGAAATGATTTCTTATGTAAGAAGAAATGTCTTAATTAAAATACTTATTTTCTTTAAAATAATTTCTATTTATTAAGATGAAAATAAAGCAAAAGAAAAGAACTAAGAGAAACAAAAATCATTGACAGTCTCATTACAAACACACAGTTAATAATTTAGTACATTTTGTTCTATTCTTGTTTTTTCCCCAAGGTTAATTTTTTGGTCTCCATAGCTGTAATCCTACCGTATGTGCATGTTGTTTGTAACCTGCTTGAAAAATTTTTATTAAGTACTTAATTAAAACAGACATAGCATTAACTCAGAGACTTTATATTTCCTCTACCCTTTGTGATCCAATGTCCTGTTTTCTGTTAGGTTTCAAAAACACTGAGTTTAAAAAATCATATAGTCAGGTGGGAAAATAATTTACACATACTATGTAATCTAATTTGACCCTTTCTCTGTAAATTTGACAACCTCTTGTGCAATTGGTAAATTGGATGTTGAATTTGATTAATAGCCATATTCAGGATCTCATACATAAGTTATGTAGGAAATTTCCCATCATTATGCTTTTAGACAAGATTAAAGAACTACTGTGTTAAATCTGTTTATTCTACGGCAACGTGAAAGGTTACAAGAGAAAAAAAGTCCAGGTTAATTCCCATATGTTCCTCTCTAGTTATGGCTTCTCTTCACTAACCATCCTGTAATGAAACCTTTGGTCACTGTCACTGGTAGGCATTAATTGCCAGGAAATACATATTTAAATAGCTCATATTTTAGAGTATTTTAGTGATCACAGGATTTTAAACAGTATCTACTTTAGATTAAGATGTCAGAAGTATCAAAACTTGTGAAGTGTGATGTGAAATAGTCCATATGCTAGACAAGAATAATCTCAATAGAAAGCCATTACATAATCATCACTGTTTTCCTCACACGTGAGTGATAGTTCTTAATATTCAATTAAGCAGGCTAGTTAACAGGCTCAGATGCTGATCCAAATCTCAAAGAAAGCTTAATTTGTTCAACCCTTGTAACCTGATAACACTTTTTTTTTTTTTTTTTTTTTTGCGGTATGCAGGCCTCTCACTGCCTCTCCCGTTGCGGAGCACAGGCTCCGGATGCGCAGGCTCAGCGGCCATGGCTCACGGGCCCAGCCGCTCTGTGGCATGTGGGATCTTCCAGCACCGGGGCACGAACCCGTGTCCTCTGCATCAGCAGGCGGACTCTCAACCACTGCGCCACCAGGGAAGCCCTAACCTGCTAACTTTTATTTGAGCTTGTGACTAACCCTGTTGCTGCAACCAGGGAACCTAATCTACATTCCTAATTTTTATTATTATTATTATATCATCATCACCATCAACTATTGAGAGATGGTCAGGTCTTACAAAATCTGAGCTGAGTTTCTTCGGGATACTGATTTTTTTTTAAAGGGAAATAAGCTCAGAGAACCTTTGACCTACATTACATCTTTTTTATTTGCTAACATAAACAGGAACTAATCATAGGTGCAAGGGATTAAGAGACACAGGAGACTAGATTATGTATTTTAAACTTTACTTTGGAGACCTGAGGGAATGCTTTAGTATAGAACTGGATTAACCTTTCTGACACTTTCCTTAAAATACATCTAAGTTATATGGCTTTGTTTCTCAACTCTGTAGGTACTTATCTAATGATCCAGGTTTTGAGGTTCTGAGTGAAGCACTCAAGTTTTACCAGGAAGAGGAAACTTAAAATATTTTCATCATTTGTCAGTCTGTAGTTCCCTTCATGCAGCCCTTTTCAAAACGAAGACAGTCAACGTCGAGAGCACCACTCAGCTGCTCTGTATCTGCCAACATTGTTTTGTACTGGATCAGTGTGGTTCATCATAGTGCAGTCTACTCAAAGCCTTTTCCAAATCTATACATTGCAAATAGTTTTAGGTGTACTATATTTATCAAGCTTGGATAAAGAGATAACATGTCCAATATTACTCAAGTATTTTTTTTCTTTGCCTCATCTGCTAGTCACCTTAACTTTTAACATGAAAAAGAATATTCCTCACATTAGTATTGACCTACATTTATTCACTTTGATAGATGTAAGGGAAATATTATGGTCTGTTATGAAAATTTCGAAGCAAACAAAAGAACAAAGAGTCCTCCTTTCAAATTATTTTACTCAGAAAATTATATGGAACTAATATCTTTTTCTCTTTCTTGCCCTGTTTTACCTCATTCTCTTTCTCCCTTAATATTATATATTTTATATAAATCACTATCAGTACAAGAACCATTTTAAGTTGCTAGTACATGGTTGCAAAATTTTCAGTTTAATTCAGACATGCTATTTTGGAATTTCAACAACACCACTTAAACACTGAAATACATTTTTCCTCAAGCGAAAGAAAATATCTCTAGGCACAGTAAATGGTCTATCTTTACAATATTTTCCACTTTAATATTTACTTCTCAGTTACTTTTTGCTATTAAAATTATTCCTTTGTGAGGTTCTTTATGCCAAAATTTTCACGCTGGCTTCAAATCTGTGATCACATCATGGAATGCTTATCTAGATTCTACTCAGCCTTTTCCTCCTGCATCTAAAGTACTCCTAGGTGTTGAATAGCGGGAAGGAAAAACGTATTTGAGCACCTTCTGTTTGCCCAGCGCTAAGCATCATGAAGAACAGAGAAAAGGCATTGATACATGGTTTCTACCCACAGTTACAATGTGCCAAAAGTAGCACCATTGGTCTACTGAAAGTATTAATCACTCTTTCTATGTGCTAATTTGCTGATAGTATTTAGTATAGGCCCTGGGAAGACCAAAAGAACCCTTTCAGTGATTGGGTTCATGGTCAAGTTTTATGTGCTCAGAGACAATATCTCTGTGAAACTGACCAAAGCCACAAGATCCAATTAATTCTCCAGCTTCTTAGACATTGCCCTAAAGTGAGATGGGGAAATCTGGCCTCTCCTTTAATACAGTGTGATTCTACTATATGCCTAACTCCACATCTGCATCTCTCTTAGGTTAGATAAACACTTAATGATTTTTATAGCATCTGTTTTATGTACCTAATTATCTTCATTTTGGGTGGTTCAGTTTCTAAAAGAAAAAAGAAGACTCAATTTTATTAACTGAGGTTAGAGATATAGCGAAGTGGACAGATATGTAAGGAGCTAAATTAATGCAATATATGCACTCTTTCATAATGTTTCTCAGGATTTTTCTCTTTATTTTCATTTTTTGTTAAAGAGAAAACTTGTTAAGATCCTTGATTTTTATCATTATATTGACATTTTTCATTCTTCCTAAATGTCTATTTCAGGTAAAATATTCAGCATTGCAGTGTATTATGTAGAAATGAAACTGTTAGATTGGCTCTGAGAAAGCCGTCAAAAATATGGCACAAGGGTTAGAATCATCTGTTTTTTTCATCTTTCAAAAGGAATGACAACATAAACATGATCCCCAATGAAAAAGAACCCCACCCCCCCAAAAAAAGTGTATAAGTAATGACCTCATCACCATTTGTGTTTAATTTTGACACCTACCTACTTGCTGTGCTGTCTGATTTCAAAATGATTTTTTAAAAAAATTCTGAGGTGATTATTCAAAATACCAATGTGGCTATGTTTGCAAGTGAGCTCATGTATCAGACTATTTACAGATGTTCTCCTAATAGTGTACTCAAAAGTCTAAGTACAGTTTAGAAATTCCCAGGGGTATAATTTAGGTGCTATTTGACAACTTACCAAGGAGACAGCAAAACTTGCTTAAACAAACTGTGCCCACCATGTTTCAATATTATGAACAGAAGAACTAAACAAAAATTATCTTACAAAATGTTTTCTGTATACATTTTACAAATTACCCTTTTTATTTTAGTATGAATAACCATCAAATAAAAATTCATCAGGAATTACACGTGCATGTGTATATGTATATATATATATATATATATAGAGAGAGAGAGAGATATTATGTATTTCTTTACATTTCTTTACATAAAATAACCATAATATTTATACATTTTCTATTTTTTCCCATTTAATATAGTGGGACAAGCATCTCTTTTCACATAATTTTGCCATATATATGAAATCCAGAAGGTATAACTTTGGTATGCTATCACTGATTAAAAGAAAAAAAGAGTGAGAAAGAGAGAGGGAAGAAAAATATATATACACCTCATTAATCATTTTAACTCATACATGATAACTGGTATTTATCTAATTCTACTGTGCTGAGAAAAACACTATTGAATTTCTGTTTAGTGATATCTGGCCTGTTTTAGGGACATCACCTTGGCTAACGAATTCCCTTTCAGTAAGTGCTTGAAGAAGATGGCTGTGTTTAGTCAAGGGAAAGGTAGGAATTCCCCCTAGTTTGACATTTTCTACATAGGTTAGTCTTAAAAACGTTGCAGCTGTTCTTAGTTTTCCATAGAACAACGGAGATACTCCTAGTTACTTCCCACAGGAAATTATTCCCCAGAGACTGCACTTGAGATGAGAATAAGTGAAACTCCTCAGCTAAAGTTCATGTAGCTTCTTTCAAGTAAGACATGAGATGAGTGAACCAAAGAAACAGGTTAAAATTCAATCTTAAAATCTATATTTAAAAATGCAAATATTGTAATATAGTGGTTATTAAAAAATAAAATGGTTTTGGAGAGAAATAATATATATGAGTCACTTAAGTTTGTGATTTTCCTATAAAAAGTCACACGGCCAACTTCTACAGGCAACTGCCAATTTAAAGGGTTGTGCTTTCTGGCATGATAAGATTTATTTTTTGAAATGCAAGTTTTAAGAAAAGAATCTTCGGCTTAAAAGGAGCTAACCTTAAAACTGTGAATTTTAGAGTGACATATGTTCAAAATGTCATATGATTGATGGATGTTTTTGTATTACAAGAGAATAGCTACACACCTTTTGTGATTAAAAATAGTCATCAGCTTTAGTCTGGTATTTGGTGACTCTGTCATTGAGTAGGAGCTGGATGAGGTGCTAATAGGTGAGATGAGAGGTTCAAGGGGGTGTTGGTGGCCCATATGTATGGGAAGTGACCTGACACACAGGAAAAACAATTAAGCTTGCCTTTGCCTTCCTGATCCTGTTTGAAGTGAATACAGATACCTGTTCAGAAAACTGAGGTAGATTTTTGAGCTATGAGCTCCTTAGGCATACCAGTTTCTCAGTGACAGAAAGGGTATATTACAGGCTTCCACGAGAGAAAAAAGGCAGTGGGTATTAATTTGAATACTATCAAAATGGAAATGGGTGTTGGTTTCATTCGTGGTAACACTTGTTACTATAGAAGTGTTTAACAAATGAGGATCAGTTAAAGAATAAGATAGCAAAAAAGGGCATATGCCTTTAAGTGTCCAGTCATTTTCTGAGAAGCTGAAATAATCCTCAGGTGAATATATCTGTTGTAAGTCACTCTGTTAAATCAGCTGCTTTCACCAACTGTGACACTATTCTGGAGTTTAGAGGAAAAGGCCTTGCTTTGCCTCAGGCCACACTTCTATTCTTTTTGCTTAATGTGGAGATGAGAGAAGAGATGGAAATCTCAGGTGAAACCTCCAGGAGAAAATGCCCTTGTGAATTACAACTTATTTTTCTGGTCTCAGAGAATCTAAAATAGATTAGTTTTGGTGTCCTCCTGATTTCGGCTTGGTTGGCCAGCTCCTTGTGAGCAAAGAGGCTGCATTAGGCTCTGAATTGAAGCATTTATGCTGTGATACACAGTTTTCTCTATGAACAATTTGGTAAGCTGTTTAAAAGTCACAAAAGAAGAAAGGGAGGTAAAATGTACCCTTAAGTCATTCCATGAGATTTACAAAGGCTTTAATGAGTTAGAGATGGATGAAAATGCCTTTTTTGATTCATTAAAGATATCCATCTGATTAGAAGATTTTCATCACCTTATCAGCTAATCCAATAAATTGACTCTCCATTTCAAAATGACTCCAACTGGATTCATGTCCATCAGAAGGATTTTCTGAAAAGCCCAGAGTATTGTATAAAATTCAAAATTATTATCAAATTGCCACTGGAAAAAAATTTACTAGATCCTGATAAATCTAGAGGATTAGGGAAAAAACCAACCTGAGCTGAAAGGTTACCACAAACTAAAGTTCAGCCTGCATAGTTCTCTTCAAGCTTATTATTTATCAGCGAAAAAAAAAAACCCTAAGATTAAAATCAGGTTTTTTGGTAGCTAAAATAGAAGTGTTTTATAAGGAAGTTATTTGGTATGTTTCTTGCTAACTCCCTAAAGACCTTGAAAAAACTAACACGGCTTTGTATATCTGGAAAATATTTTAAAATGCCATACCAATGAGATAGCTAATGCATGGGACCAGCTAATCAAATTTCCAGTTTTTGGCTGGTGTATGCCCTAGTCTAACAAAGTAAGATTAATGGGGTGTTAAAAGTCTGTATGAACTTGTCAGCTTTACGCTGCAAATAGGGTTAATATCATCCAAATGTAGAAATTTAAAAAATTAATGTGAATGAACTAAAGCTTTATATTTGTCTTTGCTTTTTAAGAAACCTATGTTTTGCAGGACCAGTCCTATCTATACTTGCCTGGCTATGCAAAAAGCCAAGGGAAGAAAGAAATGCCTTTCAGGGAATAGTGTCATGAGGCCAGCTAAAATGGAGAAATGCCAGACATTGAAATTTAGAAGTAGATAATTTTACCTATTGGACTAGCCAAAAGCATTTATTTTGGGCCAGTATCTGATACTATGCAGGAAGACAGGCCCCCTTTATTTTTTCTCAAAATCACTTTTTACACAGTCTCCACACGAAAACTGGGGTGAAGGTATTTTGCCCTTTGTGAAATACTTTAGGTAATAAGGAGGAGTCTTCATAAACCATCTCTAGCATTTTAACAAACTGGCCATCATCCATATATTTGTCTACATAATGCCAAACACTTGGATAGTTGGAAACATCCAGATGTCTAAGTGCATTTTGAACTTGTCATTCAAACAGTATAGACCTACGCTATGTCTATGTGTAGTCTGAATTGTGTGGTAGTTGAACAGGCAAGGGGTGAACAGAATTTCAACAACACCTTTTTTTTATTGCTATATACATTTTGTTTCCCCTGAGATAACTTCAATGTAAATAATGGAAGCATGCAGTTTTAGGATCCCCAAAAGAAGTAAAACATACTAAAACAGAAATCTACATAGCATTAAAAGTAGACATTCATTCAGGGGACTGGTATGAGATACTTATGCAGATGATCTATGGCACCGCAGCTATTTGGCACTTAGTTTTGGCACCTTGAGGAAAAAGGCAACAGACCAAGGGCTGGCTTTGTAAGAACCCAGTTTATGGTCGTGTGATTTAAAGAGTATGAAGAATGCTACCTCTCTTCAACTATCTCCCACATCTGGACTAAGTACCTTTTCTTCATTTTGCGTTATTTTCTACACAGTATCATAAAGAATCATTATTCATAGTAATACACACCATCTTTTAAAGTATAATTCCCTTTCCTCTACTGGAATGATTCCGAATTATGTATTTGTTAGGAAAGCATTTAATAAGACTCAATGTCCTCCTACTTGAGTCCTTTATATGGGGAAGGGGAGAAGGAAAGCAGGGGAGACTGGAGCAAAGCACTCTGCAAAACAGACCAGACCTGAACGGGGGACTAAAAAGAGAAGGGAACAAAGGCTGAGTTAGGGAGTCGCAGAACAGACTGGTGAAAATAGAATGAAGACGACTGTGCCTATTTTACCATTTCACTTCCGCCTTGCCTTCATGATAGGCTCTTTCTCTGTGGGAGCATCTGCAGGGCCTTGTCTTACTGCACTGTGTTGATCACTGTACTGCCCAGAGCTTCGCACAGAACCAAGCACATAGTAGACACCCAGCAAATGTTTTTCAAGTGAATCAATAAATGAAGAAAACAACTGTGTGGTCTGAAAGTATGGGTTAAATTTCAAAGATTCTAGGCTTACAGGAATTTCAGGAAGTCATATAGTTCAACTTGTCTTCAGCTAGCACTTAATCCACGCCAAGAAACAGCTTTCGATAATTTTCTTTTTAGAGATTCCCACATCCTTTTCTCTAAGCATATTTCAGCATCATTTAAAAAATCAATCTTGAAACCTTCCTTCTAGGATTCAAGATCATTTTCCTTCTTAATAGACAGGAACTTTTGCATACGAACACATCTCTTATCTTTTCCACGAGCTTTTGCACACTCTTTTCCCTGCTCTCCAGAACAAACTGCTCAGGAAACAGGACAGGGCTTACTGTCTTTGTTTTAGCTTAATTTATTCAAAATTTCTGCATCTTAATTTCTCATTTATAAAATGAAAATGATTTGAGGAAGCTTCCAGCAAAGTCTGGGCAGACAGCGGTCTCCCAACTCTTTCTTCAAGTTCAGAAAAACTAAGATAGTTAGAGATTTGGGGATTTTCTTAGTAGTCTGCAATGAAGGCAGACCTAAAACCAGAATTCCACTTAATTCACTCTGATAACAACATTTTACACACTCCATGAAGCACCTGTTACTCACGTTATGTTCACTTCAGCGACAGCTTTGCCAAGTGACCCCCACCTCTTTTAAATGACATAGGCTTTCTATGTTGAGATGGTTTTTCTTTCATCACCATGATTTTTATAAACTTTTTTCTAGTTTCCCAAAATGGCTTGGTTGTAGGATAAATGCATACTGATGATAAAAAAAGGAATATCCAATGGCTTTGTTAGATCATTCTTAGTATTTATATAACTGTTAACTCTTTATGAAAAGGATGAGTTTCAGGGAAGTAGTGAAGTAAATGTGAGTAAAACAATTCTGATTTTCCTATTGCTTATTCCTTATATTACCATGGGAAATATTACTTGAAAGATTAATGTGAAAACTTTTGGCTTGGAAATAGTAATACTATCTATATTTTAGAAGATTCAAACTAAAGATAATTCTCTTGAGTTTCAGGAAGATATAGTTTTATATAAGACAGATATACCCCATGCACATTGTTTACATTATTTAGAAATTAAAGTACCAAGATAGGACAGCTAGTCCAATGATGGATTTGTTGATCTATCAGAAGGTCTGCTGATCTTCCTAGGGTGTCCCTCAAAACCTGGTTCAGAGAGAAAACAACCACAGCCACATAATATATGGGCAGCACAAGCTGATAGATCAAATTGCCAACTTTTCCCAGGCTAGAAGAAATTGACTAGCTTGTTCTCATTTGCCAGGATAGGAGTCCCATATTAGGCTTACTCCCTTTTTCCTTTTCTTTCTGAGTGAGCTCTAGAAGAGGATACTTTATAGATAGTGTGGTCATCAGCTCAGGCCTTCCTCAGCCTTTGGCACTCAGCCTTGACAAGAGTTGCAGCCTTCGAAAGAATAATAGAGGTTCCAATTTATTATTCTCCTAGTTTGTCCCAACCACTGCTGAGGCACTTTTCATACAGGTACCTAATCATGACAGCCCTGAAAGGCTGTGCTACCTTTCCTTGCATTTTGATGAGAATGTTGAAAGTCAGACATGTTAAATAATATATTCCCAGATACACAGACAGAAAGTGGCAGAGCCAGGATATCCTGTGCTCTTGGATTGGAAGAATTAGTATTGTTAAAATGGCCATACTACCCAAAGCAATCTCCAGATTTAATGAAATCCTTACTAAAAATACCCATGACATTTTTCATAGAACTAGAACAAATAATTCTAAAATTCATATGGAGCCACAAAAGACCTCAAATTATCAAAGCAAGCTTGAGAAAAAAGAACAAACCTGGAGGTATAACCTCCCAGACTTCAGACTATACTACAAAGCTACTGTAGTACAAAACAGAGAGCCCAGAAAATAAACCCATGCACCTATGGTCAATTAATCTATGATTAAAGAGTCAAGAAAAGACAATGGAGAAAAGACAGTCTTTTCAATAAGTGGTGCTGGGAAAATAGGACAGGTACAGGTAAAAGAATGAAATTAGAACATTTTCCCACACCATATACAAAAATAAACTAAAAATGGATTAATGGTCTAAATATAAAACCTGAAACCATAAAACTCCTACAGGAAAACATAGGCAGAATACTCTTTAACATAAATCGTAGCAATATTTTTTTGGATCTGTCTCCTAACGCAAAAGAATTAAAAGCAAAAAAAAAAAAAACAAATGGGACCTAATTAAACTTAAAGGAAACCATCGACAAAATGAAAAAGCCTATGGAATGGGAGAAAATATTCGCAATTAATGTGACCAACAAGGGGTTAATATCTAAAATATATAAACAGCTTATACAACTCAATGTCAAAAAAATAAACAACCCAATCAAAAAATGGGCAGAAGACCTGAAGAGACATTTTTCCAAAAAAGACATACAGATGGCCAACAGGCATATGAAAAGATGCTCAACATCACTAATTATTAGAGAAATGCAAATCAAATTCGCAACAAGATATCACCTCACACCTGTCAGAATGGCTATCATCAAACAATCTAGAAATACCAAATGTTAGAGAGGATGTGGAGAAGAAGGAACCCTCCTACACTGTTGGTGGGGATGTAAATTGGTGCAGCCAGTATGGAAAACTGTATGGAGGTTCCTTAAAAAGTAAAAATAGGGCTTCCCTGGTGGCGCAGTGGTTGAGAGTCCGCCTGCCGATGCAGGGGACACGGGTTCGTGCCCCGGTCCGGGAGGATCCCACATGCCGCGGAGCGGCTGGGCCCGTGAGCCATGGCCGCTGAGCCTGCGCGTCCGGAGCCTGTCCTCCGCAACGGGAGAGGCCACAACAGTGAGAGGCCCGCGTAACGCATTAAAAAAAAAAAAAAAAAAAAAAAAAGTAAAAATAGAGCTACCATATGATCTAGCAATCCCACTCCTGTGTGTATGTCCAGAAAAAATGAAAACATTAATTTGAAAAGATACATGCACCCCAATGTTCTTAGCAGCACTCTTTTAACAGCCAAGACATGGAAGCAACCTAAGTGTCCATCAACAGACGAATGGATAAAGAAGATGCACTGTGTGTGTGTGTGTGTGTGTGTGTGTGTGTAGTATTATATGGAATATTACTCAGCCATTAAAAAGAATGAAATTCTGCCATTTGCAGCAAGATGGATGGACCTAGAGAATATTATGCTTAGTGAAATAATTCAGACAGAAAAGACAAATACTGTATTATATCACTTACATGTGGAATCTAAAAAGTAACACAAATTAGTGTTTATGCAACACAGAAACAGACTCACAGATATAGAAAACAAACTTTGGTTACCAAAGGAGAGAGGGAAGAAGGGAGGGACAAATTAGGGGTATGGGATTAAGACATACAAACCACGCTGTATAAAATAGTTAAGTAACAAGGATATATTGTATACACAGGGAATTATAGTCATTATCTTGAGATAACTTATAATGGAGTATAATCTGCAAAAATACTGAATCAATATGCTGTACACCTGAAACTAATACAGTATTTTAAATCAACTATACTTCAATAAAAATAAATAAATAAAAATAAATAAAGTCATGTTCGTAACAAAAGAAAGGAAGGAAGGAAGGAAGAAAGAGGCAGACCCAGGATTTATACCCTGATCTTCCCTGTCCCACCAGACAGCATGGTCCAAGGCATGGCAAGACTGTTTCACTTATTTTGAGGTACAGGTGTAGCAGCACCAGTGATACAAGTCATCAAAGCAGAAACAGCAGTTACAACAGTGTCTGTTCATCTTATAGGGAGCTTGCCCTCTGTTTGCTTAAAAGTGATTAACTTTATAGTCAGAAAAACACTTCAGTTTTCTACTTTTCTATCTTTATAAGCTAAGTACATTGAACTCTATATATGCTTACAGTATAAGAGAAAAAGCCCAAGTTTTGAATTCAGGCAGATCTGGATTTGAAACTCCATCTTGATTAAGTGATATTAGGCCAGTTACTCTCTCTGCATTTTAGTTTTCTCATGTGTAGAAAGATGGCAACACCTTCTGCACAAGGTAGTTATGAGCAAGAACATTACAGGAAAAGGTCCAATGCATGGCGTAGAACAGAAACCAAATTATGTCATTCTTTTATTATTATATATTTAATATTTTTATTAATAATAGCAGTAATAATAATGACTCCTAAGTGGGTTCTTTTGCCTATAGGATAAGACTTCCTAACTAATTCATTATTTGTAAAAAATATTAAGTTTGCCTATAGGGCCAGGTATTTTAAAAGTATCCTTCCACCATGCCCTATAATGGCTTTTTTGTGTCTATTGAAATCCTATTAGCCAGAATGTTAATTCTGTAAAGCACACTAGTTAAATTTAATTGTTAAACATAACTCATTTTTTTCCTAAAGAAATACCAAGTTCACTTGCAAAATAGTGACAGTGAAACTTGGTGAACATAAATTATTAGCCACACTGGATTAAAGATTTTATTAATATTTAGTAATATTTGGAGAATGATTCTCAATGACTGCCTCCTACTACTATATATAATATTTGACTAATAACATGCCAAATGTTAAATATCAACCTTGTCAAAAAATACAAATGAATTTACAGACAACAGGGAACTGTCAGGACGTTAAAACGTTGCTTCTGCTACTATGATGGGTACATTGATGTTACACCATCTCCTTTGTTTCCCCTCTTTTTGCTAGTGGGCCCCTCCCTCCCCATCACATTCACCAATGCATAATGGTCCCTTGGTTTCAGTTACAGTCCTCTTGATGGGAAACCATGTTAAGCCCAGGAGGTATGCAAGGTAGTCTTTATCTACTCTTAAAATCTCAATACTGAAAAGTATTCTTCTAGTGCTTGCTTGTTAGAGTGCTCATAAAATGATGTGCTGTTTCAGCAACATGGAGGCTAGTTAGAAGGTGGTATAAAACCATCAGTTATCACATGGTAATATCCTTTTATTAACCACTGAAATATATCAAGACGTTTCATGACAACCAACAATGCCAGATGCTATTATTGGCCTAATGGTTTATACATTTGCACTTCCTTCCACTGAGCTCTTTCTTCATGCTTACATTTCCTTTTGTGTAAAACATTTTTAAAATGTGTGGGAGCATCCTAACTTTTCAACATCTATTTTCATATCATATATTTATGGGCACTCAGTTGGCTTTTCAAGTTTCCCGCATGTCATTCCTTAAAGCCCAGGCATTTCCCAAGTTACAAGCACCTGACTTGCAAACATCCTATACTTGCACTGTTTGCTGTTGAGCCCTTCTCCCCTGCCCTTCAAATACTGACCCTCTCATCCCCAGCCTACTTCTGACTTCTGAAAGAAATTTTCTTTAGAAGATACTGTTTTCCTGTAGCTGGTACATAGAATAATTTGAATCAATCTTTGCCAGTTCACAGTTACTTTGGCTTATTTTTTCTTTCTGTCCATTTCAGATCACAGCCGACACCACTATGAGCATTTTTTTTCTTCTTATGCAGCCATATATTCATTTTAACTAACGGGGAGTGGGCGCACCACCATTAAGGAAATACATAGCCTACATTTGAAAACAAATCCGAATTGATGTACAAAACCATGAAAGTCCTGGAAACTTCTTGAAACTTCTTTTAGAATTAAAACAAACTCTCCATCTACCTTCCTCTCTAAATAAACCTAATTTCCCTCAAGATCAAGGGTATAATTATTTTTGTTTCATCCAATTCTGTGTTCATTGCTTGCCCTATTTTGCTCTAATTTTCATCACATGTGTAGTCTTTCAGGTAAACATGGGCTAAATTAGGCTTGTGTGGAGACCAAAGCAATACTTAAAAAGGAAAGATAAAGAATAACAAAATAAGAATGGGCAGTTTATAAGTGACAATTTACAGTTTACCATTAAGTTTTACACACCTAATCTCATGTAGCTTCCCTCACATTTCTGTGAAATAGATAGGGCAGGAATATCCTATTCATCTCAGAGGTGAAGAAACAGAGTCCAGGAAGTTAAATTGTTCCCTCTAGGTTACATAGCTAGTAAGGTTGAACAGAGGTTGGAACTGAGGGAGTTTGAAGGTTAGAAACATAGAGAGAAGAGTGGAGAGTCTATCTCAAATATTTATAAATTGTTTTGTCTTTAGTCAAACTTAATTGAGCTTTGCCAAGGACTATGAAAACCTGTATTTCTGATAATTAATTTGTAAGAGCCCCACAAAAGCTCTTCAAGACATACTGAAGTTGCTTTTGAAAACATTTGAAATTCCGTAAGTTGAAAGTGAGATGCAGGCCTCCAAGGTTTAAAACTTGTCTCACATGTAGAACCTGTACAATCTGAGATAAATTTAGAACCATAGAGACTGGGCCTTCTCCACAAAGCACTACTTCCATGTCTAGAAAAGAAAAGCTATTTTTGGAATATAAATGGTTAGAAATCAAACATGATGGAGAACGCTCTTTACCAAATGTTAAATATTCAGGTCCTCTTGATGACCCAGTGTAATTCACAGTTCGACCCAAATGCCTAATGTCCTTTTAGTGAGACCAATGATAAACTAAAAGCATGGTTCTAGGTGAATTTTTAAAAAGTACATTTTTTGTAAAGAACTAAGGTCTTTTGATAATCAGGGAAAAAATTCAGACAGAGGAGGAAAATGACATCTTTTCTGAATCTTTCCTAGAGTCTGTTCAGTCTCCTTGATGAATTCTATTATCACAAAAATGACCTTTCCAGTTCATATCTCTTTTGAGCTAAAGCAATTCTTCTCCATTCTGTTATAATGAAAGTATTACATGGATAACTATCCAGCGTTATCTTCCAGAAGGAGAACTAATTTGGGAAAGAAATGAAGTACTTGAATATAATATCAGATCTCTCTCATTTTTTTTTTTTTTTAATCCTTGTAGAGACCTGGTGGGTAGAACTAAGCAAGTTCATGTACAAGGTAAATACACTGAGCTCCCTACCTAATACAGAAGTAATTTTTATTACCACATCTGTGAATAGTCGTATGAGTGCTTAAAGAACAGAGCTTCGGATAAATTCAGACGCCTAAGTCGCTGAACATGCTGCTGAATGTTGAATTTTCTTTTTGGAGATGTGTAAATGAAAAGTATTAAGATCCACGCACACCTCCTGGATGCACTGCAAGTTTCAAATGTGTACGGCCTGTCTCTCCCTGTGAGAAGCATCAAGATGGGCTGGATACAGCATAAACACTAATTATGCACTCTTGTTAACTGTATATTTCTTTGAAGTGGTAGCAAAATGCAAGGTATATGATGGAAAGAGCTGGGGAAAACGATGGGAAGCTTCCTCAACAGGTTCATGCACATAGAAAGGTAAAGTTTTTGGTGAGCTATAGTGCTTTCCCTTGAGAAACTGAGCCTGACCTCCAGTTTTTTCTGGGGAAATCATTTCTCTGAGAAATATAATTCATGATGGTATACTGACCAGTTAGCATATAGCACACAGATCCAAACCATGTTGCACATCCATAGCAAGGTCACATAGTTTGAGGTCAGGGCTGTCAAACCCTTTTCAGGGAGCCAATTAAATGAATAATATATAAATCCTTGCTTGTTCTGTATGATAATAAACGTCTTAGTGTAATTCCTCATAAGAGGTAAAACACTTTGTAAAAATGCCTTTACTATTACACTCCCTATGAGACAACTGGCTGGCAGAGATTTTAATTGCTATATTGTGGATGTGGAAATTGAGGCTCAGAGATTTAAAGTGGTTTACCTAGGTCATATGTGTGGGATACAACAGTGTGAATTAAGTTAAAAATTTTGAAAGTAGAAGGCAACTGGATAGAATTTAGGTACTTAAACCTATGTGTTAAATTTAGCTATTAATTAAATTAACTTCATAGAATTAAAAATGAGTTTTTCAATATTTTCAAAAACTAGTTTAATATAAGTAAATAGAAAGTGAAAGCCTCATTTTTGTTTTATGTAACTGTCAAAATAGCAAGGATGTCTCAGAGATTTCTTTCCCAATCTGTTACTGTCATGTTAATGTCTGGGGTTATGCTGTTTTACTATGACCCAGTGAAGAAGAGCATTACTAAAAGGTAAATATTTATTTTTCAGTTTGTTGTTTCCTTTTTTTTTTATAAAATTGTGAATATAATTTTATTCTCCTGCATATCTTTCTACCACTGTGGCAGTAGTGGTGGGTTTTATTTTGTTTTGTTTTCCTTTTTAAACTTCTGTTTATACATTTTACTTCTGGGGGAATATGGTGACATTAAATCCTAACCACCCAGTAGCAATGTCTCTATGAGTACATTTCGCATCCCTTTCAAAGTGGCATATTTCCTTTGGCTGAGATGCTGCAGGTTTGGTATTTGTAGATCAGAGCTTGACTCTTAACTCAGTCCTCAGCTCTTAATAATACACTTTTCATCTATACTGTCCTTGACACCACACAGACATCCCATGTTGAAACCTTTTTCAGAGTCTTGACCTGTCTGCTAGACTAAACAGAGACAAGGAAACAGGTAATGACAGAATTGAAACATAGTTTGGGGATCTTGGGAGGAAAAAAGAAAGTAAAAAAATTTTTTTAATGTACAACATAGTCACCCAAGCTTGTGGTGTCTCATCAGAGCCTCTCAATGTTTGGAAATTTTCCCAAGACTTGCCCTAGTGAGACAGCAAAAACTTATTAGATCATTGTGTCTGCTTCCCCACCTGGGCAGGAAAGAGTCTCCCATACGGAGAACATATGGTGTGGTCTTAGATTAGCAACAAAGAATGTCAATTGGCAGACAGATGGAGGAGAAGCAGAGGACTGTGTGAGCTCTGCTAGCCTGGATCTCAAAAATGAATTTTAAAAATCATATTCACTTAATTCAAACACTGAACAACCTACACAGAGGAAGAGGCACTAACATTTACTGGACATATATTACAACCTAAGAACAGTATTTTACAGATCTTTTCTAATCCTTACCTCAATTGTTTTATTGTCTCCATTTTACAGATGAAGAAAGTGAGGTTTAGAAGTGTGGGGTCCAAAGTCATACAGCTAGGCAACCGGCAAAGCCCAGAGTCCCACACACGAGTCTGATTGGAAAGTTAAGGCTTTTTAGAAGTAATAAGTCAGAGAACATAAAATTGACTTTACATACTAAAAATTTCTAATTACTTCTACATTGATTTTTAACATGGATAAAAGGCATCTCCCCTTCTCTGATTTCAGCTGTGAAATTCAATGAATTTGCTTGCTATATTGCTTAATTTAATGGTATTGGGAATACAGAAGTGGACTTTGGGGAATAGAAATGAGAAGGAGGATATGTAAATAGGACAGGTACAAATACTGAATTATAAATGTTTGCAGCCATCCCCCCTCCATCACACTCCCCAAATAAAGGAAGAGACTTACTTCTTGGTTCAGATTGAGAACTGTCCTTTGTTGACTGAATCTGAGCACTGGCAGTGGGGCAGGTATCTTTTCCTAAAGTAAAGGAAACAAGAATGGAATATTTACCTATATCATAGAGGCAGGGGTGATGAAGAGGAGAACAGCTGTGAATGTTTTGTTTTTCTTTTTTCTTCTGCACTTCTACGAATATGGTGTTTTTGTTTTTATTATATCTGTTCATATATTATTTAACTTCTTTCATAATTCACAACTTCAGAAGTAAAGTTGTCAGAGAGATAGTTTAAGAGTTGTGGAAGACAAGGAAGAGTGGTGGGGTGTATAGGAGATGGAGCGACCAAGGTAAAAAGAAGACAGTGAAGACTTTACTGGGGGTCATGAATTGGAAATTATTTCAAGAGACTCGAGTAAAAACTTGGGGTTAAATCTACCATTTAAATATGTCATCTGTTTTTGTTCCATTTCCTTTCCTTTCTTGCCTTTTCTTGCTTTAATCAAGTGTTTTTTTCCTTATTCCATTTCCCACTTCTATTAGGAATCTTTTATTATTAATTTAGCGATTACCATTGACTTTACCACAGGCATCCTTAAGCTATTAGAATCCACCTTAAATAATACGTATTTTTTTACTTTCTGGACATGCAGAGGATCTAGAATGTTTTAACTCCATTTCTCACTCCTCCCACCAACTGCCTTTTGAATACTGTTGTTGAATATTTTAATTATCTCTGTATTTTAAACTTCACATGATAGTGTTAAAGAACTCACTTAGATTTACTCACACGTTTATCCTTTTTGAGGATCTTCTTTTCTTGCTGTATTACCTGTGCTTCAATCTGGTATCACTTGCTTTTATCCTAAATAACTTCCTTTTGTATCTTTTTCAGACATGTCTCCCACAGTACATTCTCTTAGCTTTGGTTTGTGAGAGAATTACTTAAATTCACCTTTCTTTTAAAAAAAATTTTTTTTTAAATAAACCACTTAATTGATGTATAATTGACATGTAAAAAACTGTTCGTATTTATTGTACACAACTCAATGAGTTTGGGATAAGTTTATACTCATGAAACCATCACCATCGTCAAAGCCATAAACTTATTACCTCCCAAAGTTTCCTCCCACTTCCTTTATTATGATATTTTTGGTAAAACTGCTTAATGTAAGATCTACTCTCTTAGCAAATTTTTGTTATATAATACAGTATTCTTAGCTCTAGGCACTATGCTATATAGTAGATATCCAGAACTTATTTTTCTTGTATAACTGAAACTTTGTACATTTGACCATCACCTTCCCTTTTCCCCCTTCCCCAGCTCCTGGCAACCACCATTCTACTCTTCACTTCTATCAGTTTGACTATTTTATATTCCACGTGCAAGTGAGATCTTACAGTATATGTCTTTCTGTGTCTGGCTTATTTCACTTAGTATAGTGTTCTTCAGGTTCAGCCATGTTGTTGAAAATGGCAGGATTTCCTTTTTTTAAGACTGAATAATGTTCCATTGTATGTATATGCCACATTTTACTTATCCCTTCAACATCGATGAACATTTAAGTTGCTTCCATATCTTGGCTATCATGAATAACGCTGCAAGAAAAATGGGAGTGCAGGTATCTCTTTAAGATTCTGACTTCAATTTCTTAGAATAAATCCCCAAAATGAGACTGCTGGATCATATGGCAGTTCCACCTTTAATTTTTTGAGGGATTTCCATCTGTTTTCCATAATGGTTGTACATTTGGGGATGAGAGCCTATTTTGCAGTAAAGAGAAAAAGAGAAGTGAGGGAGTTGAGTCAGAGGATATAGACAACTCTTCTTAAGAGTTTTAGAAATAATAGTGACTGAAAAATGGTGCAGAGGCTATGGAGTCAAACTTTTTTTTTTAAAGATGGAATTATTTCAGCTTGCTTGCATACTAATAGAAATGTTCCATGAGAGAGAGGGGAAAATGATGATGCCTCAGGAAAGATAGGGGCTAATTATAGGAACAAAAGGTTTTTAAATAGAGGAGAGAGACTGGGATCCAGTGCGCAAGTATAGGAACTGCACTTAGGTAAGAGTATGAACAATTCATCCATTGGAAACGGAGGGAATCGTATTATCTGGGTACACATATTTATATATTAGTCGATTTGATAATACAAATATAAGACATATAACTTCTGATTGTTTATAAACATCCTGGAGGGTAAGAGAGTGATTTGAACAGGAGAATGCAATGTTTGAGGGTCTTTTTTGAAATCTGTGTCCATAAATTTAAAGTGCAATCAGTCAGCTTAGCATGGCTGTGGTTTTTTCCAGCTATGGTTTGTTCAGCTGCTTGGGCAAGTAAAGAACAGTGAGATGAGTTCTCTCAGAATTGTTTATTGGCAGATGTGCAAGGCAGAAGGAGAAAGGAGTTGAGGGTATACACAGGGAGGGGACTATGATTTAAATGATGGACCATGGGATTTTAGGCTGTTTTAGCATGGAGATATGGACAAGTGGAAGTGAGAGAGGGGGGATGATCAGAAGGATGAAAGATGACTACAGTGGGGGGGGGGGAAGAGGATGTTATTATCTGATGGTATGTGCTTTAGAGTAGTTAGATGACTTGATTTTTTGAAAAGGTAGGAGTAATAATGATCTAGTTGGGGTAGAGAGGAGCAAAAATGATGTCCTCATTGTCTGCCAGGTAATAATTAAAGACGGTAAGGAACTTCAGTGGAGAGATTTAGAAGAAAGGACATTTTACTAATGGCAGACTGTGAGCTCTGGGTTTCTGCAGTCATGGGGGAGTAAGAAACTGGACCAGATGGGGTTCTATTCAGAGGCTTCTAAAGAGGAGAATCTGAGGCATAAGGAATGACCTGAGCTTTAGGGCTTCTTGTGATGGCTGAAACATGCAGGGATGAAGTCAAGGTTAAATTTAAAATATTTTTCTAATAACCAGTAATGGTATGGGCCCTGAACAGTCACAACTAGTACCAACCTGTCATAACGGTCCAGTTATAAACAACTGCTATTGTGTTGTAGTGCTTGCAAACCAAATCCCAGAGCTCATGTTGGGGCTGGTCTGATGGCAGGTTAGGGTGAGATGAAAAATCAGTCCAAGGTTCTTCCTTAGGATTGGTTTTTAAGGCAGTTTGTTAAGACAAATAATATAATGTGATGGTAGAATTTTGGAGCTCTGTGGTCCTCACCTTCAGTCCTCTGAGTGCACTGTAAATTATAAATATTTACAATATATAGCTGTAATGATTTCTAAAAGAAATGAACTTGGAGGTTAAAGATATACACGCAATCTTTGCTCTGTATTTACTAACTGTTTGATCTTTAGAAAGTAATGTAACTGTTCTGGGCATAGTTTCCTCACCTATAATATGTATTAGATTGGATGAAAACATTTCTAAGGGCCCTTTTGGTGGTAAGGACTTGAAATACGACTTACACCTGTTTATAGTTAAATGTCTGCTTCATCTGTATGTTTCAGCTGGGGTGCTATTTCTCATGTCATTTGTGCTTAGCCTTTTGCTAAACTTTCCCTACATCAAAATGTCCCCAACACCAAACAAGTTATTTTCAGTCTATTATTTAGAGATTTTCTGATTCTGTAAGAAAAAAAAAAAAAACACTAAATTTCCATTTTCTATCCCTAAAACTTGTTCGGTTTTCCCTACTTTTTCAATACTCCTTAAGGAAAAATAATGTTTTGGTTTTTTCTCTTCTAGGAAAATTTCTCATCTTTGTTAGTTCCCACACATTTTCTAGAAAGTTTTTAAAATACTTAAGTGTTAAGTGCATTTAAGATATTTCTAAACTTTTTTCAGACTTTCTGTGTTTATAGATTATCTCCTTTGCCGTTAAAATGAAGAACAAGTTAAAAAGCACTCGGGAAAAGAATTCATGCTGCGTCACTTGTTTAGATACCTACAAGGCCACTAGGTGTGTTGCTGAGTTCTTTTCTTAATGCTGCTCAATCTTCCTGCTTCTTTCTTAGCCATGAAAAAGTATTTTCAAGGTGATTGTCAGGAATCTTTTGGATGCTAGAGACAAGTCCAATTCCGAGTGACTTAAATGCGTTTTACTAGTTATATATTTCTATGTAACAGATGGTCCCAAAATTTACCTCCTTAAAAAAACAAAACAAAACACTCACTTATCTCAATTTCTGTAGGTCACGGTGCTGCAATCAAGGTGTCGGCCTAGAGTCGGCAAGCTCTTCTAAACGCCAGAACGCTGAACGACTGTGTGTGTGCGTGCCCGTGTGCGTGCCCTGTGCGTGCGTGTGCGTACTCAGGAAGAGAATAGGCTGGGATTAGGTAGGCAGCAGTTTCAGCAAAGAAGGCGGAAGGCGGCCAAGATGCTGCCGTGCACGCTCTTTCCAAAGGAAGCCAGATCTCGCGGGATCTCAGGGGCTCTCGGGAGTTCTGCAGAGCCGGCAAAGAGTCCTGGGAGGAGAAACACATGAGTACCCTGGTTTCCCGGAGGGTCCTTATCCCAGACTTGTCAGCACAGTCTGGCTCACGCCACTTTGCCAGCAAATTCCTATTCTCACCAAAGCCACTTCCTGCTACTCCCTCCATCCGCCCCCCTCCCCCACCCAGTCCCAGTGCAGGGCAGCTGCTCTAGGAGCACTGACAGGTGTAGGGGATCGAGCTCTGGCCCTGTGGCCGTGGAAGGGTGGGGCTGCCTGAGGCAACTTTCAGCTCCTTGAATTGAATGCCTCTGTTCCTCCCTTGCTGTTGCCCAGAGATTGTCCTAGTTCCTCACTGCCTGACCTCATCCACATGGCAGCTTGCTTCTCCAAAGTGTGCAAACATAAGGCAGTAGAGTATGCCAGTAGGACAGAAGTCACGATCTTTTGTAACCTAATCATGCAACTGACATCCCATCCCTTGTGCCTTATTATATTCCTTAGAAACAAATCATTAGCCTACCCTCAAGGGGAAGGGATGACACAAAGGCATGTATCCAGAAAGTTGGATTATTGCTAACTTCCTGAAGTTGGATTGCTAAAATTGGATTATTAAGGACCAATTTAAAAGTTGTCTGCCACATAGATTCATTTACATAATTGAAAAGGTGAGGTGTAGCTTGTCTTCAGACACAATTGGATCCTAAAACTTAAAAGATGCCATCAAATATCAATTTCTCTTCATCACCATTGCTTCTGTTAGTTTCATTCCGAGGTAAGTTCTCCTTTCCTGGTAGCCCATATGCTCCAGGTTTTCATCCCACCTATTCAGCAATTCAGTGGAGAAAGTGTTTCTTTCCTAGTAGTTCAAGTAAAAGTCCTTGAAATCACTGACCCAGTTTGGGTCACATGGTCATTCTTAAATCAATCATGTGATTGATTTAAGACCATTTTTGGGCCCTGTGCTTTCTTCTAGGAAGCTAGGAGTGGACATCCCCAACTGAACAGCATGGACTGAGAGTGGTGTAGGGCTACTGCCTCAAAGAACATTGGGATGCTGTTCCCCAAAGAAGGGGCAAAGAATTTGGAGCATAAACAAAATTACAACAGATGAGTCACTGTCCTACTTTAAGAGAGAGCAGATCTAAATGGAACATGAAAGGCATAGTGGCATTTTGGGCTCTGCTCTTTAATGATAGTTCAAGGACTCTGGGCATGCCATCATTACCACACAGGAACAAATCAGGCACCTTCATGACTGAGTGCCTACAACGTCTTAGACACTGTGTTAGGCGCTTTACACATGTGGTCTCATGGAATACTTGCAGCAACCCTATAAAGTTAGCATTGCTTTGTTTTTATACAGAAGGAAGTATGTTTTGGCATTTGATTTGCATCAAAGCCATGCTGACTCGAAAACTGTGCTCTCATGATGATACCAAGCAGGATCCTGTGGGACTCCTGGGCACAAAAGCCTCTCTGTGTCCTCCATTTCCTGATTACAGGAAATAGGCTTCATTCAACCTCCATGACCTTCCCTGAGTTCCAATAGCAGGTTCAAATAGTTGCTAATTAGGGAAAGGAGAGGATACAGAGACAAGGGAGGAAAAGTCAAAAGATACAATAGTGCAGCCTTGGGGCACTGGTTCCCCATTGAGGGATATACATAACAGTATCTTTGAGCTGTTTTTGATGATACTGAAATGCCCACCAGGTAGGAGAGGTTAATGGTGTGGTGCCCACAAGCAGGAGACCGCAGACTGGTTGGAACCAGAAGGTTGATGATGTTGACTCCCATTTACCTTACCACCAACCTATCAGAAAAACGTCCACAAGCTGATCATACCCTCTTTCAACCATTACTGTAAAACTTCTCACTACCCTCTCCATGTTGGGACACACAGTTTTGAGGGAATTAGCCCACTGTGGCCCCCTTTGCCTGGCAAAGCAATAAAGCTATTCTTTTCTACTTCATCCAAAACTCTGGCTCTGAGATTTAGTTCAGTGTGGGGTACAGAGGCTGCATTCAGCTTCAATGATACCATAATACCTGCCAGAAGATACAAATATTTTTCATCCTGTTACAGTTTACACTTATAGGAATCAGAAACTTGTGTTTATGTTTTATTTGTATGTTTTTTTTACAAAGTATTGATATGACTGAATATTTTGCATAGTTTAATAATAAAATAATTTATTGAAATACATTTCTTACCTAAAAGAATTTGAGGTACTGAAGTATACGTATATACTAAGTTAAAAAACTTGGAATAAAAATGGAAAAATAGAGTTAAGGAAAGTGAAATAAAATTTTAAAACAATGCTCTAATTAAATTTGATCTTTCCAAATAATTGTCTTTTATTTTTCTCTCTTTCTGGTCATCTTTACAGCTTTTGGTATACTCCATTGATATGGTGAATATGGAAAAAATACAGTGAAGAAGGAGAAAATATATATGTGCATGGTAACACCTAGAAAGTACCAGATAAATAACTAACTGCAGAACAGAAACCACAATTCCATATGACAGTTACTTTTATCTCTTTGAACCTTAGTTTCCTCATCTATAAAGACAATAATAATCAGAAGGATTACGTAAAGAATACAAATAATATATATAAAGCAAACTGTTTAACATATAATCCGTGCCCAATAAGTTTATCCTGCCACTATCCAAACAAATTAAAATATTATCTGACATAGACTCACAAAGTAACCACTTTACTCAAGAAAACAATTTAAATTGGTCTAGTTTAACTTTATATATTTTTTTAAAGGCACAAACTTTTTGTGCAGGAAAATGGTCGAAAGAGTAAGACCCAAGTTGTGTAGAAGTAACATGACCCACCAAATGCCAAGAATGTTCTCTTGAAACTCACATCTTCCTGGTCCCTGTAAACTCTTCCTGAATGATTGACTAGAGCAACACTCTTTGAGATGGTAATTTTCAAGACTGATTCTTCTATTCTCTTAAGTTTTTATTATTGTTTGGGTGTCTCTTGATATACTATTACTCATTTCTTAGAAATTGCTGAATTTACCTATCATGTTGAATGGTATTTGTCTGAAGATTTTTCAGAGTTTCTTGATACCTATAATGGAAGTTTGTTAATATTTTGTCTGTTCAAGGGAATTCTGCATTTTTGGACCTTGAAGGGATGCAGAGCCAATCTCCCATATGAAAGATGAAGGCGCCAACTACCTACTTTTCCATCTCCCCGTGGAGCTGAAGCAAGGGCATGTGGGAATATTAAGCCAAACTTGAAGGAAGAGAAGCAGCTGTCCATGTGGTGATCTCAGGAAAGAGCGTTCTAGGAAGTGGGAAGAGCCTCTCCAAAGGCCCCACAGTGGAGGTGCTTGGTGTTTTTGAGAAACAGCAAGGAGGTCAGAGTGGGTCGGGCACTGTAAACCATGGGCCAAGTAGCAGATTTGCAGACATATGTTATACACATTATTCCAAGAACCATTCAAAGATGAAGTTGGAAACAAGAGGTTGTGACTTGCCCAAGGTTGCCCAAGAAGTGGCAAAATCAGAACTCAGAAGCTCCTCTTCGGGTCCCAAGTCCTGTGTTTTTAATCAAGATGCCATTTTGTATTCACCTCTAGATTGCCTTAACATTTTCTTTATGCCTTTGTTGTCTTCCTTTTGTTAAAGCTATCAAATGTCAAGAATCACGCCTTCTCAGGTTGCACTGAATGAATGCAGAGCAAAGTTCAAATAAATGCTTTCTAAATACATTTGATGAATCATTTAAACAACAGACTCTTCTTTCCAATTTAATTTATTGTGGTAGACTTGGCTGAATTTCTTAATTTAGTGGAAATATTTTAGATTAGATTTATCTGATTATCTAGCAGTTTAGCAAAAACATTTTGTACCTGTATCATATTATTTATGTTAAAGCCATCATACATACACGTGTATTACCCATAACTAAATGAGTGCTCAAACTAAAAATATTTTTTAAATCCCTAATCAAGAATTAAAGGGCTCTTTATTGATGGTGTAGTATTATAATAGACAGGTGATTTAATTTGTGTTATTTTAAATATGTAATGATTAAATATTCATGACATATTATGCTTTATGAGACTTAAATACTCATACCAAAATCATATGGTGAAGATAAAATGCAGACAAAGAGTCTGGGTTCCCACAGCCGCCAACCCCCAAATGACCTGCTAATAAATGCCAGATTCTCATCTTGTAAAATTCCTATGGGAGAATAATAAAGGATGAACATTTGGCCCAACGTTTATATAAAACAAGTACCTTTAGTTTTCTTACAAAAGAATCATTTTCTAGCTCTATAAAAGTCTGTAGTCCTTTATGAAAATGTGTACCTCATGTCACACAGCTAGGACCATAAATTTGGGCAGTTACACATGGAAGATCAGACATCCAGCCTAGCCAATCTAGATGATTTAAATTAAAGTTGATATTTACATTTAAATTTTCCTAGTTCCTAGTACATTTACCAGCTAATTATATAATCCTTCATTTTTCTTGGACCATAACTTTGGTTGTGAAATTTGGGGGGAACAAATTTATGTAGATTCAAAACAGAAATACAGTGAAGATAATCAGTCTTGTGATTAGTAATTGCTATAAGCCAGATTCCCAAACTTTTTTATCCAAGGGCGCTACAGAACAGATGGGTACACTAACAGCAGTGAAGAAAATAATCAGGTTGTGACTAATACAAATATAAACTAAAATAAATATATCAAAGATACTTAGTGCTTCCCTGGCGGCGCAGTGGTTGGGGGTCCGCCTGCCGATGTGGGGGACACGGGTTCGTGCCCCGGTCCGGGAAGATCCCACATGCCGCGGAGCAGCTGGGCCCGTGAGCCATGGCCGCTGAGCCTGCGCGTCCGGAGCCAGTGCTCCGCAACCGGAGAGGCCACAACAGTGAGAGGCCTGCATACCACAAAAAAAAAAAAAAAAAAAGATATTTAGAAGTGAATTTAAAGTAAGAGATTGGGTATAACTATGCCACAAGGTAGGTACAAAACTCTATGTGTTTGCCGCAGTCACAGCTTTCCCTTAAGAAAAGGAACTCCTGGAATCTCTGTGGTTAATAGGTGCTGTGGCTCATGCCATATAAGTCTACTCCAACTTTAGTTATTATCAGAGCAAGAGTTTGTCCTGGAGACAAAGGCCTAGCACATACAGAGATATTTAATATTCTCTAAAGTGGTGGTGTAAGAAAATCTTGCCCCATAGATTAGATGCTCCATATTGGATAATAGCAAATCTACTCAATCACATTCGCCTGGGGTAAAAGGAGTGCTAATTACATTTTAAATGTCAAAAAATTAGCATTCCCAGATTTTCCTAGTTTTCAGATTCTCCATATGCTTTGCTGTGAATCTTAGTGTTTGAAGCTCTAGGACACAGATGTGTATGGACAATGAGAGGGTCCCAAGCTACTTGTTACTAATATAATCTTATGATGGAGTCACCATACTTAACTCAGTGAGAGTCTCTTCATTTTAGGAAAAAGGTTCAGTTCTTGATGGCAAAATGTCCTAGATAGATTAGGGGTTGGAATTGGAGAGAGAGAGGGAGGCAGAGAGAGAGAAAGAGAGGAGGAAGAGAAAAAGGAGGAGGAGGAGGGGATAAAGGGGAGGGAAAGGGAGAATGGAGAGAGAAAGACAGAAAGAGAGAGAGAGTGAGAGAGAAGTTACAAAAACAAAAATACTTCCCGGTTCAATTTACCTAAAAAGCCCAAACTCTAAAACCCACAATGAAAACTAATTCAGTGAGCCAATAATATAACAATCAACAATTGGAGAATAAATTCAAAGCACAGAAAATTAAAAATTACAGAGCAAATAAGCATAGTTTGGACTCTAAAGAAATAAAAGAAGGAAAATATCACATAGGCAGAAATGATGAAAGAAAAAGTGGGTAATAAATAAAATCAAATAAGAAAGCTTAAATTTAAAAATTTACATTTAGAATAAACTCTAGAATAGGGTTGGTTGTATACTCTTGGTAGTGGAAGGCTTAATGGCAGAGGAGGGACATGAACAAAGCTGACAGAGAGCCTAGGTTTGAATATGAGCTCATCATTTTTAGCTGTATAACTTTTTGCAAATGACATAGTTTCTTCATATATAGCATGGAAATATAAATATTTCCTATCTCAAAAAGTTATTACAAAAATTATTAAGTTAATTATTTTGAGTACTTAAAATAGTGTTTGTTACACTGTAATTGTTCAGTAAATGTTAGCTATTACTATCTTTTCTGTATGCTTGAAATAGTTAATACAGTATTTTTTAAAAAAGGAATGGATGTGCAATAAAAAACATTAAAAGGTGTAATTGGCTGAGAATATGTCTATAAAATAAATATGAAATTTAAAAGTTGTTCACAGAAGACATACAATGTGAAATATTAATTTTAACAGAAACCTAAATCTCAAATATCAAATTTTATCAATTAATACTATGAGTAGGCAGAGAAGAAGTTAAAGTATTTTCTCTGTTTATGTTAAAGGAAATCAAGAGATACCATTTTAATTTAGGCAGTATTTAGAGAAATATAAAATACAGAAAAATAGAAAAAGTCAAATAGTGCATACATCATAGAAGAGAAAACAATGGAAAGAGCAACGAACCCTAGGAAGATAGAAATCAAAGTACAGGATGTCAGATATAAGAATAGACATATCAATGATTTAAAAATATATAACCTGTTTAAGTGATATTATGTAAAGTTAAAACCTCAAGTGTTAGATTAAAAAGCAAAATGCTGCTATATGCTAAACTAGAAAAATAAAACTAAAACACAGCCCGCGTAAAAACAAAATAATTTTGAAGATTTATTAGAAAACGAAAAAACTAAAGAGTAGTTTGGTTAGAACCCAAAAGGTAAATATGACAGAGGATAATTTCATATTGATAAAATACACAACCTACAATTAAGATAGAATCATGGATTTTATGACCCATAGTATCAAAATATATAAAGTAAAAAAGACAAAACAGATTAATTTATAAAGATAAAGTTGTTACCATAGACATGAACAATCTTTTATTCCTAGTTAGGTGATGGGAAAAAAAATAAAGTAATTGAAAGCTTATATGACTGTAAATAAGTTTTGATATTTCAGATAAGCACATATGACTATACCAAATACAAGTATTAACACCATATATATATATTAATATATAAGCAAATTATGTAGCTTTCTTGTAAGCAGATAGATATTTGGCATGTTTATGATGGTTGAACAGAGGCTTTAAAAAAAGTCTTCAATTTGTCCAGAAAATAGTATTTATTTTATCAATATTTTGTGCTCATAATGTGGTATAAATGACCTTTATTAGCAAAAGATTAAACAACAAAACAAATGACTGTTTGTTCATCTGAGCTTTTGCTAATTGATTTCTATTTAAAACCACTATGAAATTTAAAATCAGTTTTCTAAATAACTTGTGGATCAAAGAGAAGATCAAAACTGCATTTGTAGAGTATTAAGGAAATATTAGCTGTATCAAAAGACAGAAAAAGGGTGGAAAGCTAGCTGATACTGTTATGAATCTAGTAGTACCTTGATACCAAAACCAGAAAAAAGAAAACATCACAAAAAATTAAAGAATAATCTTGTATATTAATATAGACACAAAAATCCTTAACAGAATACATGGAAACACTGGCAAAATTATTCATCAAGACCATGTAGACTTTATCCTCAAAATGCAATTAATTTTTAGTTCTTTTTTTTTTTAACATCTTTATTGGAGTATAATTGCCTTACAATGGTGCGTTAGTTTCTGCTTTATAACAAAGTGAATCAGTTATACATATACATATGTTCCCATATCTCTTACCTCTTGCATCTCCCTCCCTCCCACCCTCCTTATCCCACCTCTCCAGGCGCTCACAAAGCACCGAGCTGATCTCCCTGTGTTATGCGGCTGCTTCCCACTAGCTATCTACCTTACGTTTGGTAGTGTATATATGTCCATGCCTCTCTCTCGCTTTGTCACAGCTTACCCTTCTCCCTCCCCATGTCCTCAAGTCCATTCTCTAGTATGTCTGTGTCTTTATTCCCATCTTACCCCTAGGTTCTTCATGACATTTTTTTCTTTTTCTTAGATTCCATATATATGTATGAGCACACAGTATTTGTTTTTCTCCTTCTGACTTACTTCACTCTGTATGACAGACTCTAGGTCCATCCACCTCACTACATAACTCAATTTAATTTCTTTTTATGGCTGAGTAATATTCCATTGTATATATGTGCCACATCTTCTTTATCCATTCATCTGTTGATGGATGCTTAGGTTGCTTCCATGTCCTGGCTATTGTAAATAGAGGGGCAATGAACATTTTGGTACATGACTCCTTTTGAATTATGGTTTTCTCAGGGTATATGACCAGTAGTGGGATTGCTGGGTCATATGGTAGTTCTATTTGTAGTTTTTTAAGGAACCTCCATACTGTTCTCCATAGTGGATGTATCAATTTACATTCCCACTAACAGTGCAAGAGGGTTCCCTTTTCTCCACACCCTCTCCAGCATTTATTGTTTCTAGATTTTTTGATGATGGCCATTCTGACTGGCGTGAGATGATGTCTCATTGTAGTTTTGATTTGCATTTCTCTAATGATTAATGAAGCTGAGCATTCTTTCATGTGTTTGTTGGCAATCTGTATATCTTCTTTGGAGAAATGTCTATTTAGGCCTTCTGCCCATTTTTTGATTGGGTTGTTTGTTTTTTTGTTATTGAGCTGCATGAGCTGCTTGTAAATTTTGGAGATGAATCCTTTGTCAGTTGCTTCATTTGCAAATATTTTCTCCCATTCTGAGGGTTGTCTTTTGGTCTTGTTTATGGTTTCCTTTGCTGTGCAAAAGCTTTGAAGTTTCATTAGGTCCCATTTATTTATTTTTGTTTTTATTTCCATTTCTTTAGGAGGTGGGTCCTAAAAAATCTTGCTGTGATTTATGTCATAGAGTGTTCTGCCTATGTTTTCCTCTAAGAGTTTTATAGTGTCTGGCCTTACATTTAGGTCTTTAATCCATTCTGAGTTTATTTTTGTGTATGGTGTTAGGGAGTGTTCTAATTTCATACTTTTACATGTACCTGTCCACTTTTCCCAGCACCACTTATTGAAGAGGCTGTCTTTTCTCCACTCTGTATTCTTGCCTCCTTTATCAAAGATAAGGTGACCATATGTGCATGGGTTTATCTCTGGCCTTTCTATCCTGTTCCATTAATCTATATTTCTGTTTTTGTGCCAGTACCATACTGTCTTGATTACTGTAGCTTTGCAGTATAGTCTGAAGTCAGGGAGCCTGATTCCTCCAGCTCCATTTTTCATTCTCAAGATTGCTTTGGCTATTCGAGGTCTTTTGTGTTTCCATACAAATTGTGAAATTTTTTGTTCTAGTTCTGTGAAAAATGCCATTGGTAGTTTGATAGGGATTGCACTGAATCTGTAGATTGCTTTGGGTAGTTTAGTTCACTTATGTGTGATAATTGCATCCACAGTATAAGCAAAACAAACCATATGAGAATTTTAATAGCTGTCTTTTTAATAGAGAATTTTAATAGATTTACAGAATTTTAATAGATGTATAACCTCTCTGCACGTTAGTTTCCTCATCTGTAAAATGTACATAATAGCAGTATGCAGCTCAGAGGTTTGTTGTGGGGATTAAATAAGTTAATCTAGGTAATATGCTAACAGTGCTTGAGAATGCAGTATAAATATTAGCTACTATCTGTAAGAATTATTTCCCTTAAAATTTAGATAATTATGTCTACATTCATTCATATAATAAAGACTAGTTGTTTTATGTCCAGAGCCAACATGATAATTAATTATAAAAAAGAATTATTGCCATTGAAATGAATAGAATTGTAGCATGCAGAAAATTATTACTTTTTGATACTTTTCATAACAATTTTGGCCAATATAATATTATTTTAAACAAAAACAAGAGATAATTATTGGCTGAAGAAGACAAAATATCATTTTCTTTTAGGATTTTATAACTCCTAGAATTCTGTAAAATTGTAAGATATGAAATGAATACACAGCCTTTCTATACACCAAAAATAGAAGATAATATTTCATAGAAGACTCCTTTCTCATTAATATAAGTAACATAAAAGGACGAGAAATAAATTTTATGCTTAGTAAGAGGAA
The DNA here is from genome assembly GCF_963924675.1 of Phocoena phocoena. Taxonomy (NCBI): domain Eukaryota; kingdom Metazoa; phylum Chordata; class Mammalia; order Artiodactyla; family Phocoenidae; genus Phocoena; species Phocoena phocoena. The sequence goes on along the minus strand of NC_089221.1, from coordinate 87,655,384 downwards.
GATATTTAAAATTTATGGTGCAATCATGCAGTAGAATATTCTGTATACATTAAGATTAAGGTTCTAAAGAATTTTAGATTAGTTGGGGATGCTTTCTGCAATGGTTATACGATAAAAGCAGGTGATAGGCTTCGAATTATTTGTAGTCTCCATCTTGTACATATTACTATACGTATATGTGCAAAAAAAAATCAGTGAGGAGTTATAAAATGTTGTCAAGAGTGTTCAGCTTCATTTGCTGGAATTCACTTTTTTTTTTTTTTTTTTGTGGTACTCAGGCCTCTCACTGTTGTGGCCTCTCCTGTTGCCGAGCACAGGCTCCGGACGCGCAGGCTCAGCGGCCATGGCTCCCGGGCCCAGCCTTTCCGCGGCATGTGGGATCCTCCTGGACCGGGGCACGAACCCGTGTACCCTGCATCGGCAGGCGGACTCTCAACCACTGCGCCACCAGGGAAGCCCTGGAATTCACTTTGATTCTTATTTTATTATTTCTTTTGTACTTTCTAAATATTCTGCATGACCATTATATGTCTTCTATAATTTTTCAAAATATATTTTAAAATTGTAATGACTAACATCTTGGTGCAATTTTTAAAAACTTCACTGGCTTTACAATAAATCTCAAATATTTTATATTTAAGCAATAATTTACATGTAATCTATATTTGTGTTCTGAAACCCTGAGAATATGTACTGAAAAAGAAATTTACATAATGGATTTGAATAATTTACATTTGAGATGTCATTCAGAGCTATATCAGAAACTTCTTTTTTGAGTAATGATTAGAAACTGGAGTAAACAAATATAAGAAAAATAGCACCTTCACTGTTAATCCACTGGCAAGGATGAACAAGAAGACTTTGACATACTCTCAGAGTTGAGGGAGCATAATATTGTATCCTCTGATTTATGGTAGCACATGAGAAACTGACAGTACTCAGAAGATAACACCCAGGTGATTGGATCCTAGCTATAGGGGTTCCCAGCATATGAAAAATTCCCATCCCAAATGCAGCACAGGGCTTCCCTGGTGGCGCAGCGGTTGAGAGTCCGCCTGCCGATGCAGGGGACACGGGTTCGTGCCCCGGTCCGGGAAGATCCCACATGCCGCGGAGCGGCTGGGCCCGTGAGCCATGGCCGCTGAGCCTGCGCGTCCGGAGCCTGTGCTCCGCGACGGGAGTAGGCCACAACAGTGAGAGGCCTGCATACCGCAAGAAACAAAAACAAAAACCAAATGCAGCACAAAAACTCTTGAGCCATCAATTGTAAAGATACACTGGAACAACATGTTTATTAGTGGTAAATAGTATGAATAGATCCCCAAGGAGTTTTGGGGTCTCCTTGATGCTCTGGTCTGGTATTAAGAACTCATGAAGTTTGCACACTGGAGGTATTGGGAAGGAGCTCTAATAAGGACTGAATCTGAATTTCCTGCTTCCTCTTCAACTTGAAATGCCCAGTGTATCACTGCACACTATTGTGTAGTTGTGTTCTTTAAAACTTTAGGAAGCGCCATTCAGATAAGATGCCCAACCATAAGCAGGAGACCTATATGCCTATTGATGCTGTAATTTCATTCCTCTGCCTTACATACTATGCTCCAACAGCTATGACCTTCTTTCTGTTTCTTAAACATATGTTCACCTTGCAAAAGGGCCTTTATATTTGTTGTCTCCACTGTGTACAATGCTTTACCACCTCTTTATCATCATCCAGGTTTCAGCTCAAATACAACATCTTTCCTGTCCATCTAACAGGCATCATTGCAGTCATTCTCTATCCCATTTTCCAGTTTTAATTCTTCAGAACCCTTAACACCTATCTGAATTATCTTATTTGTTTATTGATTATTTTCTATAATATGGGATCATAAGAGTAGAGCCATTATCCATAGAACCCACTGCACCAACCATAGTACTTAGAATAAAAGAGGTGTTCAATAACTATTTGTTGAATAAAAGAATGAATGAACATATAAATTATAGTAAACTTGAAACTTGAGGTTATGTCAGAGGTTTTGGATACTGTGAAAGGAATCTCCCTCCTCTCCCATCACATCTATAACCACTTTCTCTTAATATATGTAAACATTATATAGAAAGTTTTTATGATGATTGCAGAGAAGATAAAGGATGATTGTAGAGAAGATAAAAGCTGGAGGTAGGGCTGGGTTTCAGATCACTATCGGCTTTGACCATTGGCATGCTGTTGAAGAAACCAACATTGGCAAGAGGGATGAAAAAATTTTTTGTTGTTGGAATATTTTTAGATTTGGCATGTTATCCATGTGTATATATGAGTCATTGCTCTTTATATTTTGAGTTCCCTTTTAACATGTACAAATTCCATGATACAAATCATAAATTGGGTGTTTGAATAAGTAATTCCATTATTCTTTTTAGCCATTATCTTGTGTTACAGTTTGGTAATCAATTTTGAAAGAAGTTGAATTTGGCATAGTAAGTGTTCTCAGATCAAGTCAGCCATATGTCTACTACTTTATAAAACACGTAGTTTGAGATATCTTCTTTGGCCATATTATGGCTTCTATATATGTTGTTGAATATTTAAAGGAATATAGATAAATTTTTAAAAATCTGGATGGCTTATTTATGTCATATAATCAGTTATTTCTAACATGATCCATAAAATATTTGGATTTTTTTTGTCTTATTGATTAAACATGGTTAAAGCAAGTAATTAAACTTGACTATTAATACTAATATTTTTTGATCTTTTGGGATTTTTAGATCTGAAAGCAGGAAGTAGTTTAATTTTTAGTTTTGCATTTGTATAATCTGTCCTATACACAGTTTTAATATTAAGAAAAGTATTCATTTGAGGCTAAGATTTTTTCAAAATACTTTTAATTCTAGAAGTTACTTCTTTTAATTGCTGAGCAACAAAGACAAGACATTATTTATTCTTTAGTTTTAAATATTATTATAATTAATAATTTTTAATTAGGAGTTTATAGTATGAAATACTTTAGACTCCTGTTTCAACAAATAAAAGGATTTTTCATTGTGGTCAAAATATACTTTTGCACTTGTATTTATCTGTCCAACTTGTTACAATTTTTGTGTAAGTATGTATTACAAAAATGGGTAAATGTAAGTAAATTAGACGTTCAGAATATCTTGAAACGTACACGTGCTAATCTAAAATACATACATCCTTTTGGAAAGAAAATCAGAGATTTGTTGCAAGAGAGGAGGACTGCTTAACAATGTTACTGATTCCTAAAACTTGTTGGAAAATGAAGCCAAACCAAGGGAAAAAGCCCTGCGGGGGTTATGAAGCCAGTTAAGCTTCATGCATATGTTTGCTGACAGTTGGAAGAATGCACGTTTCTCATTCCCCTTTGACTGCGTTAGAAAGCACTGGAAAAGCTTGTGGATTCAGGTTTCATGCTCTTTGCAACTGAATTCTTTTCCTTTTCATATTTTAAATTTGTAACATGTTCTATATAGTCCTTAAGTGAACATCCTGTTTTCAGGACTTCTAAAACTCCATTGCTTTGAACAGTATGCCACATGGCAATACTACAAACATAAAGAGTCCAGCTGTTAGGATGGAAAATACCATATAAATCACTGTAAAAGCATCTTTTCTTACTACTTTGGAGAGCCCACTGAAGTATTTTAAAGGAAAGGGTTACTAACTTTAAAAGCCTCCAAAAAGCGCTGTTTCTTTGGATTTTAGATTATAATCTCAGATTGTTTCATGAAGGGAAAATTTGCATAGCTTGTTCCCTGAGTAAAGAAATGTTTTTTTCCCCACTAATTTCTCAAGTGTGCTCTTGTCCCTGGCCTCCTCCATGTGGTTTGTGAAATCTGACACTATATCATAATTAAATCTATTTAAATGACTATTGTAAGTAGAAAGTTCTTTGAAATAAAATTCTAGTTATTTCCACCTTGACCTTAAAAATAAAAATGAACTCTTTGGCAAGTCTTCTGGATTGCAAATATTTCTGGGAAGAGGAGCACCCTCAACCAGAACTGTCCTAGAATTTGAGCATTCTGGAAAAATACAGAGGCAGGGTAATACTTGGAGTACTCCTGCCATGGGTAGTTTTTGTTCTTTATGCTATACATTTTTAAGTTGAGCAGATATTTTATATGCTGACACAGGGAATTATAGTGAGAGAAGGAGAAAAAGTCTAAATGATTTAGGATTTCAAGACAGATTAGATTAGTTATTGAACAATCTTAAATGCTGAATAAATGTTAGCTGCCTCTCCTGTCTTAGGCCAAAATTCTAGTGTGTGGAGCCCGTTAAGGTGGCCTTATTGTCTCACTTCAGTTGCCTCTTCACTTTTCATGGGACTATGGGGTCAATGCTCCAGGCAATCTCCAGGTAGTAAAAATCTCTGCGACTAAAAAAAAAAAGCAATTTGAAATGAGAGTCTTAATCCATGTCAGTTTATTTTGATTTTATGGAATCAGTTTTGCTTTCTTGACTTCCAAGTAAGACTCTTAATCACTTCATTTCCTAATTGAGCTATTTCAAAGAGCTTGGTTAAACTTTCTTTTCCTTGGAAGAATTGCTTTTTCTTTTTTCTGACTGGGAGGCAGTAGAGAATGGAGTTATTATGGATTATTATATTGGATTCAATATACAGTTTATGGCAAATCATTTAACTTCTCTAAGTTTCCTCATCTGTAAAATGGTGGAGAGAATGATAATACCTTGCTCATAGAGTTGTTATGAGGATTAAATAAATAAATATTTTGTTAAGAATTTGCCACAGTGCCTAGCACACAAGTGCTCAGGCAGGGAAGGATGATAAACAGACCAACCACACTGGAATTTACAGTCATAGTTGATTATTTTTGTGCTTAATACCAGCTTGGAAATACAGAGTGTTAGAGATGGGAGGGCCTTAGAGATTATTTAGTGAACAATTTCATTTTATACATGAAGAGTTGAAATCTACAGTAAGAACATGACTTGCCCAAGGCCACATAATGAAAGATCTGGAACAAGACCATCCACATCCATTTTCTTTTCATACCACATTCTTATTATACATCTCTCTATTTTTATTTTGGCAGCTTCTCACTGGGGATGAAACACATGCTTGGCAACATATCTGCTGTGAAGATACAATGTTTTCTCACTGAACCTTTTAGACATGCCACTTTGAGTAAAAAAGATGTGCAGAGCAAAGCTTGGAGGAGATTGTTTCTGATGTTTCCATTATGTAGACATGGCCACGATATATTTCAATAACGATCTTTGAAAAGAATGAACTCACTGAACTTACTATTCAAACAAGAAGGTCATCTATTTATTTAACTCATAAGAAACATAGAAGCAAGTTCTGTATGTACATGTTTGTAAAGTCATTTTGCAATGAAATGTAAAGACAGACAATATAATGCCTTTTATGGGATAAAGCTAATGCTTACTGCGCCTGGAGCTTCCCCATTTGACAAAGAAAAACTTAGATTTATCAAATGTTAAACACATGGCTTTAACGGTTCATATTAGAAGCATTCCTGAGGGATTTGCACTAGTTGTGAGGTTGTATTCACTTCACTTTATTTCTTTCCTGTGGCTCTCCTATTTCCCTTTGGGATGTGTTTCATATGTCTGTTATTGCTTTGAAGATTTTTCATTTCTATCTCATGCTTAACACCTGCCATTGACTTCTTGTATAACTTACGAGAAATGAATGGCATTCTTCCCCCTGGGTACCAGTCTTTATAAGGTAAATGTGCCTGTGCTGATTTAGAAAAAAGTGTTATTTCTCCCCTTTTGTACCAAAATACGATTTTAATTTTTGGTGTTGATAAATATTTGGATACTTTATTTTTTATCTCCTTGATTATTTGTTACATTGTAGAGGAAAGCAAAATGACAGATATCCCGTGATTTTGTTTTCAGACAACAATAGATGCATGAGAACATTGAATATAGGAATAACTTGAGACCCCAGAAAATTCCTTCTACTAGGGGATCATTTTATTCCCAGTTATCTTTAGGTTGCTGAACTGTGTTGTACGGTGAAAAATATCTTGTAGCAATTTGAACTTGAAGAGAGATTTACACATTGCTATGTTAGAAAAAATTTTATCCAGGGCAGTGTTCAAAGCCAATTCATAGGGACTTCCCTGGTGGCACAGTGGCTAAGAATCCTCCTGCCAATGCAGGAGGCATGGGTTCGAACCCTGGTCCGGGAAGATCCCACATGCTGCAGAGCGGCTAAGCCCATGTGCCCCAACTACTAAGCCTGTGTGCCACAACTCCTGAGCCTGTGCTCTAGAGCCCGCAAGCCACAACTACTGAGCCTGTATGCCACAGCTACTGAAGACCGCATGCTTAGAGCCCGGGCTCCACAACAAGAGAAGCCACTGCAATGAGAAGCCTGCGCACCGCAACAAAGAGTAGCTCCCACTCGCCGCAACTAGAGAAAGCCCACGCGCAGCAACAGAGACCCAACGTAGCCAAAAATAAATATTAAAAAAAAATTAATAAAAAAATACCAATTCATAAATGCTTGACTGGAAATCATACAGAGAGATCATCTGTACCTTTTGGTTTGTTTCTGTCAGTGTGTAGATAGCAAGAGAAGTGTATTTTGAGTATAAATTGATCATCATTGATATAAATAACAGAAAAATATATTTGTGAATGTGCTTATGGAATGAATCACTGGAAAATATTCAACTTGTATTTCTGTGGCTGTATCTGTTCTTTTTCTGTCTTCATGAGACTTGAATGATTAAATAGAAATCAGGTTAAGAGAAAAAAACATATTGTGGTTTGAACAAACCTTGCATTCAAAGAGATACTTCTTATTTTCTGAAATGAAATCTTTACACTTGCCCATCTGGCAGAGCTATTCTTTCTCATAATTTTGTAACGTTTGCTCAGTTGGTACCACTACCATATACCTTTTATGGGTATTACAGTTACCTTTATAATTTGACCCTTCATTTAAGCCTTTTTAAGTTAGAAGGAAAGAAGAACATCAATTTCTTAATCTCATCCGAATTACATTTTAACTATTAACGGGTTGTTCAATATATAAAAATAATGTTCTAAAGAGGCTTGAGTGGAGATTTTGGCAAGTAGCAAGCATGTAGTTTATAGCAGTGATGATTATTTTCGAAGACCAATCTGAAGCCAGTTTCTCGATATCCTACTTATGATTCTCCTCCAGAGTGAGTAAAATGAATTTATAGTTACATAAATCATATTTGGAATAAATTTAGGCTTTATTCTTTGGAAGAAGAAAATCTGTGACTGGTTCTTTCCAAGATAGACTGACCACGGTTAGATCTATTAAGGACAGAGGAAAAAAGTCCTGCCTTTACTACTTTCATGTACTATAATTATTATCTCCTGGTCAAACAACTGACTGAAATTGGTCACAGCTCCCACTTACTTGCATTTGGCCTGATGTGAAGGAAAATTTCAAGCTATTTAATCTTAAGGTTTATACCAGTATAATCACATTTTCATCTTTTCCATAATTTTTCTGCCTGCCTATTATGAAATGGATTTTTTTGCCATTTTGCCTATGAACCCTAGGTAAATGGTGAGAATGTGGGATTAAGGATTGACCAATATTTCTATAGTTTTCTTCAACAAACCATTATATAAATATCTCATAGTATAAACTTGACAATAATGGCCCACTGCCCTTTGAAGTAACTTTTGATTACATCAATAGCAACATAAACCAATTTATTGATTCCTTCTCCTCTTCTTGGCCCTGATCTGCTTCTATTCTCTATTCTCATTTCTTTGCTGCTCTCTTCTAGTCTCAGTCTTAAATATTATAAATGTAACATATAATCATATATAAATATTATATACATGGTAAGTAGTATATACAGTATATAGTGTGTGTGTATACACATATATCTTTAATATATACTTTGTTCTGACCTTCTGTCCTTCACTATAGATTTAGATAACAAACTGCCTACTCAATACCTTCACTTGATTATCTAATATGAATTTCATATTTTATATGTCTGAAATAAAATACCTTATCTCCCCCATATCCTCACCCAAACTCGTCTTCCAACACGCTACCTGCCCCATCTTAGTTAACGGCTATCGCGTTCTTCTATGGTACAAGGCCTAAGGCCTTCAGATCAGCCTTCACTCCTCTCTTTCTCTTACACCTCATATCCCATTTATCATCAAGTTCTATTGACTTTAGCCTTTAAATATAATCAGAATCTAACTATTCTTACCACATTCTCTGCTAATCTCCTAGACCAAGCCAAGTCATCTTTCTCCCCAGTTACTGCAGGAGACTTCTAACATTGATTTATCTGCTTTTGCCCTTGTCTCCTGGCCCCTTCCCTCCACCCTAATCAGTTCAGCAATAAGAGTCACCATGCTGTCATCCTTTTGAAACATAGTCAAATCATGCCACTCTTCTGCATAGAATTCTCCACTTGGTTTCCAGCTCACTTAGAAAATAACCGAAGGTTTTAAAATGACCTACAAGGCTGTAAACCATCTGACTTTCCACTACCTTTGTTACTTTACCTCTTACTTTACTCCTCACTCTGGCTTAGGTCCCCTGGTGTCCTTAAAAATACCAGACAATCTCCTATGTGGGTTTACCCTTCCCTGGAATGAGCTTCCTCAAGATATCCACAATAGGTCACAAGGCTAGTTTCAAAGTCTACAGCTTTTTACTGAGACTTTCCCTAAACACTTGATTGAGCACATTGTTAAAGTTGTAACTTCCTCATTTCCCTGGCATGCCTTCTGCTTTACTTGACTCTATACAGCACTGGCCACCATCTGAAGCCTCCATGTTTTACTTAATCTTCTTTAGTGTCTATCTCTTGCTCTAGACTATATAGGATGTAAGCTCTACATTTTGAGTCTTTTTTTTAAAAAACTACTGCATCTTGTGTACCTAGAATAATGCCTAGCACATAGTAGGTGCTCAAACATATTTATTAAAAGAACAAAATAATATGAAACTAAAAAGTATATATGTACATTTTCTTCAGTGAATTGAAAGGAGATATAAAATGTTATGAAAGCAATACTTGGCTACAAATTGAACTGGCATCAGGATTTATTAGAAATGTGATCATGAGTAAATACCATAAACATTTTATATTTCAGTCATCATACATATAATTATGAAACTTAAATGAGACAATGTATGAGAAAGTGCTTGTAACTACTGAGCATTTTACTAATGCCATTAGTGTTTTCTTCTCCTTGAGGATGAATTAATTTAATCTTATAAATGGATTACTTTATCAGTAGTAAAGTAACCTCTTCATTTTGTTTCTTTAAATCATTTCTCTTAAGTTTTCATTATCCTTTTCTGGATTACTATAAATACTTTTGATTCATTAGGAATTAAGCACTTACCAAGTATTTAATATCGGTACATGTGATAAAAAAAGCTATGGACTAATGGGGTTAGACATATTTAATGCACTTTAAAAAGTTGATTTATATATAGTTATTTAATTTCTATTGCTTACTATATTCCATGTTTTCTCCTAGGTGCTCTACAATTATGAACTTATTTAATACTTGTATAACCTTATGAAGTCAGTATTATTATCTCCATTTTGCTGATGAGAAAACAGATACAGACAGGTTACCATGTTCAAAGTGATAATTTATATTACATGTGTATGTGCATGTATTAAATGTTTAATAGTGAAACAATTTTAAGATTAATAATACAGTTTTAAAAACATAAACATGGGCTTCCCTGGTGGCGCAGTGGTTGAGAGTCTGCCTGCTGATGCAGGGGACACGGGTTCGTGCCCCGGTCTGGGAGGATCCCACATGCCGTGGAGCTGCTGGGCCCGTGAGCCACGGCCGCTGAGCCTGAGTGTCCGGAGCCTGTGCTCCGCAACAGGAGAGGCCACAACAGTGAGAGGCCCACGTACCGCAAAACAAAACAAAACAAAACAAAAAACAACATAAACATGACATTTGCATACTAAAATAGGAGTATGAGTAAACTAGATTTTCAAAACCAAGTGTTGGCTGACCTTTATTCATTCATATAATATGGCCTATGTATGCATTAAGCCACTAAGATCTTCAGATTCTTTCTAAAGCATCATTGTATTAGTCCTTAGTACTGATTTTTAAAAGTAGTATATTACATAATTTCAATATCCAAAGAAATACTGGCTTATGGAAACGTTTCCACTTCTCATCTACATCTTTGTGGGATGCTAACGTATGATTAGTGATAGAAAGTTTTTGTTTTCTAGTCATATAGAAAACCATGGTCTTGGCCTTGCTTCTTTCTAGGCTTTATTCCCAAATATTTTTTCCTAGTTAATGGTGCTAACTTTCTCTAAAAAAAAAGACCATCACTTTAAAAATTAATCAGAAGAGTTCATTAGACAGTTTTCCACTTTTTTTTTTTTTTTTTACCATGGTTATTCAATGCCATACTTGGTTAAATATTTACCGGAGGAATTTTCTGAAAAATATTAATACAAATTCATTGGTTATTATATATGGCTATTCATGGTGAAAATACGATTTGAGAACTTACTGTGTGCCAAGAGATAGGTAAGACAGGCAAAATCCTCATTCTTAAACATCTAGTTCAGGAGGGGAATGTTGGACAGATAATGAATTTTTGGTTGGTGGTAAGTCTGGGAAGAAAATCAAGGACAGTGATAGGACAGTGATTGGTTGGCCTATGGTATTGGCCCTTAGCTGTGCAAGATCTAATCATGTTCGAGATCAGAAAACCTAGCATGACCTTAGCACAGGGAGTGAAGGGGAAGGCGGTACAACATGAATTCAGAGTGGTGGGCAGGAGCCAGGTGTATTGATCCTTACGGACAGAAAAAAAAAAAAAAAAAGTTATGTTTAGGGCTTCCCTGGTGGCGCAGTGGTTGAGAGTCCGCCTGCCGATGCAGGGGACACAGGTTCATGCCGCGGTCCGGGGGGATCCCACATGCCGTGGAGTGGCTGGGCCCGTGACCATGGCCGCTGAGCCTGCGCGTCCGGAGCCTGTGCTCCACAACAGGAGAGGCCACGACAGTGAGAGGCCCGCATACCGCAAAAAAAAAATAAATAAATAAATTTTAAAAAATAGAGTTATGTTTATTTTCAGTGTGACTGAAAGACATCTGAGGATTTTAAGCCAGGGAATAATGTGGAAAAAAATCTGTTCTGGCCTCAGTGTGAAGGATGGTAACAGGGGCCAAGGGAAAGACAATGTGTGCTCCATGGGCTCATTGAGTTGACCTCTGGCAGGTACACACAAGAGAGTACCTTTACCTCTATCCATCCTTTCCTGTGAAAGAATAGAACACTTTTCCAGAAATCTTTGACTCATGTACCATGTTAATTACATTTTTCAAAGATTTAATCTAGAAAAAATAAACACTCATTTCTGCCCAACTTAGAGATATTTGGACTTGGACAATTATTTGTTAGATTCATACTAAAATGACAAAGATTTTCAATACACCTAGTATTACATGATAAAATAGCAAATTATTTTTCAGGGGGCATTTTGGTATGGTAAAGTCATTGAACCTCTTTAATTTAACATGCATTTGAATTGTTACATAGTTCCTAATAATAGTATACAGTGGTACCACAGGACAGGGCAATTTCCTGCCATCTTATGAAGCATTGTACTGGTGGAACATGAGATCATGTCATGAAATCCAGGAGTGTAATTTGTAAGACTCTTTGCTCAATTTTGCCTGATGTCATATAGTAGACTTGCCTGAAGTACTGTGTAGGAAGTGAGGTATGATTTCTCTAATTCCAATTTGTTTTCATTTATTTTAATTAAAATAAAAGAGAGTAAAAAGACATTTTTGCCTAATCTGAAAGTGACTCTACACTTTACTTGATCTTGTTTTCTTTTAAGAAATCTGTTTTCCTTTAGGGATATTATTACTGACATCACTCTTTAGTTTTATGAAAATGTTCCAGTAACTTTGTGGGTTTTTTTCTTTACCCTTTATTCATAGTAGTTACAATAAAGAATAAAACAGCTATAATTTTTAAGGTCCAGTAGGAATATATTGATTGATAGAAAAAAATTGCAAAGGACAGCATGCAGAAATTTTTATATAAAGTAGTCCCAAGTGATATTGATAGAAATTATTTTGATGCCTTATGTTTCAAAATATGCTGTAGAAAAACAGAAAAGAGTGATGCAATTGAATTGTTTTTACATGTATCACAGAATATCACTTTGGCCTGTTCTGTTCATTACAATGAAAAATAGAACATTTGGCACCACAGAAAGCCAGGCCTCATAATGAAGTGACATCTATTTGCTTTCTGGGCCCATAGTCAAGGAGTAGAAAATTTATTCTGTTAACTTTACTTTTAAAAATGGGTGATTAAAGGATATCATCTGTTTTCCTCAACTTATATGTCTGGATCCAGTAACAAACAGAAAAGTAGTATATCTGCTTTCTATATTTAAATTTCATTCTACAGAAGACTAAGGTTTGGTGCAATGACTAGGCTATTGTCTAAAGAAGACACCAGACTCTCTGCATTTGATATCTGCACCTAGAACCTAGTACAAGAATGCCTCGTGCTGTCATGGGTCACACATATGCAGACGAGGCCTGGACAACTGCTGTTCACTTTTCTCACTCTCCTACCTGGTGCCTAACAGGCCTCACTTGCAATTTTCAACACTAGTAGAACTGAAGCCACTACAAGCCTGTTTAGGGTCAGAGCAATTATTCCTTTTGGAAAAACGGCTCATGACTGCCACTGCAGTGTGGCTCTGTGACAGCAGCTTTTCATTTGCTGACTGTGTCTTTGCAGCATCACCAATATTCCCCCCTGGACCACAAATAAAACAGAGGAAACTGGGGGGTCTGGGCTTGGACAGTAGGCCCCCAAATCATGAGCTTGACCATGGTAATAACATGCAGGAATGGAGAGGCTGCAGAGAATATCTAAAGCAAATCTTACTTATGACAGATGTCACTTGAAAAGCAGATAAATATAGTCTAAAAAGAACATTCTTGGGCTTCCCTAGTGGCGCAGTGGTTGAAAGTCCACCTGCCGATGCAGGGGACACGGGTTCATGCCCTGGTCCGGGAAGATCCTACATGCCGCGGAGCGGCTGGGCCCGTGAGCCATGGCCTCTGAGCTTGCGCGTCCGGAGCCTGTGCTCTGCAATGGGAGAGGCCATAACAGTAAGAGAGGCCCGTGTACCGCAAAAAAAAAAAAAAAAAAAAAGAACATTCTTAAATTCCACATGCCCATGCACCTATTAAACCATTTCTTTGTGTTAGACAAATTCCAAATGGATAGAAATGATTCTGAAATTACATAAAGGTAATTATATGTGTATCTGACAATGAACTTAATTTTCACATATTTTATATAAAAGAGATACATTTAAATAAAATTTGAAAAACAAAAGCCCTCAGGAAAAACAAAACATCCATGATACTAACATTTAGGAAAATAACTGTTAACTATTCAGAAACATTTATGACCAGCAGTTTCTATGATATGTAAATATGAATAACATATACACAGTTCCAAATAGAGAATTATATTTTTCATGTAATTTACGAAACACTGAAACAGGCAATATTCTAAATATACAAATATTAATTAATACTCATAACAACCCTCTAAGATAAGGACTACAATCTTAATATCCGCATTAAAGAGATTAACTCAAATGTCCATCAACAGATGAATGGGTAAATAAACCCATTCATGAAAACATCATGCTAAGTGAAAGAAGCCAGGCAAAAAATTCACATACATAACTCTTTTTATATAAAGTATCCAGAATAGGCAAAAAGAGACAGAAGTCAGATTAGTAATTGCTAGGAGGTAAGTGTAGGGGTAAATGTGGAATGATAACTTAATGGGTATGCAGTGTTTTTCTAGGGTAATGAAAAAGTTTAGAAACTAGAAAGATGTGATGTGATGATTACATAGCATTGTGAGTGCACTAAATGTCACTGAATTGTACACTTTAAAATGGTTACTGTATGTTATATGAATTTCACCTCAATAATAAATAAATAAAAGAAAGCTGAAGCACAGAGAGGTTAAATAATTTACCCAAGTTTACAAGCCAAGTTGTAGGTCTAAGATTTAAACTCAGGCAGCCTATGTCCATTTACTCTGTGTTTAAATATGAGTGACTGAAAATAGAATAGAATAATAGAATAATATTTCTTGCTTTTAACTCTATATTATTGTAAGTAACTTTTCTTAATAGTAAGAAAATACTCCTAAAAATTTCCTTTTTTAAATATAAAATAAACACAACTTGACACTTCTGCACTTAAAATCTGGGCTCTAATATATAAATGTCTTTGTTCAGTGCATCATTCACTGAAAATCTGGCAAGATGACCGGAGGGCAGAGGAAGTCCTGCCAGGTGTTGTTAACTCCTTACTTAGAAGGACGAAAATCAAGATGGAAGGAAGAACACCTGGCTTCGCACACAGCTCTTTCTTCAGGCAGAAGAGCCTTACATTTTAAAAGAATCCAACGAGGTCAGAAATTCTCTTCCATATGAGGTAGAAGAGTTTGGGGTACATTCTAGAGACCTGGCTGATTCCACAAAACGGGCTGTTCGGGTCAGGCGTGGCATTTCCTACCGGGACAAATGGGTGTGTCAAGAAACCGGAGAATTCTCTTTCTCCATTGTCAGACACCATAGTCTTAGCAGTGGGGGCAGGTCTGGGGGCAAAAGAGTTTAGGAAGTGCTAGGATAAAGGGTTAATTAATTCCTCCAAATTATTTGGAGCTAAAATAAGTGACCTGGAAATATTACATAGTTAGTGAAAGTGATACTTTGTTTTTTAGTTAAATGTGTGCCATATTGAAAATATCTATGTTATGCTGTTGGGAGAAATGGAAAGAACATGTAATTGCATGTAGTTGATTCTTAAAAACAGGGAGGAAAAAAGGCAGAAAAATTTGACTAGTGCAGTTTTCAAGGATGTGTATCAAATGTTAGTCATAGTTATTCTTTGGGAGGTGACAGTAGTATTGATTTCACCTCTACTTTTGTGTACTTTTAAGATTTCTAAAAATGTTATATTGCTTGTTCAATAGACAGAACTATTGAAAATTAATTACAAGAGTGTACCCGATTCTCCATTTCACTAAGTTTTGAAAATTTAAAACAAATGAATGTATATTTATCAAGTGCCTATTGTTTTTTTTTTTTTTTTTTTTTGCGGTACGCGGGCCTCTCACCGCTGTGGCCTCTCCCGTTGCGGAGCAACAGGCTCCGGACGCGCAGGCCCAGCGGCCATGGCTCACGGGCCCAGCCGCTCCGCGGCATGCGGGATCCTCCCACACCGGGGCACGAACCCGCGTCCCCTGCATCGGCAGGCGGACTCTCAACCACTGCGCCACCAGGGAAGCCCATCAAGTGCCTATTGTTTATAGGGCACTGAACTAGGCTCTGAGTGTTCAATGAAGGGAAAAACAGACATGGCCTAGTACTCAGAAAACTTACCATTTGAGAAACAAACAGGACACAGATCTTTCCTCAAATATTTCTCTCCAACATTCCCTCTATCCTCTCCTACTTAATAATTCTCTTTCTCCTTAACGCTCCCCCCACTTCTTCTTCCTTCTTCCTCCTATTTTTTTGAAGAACACTCCCTCTCCCCGCCAAAAAATGCACGTGGAGAGCCAGGTTAGGATGGGATGCAACGAGGTTGAGAGAGAGGTGCGGCCCAGATTATGCATGCCACATCCTTCCTGTGGCCCATGAAAGGATATAAGGACAATGGCAAAGTAATAGAAGGACTTAAGCAGATTCAATATTTATTTTAGACAGATAATTGTGATTGCAGGGGAATAATGAATTAGAGACAGAAAGTTTTGGAAGCAGAGAGACAGAGAGAAGACTATTGCAGTGGTTCAGGTAATGGATGGTAGGACTTGGAATGGCTAGAGAAGGAGGGAACAGGAGAGTTTGCAAGAAGTTTTCATGGTTTGGGTCAAGATGAGGCAAGCCCTCCATGATTCTTCCTTTGACCTAAGGCACAGCACCTTCATGACCTAACAAATTTGCCCTTGGAAAGAAGAATTTGGACAAAGATTTCCTTTTATTCTGATCCCCATTCCTTCTGACTGGAGATACATGTTGTTACTTAAAGAGTTTTATTAATAGAATGACAATGATGTTTTGTTGTAATTTAAAGCATTGCCCAAATATCTTATTTCTCCTTGTTTTTTCTAATACTTCTAAGCCTAGCAACCGACAGCTTGCATGCTTACAGATACATGCTATCCTCCCTGTAGTAATATTTCTAAAAATTAAAGAATTACAAAATTTTCTCTTCTGCTATTGAACAACAAATATATTTAGCATTTCCTACTCTTTCTTATAGCCCTATAGAATTATAACACCTAAATTTAAAAAATTTTGATGTATTTAAGTGATCTCCACCTATGTATAAATATATTTAAGATCATTAAGGATTATTATGATCTCAAAATGGTGGGTTTAACAGAAAAAAAACACTATTTTAGATCAGTTAATATTACATGTACCCAGTCATTATATTTAATTGCAAATCTTTTGTCAAAGCCATATAATTGACAAGAAATTCTGTTCACATGGATTTCACCCAAGGCTTAGTTTTATTTATATTTGGCCCTGCAGAATATCCAAGTTATTAAAATCAGAGGTCAGCAACCTATTTTGGTTGAGTTCCACAAATTTACTTCAAAAGTCTTAAAGCAATGTAGAAGTAAAGGAATATATTCAGCTTTTCATATTTTTAAATGGTGAAACTGATAGCTTTGTCTGGAGCCATCATTTTCTTCTTATTAGTTTCCTTTTTAGGCCCCCTCCCCCCATAATACTATGACAGTCTTTACCTGCTTCCCCCCCACACACAAGCTCTGGACTGTTTTACACTTGGAGACCACTTGATTTGCTACCTGAAATGAGCTGAGATTGGAAAAGTTAAAAGGAAACATACTTTTTTGTTCGATATATTTCAGAGTACTGAAAGAATGAAATGGGCACATGTCAGCCCAAAGATATGCAGTAGAAAGCAGGGAAGAAGCCACCTGATGTGCAGAAGCATGTCTAGAAGACAACTGCTAAGGAAAAGAGGGCATTAAAAAAAAGCAGGGGAAAAAAAACCCTTCAAAGCAAATGAAAAGAAACAGTTCTGCAAAACAAGAGAGGAAATTGGAAAAAGATCATTTGGGAGGGAAAAAGCATGTGGGGTTTTTCTAAATAGAAGGTACAAACCCAACTCTTAACAGTAAGAATACGGTAAAGCAGGAGATGGGGTGAGGTGAAGATTATTAGAGGCATAAGGAAGAGCATGTGCAAAGGCTTAAGAGAGATAGATCATTAATTGTTCTGGAAGTCAGAAGGTTCCTGTGACGAAGAAAATGAGGGGGCAAGTAGATGGAGAGGGGCTGAAGAGGAGGTCGGTGCCAGAACATGTACATCAGAGTTTCTCAAACTATTTGTGCTGAAGGGCTATTCATTAAAAATATATATATATTTCTAGTCCATAGTAAACCAACACAGGATTCTATTGTCTAAAACTCATAAGCACATTGAGCCGCATACAACTCACCACGTGATTTCTGGCAACATGAACTGGTCTACGCCTTTGCAACAAAACAAGTTCACTGATCATGTATATATGTGTCACAGCACTGTCACATGAGTATAAACATTTCTAAATATTTACTCTTCATATTTGCACTTATGTCACAAACTGGCACCACATTTTAAGTTACACTGATGCAAGGAGTTTTGATTTTATTCTAGGTCCAATGGGAACTTGTGGAAGAGTTTTCAAAAGCTGAGTAAGATTAGATGATTTGTGTTTTAAATCACAAAAAATAGCCTTTAAAGAAGCAGGGCAGGGGTAGAAATAGGGAGCGTGGGAGACTTTGTAATAATGAGGTCTAAACGATAGGTAGTGACTATGAAGGTGGATAGATGGATTCAAGATCTATTTTGGTGATGCTTCCAACAGTGTTAATAGGTTGGGTGTGAAAATTGAGGGTGCGGGAAGAATCAAGAATGATTCAGGGATTCTACCTGAAGCCACTGGGTGGATATCACACATTGAAATGGGAAGATAAGAGGAATGGTTTGGCATGGACATGGAGATGGTGGAACTAGGACTTCTGTTTTGACTATGCTAAACTTAAACTTGTTACAACAGACTCAAATGGATGAAGAGTCTCATTTGTTTAAAAGACGATTTCTCTCCTTAAAACAAGATATTTACATTCCTGATCCCAGAACTCTGAGCAATCATCCTAAGAGTGCTTTTGATGAACTAGTGAAGTGGTCTGACAATAATACTACTAAACAATAGTTAAGCCTCTGTGCACAGTTACCTGTGGAAAGATAAATTACCAGCCTATAAGCAGAAAAAGTTCCCAATATGTGTACACCATGTTAAAAATGTGCTGTTAGTCTTTTTATGACTGAGATCAGGTTCACTTCAGTGTGGGGTTAGAAAAAATAGATTCGTATTTGGAGTTTTATTACATGTATAGATTTAAAATTGAATTTAAATGGTGAAAATGGAAAAAAAAAAAAGTCTTGTAAGATGCCTTAGCATATAAGAAAGAGTGCCAGAAAGGAAAATAGAGACTAGTCAGCAACTTCCTTAGAGTTCCAGAGAATAACCTTTGAATTCATACTAATTAGCTTCAAAGGTCCTGGAAAATTTGACCTCAGTAACTGCCCTGTTGAACTTTGCTAAGCACGAATAGCAATTTAATTCTCTGGCTGGCTGGTAAGGACATGACAAGCTATGTGAAGAATTTCTCATTTACTAAGAAATTTCCTTATGGTACAAAATAAGGAAATTTGTCAATCTTTTAAACTATTATGCTTGATGTTATCAAAACAAGACACACTGCGCCATGCCTTTTTTTTTTTTTTTTTTGAATTTTAGGGTTAATTCTTCTGATAGGGCTTCTCTTTATGAGTTTATTTGCATTCTGGTATCATGCAAAGTTCATCGTATAAATCTGTCTCTAGAATTACCTTTTCTCTCAGACCACAGGTTGAAGCATATTCCTCCAACCTTAAGCTTCAGTGGAAATGAATACATAGTACAAATGGTGTATCTAATGCCCAAAGACAGTAGAAATAATGTCAAACTGTGGTCATTGACTATTTTATTTTTTTTGCTCATATTACTCCAAGTGTAGGAATTTACCTCATTCTCTCTAGTTTCTATTTTCTACAAAAGTTCTTAGAGTATAAAGCAAAAGTTAGTTGTTTTATTGGAAAAAGACCATTAAGAAATATCAGTTATTCAGCTGGCCCACAGATTTTCTCAGAATATTTGGTAGCAGAAACACATATCCTTGTGGCTTACATTTAGTCATGGGTGAAAAATTTAAATATGACAAATTCTTCATTTTGAAGACTAACGGTTGATAGAAGGCCAACTACTTCAACTTCAAAGACAAGGACAACAGCCAGTAGTAATTGTCGCTAAATACATTAGATGTATCTCTTAACCCAAGTGAGTCATATCTGCCTGGTAGGGGCTTTCTCAGGGATGTTATTATAGCGCAATGTATTGAATTCTTTATTTTGACTCATCCCAGGGAACACAGTTATACTGATGAGACTTTGATCAGGGCATCAGCTAGTAGCCTCACTAGATACTAGGTTCTAATGCCCATGGTGTTACCCACTTAACAATTGAGATAGTATTTTTTACTTTTATCTGTGGAACAAATTCCCTCCAAGTATATATTGTGGACTTCTTATGCCTTTGAAAAAACTTATATACCAAATATAAATATTCCTCTCTGGGCAAGAGTAGATTTTGCTGAGCTGGTGTCTATAACTATACAGGGTCTGCACAGCTATTATCCTTAATGCACCAAGTGGTAAAAACTCAGTCAGCTCTGTGCTTTCTAAACCAATCCTCAAACCCACTCTATCAATTTTTGTGTGTGACTGTTGTTAGTTCCTCTTGCTTGCTAAAATCACATGCTTTTCACTGCATCTAGGTCCCAAAGTAGGTACTGTTTATTAAATCTGCAGAGAGATTTAAATTATTGGTTATCAATACTCCACAGTTGTTATTGCTAAGGAATGAGATTTTTTTTATTGTCAGGTTAGTTCTTCCAGACATCAACCAGCAAATTTCGAAGAAGTTGCTATACATTTCAGCGCCCTAGGGACTTTCTTCTCTCTCTAATCAACATACCACTGTATAACCGAAAACACCTCTGGAACTCTACCTAATATTTACAATGTGAAAGTGGGCTTTTTAAAGAAATATAGCATCAGTAGCTCTTGATTTTATGATTAACCTCGTCAGGAAACATCATAAAGATCAGGATAAACTCTTACCCCTAAAACTTTACCCCTCTATACATCTTCATTTTCTCAATATTTAGTAGTTAAGCACACAAAGTGGGCTAGGCAGGTAAATTATTGAATCTTTGCTATGTTCTGGGAATTAAAAAGATAACAAAGACAGATGTCTGGACTTTTGTTAGAGAAAACTGCCATGTAAACAAAATAATTCCATATCTGTGTTAACTAATGTGAGAGAGATATGTAAGAGACACAGTGAGTTATTGGTGTTGGTGTTTTGTTTTTAACACATGGAATAATCCATTTTACCTGGGGATAGTGGAAGGATCAACAGAAGTTATTAGAAAAGGTGTTTGACTTAGACCTTGAAGAATTTTGCCAGGTGGAGGAGATGGAGAAATACTCTAGCCAAAGGGAAATTGATTTGAAAAGGCACAGAGTCAGGAGAATACATGCCTTTTTTTCCTTCATGTTAGTAAAACTTCTCTTTCTGTGTGCTTTAATCTTCAGGGTAACAAATGTCATTTAGAATCCCCCACTGGGTATATAGGTTAGGTTACAAAGGTGAAGCGTACTGTTGTTGCTAAAAAAAAAAAAAATTAAAAGAGGCATGTTGAGATTGAATTTTATGCCTGGATTGTAATGTACTCTAAAGAGTATTTTTATGCTAGGAAAAAATATATAGCCAATATTTCTGAGGTAGGGATAGATATCTTGGGGAGTGAGGGGTCACAACTTCTATTAATTGATAAATTTAAAAAATCAGAATAGTCCTGTTAGTCCACAAGAAACATTATTCACTCAAAAAATTTCCCAGATTGTGTTTTTTATAACTGTAACAAGGTAGATAAATAATAAATACCCGTTCCCTGGAAAAAATATTAGATCACCATTTTGATAACATGTTTGAGATGTCCTCCATCAATATGGCAAGAATTGAAATAATGTAAAATGTTGCATTCTTTGTAATATGAACTGGGTAGCTGAGGTGGTTGGTGTGTGGAGAACAACATGACTATATAAAAATAATTTTATTATTTGTCTTAATTTCTATACCAATAAGAGAATTGTCATTGCATTGTTGTTATAATTATAGCCTTTTTGAAGAGGCAAGGTGTTGAAAAGAAATGTAATGTAGTGAATAAATGCCTGAAAAAAAGCCAAAGCCTATGGGCATGTACCTTGTTGATTACTCTTGAGATTTATGTATATGAAGAGGTACTTTACAATTGTAACATCAATGCAATAGTTTCTAGTAGGCTCAAATTCTTATGAGGTTAATTACAAACAAAAATGTCCTTTTCCTGTTCATAAGCTTGTATCTTCATTTCTGTCCACAGCCCTTTCTTATTTCTTCCATGTTGTTAAAACTGATTTTCTTTAACATTCTCCTACGACACAGATCAACAAGGGAATCAATTCTATTAAAGAAGATCTTCAGAATGAAATCAACTGTGGAATGTTTTACAAATGTGGTTCAATAAACTCCATATAATTTCAAAAGAAAATGATGCATACAAGAGCATCTTGGGAATTAGCATAAAAAACACTTTCACTTAGACTCATGCAAGAAGGACCTTTGGGAGAATAGGACTACTTTTAAATAGCCTGATGGAAAAAAAAAATCTCTTACTGGGGTTCTAAAGAACAAAATTTGCATATTAATAGAAGATTAAAGTGCCTATCAAGTATTCTGAAGCAGTTACTTTCTCTTCTCTATTTTGTTCTTCGCATA
Organism: Phocoena phocoena; assembly: GCF_963924675.1. NCBI lineage: Eukaryota > Metazoa > Chordata > Mammalia > Artiodactyla > Phocoenidae > Phocoena > Phocoena phocoena. The sequence continues at coordinate 87,633,355 of NC_089221.1, read as the reverse complement.
AACATCTTTCATAATAAAAAGAAACGTGTGCCTTTGCTGCTATTTCAATGAGTCTCCAAGATTTCCTATTAGAATAGGACAGATTTTTAAAATGTCTAAAACCCTCGAATAAAGCTCTTTGTATTTTTATTTATTAACACAATGAAAGGGTTACTTTTAGGAAAAAAATAGAACACTAGAAGAAAGGACATATCAAAAAATACACATAACTAAAAAGCAAAGTAAAAACTCAAAACCTCTTGTAGTGAATAATATATACTTCAAAAATGAATTTTAGGTGTAGTGACAGCAGAAAGGATAAAATATATGAAAAGAGACTTTTATGTGTGGAAAAAAGTTTTGTGGAAATTCTGAGTCCACTGTGCTCAAAATACAAATTATTGCTACATATTTCCCATGTTCATCCCTGATAATGTTGTGGGGTACTCTGTAATGAAAGGTAGGTGTTGTTCCACATAATACTTCATAAAATTTCAAATTTAGAAATATACTTGACATAGAAAATATAGATCAAAATCAAGGTAAAAATTCATAATGTAAGAGAATTGTTGTATGTGCCAAGTTTTAGGCAGGAAACAAACAGAATATTTATTTAACAACAAGGGTGGTGGGGAGTGAGAATACAATCCTTTCTCCCCCCCCAACCCCCCCCCCCCACCCCCAAGCCACTTCTGCTTATTTTGTTTTCAGAGCTGCCTTCAAGTTGAAAGACTTGAGAGTATGCCTTTCTACGGCTTTATCTGTAGTTTGACAAGGAGCAGTCATACTCAGTCATACGGAACACAGATTTTTTTTCATTGATTTTAATATAAACGACTGCTATTTTTCAGATATAGTTTCTAAGCCGGACAATTTATTTTTTAAAGAATAGCATCTTTCCGTCTCTTCAATTAAGAATGTGTGGGATAAAAATGAATCATAGGTGGATTAGATTTTCACACTCTCTCAGGGTCTTAAATGTGAAATAACCATTTCCATTATGATTAGGCTGGTATTCCTTTTCTATGCATGTATTATATGCACCCTCAGCTTGAAAATGATACATTTGACAACGGACTTTTGTGTGCCTTTTTGGTCTAGCTGTCTTGCTTTCGGTTCCTAGGCCTTTCTAACCCCGATGACAAAGAAGCACAGAAAAGTATGGGGACTTACAGCTATGAGAGCTTTGGAAAACTCATCTCACATGAAGTGCTCCTTTCTCTTACTTTGAAGATGCTCAGCTTTGCTTGAAGCCAGAGCCAGGACATTCCGCAGCCCTGACCTTAGCAACTTGTCACCACTGTACATGGGCTATCAACACTGAACAGCAGCTACAAGTTTTGGCTGGATCTCAAGGTTCCCAAGTATCTTTTTTTTTTCTTGTTGTTGTTCCTTTGTTCTTGCTTATCTAGTTTTAGTCCTTGAACTCTCCTATCCTACCTTAAGTATCCTAGTATGTTCTCTGGTTTTGTGACATTTTTCTCTTAAGCCCTTTTTGATGCAAGGTGTTTCCAACTATGCTGCCTTAAAAAATAAAATAAAATAAAAATTAAGACACCTGGAGGAAGAAGTTTCCTGAAGAGATATTTCTTACTGTTTCTTTCTTTCTCACCATGAGTTCTGTTGAGAGATGGATATAGTAGAGGCGATATCAGTATTTTTAAGAGAAACCTTTCTATGACAAGTGTTTCTTGCCAAGAATTCTGAAGACTTGGAAACCATTGTAAATTCCTATTGAAAATGAGATTTTGCCAGTATTATTAGATGGGAAGAAAACAAAATGACACACCAAAGATGACCCTTACTTTTTCAAATTGCTCAGTGGCAGATTTTAATATATTCATAAATTTTACTTTGAAAACAATCCCCATTATTTCTTTATGAATTGGGTGAGTGAATTACAAAATGAAATGTCAAGAAATAGTAATAACTTGAAGGGGGTCAAAAAGTACAAACTTCCAGTTATAAGATAAATAAGTCATGGGGATATAATGTCCAGCATGGTGACTATAGTTAATAGTTCTGCATTGCATATTTGCAAGTTGCTAAGAGAATAGACCTTAAAAGTTCTCATCACAAGAAAATAAATTGTAACTATGTGTGGTGACAGATGTTAACTAGTTTTGTAGTGAATGATCATTTTGCAGTACATACAAATATTAAATCATTATGTTATATAGCTGAAACTGATATAACACTATAAGTCAGCTATACCTCAATTTAAAAAAAGGAAATAGTATTAACTCTATTGTGAAAAGAAAAATACGATTACAAGCCTGATACAATTATTTTTGCGAACATCTCAGATGACCTCCTAAATACCAAGGCCATTAGATTTGATTTGCGTCTTAATGTGGATTTAATTCTATTGACCACTGCCATTGGCTTGAAATTCTCCTTCTTTGCCTTTCGAGACATCTTTTATCCTGATAAGTTTTCCCTCTCTGGTTGCTCTTTATTTTTCTTCACTTTTACACCTACTATCACTAAGAGGACAATGACTATTGCTAACATTAGCTATTGTGTTTTATTGAGCACTTCCTGCCATTGTGAAGACATTTTAGAACCCTATGAAGCAGGTATTAGTTCTTAAAAAAATGTGGAAATTGCATCGTAGAGAGTTTGAATACCTTACCAAAGGCCACATAGGTGGTGACTGACAGATTTTCACTTAGTTCTGCCTGACTCCAAAGTTCACCTCTTGACTAACATGCAGCAATTCCTACCACGTTACCTGCAGCCTTTCTGGTAACCGCTGGAGGTTCTCCAGGGCTCCCTTCTAGGCTTTCTTATGCTACATTATCCTTAGGTAATTTCATGCAGTCATTGATTTTAACTTTCTCCAGTATGTTGCTGGATTTTAAATCTAGAGTTCTATCAGACTTTTTTTTCTGCCCCCGTACCATTTTTCCTGCCCATTGGGCATATCCATCTAGATGTTCCAAAAAACTACAAAACAAAAAATAAAAACCCTGGAGTTTAAAATCTTGTCTTTAAAGTCTGCTACTTTGCCTGAATCTCCCAATTTAAAAAATAATGATGTTTACCCAAGTAAATTCCTTCATTTTTTCCAGTCCAATAGATTATGGAATCCTATAAATTCTCCTTACCATTTCCCACTAAGTATTATCTGGCTTTCCTCCTCACATCTACTCCCCTGGTTCTGATTCTCTTTATTGCAGGACTGGACTTCTTAATAGTTTTATTGCTATAATATAAAGCAATGTAGTATAATTGTAGAAAATCTTGGAAACAAAAAAAATCAAAGAAAAGAAATCTAAAGTTACTTATAATCTTCTTGTCCATAGAAAACTACCATGCATATTCAGTACATTTCCTTCTAGCCCTTTCTGTTGTTGCACATTAAAATTTTTGGTTCTTCAGACTTGTGGTTGCCAGGGGAAAGTGGGGGTGGGGGACAGATGAATTGGGAGGAGTTTGGGATTAGCAGATGCAAACTATTATATATAGAATGGATAAACAATGAGATCCTACTGTAAAGCACAGGTAACTATATTCAATATCCTGTGATAAACCATAATGGAAAAGAATATGAAAAAGAATTTATATATATACATAACTGAATCACTTTGCTGTACAGCAGAAATTAACACAACATTGTAAATCAACTCTACTTCAATAAAATAAATTTTAAAAATATATAGGTTCTTACTCTACATATTACATTATAATTTCTTTTACTCAATGTCATTAAAAGTTTCCCATATAATGATATTTTTCTACTATATGATATCTAATGTCTGCTTGGGATTTCTGATCAGTCCTCTATTGTCAGATAAACAAAGTGTCGATTAATCTTACATGCATTTAAATCAGAGTGCACACTTTTTATTGACTTCTTAGGATACATTTCCAAAGGAATAAGCAAATTTATGCTTTGTTTTTTAAAAATAAAATATTTTCTTATAATCAAATCAATAGGCATTGATTTTAACTAAATCAGAAAATATATACAATTGAAAAAAGAGAATAACCTATTGTCACAAAATCCAAGTAAAAGGTCACTTTGACTTTTCCTCCACTATACTTCTCTGAAACAGGTCATAAAAACCTCATGTGACAGTTATATGCAAAACTTGGTACATATAGTTTTGCAAACTTTGTCTACATCTGTATATATGACAAATGAAATCATTCTGTATATACTGTTTTTTAAAATTCTTTTTCACATCTATATATAACTTCATTAAAAACATTAGTTTGTAGGATGATTCTTAATGGCTAAATCATACATAGTTGTGTGGCTATAGCTTATTCTTTAATAAACTCCTTACTGTTGAACATTACTGATGTTTGCAAATTTTAATTGTTATAATTCATATTTTTAATACCTAGATCTTTGCAGAAAACTTTGTGCTCATTTTCTTCATTATTTCTTTAACATGATTTCTGAAATTGGAATCACTAAGTCAAAAGGTAAAAATATTTTTTAAGACTTGTGATAAATATTTCCAATTTTACCTCCAAAATGTTTTAAATAATTTATTTCAGCAATACGAAGGACTATTTTTCTGTTCCCTTAACAAAACTGATTAATTTCCTTTCTTTTAGCTATTTTTTCTTTTTTTAGCCAAACATACAGAATATTTCAGTAATTTTAAATATGAATTAATTTTTTACTAATTAGGTTGAACATTTTCCACATGGTAATTGGAAAATATTTCTTCTTTTGTTCTAATGTGTTATATTTATCCTTTAAAAATTGTATTTGCAAGTGCTCTTGAAATATTAAATAAGTGCTATTAAAAATAATACAAATACTTTTTTCCAAGTTTGTCTTGATGGAGTTCAGGACACACAATCCCAAAATATGGTACCCTGGCATATTGAATATTTTAAGCTGAAGGAGTTGGAGAAAATGGCAGAAGCAGGAAGGACACTTTGCTACTTCCCCCATCATTCTCCACTGAAACAGGTCATAAAATCCTCGTGTGAAAGTTTCTCTCAGTTTACTCCTCTTACCTCATACTCCTTAAGCTATCATATTTCTACACAAGTGCCTGCTCTACATCAAATCTAGCAAAAAACAGTTTAGTTTCTTTGGTCAGTTTCTTTGGGTCTTCATTTTCTTATGAAAGCGCCCGTGTCATATAAAACTCATACAGAATAAATTTATATGCTATTCTTCTGTTAATTGGTCTTTGTTAAATTTTCAGACCCAACCAGGGACCCTAAGAGTGTCGAGGAAAACTTTTTTTCTCTCCTACAGTCTCAAGTTTCTTAATTCTGTTGATTGTGTTTGATAATGTAGATTAAGTAAAAATATTATCAATCAATTCAAATTTATTTTCATTTCTGTTTCCCTTTTTTTAAAAATCCATGGGAAGTCTTCTTTCTACAAACTGAGATAGATAAATGCTCACATTTTAATTTTTGGCTTAAAATGTACAAAATATTCATAAAGTATTATAAGAATATAAGACTATGAATAGCCAGATATTTTACTTTATTTACAAGCTAACAAGTTAGCCTACCACAGTTTGATGGATAATGTCAGAAGACACAAGACACCTTGGGTCAGAAATGAAAACACTATATGAATCACAGCAATGGCAGAAGCCAAGATATCAGCATTATTTTTGTGCCAGATATTTGAACCTTAATGCCCACAGGGCAACACAAAGAAAGGGAGATGATACCTATATATGCAGTTGGCTGCATTACAGGAAAAGAAATCTGAGTTTAGGGATTCTGAGTCTTTTTTAATGGACAGTAAATGGGCTTGCCCCTTGCTGTGGATGCAGACATATATTCCAAGGCTATAAGCAAAACTCTCCTTTATAGAGGAGATACTATCTCTATATTCCAAAGCTATTTGTTATACAAATATATTTTACAAGACAGTTTGGAATAAAGGTCAGCCAGAGCCTTGCTTGAAAGATGAGTTAAAATGAACGACCCATAGACAATTGTCTCCCAATGAAAGTGGTTAATAATCAGCAGAGACATAACAGCATGGAATGAAAAATAAAATCCATTCCTCTACCTCTTTTGTCCCCAGATCTCAATCTTCAAACAAAATCATTTTGGTCATTTAGACTTTTAGTTTTTCTCATAGTTACGTCCATATTTCTAAATAATATCTTTATATTGTGTATTAATTATAATAGTCTAGGTTATGCTGCAGTTACAAACTGACAAATCCCAATGGATTTAAAAAAAAAAGTCTGGGCATATCGTCTGTAAAGGAAGGCAGCTTTGTTTTTTCCTTTCTAATATTTTTATGTCTTTTATTTCTTTTTGTTGCCTTATTAGTGACTATAACCTCCACTACAATGTTAAATAGATGTTAAATAGATGGAGTGAGAATGGATATCTTTGTTTTGTGCCCAAACACAGGATAGAAATGTTCAAGATATCAACATTTTTATACAAAGCAAGCTGTAGCGAATAGGTTTTAAATATGTCAAATGCTTTTCTGTATCTGTGGAGAAGATAGCATGATTGCTTTTCTTTGTTATTTTTTTTAAACAATGGAGAATTATATTGATTTTCAAATGTGGAACCAACCTTACATTCCAGGGTTAAATCTTCATCTAAGTTTTTAATTTTATTTGCATAAAAAATTATTTATAACATGTTATTTTAATCCATTTATTTTAATACTGGTAATCTGTGTTTTCTCTACTGTTTTTCTGTTTGTTTTATCATGTGTCTTTTTTCTTTTTCTGTCCCTCTCTGTATGTGTATGTGTGAGTTTATATTCGAAAAATATTTTTCACCTTTGTTATGTTTGACAGATTTAGCAAATAGTATACAGAATGCTTGGTTAAATTTTGAATTTCAGATAAAAAATGAAATTTGTTTTAGTATAAGTATGTCACATGTAAATTTTTCTTTCATCTTAGTGTTGTTTTCTCTTTCCACATTCAATATTTTGAATATATTCATCCAGTGTTTATCTAAAATTCATAGATAACTGGGCATCCCTGTATTTTATCTGGCAACCCTCTAGAGTTGTTTTGTGAGGCTTGGGTGTAAGAGTGACCTTACAGAGAAGTTTTATATTGGATACTATATTGATTGAGATGTATGGGATTCAAAAGTCCTGGTTTAGTTTTTAATCTTCGTTTCTCAGGTTGGGGTTCCTGAACAAAGATGGTTTAAGCTGGTATCCCACGATCATATTTGAACTATGCATTGGTTATTATATTTCTCACAGATTCTTTTTTTCTTTTTTCTTTTTCTTTTTTTTTTTTTTTTTTTGCGGTACACGGGCCTCTCACTGTTGTGGCCTCTCCCGTTGCGGAGCGCAGGCTCAGCAGCCATGGCTCACGGGCCTAGCCGCTCCGCGGCTTGTGGGATCCTCGCGGACCGGGGCATGAACCCGTGTCCCCTGCATCGGCAGGTGGACTCTCAACCACTGCACCACCAGGGAAGCCCCTATTTTTTTCTTTTTTACTTTCCACACATGGCTTTGCCAGCTTCCTGGCCATTTTCCCTTGATTGGTGAACTATGGTCTATTTATGGGACTTAACTACAGTACCCTGATACATGCTTCCAGAGTCTATGTCCCCTGCCTCTGAATGGGTTTTGGAGCTCAAGCTACCAACACTCAGCCTTGTTCTGTGTGGAGACTTGGCCTGTACTCCTGTAGCATCATTGCACAGTGTCTTCTACCTTACTTTTGCCTTCATCTCTGACTCCTGAGTATTTACCTTTATTTCTTTCAAAAGTTTGTTTTCTATTAAGCATTCTTATGTATTTAGTAAAAGAAAAAACCTGTCAATGCCAGCCTACCATATGCTGTGGTATTTTTTTTTTTTCTAAGCCTTGGTTCTCTCACTATTATTGAACATAATAATAGTACTTCCTTTATAAAGTTGTCAAAATTCACAAGATAATTAATACAAGGAAGTCATATAATGTCTGGCACATAGAATGTAACTGATAAATTAATCAGGTTTCTCTTACATTCTTAAACCTTTCTTCTATTTCAGTGTAGTTTTTCCTTTTCAATACCTTTCACAATTGTTTTTTTTTTTGGCCACACCTCAAGGCACGCAGGATCTTAGTTCCCCACCAGGGATCGAACACGTGACCCCTGCAGTGGAAGTGTGGAATCTTAACCACTATACAGCCAGGCAAGTCCCACCTTTTGCAATTTTTAATTCTGCTTTGGCACTATTAGTTTTCTTACATTCTTGCCACATTTCATTCCTCTCTGTTTCCAAAAAATTCTCCTTGCCCTTCAGCCTGTTATCTTTTTATATTTTATAGTTAATCTTTGTTTCAGAGGGCAGATATTTACTTGAATTTAAAAGAGAGCATTTGCTCTCTTTAATTCCTTAGTAAATGTTTTCCCAAAGAAGATTTTCTTTCTTTTTAGTGCTATACTTTTTTCTTTTTGTTTGTTATAAACATCTTTACCCAGTTGTGTATGGATTTCATTTCTGTTAATTTATTTTTGATTTGCTTTGTGCAAACTTCCTTCCTAATCGCTGAAGCACAATGGCCAGATCTTCATAGTCAATTTTCTGCTGGCTTGATATTCTCTCTAGGCTTCTATCTTGCAATGCCAATAAAAAGCTCCACTGTGGTTTTGTTTTGTTTTTGTGTAGTAGGTATAGTTACCCCTACCTATCTATTCAGGTAACTTTACCTGCATTGTTTTCCTCTACAAAAAAGGAGATACTCTGTGCTCAAAGTCAGCTTTTAGAATTCACTGGACATCTATGAAGTATAGACCACACAGAGAGAGAAAACACATTTTTTCCCTATTGGTTATACTCTTTAGTTTCATTAATGTGTTAATGCAACAAGTTGAATTCACATAAAATACTAACATCAACTATGTAATTTCTGTCAAACTATCTCATCCTATTTACTTTGACTTTCTATGTCTCTGGCCCATAAAACCGAAAGTATGAAAAAACAGGGAAAAGGGGTGAAAAATGCTATGACGCTCTACTATCTTAATTCCCATGTGGTTATCTTCAGTCTTTAATTTCCCATGTAACAGTTTAGATGGAGAAATGCTATATTCTTCTTTTGGCACCTCTTTATATATTTCTTGATTTACATTTAATTTTTTCTTCTTTTCTGTCACTTTTTCTGGACATACGTTAAATTGTGCCATTAAAGGAGATTAGTGCCATAATTTAAACATTTTAAAATTACATTTAAATCAGTTCAATATCTGAACTGAACCAGTTTTATTTCACTATTTTGATCATGCCAACTAATATTGTTAGCTAAAGAACTATGGAAGTAGAGATATAAAAAGGTTTAACTTCTACAGTTCACTTGTGTTTTCTTTGTTAAAATTTATTTTTTAGATATCTTAGTGCCAATGTAGAAAGTAAAAAAAAATACAGAATTTGGAATGTACGGAATATCACAAAGAAGAAAATTTCCATCCGTAATTCTTCAAGCCCGAAGTTATCTCCATATAGCCATTTCATCTATTTCCATGAACTGGCATACATTTATATTTCTGCAAAAAATTAGAACATTATATGATATTTTTATATAACTGCTTCTTACACTAATAAGATACTACCAATTTTTTAAATGTCATTAAGTGCTTCTGTTTTGACATTATTTTAAATGGAGGCATGGTATTTCATTTAACCAATTTCATATTGAGGATATTTTAGGCTCTTTCCATATTTTTTGCCATTTTAAACAAAACTATCATGGACATTGTTTTTTATACACAGCTGTAATTCTTTCTTTATGTCAAATTTTGAGAAATGGAATTGCTGGATCAAAGGAGATGTACACATATAAGACTTTTGCTATGTACTGCTTTATTGTCCTATTAGAGGGTGCATCAACCTCTACTCCCACAAGCAACTTAGTGCTAACTTTTAAAAGTATACTATAACGTTTTCAATGTAGAAAATGGTGCTGGTGACTTTAGAGCTACTCTTTAGTAGATTTGCAAGGAAAATCTCAGTTGGATATAAAGAAGTTCCGCTTTTCCAACTACATTTCCAGTTCTAGCAAGAATGGGATGGGTAAGAGTGTTTACTCCTTATTTTAATTTTCTTGCTATGTGTAGCTCACAGTCCTTGCAGTTGGGAGGAATACAAAGCATATTATATTGTCACTTTCCTTACAAGCTCACTCAGTAGAATAAATGTACACATGTAATATGTTAGACAGAAATTTAGATCAATATTTGATTAGATCCTAATTTCTTTTTCTAACAATAACACTATATGAATTCTAGAATATTGAAAGATTCTTGTGGCCCAAAGTGAATGGACAAAGGCAGAGGGGTCATCTTATGGGGTTTAACTGCTTCTTGAAAGCTGAATTGATTTCGGGCTTGGTGGAGGTAGGTCCAGAGATGGGCTTACTATGAGCAAATCTTCAAAAATGGGAAACGGGCAGGGCAGATTGGTAAGGAAAGAAGGAAAGGAACTAACAATTACAGATTTCCTATTATGTGCTGATGTATATGCCAGGCACTTTATTCAAAACAACTACCATATTAGTATTATTATTCCCATTTTACTGGATCGCAGTGAGGTTCGATTATTTTTTTTGCCCAGGCATATCTGCTTATGACTCACAAAGGGTTATGTATTCAGATAAATGGTTTGCCTTAACTACTGCCCAGTTTGTATGTGATTAGGTACTGGTTTTATTACTGGGTTTCTTCTTCAGAGCCATCTGGGTTGAGTTTTTCTGTTCACAGCAAAGTTCAGTAATCCCAATTTTGTGACACTTAAATAAGAGGGCACATAATTTAAAGTATGAAATATTACATGAGACATGTTGTATCCATTATATGAATATAAGATACCAGCTGTGGCCTTGGGGAGTTTTGTGTTTCTTGGAGCAGTTAATGCTTCTTGTGTCATAATTGCATGGTCATCATGAGTCTGGCATCCCGGCACATGAATGGTGCCAAGTGTAGGAAATTAGAAATTGGTGCTGTAATGCTGAGGTGACATATCTCTACAGAACTAGGAGATAATAATGAGGTTCTTTATTTGAGTCACATTTATAGTTTTGGCAAAACTGGAAGGTTGTCACTTAATACGACCAGTAGCAAAGTAAGCATTGACCAATCTAAACATGTGATATAATTATGCCTCCCATCAGGAGGAAGAAGTGAGGTGGAAGGAGAGTCAGCAGCTGGCTTGACTCCAGGCAGCAGGGCAAGTCTAGATTAGTTGTCTTAACTGCAATAAGAGCCAGGACATTTCCCCCCAGCTGAAGTGTCAAGTGCAGGGTGGATGTCTTAGCTATTACTCATAGCCAAACCGATATGTGTGGAAACAAGCTAGGTTAATGATGCCAGAATCACAAAACTATTTTTGGTACAAGCCAGGATTCAAACCAAAGTATATTTATGGTAGTGCCATACTTTTTTCATCCATTGTGCTTTCTGTGAGAAGTGAAGCCTGGCTGTCACAAAACAACTTTGTTTGAGAATTTAGGGAGATAATGTAGGAAGGTTAAGCTAGGGCCAAATTAAGGAGATCTTAAAATGTTAAGTTGGAATTTCGTAGACCCCTCTCTTCTTATTGTGATGCTCCCAGTTTAATATCGCATTGTTCTATTTCCCAACATGCTTGATCATAAAAATCACATAGGGCGTTTGTTAAACAGATTTCCTGGCTCTTCTGAAAATTCTGATTTGGAGTGTATGGGGAGGACCCTGGAACCTAAACCTTTAAAGTGAGCTTTAAGTTATTCTTTGGAGAGTATGTTTGAACAACCTGCCAAGTGTCTCTCTTCCTAGTGGGAATATGCTCCATCTTTTATTTGGATAAGGAATCATTTATTGAGCAGTTCCTGAGAGGGAGGTGCTGTGGAGTTTCAGAGAGGAATAAAGTTGGATCCCTGCCTTTAAGAAGTTTCCCTTAGTAATTGAAAGATATCTCTAGCATCTCTCTGAACTACTTGTAATTACATAGCCATCTTATTAAGAGACCTCCTTATGATTCGATTCTCTGGTTTTATGCAAAAATACATTTAAAAGTACTGATTACTAAACACTTGGTTTAAAAAAAAATTTATGATGTCTTTTTCCTTGGCTTTGCGTGTTTTCTGTATTTAATCTGGATTTACATTGTTCTGAATATAAAATTATTTTTATTAAATGTGTAATCATAATATTTATGCTTCTATGTTAGTTTTTGATTTGAGATACATAATTCTCTGAATTACTAAAGAAAGGCTTAATTCCACTCAGAAATGGAAAGTTTCTATTGCTTATCTTTGTAACCAAGCTACTTGATATTCAAAATCTCAGTTGGGGAAGTATTTTAAAAAGTGAGGAATATTTGAATTTTAAATTGAAAACCTTGGCACCAAAGCTCTTAACCCTTGATTATACAGAAAATATATAGCCCTCAAACTTTTGTGTTTCCATGCTAGCCCAACCCTGTAAGCGTATCACAGCCTCAGGTTTCCACAGAATGCATTCATTGGGGAAATTCCCACTGAGCTAAAAGAGTCCCCACATGGAATACAAATCACCACTAAGATTGTGTCCACACATGCAAAATTAAATGAAAAATTGTGGTAATTACATGAATATTCCAAGGCCCAAACAGCCTTGCTTGAAATAGTCAGATAATTGAGGCAATAAACATAAATTCTAGTAATTAGAAGAGACTCACAAATCCTCTAATCTGCTTCATTTCATAGAGGAAAAGCTGACAGCTTCCTTTTTTTAAAAAACCATAAGCCAAAAATGTACCTTTGCCTGAATTTATGGCTACTTCATGCAAAACCTTATTTTTAACCTAAATTATCTGGATAAATTTCTCATGTTTTACTTCATTTTGTTTAAGGTCTTGGCCCTAACTCCCTCTTTTATATCTGACATCTACAGCTTCTCTTGGGTATCTGCAGCCTGAATTGGGAACACTGTTTTTCTATCTTGAGAAACTGTGAAGCTTAGATTGGGCACGACTGGATATAGTGTGTCATGTGATTCGGATCCCTGGGTGTTAAACATCTTACCTTTGAAACTTGTTATGTTCTCGGCATTCACCTTCACTCTCTTGATTTGAGCACCTTCCAGTTTACTCTTGACTACTGGCTTCTCTGTTCTATTTAGTTCAGTCTAATATTCTTTTTTTTTCTTCCAAAGGACAATAACTAATGCTCTAATTTAGAGAACTCAAGTACCATTTTTTGCCCATTCTTCATCAGAGATTGCACTATTCAAGCACTTTGCTTTTTTTAGATGAATGCCCTAATTTGTTCCTGTTATACAGATGGAGAAATCTTAGTTCTATATTAAAAGGTCTCATTACCATCCTCAGACACCTTAGAATATGGAATAGAAAGGAAGTAGCATTATATGAACAAATAGTCTCTGACTTTATAAATGAAAGCCCATAAAAGAGGAGGTTGAAATTAGCTTTTTTTGAATAGATAATCATAGGCAACCTCCAAAGGTAACCTAAATCATACCTCTGTGTCCAAATATGGCTAAATATGAAATCACAATTTGCTAATTTTTTGCAAATAATGATATGAAGGAGTATTTGGAAACCAAAGGTGCTGATAAGTAAATGCAGGCAATGTTTAAGGTACCCTTAGTAAACAGATAACCAAAGAAGTTCAGAAGCATGCAAAACATATTTTAAATTATTAAAATCTATTTTCTTGGCATCAAATTTAGCATGAGGATGAAATTTTTGTTTAGCATTAGAACATAATGTGAAAATTAGGACATGTTTGGCTAAAAACAAATTAAAATATATTTCACCTGATAACAAGCTAGGTTTGTTTCATTAAATCTAGATAGGAACTAAGAACATTTACAGCTCTTCTCAGTAGTTTCCAGTCTTAGAGGCAGATCACTGAATGGCAATGAAGGACCAATTATACTTCATACGAGGGGAGAAAAACAGGCAGAATAAAAATTAACTGCTTTTTTTTTTTTTTTGTGGTACGCGGGCCTCTCACTGTTGTGGCCTCTCCCGTTCCGGAGTGCAGGCTCTGGATGCGCAGGCTCAGCGGCCATGGCTCACGGGCCCAGCCGCTCCGCGGCATGTGGGATCTTCCCGGACCGGGGCACGAACCTGTGTCCCCTGCATCGGCAGGCGGACTCTCAACCACTGTGCCACCAGGGAAGCCCCTACTGCTCTTTTTTATTTGTTTAATATATGTTTAGAAGATGTGAGCTATTAAAATGAGATCTCTAATATTCATCAAGGTTTATTTTTCCCTTATTTCATTTTTAAGTTGGAACATATCTGACATAAAGCAAAATGTATAAGTTTGGGCAAATGCAGACATCCATGTAAGCCATATCTCTGTCAAGGTATAGTATATTTTTATCACTCAAGAAAATCTTTATGTCTCCTTGCTAGTCAGTCCCCCTCCCCAGCCCAAATACTAAATTGCTGTTTTGATTTTTATCACCATAGTTTAGTTATCTGTTCTATAAATGGAATTACATGGTACATACTCTTTTGTGTCTGGCTTCATCCGGTGGTTGTGAGCACCAACCTGTACATTGTTATTGCTGAGTAGTAGTCCATTGTTTGAATACACCACAATTTGTTTGTGATGGGCATTAAAACAAAACAAAACAAAACAAAAAACCCTTTTGCTCTTATGAATGAAACTGCTATGTTCATTTTTTATGTGCCTTGTTGGTTATGGATATTAGCTTTATTTCTTTGGGGTAAATTACTAGGAGTGAAATTACGAAGGTAGGTGCATTTTAACTGTATAAAAAACTTTCAAATAATTTTTTAACGTGGTTGCATCGTTTTACATGTCTACCAACAATATATGAGTTCCATTTCCTCTTCATTTGTCATTCTCAATATTTTAATAGCCATTCTAGTGAGTATATAGGGGTATCTTAGTGTGGTTTAAATTTGTATTCTCTGATGTGTAATAATGTTGAGGTTTTATTGTTTGCTTACTGAACTGTAAAGTGTTCAAGTCTTTTATCCATTTTTTAATTGGCTTCTTTCTTTGTCTTTAATTATTATTAAGTTGTTGAAATTCTTTACATATTCTGGATAAGAGCCCTTTTCCCAATAACTTTCCTAATCTGTGACTTGCCATTTACTATGACGAGCAGATTTTAACTTTTGGTGTTGTCAATTTCATCAGTTGTTTTCTTTTATGGTTAGTATTTTCTGTGCTTTGTATTAGAAAAAAACTTTGTATAGCCAAGGTTTTGAAGATATTTTCTTTTGTTTCCTTCCCCAAGGTATTAGAGTTTTAGCTTTTATATTTACATCTATATTTTCCATTGAATTAATAACTTGTGTGAGATGGGGTCATTTCACTTTTTTCCCAGCACTATTTGTCATAAAGTTTTCTTTCCCCATTAAATTGCTTTGGCACATTTGTCAAAAATCAAGTAGTCTCCTAAGTGTAGGTCCATTTCCAGAGTTTGTATTTGGTTCCTTTTATCTGTTTGTCTATCCATCTTTAGGCCAATACTACACTGATCTAATAACTATAGCTTTGTTTTAGTAAACACTGAAATCAGGTTTTGTAAATCCTCCAATTTATTCTCCTTTTTCAAGATTGATTTTTTTTCCCTCTAGGTCCTTTACATTTCCATATATATTTTAGAAACAGCTTGTCAATTATGCAAAAAAGGCAAAGCAATCATGAATGAAAAAAAGGAAAACACTACTCCTTCTGCTATTATGAGTGATTCCCAGACTGTTTCCATTTTAATAGACATTGGTCAGAAAAGTCAAAATTAGTCAGCATGGGTTTTTTTTTCCTGTGTCTTTAATGAATGTTCTTACTAAAATTTTCTTGCCCAAAAGGAAAGAAAATTCTTGTAATAACTTCCTACAGCTTCCATATATAATCTAGAAAAATGGCCAGTTAATGAAAAAGAGCTCATTTAAACACTGATAATTGATTTGAAGTTAAAAACCCCCTGACACTTCATCTATTTAGAACCACTGTTAGGTACGTTTCGTTTTATATTTTAATTTTATCAAAGAAATTTTTTTCCTACTTGTAGGAAATAATCTTAAAAATAATTTGATATTTTTCAAAAATATCATTTGTAAAGGACTGTAAATTCAAATGTTGTTAGACTTAGTGTAGCTCTATATAACCAATATAAAGCAAATTTAGGATAGCCCATACTGTAAGCTTTGACCAAGTTGTAAAGATTATTTTATCAATTTTTCTGTATTGTGTGACTATGCAGGTTTGCCTGGAAAAGCTTAAGTAGCAGGCACATTGGAATATCAATTTGGAATCCAATGAGCTTTATCTGTTCATGTTCTCATTCATGAGGACATGGGCTTGTAATAGTACACAGTTATATAAATAAAATCATTAAAATAGATTTTAGAGACTGTAACTTTCTTATTCACTGCTATATCTCACAGCGCCAGACATCATAGGAGCATGATGAGTACTTGCTCATCATGAATGAAAATATGAAATATCTGCCTTTACTGTTAATGTTCAGAGCTTAATCATTACTTGAAACTTACGAAGTAGTAGTTGGCATTATTATTGTTGTTATTGCCATTCTGTTAATCTTGTTCAATCTAATTTTTCAGTTATCAGTACCCTGCAGAAATTTATGATTCAACTTGGGAGAGGAGGCTTTGGAGGGCAGAAGAAGACATAGAATGAGGTCTGTATTGTCTGTCTGGTTCTGGATCAGTGTGTGACTAGGGGTAAATAATTTAACATGCTTGGATCTCTGTTTCTTCCCTTTATAACAAAATGTGTGGATGTCTTAGGTCATTTCTGGACTTAATATTTTATGAGACTGTGTTCTGGACCTATTATTTTATGTGTCTATAAATATTTCTCTGGAATTCCTGCAGATGAACCATTGTAGTACCTCCATAGAACCGACTGACTTTGAGATTTATAATGAATAAAGGAGGAGGTGGACATTGACCATGATCATGCAAGCAGATTGCTTTTTTTGCGGTACGCGGGCCTCTCACCGCTGTGGCCTCTCCCGTTGCGGCACACAGGCTCCGGATGCGCAGGCTCAGCGGTCATGGCTCACAGGCCCAGCCGCTTCGCGGCATGTGGGATCTTCCCGGACTGGGGCATGAACCCGTGTCCCCTGCATCGGCAGGCGGACTCTCAACCACTGCGCCACCAGGGAAGCCCAAGCAAATTGCTTTTTAGTTGTTATTTAGCGACCTTTAAAATTCCCTTAGTACTATTTGCTGCAGGTTGGAGTGCATGATGGAACTAACGACATGCATTTGTCATACCTGGAATGAATAGCAGTTCTCTGTCAAGTCTGAAAGTCAGTGAACTCACTTCAGGAGAAGCGTGTGTGATTGCAGAGTAAACACTATCCTGGTTGGTGCTGATAGCGGCTCACCCTCTTGGAAGAACACAGTTGCACTGCCTGTGAAGTTCTATAGAGAAACCAGAGCATTTGTTAGAGTCCAGAGATGGAGAATAGTGGCTGTGGAGTGTTCTTTACTACAATTTGATGAAAGTGAGGATTTTAACTGGATGAGGTGGTACTTAGCTACTAGGCACATTCTTTGCTAGTATTATTATTTCAGAGCTTTATTAAGTACCTTAATTAGGGCCATCAACAATCCTGTCACTGGAATAAAAATGCATGACAAAATGCTGATTTCAATTTTGTGTGTCCTATACTGAAAATTGCTACTAATTTGATTTTTTGGTGCAAATTTCCTGGGGGTTCCAATTAAAAAAATGTTTCTAAGACCCAACATTTTTGGAGATCTTTTCTTGCACTTGCCTAATTATTTTATATACATTAACTCATTGAGTTCTCATAACATTGATACAAGTTAGATAAGAACTGAGGAAGTTTAGAGGAAGTAACTTATTCAAAGTCTCACAGAGGAGTACACTGATTTCCTACCCAAAGACCTCTGAGTCCAGAACCTGAGTTATGAATTACTAAGTTTCGTTTCTCTCTGTGGCTTCCTTCCATATGGTGCCCTTGTTTGAGGCATATAACATGTGTGATTATAGCAGTTGCTCATGTGTGACATTCTGTGTCCCCACCTGGTTTCTGTGCAGCTG
This sequence comes from Phocoena phocoena, assembly GCF_963924675.1. Classification (NCBI taxonomy): domain Eukaryota; kingdom Metazoa; phylum Chordata; class Mammalia; order Artiodactyla; family Phocoenidae; genus Phocoena; species Phocoena phocoena. The sequence continues at coordinate 87,615,402 of NC_089221.1, read as the reverse complement.
TGGTTATAAAGTGCCATTGCTAGTGTTGCACTTCAGGTTTGCACCACTGAGTCCCTCTGCTTTTCTGCTGAGGGTGTTCTCCAAGGCAGAAGTGGCTGTTCAACCCATAGGTAGGTCCAATTCAGAAGTATGGGGCAGATGATGCCAGTGGGAGCAACTCTCCACCAATGGTACAGAAGTCAGTGGATAACTTCATTAGCCTCCTTAGCTTCTTGTGGGACAATTCTGAAACATGCTAGTCCTGGTGTCTTTGAAGGTACCCAACAGGATTGAGCCCTATATTTGTTCCCATTGCTAACCAGCCCACTAAAGGTTCCCTTTACTAGCTCTTCTCCTTTCCCTGCTTCTCTCTCCCCATTTCCTCACTTTTCCTTCCTGGGAATTTCTCCCAAATAAATGACTTATATCCATGCCCTTGTCACAAGAGAGTGCTTTCAGGGGAATACAAACTAGGACAGTGATTATTATGTTTTATGAGTGCTTGGTTATTAACTCTTGTAATATATATTCTAAGTAATAATCACTCTCTACTATTTACACTTAGTTATGAAAACCTATCAATTTTTCCTTCCACATGTCAATTTTCTATTCCTACAAGCTACCTCATAGCCCAGGCCTTTATCGTATTGTCCCTGAGGTATGAGGTTAAGCTTCTAGTTAGCATATCCTCTTCTAACATCTAAGACTTCCTGCATACTGATACCACATAAATTTTCCTCCACTGTCGGTTTCATCTGTCACTCCCTGCTCAAAACCTACAGTTACTCTGAACAATTTATCACAAGTCTAAATCCCTCTGCCCAACTTAAGATGCACTTCCTTTACAAATTTTCCAACCCTGATAAATTCTATCGATTTTCCATTTCTCATGTCTCTGATTTCTTAGAACACCTATAATCTTGCCACAGAATTGAACACATATTTATTATCTTGCATTATTCTCACATTTTCATATGTTACCTTAGTCCACTAAACTACAGGATCCTTGAGGCCAAAAGCTATGCCTTGCAGTTATTCTGCATTTTTCACAACCTAGCATAGTCACAGGCACAAAAGTACTAGTCAATAAATACTTTTCCACTGAATGATAATTCATTCTTGGAGACTTCCTAATGGGGGAAATTCATATTTTATTTTTCAGGTATATTTTCTGAAAAAGACAAAATTTGGGAGGGATTTTTAATTGCCCAAATCCTCAAATAAGCAACAAATAAAAACCAGTTCTTTTTACTTGTAGTTCTAGAAAACGATTTACTGTTCTAAGTGGCAAAAGTCAGCTACAAAAAAGTGCAAGATTTGCATGTGTTTTTAAATCTAGAGAATTGTTAAATATTTAACCACAAGGCAGTGATAGACAGGAAAATGAAAGCTTTCTTATGGACCCCCTGATAATGTTTACACCTGGCAGGAAATTATTTTTCGCCAGGATGTCACTATTATTTTGTCTCATTTTAAAGACATCTCTCAGTAAGTCTGAGGAACCCCATCTTGAATAGTATAAGAGATTCTGGAGAAGGAATGATTTCACATTTTTAAACATCTTCTCCAGTATTCCCAAAGACACATTTTCTTTTGGTTTAATTTTTTTCAAATGTAAGCTCTTTTAGGGGTTTATGTCTTTCTAGAAGCACATAAGATGTGAAAAATTCTATAACTCATTCTATTTAATATATTACTTTATTATTATATACAAGGGAGGTATGTGTGTGTGTGTGTGTGTGTGTGTGTGTGTGTGTATTTTCAGAAAGTGCATGGGGAAATACTTCCATAAAGTATCCAAAACCTGAAACCAAAAGATTTAATTCCCTTGGGAGTCTGTCCAGGTGTTTTTCCAGGCTGAATCTTTATAATTACTTAAGTATGTTCCATAGCAAAGGTCCTAATAGAAGCATCTAAATCTTACTGTACAACCTCAGGTACAAAGATATTCTCTTAAAAACTTGATTGCTTTTCTATGGAAGCAGTTAGCTTTGATTTATATCACTTCTGAAAGTAGCTTCGCTGAGGCTTTGAGTAATCCAATAAGGATTATATAATATACTCCCCTTTACATCTCATACAGTCACTGTGTATGGAGCTCTTTGTTTATGATTCAGGAAATGGGCTAAAAGCTTCCTAGGTTCCTCTCTGTTCACAAAATTTGTTCTGGGGGAAGTAATGGCCTTTTGCATTTTAATAAGCAGTAAATCTCAAGTATTGCAATGCTCTAGTAACAAACTATCTTTGGCAGTGTGGGCCTTCCTCTGTTTTTGGAGCTTGTTCTTATTCAGCAGTTTGGATATGAAGATAATTCTTATCTCATCACTATGTTCTCATTTGGAGACACTGCACTGGAGGATGCCACCCACATTTCTTTCTGAAAATAGTCTGAGCCTCTTTCCTGAGTGCCTAAGGGGGATATGAAAAATTAAGAGACTCCTTATGAATGGCCAAAAGTTTCATCAAAGTTATATAACTTCATCTAAAAAACAATTGTTTTGCCTTTTAAATATTGACTTCTTAAATATTTGTAGTTCATCTAGTATTCAATGTAATGTTGTAGATCCTGGGGAAGATATAGATATGAATATGATAAAACCCTGGCTTACAACTGCCTCAGAAAATCTTCATGTGAATGAACTATGTGGAGTCTTCCCAGACTGGACTCTTTTTGATGTTGTGACATGGATGCCCGACTAAGTAGTTTCCTTTGAGAATTTACTTCTCTTAAGTAGACTGTCTCCTAAGAAGATCTGATATATAAAAGCCTAGCTATGTAAACCTGTTCTCTTTGAACATACAAGGGTGTAGTTTCCATACTTAGAAATTTCTAACAGGAGTTCTCATCAGGATAGGGTTGTTTTCACCTGGCTTTTTGGCTATATGCATATGACTCGACATGCCTACAGCAGAATAATGTAAAGGTCTTAATTGTTTAATTTGATCTGATCAATTGCTTAATAATCAATTATATTGTGGTTAATTTGATATCTTCATGTAAATATGTCCCTAAATTCTGATTTAATGATTAGCTTAGTTTCTTTTTTTTTTTTTTCGGTACGTGGGCCTCCCACTGTTGTGGCCTCTCCTGTTGCGGAGCACAGGCCCCGGACGCGCAGGCTCAGTGGCCATGGCTCACGGGCCCAGCTGCTCCGCGGCATGTGGGATCTTCGCGGACCGGGGCATGAACCCGTGTCCTCTGCATCGGCAGGCGGACTCTCAACCGCTGCGCCACCAGGGAAGCCCCTAGGTTAGTTTCTTTATAGCAAAACTTTCTCTAATATAATGTGATTAAACTTCCTTTTAAAAATTTTACTTCATGAACACTTAGGCAGCTTAAGACCGTACAATGTGATGATGAGTTAAGATACAGCTAAAATATTCACAGAAAATATTCACAGAATATTCACATAATAAGAAAGGATACATGAACAGGTACTTTCTAGATATATTAAGAGAGTTGAATATTCCTCCTAGGTTCAATACCTTCATAAGTACGCAGAATTCGGAACTGTAAGAAATCTTTTAACTCTAGTCTTAATTCCTTCTTTTATAAATAAGATGGAGGCTCTTAGAAGCAAAATGATATATCCAAGACAGAATCAGAGCTGGAATATTAGCACTGGACTTTAAATTTAATCCAAAATGAATTTACTAAATTCATTATTGTATTTATATTAGGTGCTTACATTTTATTTCTGTGAGATGTTTTCTTCTAAATATTAATATGTTGGAATTGATACATACTACAAACAGTAAGAGATTTCCCCTCCTGACCTCCTTCCTTCCACAAGTATTTTTTGATACTTGCCAAATATAAGTCTAGGTAAGTGATACAGCTGTGAACAAAACACAGATGAAGTCTCAGTGCCATGAAACCTAAATTCTGGTAGGGCAGACAGACAACAAACAAACAAAAAATGACCAAGAGAAATAAGAAATAGTTACAAATGCAATGCAGAAATTTAAATTAGGTCATATGAAGGGAGTGCCTGGGTGGTGATTTTAGACTCATTGGTCTAGGAAGATGACTGTCTTAGCCAGCTTGGGCTGCAATAACAAATCATCATAAGCTGGGGGGCTTAAACAACAGATATTTATTTCTCACAGTTCTGGAGGTTGGGAAGTCCAAGAACAAAGTACCAGCAGTTTCAGTGTCTGGTGAGAACACTTTTCCTGGTTTGCAATTGTTGCCTTCTTAGTGTATCGTCGCGTGGTGGAGAGAGATCGGCTCTCTGCCTTTTTATAAGAGCACTAATCCCTTCATGAGAGCTCCACTCATGGCCTAATTAGCTCCCAAAGCCTCTACCTCCAAATACCATCACACTGGAGATTAGGGCTTCCACATATGAATATTGCAGGGATACAAATATTCAGACTATAGCAATGACATTTACACTGAGATATAAGTGAAAAGGAACTATACAGACACACTGGGATAGAACAATCCATGGAGAAGGAAGAGCAAGGACAAAGACTTTGTTTTGGGAACACAACTGGCATATTCAGGAAATAGGGGGAAAAACTAGTTTGTCTAGAGTAGCATTGTCCAATAGAACTTTCTGAGATTACAGAAATCTCTGAGCTGTCCAGTATGGTAGCTACTAACCACTTATGATTGTTAGACACTTGGAATGTAACTAGAGTAAATGAGGAACTGAGTTTTTAATTTTATTTAAGTTTAATGGATTTGAACTGAAGTTGAAATAGCCACATGTGACTAGTGGTTACAGTGTTGAACAGCACAGGTCTAAAGTTCAGTCAGTAAGAGGTGAGCAGTTTGGTGAGTCTGAGGCCACGGGTCAGAGGGATAGGTAGAGACTAGATCATGTAGGGCTTCATAAGACAAAGAAAGAAACTTGGTTGTTATTCAAAGTGGCTATGGAATTACTGGGATCTTTTAAGCAAGGCAGTGGCATGATCTAATTTTTTTCTTAAAAATACCATTTTGGCTGCTGGGAAAAGAATGGAACATAGGCAGCAAGAATAGAAAAAGGGGGCTGTTAGAATGTCATTGTACCAATGCATCGGAAAGATGACAGTGGCTTGGGTTACAACTGGACCCATTCAGAAGTATCTTTCTAAATGTGGAATTTTAGTATTTGATGATGGACTAGATGAAGGGGAGAGAAGGATAACAGGAAAGAATCAAGGAAAACACCTAAATTTTAATTTCAGCAATTGAGTGGACAGTGGTGCCATTTACTATGTGGGGATGATTAGGAGAAGAGCAAGTATTCATGGATAAGTAAGTTTTATTTATTTATTCTTGAATTTATATACTTTTGGCCATATTAAGTTTGAGATACATCTGATACGTCTAAGCAGATATGTTACATAGGGAGTTGAATATAGTATTATTCTAGTCTGGAGGTCCAATGAGGGAATAGGGCTGGAGATGAGATATAAGGGATCATTTTATATATATATATATATACACACACATACACACATATATATATATATATATATATATATATATATATACGCACACACATACACATACACATATAAAACTGAGCAGATAAATGGCAAATGGAATTTTAAAAACCATGAATGTAGAACATTTATTATAGCAAGACATAAAACAAATATAACTTTAAATGTTCATAAACGCACTAGGCATTATCATGACTGATGGTGTTATCTAGCTTGCTCAAACTTGGGGGAATAGTTATATATAATTCTTGAAATTCACTGACCATTTTTATAAAAAACATTATGAATTGGGAAGTTTGAGTATGGTACTGAAAAGCATGTACATGTTTTTCCTAAGCATATATAAATATATATAATGAGCAAAATCTCATTATATCTGAGCAAACAGAGAAAAGTAATGGAACTGCTCTTTTCAGCATAGCTGCTAGACCAAGTATTTTTTGAAAGTCAAAAAACAACAATAGCACTTATTATTTGTATTTACCACATCAATGAAGAAAGTTCCTAATCAGAAATATGGTGCTCTGGTATCATGCTCCCTGACTTCAGATTATACTACAAAGCTACAGTAATCAAATCAGTATGATACTGGCACAAAAACAGACACATAGATCAATGGAACAGAATAGAAAGCCCAGAAATAAACTGACATACCTATGGTCAATTAATCTAGGACAAAGGAGGCAAAAATATACAATGGAGAAAGATAGTCTCTTCAATAGTCGTGCTGGGAAAACTGGGCAGTTACACATAAGAAAATAGAATTAAAACATTTTCTCACACCATGTACAAAAATAAATTGAAAAGGGATTAAAGATCTAACTGTAAGACTGGAAACCATAAAACTCCTAGAAGAAAGCATAGGCAGAACACTCTTTGACATAAATCATAGCAACATTTTTTTGCATCTGTATCCTATAGCAAAAGAAATGAAAGCAAAACTAAACAAATGGGACCAATTAAACTTAAAAGCATTTGCACAACAAAAGAGACCATTGCCAAAAAAAAAAAAAAAAAAGACAACCTACTGAATGGGAGAAAATATTTACAAATGATATGACTGACAATATATCCAAAATATCCAAAATATATAAACAGCTCATACAACTCAATATCAAAAAAACAAACAACCAATTAAAAAATGGGCAGAAGGCCTGAATAGACATTTTTCCAAAGAAGTTACACAAATGGTCAATAGGCATATGAAAAGGTGCTCAACATTGCTAATCATGAGAGAAATGCAAATTAAAACCGCAATGAGATATCACCTCACACCTGTCAGAATGGCTAGCATCAAAAAGTCTACACATAACAAATGTTGGCAAGGATATGGAGAAAAGGGAACCCTAGTAAGATGTTGGTGGGAATGTAAATTGGTGCAGCCAGTATAGAAAACAGAATGGAGGTTCTTCAGAAAACAAAAAATAAAACTGCTGTATGATCCAGCAATTCCACCCCTCACTATATATCTGAAGAAAATGAAAACATTAATTCAAAAAGATGCATGCACCCCAATGTTCATAGCAGCATTATTTACAATAGCCAAGATATGGAAACAACCTCAGTGTCCATCAACAGATGAATGGATACATACAATGGAATATTACTCAGTTATAAAAAAGAATAAAATTCTGCCATTTGCAAAAACATGGATGGACTTGGATGGTATTATGCTTAGTGAAATAAGTCAGACAGAGAAAGACAAATACTGTTTGTTATCACTTATATATGGAATCTAAAAACTAAAACAAACAACTGAATATAATGAAACAGAAACATACTCACAGATATAGAGAACAAACTAGTGGTTACCAGTGGGGAGAGGGAAAGGGAAGGGGCAAGATAGGGGTAAGGGACGAACTATTATGTATAAAATAAATAGGCAACAAGGATATAATGTGCAGCACAGGGAACACAGCCAATATTTTATAATAACTTTAAATGGACTATAATCCATAAAAATATTGAATCACTATGTCATACACCTGAAACTAATATAATATTTTAAATCAACTCTACTTCAATGAAAAACAAAGTAAAAATATTAATTGAAAACACACACACACAAAGAAATATGGTGCGCTGTGTATAGCTGGAGATTTTTAAGAATCAGCCAATAAATTTTCCCCAGATATTGTGGTGGCACATGTGGAGGCAGGACATTGGACTTTCTGTCTCATTCTCTGCCTTCTTCTTCTCCCTCTCAATTCCTCTGTCCACTTCCTGCATATAGGTAGTGTATTTGTGTGGTACTTGGAAGAGATGAGGTCTTCTAGAGAGATGCCACAGCTCTATATTGATGATGGCCAGTGAGGATGTCCTAGAGTCTTTGTAAGTAGCCACCATTATTTTTTATCTGGACTACTGTGGTGACATCTTCATTCTTCCCAAAATGTGATATCTTGTAAGCAGAGCAATGAACTCTTCTCCCTATATAAGCCATTATCACCAGTCCTACTTTTGCTAGACACTAGAAACCATTCTGGCACCAGCACAAGGCTTTGGTGTGACCGAATTACTATGAATAAAAATTTGAAGATGAATAAACGAATGTTACATTTTAACATTACATCACAAATTAGCTTTCTGTGTTCTTAAAAAGACCATTAGGTCCTCCCTCGGCATCACTGCTATAGAGTCTGGGACTTTCATTAGGTGGTCTGCTGCATTTCTATTGCTTTAAGAATCAGAATGTGTGTTAATGGGATTACCAGAGGGGAAGGAATGAACTGCAGGAAGTAGGAAGGAAGGGGGAAAGTCAGAGAATGAAAGAACATCTATTTGGGACATCTTGGAAGGCTTAGGGAGTATTCACATAGGACATTAAATCCAAAATTCTTGGTGGTGAGGTTCTCTTTTATTGGTAAAATGAAAAAGAACACTTCTCTCATCTAGACTCTCTCTGGCTTTGGAGCAAGTAGCTAAACGTTTTAACTAAAGAACTGCTTAACCCTCATCATGATGGATATACTTGTATTCAGGTCTGAGAATCTGGGAAAAGCAGTATTCACATATTTTCATGTTCATTCTTGCTGTCAGCAGTGGTAAACTGAGGCCATCTAGATGATGATATGGCAGGAAAAACAAAACAGTAGCCTCTGAATTTCCCTTGAATAGAGGTAGCAGAAAACTACAGTATGACAACAGAATTAGATATTCATATGGTGTACACTTTCAAATTCATCCAGTTTTCTTCTCTGCCATCACTCCAGCTCAGCAATCATCATTTTCTCTGTCTCTCTCCCTCCCTCCCTCCCTTTCTCTCTCTCATTATTGTAGCAACTTCATAACTGGTTGTCTCACCTCCACTCATATCTCTCTTCTTGCTCATTCCTCCTTTAACAAAACAAAGTGATCTTTGAAAAAGCAAATCTACCATTGCAATTCACCTAATAAATCCTTCACAAATTAACAATTGCAAATTAAGTAAAATGAAAACTTGTTTCAAAAGTTTTCAAATTCACATCTTGTCACTGTCCAACCTACTTGCTTGAGTTCAGTCATCCTGAACCTCATTCAGGTCCTACCACTCCCAGGGCTCTTTCCTGATGTGTGGTCTTCACTCCTGCTGTTCCTTCCTCCAAATATCACCTCCACAGACAGACAAATTACCTATCCACAGTAAGTTTTCTCCACTCACACCCTGTTTTACTTTATACTGCTCCCTATTCACATGCTTCATAATCCTCCTTTATAGTTAGTATTATTTGCTCTACCGTTTGTGTTTTTCTCCTCCACCAGACAGTATGTTGTTTTCATACTGTCAACCATTTCAACCATTGTTGGAACAATGGTTGTTTTCTTCCCAACTATATCTTAATGCCTAGCACTGCCCTTGGCATCAAGTGCATAGTCAATAAATGCTAGCTGAATGAATGCATAAATCAAGCATTTTGTTTTAAAAGAAGGTATCATAATTCATAAAAAAATTACCTTATGTCCTAGGAGAGAGAAACTTCACCGGACTAGTGATTCTCAAACTTTAGTGAGCACAGAATCTCCTGAGGGATTGTTGAAAGCCACCCCTGAGTGCTGGGCCCTATCCTCTGCGTGTCTGATGCACTAGGTCTGGGGTGTAGGATTTGCATTTTTAACAACTTCCCTGGAAATGCTGATGCTATTGATCTGAGGATGATGCTTTGAGAACCACCGCCCTAGGATAATGCTTCTCACCTCAGTATTCATGCACATTCAGTTATGATGCACTGTGTCTATCATCCAAATTCTGTTATGTAATGAAAATGGCTGTGACTCTAAATCACTCCTATAAATGTATTGAGTATTCTACCACTCCTTTTATACAGTGTTTTCCTCAAGCAGTTCTTGAATTTTGAGATTATGCAAATATTCTTTTTAAAAAATAGATTCACTTTATATATATATATATATATATATATATATATATTTATTTATTTATTTATTTTTATATTTGGCTGTGTTGGGTTTTTGTTGTTGTGCATGGGCTTTCTCTAGTTGTGGCAAGTGGGGGTACTCTTCATTGTGGTACGCGGGCTTCTCATTGTGGTGGCTTCTCTTGTTACGGAGCACGGGCTCTAGGCGTGCAGGCTCAGTATTTGTGGCTCATGGGTTCTAGAGCTCAGGCTCAGTAGTTGTGGCACACGGGCTTAGTTGCTCTGCGGCGTGTGGGATCTTCCCAGACCAGGGCTCAAACCCATGTCCCCAGCATTGGTAGGCGGATTCTTAACCACTGCGCCACCAGGGAAGTCCCTAGCATTGCTTTTTTAAGTTACATTTTTGTTACTTGTGGATATACGTATACCTGAAATAAAATATACAGAGCTGGCAGAGCGCACGTCTAACTAAAAGAAAGTTTAGTTTCATCATCAGCTAAGGAAAATGCAGGTTTGTGCTCCGGCTGATTTCATTAACTGGTAATCTGATTAGTAAAAGTCATATTGACTAGCTTCCTCTGGGCCAAATTTTCCTGAAATGTTCAGAAAATTGCTTCTACTCTTCTTTTTATGTCTTGATTAATAACATTGTTTCAAAAAACATTTCTGTAATTGTTTTCCATTCCCACTTTATGATAACTGAGTCAAAAGACATAGCGACCCCTGGAAGTGAAGTTGAACCTAAGACAAGCTTGAGGTCTGTGCTACATATTTCTTGTCTTTTATTTGCAAAACATTCAAAGTATACTTCTCAGAAATATTAGAAATGTTGGTCAGAGACAAGATATTGAAAAGTAACTGAACCCCCTCTGTCTCTGAAGAGACAAACAAAAGTTTGGATGTCAATAATTACCCTTATGAAATGCCTGAGGTTATTGCAGACTAGACTAGTTCTGCAAACTACAGAAAAAAGATCTTCACTCCTAGCTGTAGGGAGCTTCTTTAAACATAGCCCAGAGAACTTCCCCAAGAGCCCAGCTGACTAGATAATAGAGAATTCGGTACTAAAGTAAGTAATTTTTCTCCCTCTCAAAAAAAAAAAAAAAAAAAAAAAGTCAGCTAACAGTTTGTTCCAAATCAACCAGTTAGGTAAACAAGAGCCTCACCATGTTTTTTAAGCTAAGGATAAGAAAATAAATTGTAGAAATATTATAAAAATTTCAAGTAAATCATATGATTTACACTAAAATAAAACCTAAATATGCATACTTTGTATATATAATTTTGTCTTATCAGTTCATTTTGCATTATTTTTCTGCAGTTATTATAATGATAGGTTGTTCACAGTGATGAAACGTTTGTTTACAGACTATTTGCCAATCTAAACAATATCTTAGGATCTGTGGAAACAAGACAGGACACTCAGGGAAAATTGTTCCTTTTGTCTCCTAGGTAATAGCAGGGCTTAACATATGTTTCGGTGGAAAGTTTGAGTAGCTTGTCCATTAAATTGCAAAATCTGCTTATAGTTTCCCTTGTGTATGATGACATTCCCTTCATAGACTACAAGGGATCATTTCTTCCTTTTCTATTACTGACTGATTGATTGTTGATTGCTCTGAGCTAGTTATCACCATACTAAGGAGAGAACAACTTCTTAAGTTCCACTGATAAATTTATTTTTCTTTTAACAGTCCTTTGAAAGAAGCATGAAGATGAGGCATTTTAGAATGACAAGTGCTAGTCATATAGTCATGTGTGATCACTTGTCCTGCCTTTTGCAATTCTCAACTTGCTCTCTTTAATGCTGGCTTGCCAGAATTATGAAAATGTCTTCTTAAGTACTCCCAGGTTAGATTAATTTCCAGTTTCACCTGTTGAGCTGATTTTTTAGAGCAATTTTTGAACAAATCTGGGAAATTAGAAACATTGAAAGACCATATAATTTAAGTAATGTTATTTTATTATTTTTTGAATATCTTAATTGGAGTATAATTGCTTTACAATGGTGTGTTAGTTTCTGTTTTATAACAAAGTGAATCAGCTGTACATATACATATATCCCCATATCTCCTGCCTCTTGCGTCTCCCCCCAACCCTCCCTGTCCCATCCTTCTAGGTGTTCACAAAGCACCGAGCTGATCTCCCTGTGCCATGCGGCTGCTACCCACTAGCTATTTTACATTTGGTAGTAGATATAAGTACATGGCACTCTCTCACTTCATCCCAGCTTACATTTCCCCCGACCATGTCCTCAAGTCCATTCTCTACGGCTGTGTCTTTATTCCTGTCCTGCCCCTAGGTTTTTAAGAACTATTTTTTTTTCTTAGATTCCATATGTTTGTGGAATGTAGCATATGGTATTTATTTTTCTCTTTCTAACTTACTTCACTCTGTATGAAAGTCTCTAGGTCCATCCACCTCACTACAAATAACTCAATTTCGTTTCTTTTAATGGCTGAGTAATATTCCATTATATATATGTGCCACATCTTCTTTATCCATTCATATGGCAATGGACACTTAGGTTGCTTCCATGTCCTGGCTATTGTAAATAGACCTGCAATGAACATTGTGGTGCATGACTCTTTTTGAACTATGGTTTTCTCAGGGTATATGCCCAATAGTGGGATTGCTGGGTCATAAGGTAGTTCTATTTTTAGTTTTTTAAGAAACCATCATACTATTCTCCATAGTGGCTGTATCAATTTACATTCCCACTAACAGTGCAAGAGGGTTCCCTTTTCTCCACACCCTCGCCAGCATTTATTGTTTGTATATTTTTTGATGATGGCCATTCTGATTGGTGTGAGGCGATACCTCACTGTAGTTTTGATTTGCATTTCTCTAATGATTAGTGATGCTGAACATCCTTTCATGTGTTTGTTGGCAATCTGTATATCTCCCTGGGAGAAATGTCTATATAGGTCTTCCGTCCATTTTTGGATTGGGTTGTTTGTGTTTTTGATATTGAGCTGCATGTGCTGCTTGTAAATTTTGGAGATTAATCCTTTGTCAGTTGTTTCAGTTGCAAATATTTTCTCCCATTCTGAGGGTTGTCTTTTCATGTTTATGGTTTGCCTTGCTGTGCAAAAGCTTTTGTGTTTCATTAGGTCCCATTTGTTTATTTTTGTTTTTATTTCCATTTCTCTAGAAGGTGGGTCAATAAAGATCTTGCTGTGATTTATGTCATAGAGTGCTCTGCCTATATTTTCCTCTAAGAGTTTTATAGTGTCTGGCCTTACAGTTAGGTTTTTAATCCATTTTGAGTTTATTTTTGTGTATGGTGGTAGGGAGTGTTCTAATTTCATTCTTTCACATGTAGCTGTCCAGTTTTACCAACACCACTTACTAAAGAGGCTGTCTTTTCTCCATTATATATGGTTTTTCTCCTTCAGTTTGTTAATATGGTTTATCACATTGATTGATTTGTGTATATTAAAGGATCCTTGCATTCCTGGGATAAACCCCACTTGATCATGGTATATGATCCTTTTAATGTGCTGTTGGATTCTGTTTGGTAGTATTTTATTGAGGATTTTTGCATCTATGTTCATCAGAGATATTGGCCCGTAGTGGTTTTTTTTGTGTGACATCTTTGTATGGTTTTGGTATCAGGGTGATGGTGGCCTCATAGAATGAGTTTGGGAGTGTTCCTCCCTCTGCTATATTTTGGAAGAGTTTGAGAAGGATAGGTGTTAGCACTTCTCTAAATGTTTCATAGAATTCAGCTGTGAGGCCATCTGGTCCTGGGCTATTGTTTGTTGGAAGATTTTAAATCACAGTCTCAATTTCAGTGCTTGTGATTGGTCTGTTCATATTTTCCATTTCTTTCTGGTTCAGACTTGGAAGGTTGTGCTTTTCTAAGAATTTGTCCATTTCTTCCAGGTTGTCCATTTTATCGGCATATAGTTTCTTGTAGTAATCTCTCATGATCCTTTGTATTTCTGCAGTGTCAGTTGTTACTTCTCCTTTTTATTTCTAATTCTATTGATTTGAGTCTTCTCCCTCTTTTTCCTGAAGAGTCTGGCTAATGGTTTATCAATTTTGTTTATCTTCTCAAAGAACCAGCTTTTAGTTTTATTGATCTTTGCTATCATTTCCTTCATTTCTTTTCCATTTACTTCTGATCTGACCTTTATGATTTCTTTCCTTCTGCTAACTTTAGGGTTTTTTTGTTCTTCTTTCTCTAATTGCTTTAGGTGTAAGGTTAGGTTGTTTGAGATGTTTCTTGTTTCTTAAGGTAGGATTGTATAGCTATAAACGTCCCTCTTAGAACTGCTTTTGGTTCATCCCATAGGTTTTGGGTCATCGTGTTTTCATTATCATTTGTTTCTAGGTATTTCTTGATTTCCTCTTTGATTTCTTCAGTGATATCTTGGTTATTTAGTAGTGTATTGTTAGCGTCCATGTGTTTGTATTTTTTACAGATTTTTTTCCTGTAATTGATATGTAGTCTCATAGCATCGTGGTCAGAGAAGATACTTGATACGATTTCAATTTTCTTAAATTTACCAAGGCTTGATTTGTGACCCAAGATATGATCTATCTTGGAGAATGTTCCATAAGCACTTGAAAAGAAAGTGTATTCTGTTGTTTTTGGATGGAATGTCCTATAACTATCAATTAAGTCCTTCTTGTTTAATGTGTCATTTAAAGCTTGTGCTTCCTTATTTATTTTCATTTTGGTTGATCTGTCCATTGGTGAAAGTGGGGTGTTAAGAGTCTCCTTCTATGATTGCGTTCCTGTTGTTTTCCCCTTTTATGGCTGTAAGCATTTTCCTTATGTATTGAGGTGCTCCTATGTTGGGTTCATAAATATTTACAATTGTTATGTCTTCTTCTTGGATTGATCCCTTGATCATTATGTAGTGTCCTTCTTTGTCTCTTGTAATAGTCTTGAATTTAAAGTCTATGTTGTCTGATATGAAAATTGCTACTCCAGCTTTATCTTGATTTCCAGTTGCATAGAAAATATTTTTCCTTTCCCTCACTTTCAGTCTGTATGTGTCCCTAGGTTTGAAGTGGGTCTCCTGTAGACAGCATATATATGGATCTTGTTTTTGTATCCATTCAGCCAGTCTATGTCTTTTGGTTGGAGCATTTAATCCATTTACATTTAAGGTAATTATCTATATGTATGTTCCTACTCCCATTTTCTTAATTGTTTTGGGTTTGTTAGTGTAGGTCTTTTCCTTGTCTTGTGTTTCCTGCTTAGTGAAGTTCCTTTAGCATTTGTTGTAAAGCTGGTTTGATGGTGCTGAATTCTCTTAGCTCTTGCTTGCCTGTAAAGGTTTTAATTTCTCTATCGAATCTGAATGAGATCCTTGCTGGGTAGAGTAGTCTTAGTTGTAGGTTTTTCCCTTTCATCACTTTAAATATGTCTTGCCACTCCCTTCTGGCTTGCAGAGTTTCTGCTGAAAGATCAGCTGGTAACCTTATGGGGATTCCCTTGTATGTTATTTGTTGTTTTTCCCTTTCTGCTTTTAATATTTTTTCTTTGTATTTTATTTTTGATACTTTAATTAATATGTGTCTTGGCATGTTTATCCTTGGATTTATCCTGTATGGGATTCTCTGCACTTCCTGGACTTGATTGACTGTTTCCTTTCCCATATTAGGGAAGTTTTCAACTATAATTTCTTCAAATATTTTCTCAGTCCCTTTCTTTTTCTCTTCTTCTTCTGGGACCCCTATAATTCAAATGTTGGTGTGTTTAATGTTGTCCCAGAGTTCTCTGAGACTATCATCAATTCTTTTCATTCTTTTTTCTTTATTCTGCTCTGCAGTAGTTATTTCCACTATTTTATCTTCCAGGTCACTTATCCGTTCTTCTGCCTCAGTTATTCTCTATTGATTCCTTCTAGAGAATTTTTAACTTCATTTATTGTGTTGTTCATCGTTTGTTTCCTCTTTAGTTCTTCTAGGTCCTTGTTAAACGTTCTTGTATTTTCTCCATTCTATTTCCAAGATTTTGGATCATCTTTACTATCATTACTCTGAATTCTTGTCCAGGTAGACTGCCTATTTCCTCCTCATTTGTTTTGTCTGGTGGGTTTTTACCTTGCTCCTTCATCTGCTATGTGTTTCTCTGTCTTCTCATTTTGCTTCACTTACTGTGTTTGGTGTCTCCTTTCCGCATGCTGTAGGTTTGTAGTTCCCGCTGTTTTTGGTGTCTGCCCCCAGTGGCTAAGCTTGGTTCAGTGGGTTGTGTAGGCTTCAAGTAATGTTATTTTAATAGAGCTTATTGTTATTATTATTTTGATGCAGGTCTCTGGAGCATTCCAATAGACCAAATTTGGAAAGGAAAGCCATCATTTGGAAATTTAAAGGTTAAGAAATTTTCAACATTGTAAATCAACTATACTACAATAAAAATTATTTACCAAAAAGAAATTTCAACAACAAATGGGAAGAGATGATTGAGAAGCAGAAAGAAGTAATGAGGTGATCATAGTGCTGACTGTGACCCCCGAGGCAGAGCAAAGACAAAAACAAACTCTTAGAAACCTATTGCACTAAAAATAATAATAGACTTCATATAGCCCAAGAAAAATTTGAAAATTAGAATAGTTCCGTATGAAATAGCATCCTTATTTTTCAGAGAGATAACCACAGAGTCATGCTTATTAAAGTTCATATCATGTTTTTCTTTGTGCAAGACAAAGAGCTCTGAGAATGACCCCATGAATACCAATTACTGAAGGTTGCAGCCCAGATTAAAGGAACACAGGCAGATGGTGTTCCAATCATTTGAAGTTTTTTTCAGCTTTCTTTTTGGTTATGTTTAATATGCCTCCATTTACTCGCCAGCCTTCTAGACTAGTGTATAATCCTCCCTGAGGCAATCACTGATCTATTTCACCTTTATGTGCCCTACTGCTATGCCAGCAGATGTACAACCATGCCTTGTACCCAGTAGATATGGAATAACTCAGCAGTGAATTGAAGTCATTGTGCATTATCTATTTATAGAGAACAGAAGTAAGTGATGACAATTCATCAAAGCCAAGTAGCTAGTGAAGAGTTTGATCTTATTCACGTATTTACATTTGATTAATAAATACTTCAAAACACATGTGGTCATCATATGTAGAAACATCTAAATTTGAAGTGACTAGCTATTTTTCTTAAACTTCAATCAGGATAAAGCATGTTCCTGACAATTCTTCTACAGCTGTGGAACAGAGAAAGTCATGATATTTACTTTTGTATAGTACTAAAATCTAACTTGTGATCTAAGATTTTCTTTATCACAGTGAAGAAAATCCCTGAAGAGAATTTACCCAAGGTCTTCCTTGCAGGCAATAGCCTTTTCCCCCCTTGTTTACTTCGAACAACTTACTTCCTCATTACTCACATTACACCCATATGTTTATATACACTTTGGATGTGAGGTATTTGTGATGCTTCAGTGTATTACAAGTTTGTCAACTCCTTGAGGACAGGCACCATAACTGTCCTCTGAATAACTATAACTGAATCATAGTATTTTATGCATCATCTATTGGATTGCTTTGCACATGGTAGGTCCTTGCATATTCAGTAATTGAATAAGTATTGTCCACTGGAAGATATGATCCTCAGCAGCAGCACTGGGAAGAAGTTAAGACTACAAACTCTAGAATTAAACCACTACCTAATGTGAATCCTGGTTTCGTCACCTTCTATGTTTTCAACATCGAGTTAATCACAAAACCTCTTCTAAGCTTCATGGACTTGTGAGGAGTAAAGGGCACAATGCAAGTAAGTCTTAGAGCAGCACCTGGCTCATAGTCAAGTACTCCATGTATGTTTGTTTTGTTCTGCATTTGTCTTCTGGATAAACAATTTACACTGATAGAATTTTATGAAAATCTAGGATTCTAACTTCTTTCTAGATTCCCAGGATAGCAATGTAAAATTCTGGCATAGATATCTTTTATTTTCAAATCAGTGTTTCAGTAGGACAGGTATTATTATCTCTGTATGTTCTTTTGATCCTCATCTACATGATGTTACTTTTCCTTTGGTATTGGGTAGAGTTCTAGAAGAAACAGGATATTCTGATACTATGTCATGTCACTATATTTAATTAAAAAGTGTTAAAATCTTGCTATAATACATATGGATGAATACCAGAGGGATTGGTCTGGCACTCTCTGTTATAGTCAGAGAATAGTGTATGCCCAAGTAAGGCCTTGTGAATAATTTTTTTGAAAGTGAAGTTCTTTTTTTTACATGTAGCTGACTAGTTTTCCCAGCTCCACTTATTGAGGAGACTGTCTTTTCTCCATTGCATATTCTTGCCTCATTGTCAAAGATAAGGTGACTATATGACTGTGGGTTTATCTCTGGGCTTTCTATCCTGTTCCATGGATCTATATTTCTGTTTTTGTGCCAGTACCATACTGTCTTGATTACTGTAGATTTGTAGCACAGTCTGAAGTCAGGGAGCTTGATTCCTCCAGCTCCGTTTTCTTTCTCAAATTGCTTTGGATATTTGGGGTCTTTTGTGTTTCCATACAAATTGTAAATTTTTTTTCTATTTCTGTGAAAAATGCATTGGTAATTTGATAGGGATTGCATTGAGTCTGTAGATTTCTTTGGGTGGTATAGTCATTTTCACAATGTTGATTCTTCCAATCCAAGAACGTGGTGTATCTTTCTACCTGTATTGTCTTTGATTTCTTTCATCAGTGTCTGATAGTTTTCTGCATACAGGTCTTTTGCCTCCTTAGGTAGGTTTATTCCTAGGTGTTTTATTATTTTTGTTGCAATGGTAAATGGGAGTGTTTCCTTAATTTCTCTTTCTGATTTTTCATTGTTAGTGTATATGAAGGCAAGAGATTTCTGTGCATTAATTTTGTACCCTGCTACTTTACCAAATTCATTGATTAGCTCTAGTACTTTTCTGGTGGCATGAAATTAGAACACTTCCTAACACCATAGACAAAAATAAACTCAAAATGGATTAAAGACATAACTGTAAGGCCAGACACTATAAAACTCTTAGAGGAAAACAGAGGCAGGACACTCTTTGACATAAATCACAGCAAGATCTTTTTTGGCCTACCACCTAGAGTAATGGAAATAAAATTAAAAATAAACAAATGGGACCTAATGAAACTTAAAAGCTTTTGCACAGCAAAGGAAACCATGAAAAGGCAACCCTCAGAATGGGAGAAAATATTTGCAAACTAAACAACTGACAGGATTAATCTCCAAAATTTACAAGCAGCTCATGGAGCTCATATCAAAAATAACAAATAACCCAATCCAAAACTGGGCAGAACACCTAAATAGACATTTCTCCAAAGAAGACATACAGATAGCCAACAAACACATGAAAGGATGATTAACATCACTAATCATTAGAGAAATGCAAATCAAAACTACAATGAGGTATCACCTCACACCAGTCAGAATGGTCATCATCAAAAAAATCTACAAACATTATATGCTGGAGAGGGTGAGGAGAAAAGGGAACCCTCTTGCACTGTTGGTGGGAATGTAAATTGATACATCCACTATGGAGAACAGTATGGAGGTTCCTTAAAAAACTACAAATAGAACTACCATACGACCCAGCAATCTCACTACTGGGCATATACCCTGACAAAACCATAATTCAGAAAGAGTCATGTACCACAATATTCATTGCAGGTCTATTTACAATAGCCAGGACATGGAAGCAACCTAAGTGTCCATCGACAGATGAATGGATAAAGATGACATGCCACATATACAGAATGGAATATTACTCAGCCATAAAAAGGAATGAAATTGAGTTATTTGTAATGAGGTGGATGGACCTAGAGTCTGTCATACAGAGTGAAGTGAAGTCAGAAAGAGAAAAACAAATATTATATGCTAATGCACATATATGGAATCTAAAAAAATGGTACTGATGAACCTAGTGGCAGGGCAGGAATAAAGAAACAGAACAGACTTGAGGACACGGAGGGGGAAGGGGAAGCTGGGACGAAGTGAGAGAGTAGCATTGACATATATACACTACCAAATGTAAAATGGATGGCTAGTGGGAAGCTGCTGCATAGCACAGGGAGATCAGCTCAATGCTTTGTGACAACCTAGAGGGGTGGGGTAGGGAGGGTGGGAGGGAGGCTCAAGAGGAAGGGGATATGGGGATATACGTATACCTATAGCTGATTCACTTTGTTGTACAGCAGAAACTAACACAACATTGTAAAGCAATTATACTCCAATAAAGATATTTTAAAAAATGAAGTTCTTGAAGAAGTTATGCACACCAGAAACAATGACAAATGAGATAGCATGAGCTACTGTACGTGTAGCTCACCAGCAGTCTGGTGCTCCAAAACTGAGCTCTCTGGTCAGCTGTGTCAGAGTATCTGCCTCAGGTTCATAGACCAAACAACTTCTCACTTAGCTTTTAAGTCTACATCAATGAGAACTCCCAAAAGTCCAAGTCTTCACGTGAGAAGGAAAAGAGGACAAGATGATGTGGCATTGAGGGAACCTGTGGATTTCTGCCCAGTAGTATATCCAGTGGATCAGTGTCCTAAATGTGACAACCAAATAAGTTTTTCCTCCTCTGAGGATAAGTGGAGCAGGGGAAGGGAGATGGGAAGAGAAGAATGACATCTTTAGTTTATGAAGTGAAAAGGCAGGTTTTTCTTCCCAGTAGAAGCTAAAACATGTGTTCTCTTGAAGAGATCAATCTTATTTTTAGACACAAAGTAGTTTAACACATGGACTTTTGCATCATTACTGATATATAATGGCCCCAACAAGGGTATATACTTTAAAGAAATTGTAAAGAATTAGACTATCTTTTTCTAGTATCTAAATATTCTTAATATTAGTCTTACTCATTTGTACACTTATTTTCTTTGCTATTCATTTATATAGCCTTGAAGTACTAGGTCAATAGAAAATACCCTAATAATCTTATGCTATTGTAAACAGTTTTCTGTATTTTTCAAACACATCTTGGCATGTTCTAAAATAAGGATTTTAATGTATCTTTAAAGAACTCTAATAAAGAAAACATTTCTCAAAGTTTTGGTTGTAGTCTTTATGGTTTATTTATTTCTTTTGAAATTTATTTATTTTAAGGCACTAGAGAAACTAGACTCATATCATTGTGCCCCGAATCCTTTAATTTTTACCTGTGGACCCTGGCTTTAGAGCAGCTTATAATTAGAAGTAGTTCAGATAGATATTATATATGTATATATATATTATTATTATAGATATTATTTCCTGTTCTAAGTATGAAAATGTGGATTTCACAGTTCTAGATACATTTAAATCTAATTATATAATAACTAAAGCAATATTTAATTCTCAGGTAAGGAACTTTGTGATATCTTGGGCTTTTTATGTCGCAGAATGGAGGAGTAGTGATTGTGTTGGTGGCAACTAACGTGTATTCTACCAGTTGTTAAATGCTGAATTGATCAAATTATACATGTTATCTTATTTAACTCTATCACTACCCCTGTACTACTAACGTACATTGTAGAAAAGGAAAACTGATTTATATAGAGGATGAAAAATCTTTCTCAAGATCATTCAGTGAACAAGTAGTAGAAACTGAATTTTACCCCAGCATTCTCAAGAAGGCTTCAAAGCTTGTATTTTTTTGAGTGCTTTCTCTGTGTCTAAAGATGTGACACTAAGATGACTTAAGCACTGGGGCTTTTTTCTTTTGATTACAGGAATCTTTCTATTACCAAGTGAAGAAACTTGAGTTGGTCTACCGGGAGATAAGGCCATGGGGAGTGAAAGACCCCCAGCTGTTCCAACGCAGCTATCCAACAGTTCCAGCTGAGGTCCCAAACATGTTGGTGAGACCATCCTATGCTATTGAGGCTAGACCACAAGACCAGCCTGGACAGTCCACAAAGTTATAGTCAATACAGAGAAATAATTATTGATAATTGTTTTAAGTAACTAACTTTCAGCAGAAGTTGACTGATAACATATGAAGTAGTTTTTAAAATGAAAAGTGTGTGATAAATTACAAAGAATGTTCCAGAATACTTAATTGGAGAGAACTGGAACAATTTCATTAAAAGAGGAATGTTAATTTCAAATTCAGAAACAACAACTTAAAGAGTATATATTATGTGTCATGTACTATGCTAATTTTTTTACATGCATGATCACTTTTAGTCCACACCACTATCTCATGAAGTGGATTTTACAGATGATTCAAGATTCAGAATAGGAAAGTAATTTATCCAAGGTCACAACACTTAATAAGTGGTGTTGCCAGGGTGAAACTTCATGGGGCTAATTTGAAAGTCTTCTATTTTCCTTTCAAGCAGCCTTTAGAAGTCATGGGAGAGTGGAAGAAATGTTAGGAAGAGAGGAAGTTCACAAGTTGATTTGCTTGGCTAAAGCTGTATGCTCAAATTATGAGAATCTGTCACTTTCTAGTAGGGCAGCCTTACCTCTTTGTTAAAAATGATGGATTGGGGCGACACATCCCGTGGTAAAGTTCAGGAAGGTTATAGGATTAGGTTAGAAAGGGGCAATAGTCAAATTGACAAGGAAAGTAAATGAGAGAAGAGCATTGAAAAAAAAATGCATGTTACAGTTCTTGGCTGGGTCTAAGTAGCCAGCCTAAGAAGTTGAGAGGCATTTGAGAGGGCATTGTGACAGTCTGAACACAGGACTTAAGAGAGGAGAGGACCAGGGCTGGCAGATAGTAAAAAAATGAATCTCAGTGATATTCTTACAGCAGTCTCTTCATCAGCCTGGATACCTTGTCTTGGGTCATTTATATTCGCCTTGTTCCTGATAGACTTAAACTAATTTTGACTAGCTTATTATTAGCAGATGTCCATGTCGCATATATTAGCTATGATAACTTCACTTTTCTCCTCTTTCTCTTTTGTTTTTTTAAACATCTTTATTGGAGTATAATTGCTTTACAGTGTTGTGTTAGTTTCTGCTGTATATAATATAGTTTGAACAAAAGATCTAGAAGTATTTCAGACAATTCAATGTAGAGGTAGATATAATATTTTAAAGAATTCTCTAACATTTATAAAAATATACAGAATCTGAGTGTAATATGACTAAGCCATAACATATTAGCATTAAGTTTTCTTTTTATTTTACATTCTTTGTGTTCTATAATAAATGATACCAAATTTAGTTTATATCCAGGGGAAATTTTCAAAATACAAATTACTAGGTCAAAACTCAGAGATGCTGAACTAGAATTTCCAGGACTGATGCTGGGAAATTTTTATTAAAACTATTAAATAGTTTTAATAGTTAAAGCTAATTAAATTCTGTTAATTAGCTTGGTTTTGGGGGTTCATTGAAGTTAATTTACTGAAAATTTTCTATTCTTGCTATTAGCTCCCCCTTTTTTCCTCCCTTAGACTTTTAAATTCTAAACAGAAATTACACTTTAAATAGCCGATTTTCACTGATAATTCCCCTTCTATGATCCTCTTGGTTCCTCTATGTTTTGTTCACTATTGCTTCCCCAGGCTCTTAAGTTTTCTTCGAATATCTGAATCCTGTTTGATCATTCTCATGCTCATTCTGTCTCTTTCTCAGGCTGCTTTCATTACCAACTTTGAGTTTTCCAAGCATTTTTATAAGAACCACTCAGACTGTCTACCTTCTTATGTAGACTTTGTAACTTGAGTGTACTCATGCAACTAGAGGCAAAACCCAGCAAGACCCAAAGTCATATTTTGGGGAACTATTCCTAAGCAAATGAAAATATGCATAATACCTCATTCATCCATATACCCACCAAATATTTATGAACTCTTATGGTGTGTCTTGGTGCTGTGCTTGGGGATACAGTGATGAATAAGACACACTCAATTCCTGCTCTCACAGAAACTCTATTCTAATAAGAAAGACAAAAATAATTTATTAGGCAAACAAATAATTTCAGGTAGTGATAAGTGCTTTTAAGAAATATATAACAAAGTAAGATGTTTATCTCAGCACAACAAAAATGGCTAAAAATTGAGAAAAGTTTAACAAAATTATGGTAAATCAGGCTGAAAGTATTATTCAATCATTTAAAATTCACTATTATCAAGATTTTGTCACTAAACATGGAAAATACTTATGATGCAATATTTAGTGAAAAAAATAGGATAAAAGTATATCATTATGTGTCTGTAAAGCATACAGAGAAGAAAGCAACATTGGAAGAAAATCCATTTTTGAGATTTTAAAAAAATAATTACAATGTTACTTTGGATTAATTTATTAAAGAGCATGAAATGTGAACAAATACAGTTTATTTGATGTCCAGTTAAACTAAGAGTTCTATTACCTGGCTCTTCTCTATACCACAGCACCTGATTTTTCATGATGGTGAATGTGAGGCTTTAAAGTACATTTTGAGTCATCAAAAAAAAGATAATACTTTACTTCAGCATAATTTCTGTGCTAAGTATATTTTATTGTGGTTTAATTTTTCATAATCAGTGATATATGCATGGTCTTAAGTAGAGTAATAGTCTATTAACCAGAATATTTGATTAACTAGAGCACATCATTTCCCGGTACCCTAGATAAAAGAGTTATTTATAGGCAAAAAATAAATAAATTAAACCTCAACTCCAACTACTTTTTGTTACCATTCAATTTCTTAGAGAATGTTGGTTACGAAATTAGAATCTTGCAAAGGTATCTTGAGAGCACAGAAATCTGTCTCTTCATTTCACTTGAGTGCCTGTACTTTTCCTGTCACTAGATATTGGGGATTGGGAATTATCTAATATATTTTACATTTTTTGTCTGAACGTATATCAGTTCATTGAAAACATACAGCATTTGATGCAAGACTATGCTACCAATGATTATAAGATGCATTGCTGAATTAAATACAGCTTTTGTAGAGAAAAAGAAATAATGATATTAAATATTTATATTGAAAATTTTAGTTCTATTCCAACTTGAAAAAAGGAAAATGCTAAATATGCCTTAGGATGAAAGATATATGCTGCATCTTTTGGAGGGTGTTCAAAAATTTACTTCCAGGTGATTCAAGTATAATAAAATTCTAGTACATATCCTGGGCTGATACCTGAAGACAGCTATGGCAAAAAGCAGGGTTTCTAAGCAGGGGTCTAGCCCACTTCGATGTAAATTTCTCACCAATGTGTGGTGAAATGAAAACAAAAAAATAAAAAGAAATAGTGAACTTCTTTCAATGACAATTTTTTTCAGTTTAAAGAATAAAATGTCCTTTCTTTTGTGAACTGATGATTACTGTTACGTAGGCTTTTTGTTCTTGTTTTAATGTGCCTGGCAAAATAAAACTTTAGTAACCCTATGGTGGCCTTCAAAATATTTTTTGAAAGTTTTTGAATTCATGGAACTCAATGAGTATAAGTAGTCAGGTGGGAATAAAGATGGACTTACTGTCAAAAGAACTGGGGCTGGTTTAGCAATTAATAGCTCTGTGTTCTTAATATGTGTGAATCTCCATTCCTTCATTTATAAAATAGGTCCTGTACCAAGTGCATAGACAATACTACATTAATGATATAGCGTTTGTCTTTCTCATGTACCTGCTCTGTAACTGTCACTTTTACTTTAGATGATTGTGTTATACCAACTGTATTGCTTAATTCTGTTTTTTTATAAGCCATCTGATTGAAAGAGTATTAATCAGCCACCTGGACTAACTTCCCTTTAAACTTCGAAGTTCCATTTGATGAAATCCATAGGGAGCTTTCATGATTCTTTTGCAACCATCGTGTTCGATATGATACTATCTTATTATTTTCTAACCAATCCTTATTCCAGAATTAAGAAATTTTCCTGAGCACATCGTCTTTGAACTTCTTCTCTCCTCTTAGTTGTAAGGAGAGAGGCATTTTCATAAAATGTGTCAGTCACCATAAATATTTGGGAAAATATGTTTTGACCTGTGTGTAGGGTTTATGTTATCCAGTTTAGACTGAATTCATGTAATATCTTGTGGTGTTTGTTGCTGTAATGTTTTATCGATACTTTGTTTGGGAATTGATACTATTTGTCATTCCACTCACTAAGTGACAGATCAACATGGCACTCTGAATGCCAACCAACATGGATTACAGAGTGAACTATACAGCATAGAAACCAAAGTCCTCAAGCCTGCAAATCATAATTAGCTCAGCACAAATCCAGGACCCTAAAGGAAACATGAAGAGAAATAACCTTTCAAAACTGTAGAAGGAGCAGTAATTACCTCTCTATATTTTAAATCAAAAGGCTTTTACTCTAGGAAATGTTAGAAGAAAAGATGAAAATTGGTGAGCTGAATATTATTTTAATTGGAATAAATTTTCAGGTTGAGTACGCAATCTTGCCAAATCTAAAACTCTCACATATAGTACTTTTAAATTTGATCTCTTGGCTTGTCAAGAATTCTCATACTACTCTTCTAAAATAAGATATCTACCTAATAATGGAAGCATTTATCTCAAATTCTGTATTTAAATTACTACTTTGAATGACTGCTGAAATTAATCTAATCTCAAGTTTATATACCTTTATAAATTTTTTTATTTTGACAACATGGTTTCATAAGCTATGATTAGTTCAGGGATTTTGTGGGCGTAATGTACAAGATAAGCAGGTTGAAAAGTTTTTTGACTTATCAAAGCCACATTTTTAGAAGTAAGGAAATGCAGCTTTCTTGACTGCCATTTCCATAATTATTTGCAGGGTTTTCTGAGCTATTTGACAAGTTCCCATTTGTCTTTAAAATAAAAAGACTCTAGGGAGAATGACCTCAGACCCTCCAGGTATTTAAAAAAATCTTTCATGAACAAACAATATTTAAGCTAGAGGGGAAAAATGGATACTTTTTGAATTTTTAGGTCATATCATAATGCTACTACTCAAGATCCACAGAAATTTTGGCTCTAACGGACATTTTTGACATCATTCTTACTCTCTCTGAATTAACATTTAAATATTTATGCAATTTTTCTGGCTAGAAGAGGAACTGTAAGACTTCCTTGAATGAGAGGTTAAGCAAAGGTTATGATGTTACAAATTAGAACTAAATAGGACACTGATACTGAGAAGCTGCAATCCTGTTAGTTAGACTCATAATGAATCAAGTCAATGAGACAAAGGGTCCCTCAAGGTGAGGTTTGCTGGAGTCTGAATATAAATGGCCATATTATTATTAATGCATCCATTCATGAAAATGCTATAATACTAGTTTATGCCACAGAAAGGACAAAGTATGAGTCAGTGTGAAGGTGTGGATAAAGGAGAATTATTCATACCTCTCAATTTAAAGTAAGTTTAATAACAGGGTAAATACGCTTGCCTAATTTGTAATATATTTCTCCATATTTTTTCCATACTGAATGAATAAGAGTTTTACATTGTTTTTATTTCAATGGAGTAATCTTATTAGTTTATTTAAAATAAAGCACTACAAAGAGTTTAACAATTTCCAGGATCTGTTTGGAGCATTAAATTTTAACATATCCTTTCTTATAAACAATTCTCACTGTCCTGGTGCATTTTTGCCTATATACATTGAGTGATTGAAATAATGTAAAGATTATAGTGATGTTTGTGTCCCTTTACCCAAAGTTTTTATCCAGGCTCTTAAGTATCAGTGAAAATGGACTGTTTTCCTAGTCTGTAATTTTGAAGACACTTCAGAGGTGTACAAATGAAATTTGAACATTTTCACAAATTTAAATCTGTCTTATGTTGTTTCATATTCATATTTAGAAGATTATCTCTTTGTATAATTAATCTTTATAGAAACGACATCTACTGATCAAAGGTGTTGGAAGTTAAAGTTCTTCTACTAAGTTTGGAGCTGAAGCAAAAAAACTGGTAGTTGAAATGACCAACTTCACCATAAGTGTATTGAGTGAAATGCGTTTTATGAAGCTTAACATAAGAACAAACTTACTTTGCCCCCAAATTTGGTTCTTTCTCTGCAATGCTGTAAGAAGTCACACTGTGCTGAGAATGATATTGTTGCAGTAACATTTAATGTTGTTTATTGAAACCTGAAGTTTAAAAATTGAATTAGATTCACATTGTTCTGCTTTAGCAAACTTTATCTGGAATGCAATGCCAATAAAATTTCTACAAATACTCATTTATACTTTCTGATGTTTTAGTAGATAAGCCTGGACACAAATTAATTTTAATATAGTACATATGAAGTTCTTTGTCTCAGTCTTTCCAAAATAAAATAATTTAGATATATTTAGGCCCAATGAGAAGGTCCATATGAATGAACACTGTAGCTGAGTTAAGCACTATAAATATTAACTATATATTTATTTTGTACCCATTTTTGAACCTGGTTCCGTGTTAAGTTATGGGAATATAATGATGTGCTAAGCAGATGAAGTTTCTGTCTCCATGGAGAATGGGGTCTTATATTATTATTGGAAACTATTAGTAATAAATAATTTGTTCTGAAATCAGTTAAAAATGCTGCAAACTATCAAGAATCTTTTTAATTCTATCTCTCAAAAGTCCTGCTCAAAGACCTCATGTTTTAAAAGACTTTGCTGATAAAACAAACTCTGCATCTTAAGCAATAAAATTCCTATTCAAAATTTTGCAACTAATCTAGGACAAAGGAGGCAAGGATATACAATGGAGAAAAGACAATCTCTTCAGTAAGTGGTGCTGGGAAAACTGGACAGCTACATGTAAAAGAATGAAATTAGAACACTCCCTAACACCATACATAAAATAAACTCAAACTGGATTAGAGACCTAAATGTAAGACCAGACACTATAAAACACTTAGAGGAAAACATAGGAAGAACACTCTTTGACATAAATCACAGCAATATCTTTTTTGATCCACCTCCTAGAGTAATGGAAATAAAAACAAAAATAAACAAATGGGACCTAATGAAACTAAAAGCTTTTGCACAGCAAAGAAAACCATAAATAAGATGAAAAGACAACCCTCAGAATGGGAGAAAATATTTGCAAACAAATCAACTGACAAAGGATTAATCTCCAAAATATATAAACAGCTCATACAGCTCAATATTAAAAAAAAAGAAACAACCCAATCCAAAAATGGGCAGAATACCTAAATAGATATTTCTCCAAACAAGGCATACAGATAGCCAAGAAGCCACATGAAAAGCTGCTCAACACCACTATTATTAGAGAAATGCAAATCAAAACTGCAACGAGTTATCACCTCACACCAGTTAGAATGGACATCATCAGAAAATCTACAAACAACAAATGCTGGAGAGGGTGTGGAGAAAAAGGAACCCTCTTGCACTGTTGGTGGGAATGTAAATTGATACAGCCACTATGGAGAACAGTATGGAGGTTCCTTAAAAAACTAAAACTAAAATTACCATATGATCCAGCAATCCCACTACTGGGCATATACCCTGAGAAAACCACAATTCAAAAAGACACATGCACCCCAGTGTTCATTGCAGCACTGTTTACAATAGCCAGAACATGGAAGCAACCTAAGATTTTTTGTTCTACTTCCATAAAAAATGCCATTGGTAATTTGATAGGGATTGCATTGAATCTGTAGATTGCTTTGGGTAGTATAGTCATTTTCACAATATTGATTCTTCCAATCCAAGAACATGGTATATCTCTCCATTTGTTGGTATCATCTTTAATTTCTTTCATCAGTGTCTTATAGTTTTCTGCATACAGGTCTTTTGTCTCCCTATGTAGGTTTATTCCTAGGTATTTTATTCTTTTTGTTGCAATGGTAAATGGGAGTGTTTCCTTAATTTCTCTTTCAGATTTTTCATCATTAGTGTATAGGAATGCAAGAGATTTTTTGTGCATTAATTTTGTATCCTGCAACTTTACCAAATTCATTGATTAGCTCTAGTAGTTTTCTGGTAGCATCTTTAGCATTCTTTATGTATAGTATCATGTCATCTGCAAACAGTGACAGTTTTACTTCTTCTTTTCCAATCTGTATTCCTTTTATTTCTTTTTCCTCTCTGATTGCTATGGCTAGGACTTCCAAAACTATGTCGAATAATAGTGGTGAGAGTGGTCATCTTTGTCTTGTTCCTGATCTTAGAGGAAATGCTTTCAGCTTTTCACCATTGAGAATGATGTTCACTGTGGGTTTGTCATATATGGCCTTTATTATGTTGTGGTAGGTTCCCTCTATTCCCACATTCTGGAGTGTTTTTACCATAAATGGGTGTTGAATTTTGTCAAAAGCTTTTTCTGCATCTATTGAGATGATCATATGGTTTTTATTCCTCACTTTGTTAATATGGTGTCACATTGATTGATTTACCTATATTGAAGAATCCTTGCATTCCTGGAATAAACCCCACTTGATCATGGTGTATGATCCTTTTAATGTGCTGTTGGATTCTTTTTGCTAGTATTTTTGCATTGATATTCATCAGTGATATTGGTCTCTAATTTTCTTTATTTGTGATATCTTTGGTTTTGGTATCAGGGTGATGGTGGCCTAATAGAATGAGTTTGGGAGTGTTCCTTCCTCTGCAATTTTTTGGAAGAGTTTGAGAAAGATGGGTGTTAGCTATTCTCTAAATGTTTGATAGAATTCACCTGTGAAGCCATCTGGTCTTGGACTTTTGTTTGTTGGAAGATTTTTAATCACAGTTTCAATTTTATCACTTGTAACTGGTGTGTTCATATTTTCTATTTCCTCCTGGTTCAGTCTTGGATGGTTATACCCTTCTAAGAATTTGTCCATTTCATCCAGGTTGTCCATTTAATTGGCACAGAGTTGCTTATAGTAGTCTCTTAGGATGCTTTGTATTTCTGTGGTGTCCATTGTAACTTCTCCTTTTTCATTTCTAATTTTATTGATTTGAGTCCTCTCCCTCTTTTTCTTGATGAGTCTGGCTAATGGTTTATCAATTTTGTTTATCTTCTCAAAGAACCAGCTTTTAGTTTTATTTATTGATCTTTGCTATTGTTTTCTCTGTTTCTACTTCATTTATTTCTGATCTGATCTTTATGATTTCTTTCCTTCTGCTAACTTTGGGTTTTGTTTGTTCTTCTTTCTCTAGTTCCTTTAGGTGTAAGGTTAGATTGTTTATGTGAGATTTTTCTTGTTTCTTGAGGTAGGCTTGTATAGCTATAAACTTCCCTCTTAGAACTGTTTTTGCTGCATCCCATAGGTTTTGGATCATCATGTTTTCATTGTCATTGGTCTCTAGGTATTTCTTGATTTCCTCTTTGATTTCTTCAGTGATCTCTTGGTTATTTAGTAATGTATTGCTTTAGCTTTCATGTATTTGTAATGTTTTTTTCCCTGTAATTCATTTCTAATCTCATAGCATTGTGGTCAGAAAAGATGCTTGATATGATTTCAATTTTCTTAAATTTACTGAGGCTTGATTTGTGACCCAAGAAGTGATCTATCCTGGAGAATGTTCCATGCACGCTTACGAAGAAAGTGTAGTCTGCTGTTTTTGGATGGAATGTCCTATAAATATCAATTAAATCTATCTGGTCTATTGTGTCATTTAAAGCTTCTGTTTCCTTATTTATTTTCATTTTGGATGATCTGTCTATTGGTGTAAGTGAGGTGTTAACGTCCCCCACTATTATTGTGTTACTGTAGATTTCCTCTTTTATAGCTGTTAGCAGTTGCCTTATGTATTGAGGTGCTCCTACGTTGGGTGCATAAATATTTATATTTGTTATATCTTTTTCTTGTATTGATCCCTTGATCATTATGTAGTGTCCTTCCTTGACTCTTGTAACATTCTTTATTTTAAAGTCAATTTTATCTGATATGAGTATTGCTACTCCAGCTTTCTTTTGATTTCCATTTGCATGGAATATCTTTTTCCATCCCCTCACTTTCAGTCTGAATGTGTCCCTAGGTCTGAAGTGGGTCTCTTGTAGACAGCATATATATGGGTCTTGTTTTTGTATCCATTCAGCAAATCTGTGTCTTTTGGTTGGAGCATTTAATCCATTCACGTTTAAGGTAATTATCGATATGTATATTCCTATGACCATTTTCTTAATTGTTTTGGGTTTGTTTTTGTAGGTCCTTACCTTCTCTTGTGTTTCCCACTTAGAGAAGTTCCTTTAGCATTTGTTGTAAAGCTGGTTTGGTGGTGCTGAATTCTCTTAGTTTTTGCTTGTCTGTAAAGCTTTTGATTTCTCCATCGAATCTGAATGAGATCCTGCCGGGTACAGTAATCTTGGTTGTAGGTTCTTCCCTTTCATCACTTTAAGTATATCAGGCCAATCCCTTTGGCTTGTAGAGTTTCTGCTGAGAAATCAGTTGTTAACCTTATGGGAGTTCCCTTGTATGTTATTTGTCATTTTTCCCTTGCTGCTTTTAATAATTTTTCTTTTCTTTAATTTTTGCCAATTTGATTACTATGTGTCTTGGCATGTTTCTCCTTGGGTTTATCCTGTATGGGACTCTGCGCTTCCTGGAGTTGGGTGGCTATTTCCTTTCTCATGTTAGGGAAGTTTTCGGCTATAATCTCTTCAAATATTTTCTCGGGTCCTTTCTCTCTCTCTTCTCCTTCTGGGATCCCTATAATGAGAATGTTGTTGCGTTTAATGTTGTCCCAGAGGTCCCTTAGGCTGTCTTCATTTCTTTTCATTCTTTTTTCTTTATTCTGTTCCGCAGCAGTGAATTCCACCATTCTGTCTTCCAGGTCACTTATCCGTTCTTCTGCCTCAGTTATTCTACTATTGATTTCTTCTGGTGTAGTTTTCATTTCAGTTATTGTATTGTTCATCTCTGTTTGTTTGTTCTTTAATTCTTCTAGGTCTTTGTTAAACATTTCTTGCGTCTTCTCGATCTTTGCCTCCATTCTTTTTCTGAGGTCCTGGATCATCTTCACTATCATTATTCTGAATTCTTTTTCTGGAAGTTTACCTATCTCCACTTCATTTAGTTATTTTTCTGGGGTTTTATCTTCTTCCTTCATCTGGTACATAGCCCTCTGTCTTTTCATCTTGTCTCTCTTTCTGTGAATGTGGTTTTTGTTCCACAGGCTGCAGGACTGTAGTTCTTGCTTCTGCTGTCTGCTCTCTGGTGGATGAGGCTATCTAAGAGGCTTATGCAAATTTCCTGATGGGAGGGACTGTTGGTGGGTAGAGCTTACTGTTGCTCTGGTGGGCAGAGCTCAGTAAAACTTTAATCAGCTTGTGTGCTGATGTGTGCATCTGTGTTCCCTCCCTGTTGGTTGTTTGGCCTGAGGCAACCCAACACTGGAGCCTACCTGGGCTCTTTGGTGGGGCTAATGGCAGACTCTGAGAGGGCTCACATCAAGGAGTACTTCCCAGAACTTCTGTTGCCAGTGTCCTTGTCCCCATGGTGAGCCACAGCCACCCCCCCCACCTCTGCAGGAAACCCCCCCAACACTAGCAGGTAGGTCTGGTTCAGTCTCCCCTGTGGTCACTGCTCCTTCCCTTGGGTCCCGAAGCACACACTACTTTGGGTGTGCCCTCCAAGAGTGGAGTCTCTGTTTCCCCCAGTTCTGTCAAAGTCCTGCAATCAAATCCCAGTAGCCTTCAAAGTCTGATTCTCTAGGAATTCCTCCTCCCGTTGCAGGACCTCCAGGTTGGGAAGTCTGATGTGGGGCTCAGAACCTTCACCCCAGTGGGTGGACTTCTGTGGTATAAGTGTTCTCCAGTCTGTGAGTCACCCACCCAGCAGTTATGAGATTTGATTTTACTGTGATTGTGCCCCTCCTACTGTCCCATTGTGGCTTCTCATTTGTCTTTGGATGTGGGGTATCTTTTTTGGTGAATTCCAGTGTCTTCCTGTCGATTCTCTAGCAGCTAGTTGTGATTGTGGTGTTTTCGCAAAAGGGAGTCTAGAGTTACTTGTTTTTAAATCAATACACTCTCAAGTTCTGATAAAACTGTCTGTGCTTTCTCCATTGGGGTTGGCGGAAAACTTTAGCCATGAGTGGCTTAGTCAAACGTTGTCTTTCCTATAGTCTAGTCCTTAATTTCTTCTTGGGTAATTCTGTGACTGATGATCATCTTTGGTATGGCATGCACAATATGGCTTTGCTGATTAAAAACTTTCTAAGAATTTGCTTATTTATTTACCTAAAGTTCACTCTCGGTGCATGATTTATATCAATGGTATTTCTGAGTAGTCCTTGTTTGTTTTAAATAAGAACAGTTAACGTTTTTGATCAGGATGGGCTTTGGTATCTCTTTGCTCTCTGCTTTCATGACCTCTTCTTGATGATGAGTGGGGTATAATTATCCTCGAAGGAAAATAACAAAAGGAACTTCCACATAAGAGTTAAGCTGAAAGGGACAATCTCATTGAGTAGAATATGAATTCCATCTCTGTGTCTGCTTAAATGTCATAGGACCTCTCTGTGCAAGTGTTGCCTGGTCTTTCACAGGTGACAGCATCTGCTTTTCCTCTTCACAATATTACTGAATGATAGATGAGAAAGTAATTGGAAAAGTGAAAAGTGCTTTGTAAGTGGAAATAGTAATACAACTTGTTTAGGAGCAAATGGCTGATGTATAATGAGCAAGTTTGAAGACAGCGATTGACTGTCTGCTCAATTTCTGCCCTGAGAGACTGCGTTTCTTGGATTGCACCGAGTTTATGCATTTTAAGAATAGAAGAAAGGGAATATATATCAATATATCTATATATCTATATCTATATATATAGTTGGCCAAAAAGTTCATTCGGGTTTTTTTCCATAAGATGTTTTAGAATATATATACATATATTTAACTTGTGAGTGTACCCACCCTCTGGCACCCTTGTTTCTGAATATTTTTTTTTTTTGCTGCACAATCAGGAGAAGGGAAAGCTTGAAACCAGAGTAGAGATGTGGTGTAGAAGTTGGGGGCACTAAGCTGGGAGAGGAACTTATTATAATGGAGAGCAAGGAGAGGGAAAGTGTGAGAGAGCAGAATAAAAGGTGTATAAAAAGACCCTGGAGGTTTGTAAGATGATGGATTCTGAGGTAGCGATGGTTTACCAAAAAATGGGTCTTGGAAAAATATATTTGACAAAATGTTTCGGCAAGCTAAAAATTGTATCCCCCTTAATGTTCTTTTAAAACCTGAAATAAATATTGGATTTCCTTTTAAATTATTTAACAGCTAGATTTTGCTCCCTTGAATTCTACTCCATGCACTGACTGGATAATGCAGGGGTCACAACTTAGGTTTTAGTTATAAATATGAAGGTAAATAAAGAATAAGTCTTTTCCTAAGAATATGTACATACAGAGTCAGACATCTGAATTTTTCAGTTTCAACCTTACCTAGCGTTACTGAGTTCTAAGCGTTGGTAGTCAAATATTGGACAATAATTGAAATAAAATAGGAAGTACTGATATTAGGATTCCAAGAGAAACTGGTATTTCCATCATTTCTATTTAACAAGAGGTACCAAGTCAAGAAATACCTAGATGTAAATTTGGGGCTTTGGGAGAAACATTCCTGTTTCCAGGACACTGGGGTATCATTTAGTAAATAGCTTCTCCAGCACTCAGACTGGAGTTGCCAGATTTCTATGAATTTAGGATTAGAGTCAGAAAAAGGGTCCAATCTATTTCCTTTTTAAAGAAATAATTAATTAATTATTTTCTTTGCGGTACGTGGGCCTCTCACTGTTGTGGCCTCTCCCGTTGTGGAGCACAGGCTCCAGACGCGCAGGCTCAGTGGCCATGGCTCACAGGCCTAGCCGCTCCGTGGCATGTGGGATCCTCCCAGACCAGGGCACGAACCCATGTCCCCTGCATCGGCAGGTGGACTCTCAACCACTGCGCCACCAGGGAAACCCTAATTTATTTATCTATGTTTGGCTGCACTGGATCTTTGTTGCTACGCGTGGGCTTTCTCTAGTTACAGTGAGCGTGGGCTATTCTTCATTTCAAGGCACAGGCTTCTCATTGAGGTGGCTTCTCTTGATGCAGAACATGGACTCCAGGTGCATGGGCTTCTGTAGTTGTGGCACGTGGGCTCAGTAGTTGTGGCTCGCGGGCTCTAGAGCTCAGGCTCAGTAGTGTGGCACAGAGGACTTAGTTGCTCTGCGGCATGTGGGATCTTTCCGGATCAGGGCTTGAAATCGTGTCCCCTGCATTGGCACTGTGCCACCAGAGAAATCCCCAATCTATTTCAATTACTAGCTAAAAATGGTACAGAATGCCCACCTGTGAAAATCAGCCTTCTTTCACTAGTTGTGTCTGCTGGACCAATTTCTAATGTGCAGAAGTCCTCCAATCTCTCTTTTGGTCTGAAGATCAGTCTCTGGCTGTGATTTTTAAGTAGCAGTGCCTTTCCTGAGTTGGAAAATACAGATGTGTCCATGAAGATGTTGTAAATTCAATATGTGTCTGCATAGAATAAACTGAAGAGTGCTGAAGAGTCTTCACCCTTATGTCACTCTCCTCTTAGACTTTTGGAAGACTCCAAATTCCAAACATTACTCCCTTTTTTGGGTGATAACCCATTTTGGCCACTGATAAATATAACTAAATGTTGTTGGAGCAGTAACATATTTTGGCTCATTAGGGTTGCCTCAACCTAAATTAGTTTACCAAATTAGCTGGCGTAAATCAGAGCCCTTAGGAAACAAGGAGGGAGCAATGTTTGAGAAAGGAGGGGTGAGCAGAAGCGTTAGGGGAACAGGAGGGAGAGAGAAGGAAAATCATGGCAAGAATGCTGTGGGGAGTTAGTGAGGAGACTGTGGGGAGAAAAGGTCTCCTTCAGAATTTGATCTAAGATCAATCCTGTCCTGAACAAGTGACTAGAAAAAAAAAATCCAGCTATTTTTTTCTTTAAAATTAATTGTATGGTTTTCTCTTTATTATATTGCTGCAGTTTTAACCCAAACTTTTTTGTTGATGATAACGAGGTTATTTCAAGAAAACAATGAAACAGAAACAAACAAACAAAAATTCTTGGATTTCATACATAGTACATAGAGAAGTAAATTTTAAAGAATTTATTTCAGTAATTCTTTACGTATGTAAAATATATCTGAAACTAGTTCTGAGGTTTTAGTGGAAAGACGGCTAAAACAAAACATTTATTATCTGTTTTATTCATACAGAGTTCATTTTATTCATACAGAAATGCAGTGTTAAGCTCTTGTACTCCTATTGAAAACAGCATCTTAGAATGCATGGAAAGAAGACCCTAAGCGTTTTATTTAATTTGATCTGAAATCCATATGCTGTCATTTAGAGAGATCAAGTGTAAGAACCTGGTGGGTATAAAATGTGCTCTGCATGGTCCTATTTAGAAAGATGCCACAAATGTGAGTTTTCACAAGTTCCATAAAACACATTTTCACACCAAATTTGATACAGACATGTATTATAAAATCTCCCTATTGCCATTTGAATATAGAATGGAAAAGTTTCCCTTGAGTTTACAAGAGTGTTTTCAAGTATAGGTAGGGAAAGTATAAGCTGTATTAACATCTGCATTTGAAACTGCACTGTGGCATTTAAACTTTCAAGGATCTCACAGTAGAGAATACATCCTTCCTTAATGTAGGTCCAGTGGAACTTTACATATACAAAAGAGAGCCTCTAAATGCATTCTCTCATTAATTTCCAAATTAAAAATGACTTCTGCCACATGTAGAGTGCTGTTATATCTGGCAAACTGGACTGGGGTGAGCAAGAGGACTGGATAGGCCCTGTGTGAATGCATACATTTGTTCAAGTTGTGTAGCTGTCAAGGGAGCTGTATCTATGTGGCCATCAGCCACATTGTACACATACTTTAACTTATAGGAGAGTGTGTGGGCATCTGTGTAGGATTCAGTGTCTGGTGATTCTGGGCGTTTTGATTGAGTGCTGGAGCAGGGAAGGAGAGCCAGCCTGGTATGTGTGTTCACACACATACTCAAGACAGCAGACAAAACACGTCCTTACCTACACAGATGTTGGCATGGACACTCCTTGTCCAAACCTCACACAGGCGTCACCTAAGCACGTATACTGTTAAGGCTGTTTTAGAAAGCACTAATTTAAATGTTTGCTTTTTGTCTTGAGAAAGGGGTGCTTATTTTAAATTCACACAAAGGCATGTTACAGGGTAGTGGTGCCTATTTTAAATTCCTACAAAGGCATCTTACAGGGTAGTGGAAGTCCTGGGTAAGTGAGGGGATGTTTTATTCTTTTCGTTATATACTTCTATATTGCTTGTTTTATTTTTTAAAAAACATTTTAATTTTGTATTTTTTATATTTAAAGGGCAAGAAATTTATATAAGTAAAAGTAAAGTTGGTTTTCTAAGAGGTACGTCATAATGCATAATACTGCTGTACATTTACAGTATCTTTCTGGAATCCTGAAATGAGGCTTCTTACTGTGCTGCAACAGAAGTCTGTTTGGGGGGAGAAATGACTGTGTTTAAACAATGGGCACATGAATTTTGGATTAACACACTTTGGTATGTAAGCAATACTCAGATGTGGGGTTCTAAAAGATGTGGACATAACTACAGTGTCTCATTGATACCAGACTGACTTAAGCCATTCAGAGTTGAGCCTGAGATGCAAAGCATGTGATTGTGTCATGCATGGGCAGGTGCCTGTGAAATCACAAAGCTCTCTAAGGCATACTGCCGGAGAAGTACATCTGTTGCAATGTCTAAGGTTTCTCCAATTACATCTTGGTTAAATAGTCAGTCATTCAGCAAGTATTAATTTAGCATTCACCGGATATCAGGGGAAGAAGAACGCGCTGGCCTTGATCCAGGTCTTTTGCCTGGGCTTAGACTCCATGTGTTTCCCAGCATTGTCAGTAACAGCATTTCCCTCAAGATGGTCAGAAGAGCATGCTGTCCAGCCAGCCAGCTGCTACCCTCCCCATAGCAAGTCATCTCTAATTCAGTGCTAGGCTCGATGCACAGGAATAAGAAACGAAGGAGTCTGCGTTCAGTGTTGCCTTAAATGGATTCTTAAGATATTTTCATGCTGCAACAATTAGGCATTTCAATCTATTGTGAACCTGTTTGTTTGTTCTGGGAATTCAAGTTTCCAAAATTCTTGGATAGTTTAGACTAGTCTTCATCTATCATGTTATGTAAAGTTTGTGGTTTTAGCTATATAATATAAATATGTGCACATATTATCATTATAAAAATCCCATGTAATAGAAAAAAATGAAAAAATATCAGATATACCATTTCTAAGAGGTAAGAGCAGTTAATAATTTAATGTGTGTCCTTTCAGACTTTCCTTCACTCAAATCTATATGAAGTATATTTTCTAAAAATGGGATTATAAAATACATGCTGATCTTAAACCTGTTTTTATACTTAACAAAATATAATGAATGCCAAGCCAATAAATATAATATCTACATTATCTTCTCATCTATATAATAGTACATCTATGTTTGTCTTTTGAATATCTTTAATGCTTACATTTCTCTAACACTGAAGTTTGCTCTTTAGATTAACAGTAATCAATTGTACTTAGACATTTCTAGC
Organism: Phocoena phocoena; assembly: GCF_963924675.1. Lineage (NCBI taxonomy): Eukaryota > Metazoa > Chordata > Mammalia > Artiodactyla > Phocoenidae > Phocoena > Phocoena phocoena. The sequence continues at coordinate 87,576,226 of NC_089221.1, read as the reverse complement.
TATTGGTAATCCAGAATCCTGGTTCATTTATTAATACAAAGTGCTAAGTGTTACTTGTCAGACTGTTCCTGAGGCCAAAGTCTTTTGTAACCTCTAGAATGAAATACCCTCAGATTCTACTTTATATGCTGGTCAGACTCCATATAATTTTTATATTAAAATGTTTTATGTGTACTCTTTTAAAGTACTGCAACTCAGAGCTGCCTTTTCTTTCTGAATTTCACAAGTTTGGTTTTGAAAGGAACAAGGGGCTGTGTCTGCTATCCACGTGGCATATTCTATCCTCCAGCCCCCAGCTTGGTGACACTCCTCTCACATGCAGAGTGGCACCTGCCCAGGAGCCCTGCAGCTCTTTCAGAGGAGCTTGCTTATGTTTAGACTTCGTGCGCAGCAGGTTCAGATTGTCCTGGGCTCACAATTTGTTTTTCATCAGTAGCTGGCATAACTCTAAATAGCCATTCTTTTGCTTCTAATAAGGCACCTTTTTGTTAGATGGGAATGCAATTTAACTTTGCAGAAGCAGTAGCACTGGTCTATTCCCAAGGCCCACTTTGTGTTAAAGAATTGAGGAGAGAACACTTTTTCTTTGGTCCTGTGGAGCTGTTCATGTTGAGGGAGTAGACGTTCACATTATGGAATTTACCTTTGCTTGTACTAGGATTAGGAAAAAACCCTTATTTAAATAGACAAGTTTCTTGAACTCAACCTCTGAATCCTCAGATAAATGACTACACCATGTCTTACTGCTGTTAGAAAAGCAATCGGTCATTCTAGCTGTGCGTTGTGTGGCTCAGAGTCCACCAACTGACTTTCTCTTGGGTCTGGAGGTTCCTGGTCTCAGATGACCTGCAGTAATAATCTTCTGGCCAGACCGCTTGGTGTCAGATTAATATATAAATCTCCATATGTTGAGTGTTAAGCATGTAATTATGACCACATACCTTTAACATATCAGGCAGTAGACTAGATAGCTTGCACACATGATCTAACTTAACCCCACAATCTGCAATGGAGTCACATCACACTTAAAAAAAAAATCCAAACTTCATATTACAGCCCTCAAAGCCTTAAGAGATCTGGTTCCTGCCTGTCTTAATGCCTAAATTCTTACCACTCTCTCTTTTGCTCACTCCAATAGTTACACATTTATTCTAAGTGCTTGCTATCTTTTAGGAAATACTTTCTAAGTGTTTTGTATCCTCACAATAACCTATGGAGTAAGTGCTATTATTAGTTCTGTGTTACAGATGAAGAAGTTGAGGCACAGAGAGATCCTATAGTCATTAAGATGTGAGGCTGAGATTCAAATGTAGACAGATGGGCTTTGAAGAATGAATTCACATTATATTACTCCTCAGTAGAATTACTAAAAGATGACAAAAGCAGGGTCATCTGAGGGCCTCCAGGTTTGAAGTAGTAGCTGCATGTGGAGCCCAAAGGAACCCTCTGAGGGTAGCTGGTTGGCATAGAAGTGACTGTCTTTACCGTGGCCAAGTGAATGCTGACTTTGGCAAAGGAAGGGAAGACGTGGCTTTAATTGTTTCCTTTCTGTGTGATCATTCTCCCATTCACAGTCCATTTCATATTTGAACATTGAGATAAATGACAGACTGAATAGCATGTCATGACATTGGGGAGATTTTTCCTCTAACCATCCCCCAAATACCTAGCCTTCAAAAATTACGGTTATGCATTCATTATTAATTTATTATTCAGGCTGCTTTGTGCTGGATTTATGCAATGGGTAAGCTAAGCAAACATTTAGCACATTAGCAAAGTAGGGCTAGTATAAGAAATAAAAGAATAAGAAATAAATTTCAAAAATTATTTTGAAATAAAGTTAATTTCAAATGGAGCATTAAAGGAATTATTGCGGAATTATTTAGGAATTATTGCTAAACCTGGTTGAATATTCATACACTTATTTATGGTGTGTGCGTGTGTGTACATATGAGATACTGACTTTTTAAAGTGATTATGACCTTCAAAGCCTTAATCCTACTCTCCCCCATGGAACCGTGCCTCAATTAGAGAGGTTCCAGTGAAGGGGAAAGTTGAGTTGGAAGACAGTATTTGATACAACATGAAACCCTCCAAAATGGGAAACTATTATAGCCATTCATATGACTTATAACTCGCTTCATCACATTTCTCAAATATTCTATGTATGGTAACATTAGACTTAGATTAAATAATATAACAGGAGCATCTAAATTTAAATGAGTTTAAGATAGTGGTTAGAATAAATGTGTTAAGTTAAAGATATACAACAGGTCTTTTCATGAGAGAAAAACATTTGTTAAATTTGCCAAGAATATCTATTTTATACAGAGTAAAATGTGACAATAGAATTTATCTACCTTTATTAGTAATGAGCTAGATTTGGAACTGTTGCTGAAGATTTGGGGTAATATAGTTTGGGCAACAAAATAAAGCAGTATCTTTCTTTCAGTGGCCTAAAGACCTCTCTGCTAGGTTCATGCTTGGCAAGGACTTTCTGGAGAACTTGCATGTTTAAAAAATTTATTATTTGAGGATAAATATTAATACATACTCATTTTACACTTAGGATTTCCAAAAATCATTTAACAAGATAAATCCTGTCTTGTGCTAAATATTGACATATTCCTGCATATCTTATTTTATTTTACAAAATTGGGATCACAGTACAGTATGTGCCCCAGTTTGTTATTTATTGATCATCTTTCCATGTCACTCTATATTCTTCTCTACATCATTTTAATGGCTTCAGAGTATGCCGCTGTGTATTTCATATTTATTTAAGGTAGCATGAATTGTTGGACATTTAGTTGTTTTCCAAAGTTTACTATTATAAACATACTTAAATAAATATTCCTACAGAAAATCTTTATAGACCTCCATGCTTATTTCCTAGCAATGAATTTGCTGAATCCAAAGTTATGTACAGTTTTAAGGATTTTGATTCCGACTGCTAAATTGCCTACCATAACACTTTGACATACTCTCTGATCATCAGGAATGATTTTTTTTTCTGTCAACAGAGAACAGAATTTTGGGGAAAGTAGCATAAAACTTAGGCTAGAATGAAAGTTAATGGGAATGTAAAGCAATTAAAGTCTTATTAGTGGCATTGGCCTGCTTAGTACAAGCTGTAATAAAAGTTGTTACCATTCCTCAAGCATTTACTATGTACCAAGCACTGTGCTAAACGCTTCACATATATTATCCCATTTAATCCACATCTTAGCCCTCTGAGACATAATTATTCCTTTATGTCCAGCTGAGATATTGAGGCATGTATGTATTAACTGACTTACTGAATGTCATACACAACATCGTTTAGCCAGGATTTGAACAGTTATGTTTAGCTGAAAAGTATATGCTCTTAACCAATATACACATTATTCTCTTGGCTACTGCTGAAGGACTTGGGCAGTATAGACAGCTTATAGTACTGGATAACCTAGACTTGTGAGTGTAAAAGGGGGAAAATGGGACCCTAGAATAGTGGGGCTACCAACAACAATAGCTCTGCCCAGGACAACGTAAATTAGAGCCAACTTTCAAAAACTGAATTCATAATCCATTAATTAGATTGCTCACTGCTGACCATTGTGCTGTGCAGAATGTGTAAGCTTCCAAGTCAATAAGCAAATAACAGACTGTCTACTGACACTGAGTTTACTCTCAATGTAAATGGAATATTTTGGAGGCCAAGAAGAGATGCTTAAGCTTGTATCTATGTTCTGCAAGTCTTCTCTGAGGTGATGATTAGAATGTGTCACTTACTGAAAGGAGCTAGTATGTTAGTTGGGATTATTGGCAATGTAAATAAATTCTTATCATAGTTGGTCTCATTATCCAGGTTGCTGATAAGTTACATTTCATGTAACTTGCTAATAAGTATAGGAGTCTGGGAATTCCACCATGGTTTTCCTAGCTTGGAGTTAAATAAATGTTCTTTTCTTCTCCTCCATCTTTTCTCACCCCTTCATTCCCACACCCACCTCTTTGCCTGAATTATATATTAGATTCTTTGGAGAACAGTTTATGCTACTTAGCTTGAATGACAAAATCTTGAGGTTGAATATAGTAAAATAAATATCCAACTGTCAGCACATACCTTTATGAAAGTCACTTAGAGTGAGTAGAAACTTGGCATATAACAAATATTTTACCCAAAGTACACATCATGTCTCCTTATCTGCTGCTACTTGATATGCTTTTAAAATATAAACCAGACACAGAAGATGAAAAATTGCATGTCTTAAATTGTTTTTAGACACACCATTCCCAGAAGATAATTCGTGCTCATTTAATTTTAAACTTGTTAAATTGTGACTTGAAGTGTGCTATTAGTTTTGAGCATCTGCCTGTCATTAAGTGCTTTAGTGGCCAATGTTTCAAAAGTCTTTGAAACCTGCCTTTGAGTTCACTAATCATTTGATATCATTTGATGGCAGCAGCCATAGAAAGAAAAAAAATTGTAAATATGAAAGAGTTTAATATGCACAGTTTATCTCAGTGACTAAGTTATGTGTGGACTAAACGTGCTCTAAGGCAGATTGGTCTCTCAATGTGTTCTTTGTCCTCTGGTGTTTTCATAATGACACATATGCTGATTTTGCTTGACTCTTTAAAAATGGATCATATATATATATATATATGGCGTGCAGTTGAAATACTGCCTGCCATGTGGTTACCTTAATACCCACTCCTTCACTTTTCCCTCCTGCAGTGACTGTGGGTCTATGTTCTCCTATATGGGATATCACCTTTTCCAAGATTAGCAGAATCTACTCATCTAAATCGAGAAAGTTCATAAAGTGCTTGAGGGCTCCACTGTTCTACATGGCAATAGGAGGTGAGCACGTTAGCTCTAGTCCAGCAGCAACTCAGCCCAGGTGGCCATAAGTGCTTGGGAGCTTTTTTGTGATTAGCTTTATAGACTGGCTCTCAAGACAGCAAAATCTGTCAGAATAAGGTGTTTGTTTCTCTTGTTCTCCTCTTAATCTTTGTGCTTAGCACTGTGCCTGTCACTAAATGTATATTTGTGGATGAATGAACTGTAATTTCTATAAACTTATATAATTACAATGTCATCCTTTTAATTTTTCTAATTAATTATACATGACATACTAGCAGGAAGTCCAATTATCTTCATTTTAATGACTTCCTCTGAACGTCTGATTTGTTCAAAAACTTCAGGAGCATATTTAATTGGAAGTGGGTGGGTAAAACACTGCTTTTAAAAATCGGTATGGTGAGAACAGAGCAACTACAAAGATTGCTTTTGCTGACACATAATGTATACAGAACAGTCACGTAGAGTTCTAGGAACAATGGCTTCCTTCTGCTGCTGCTCAAGGCACAGTGGCATCTCTCTCTGATGCCAGGATTATAGCTTCTTTTACTTCATCTTCCTAAATTCAGCCATTTGTTCTTCAAGCAAAACAACTATACCAGGGTGTTTAGGTCTATAATAATTCCATCAGTAGCCAAACAAATAAGCTATTACATTGCCTGAGGAGCCCAAATTTCCAGACCCAACTCCCAATTTCCTCTGAGTAGATTTCGCTTTTTGTATTTTGGGGTCTTTTTCTGGCAGAGAACTCCTATTACGTCATTCTGGTCCACATCCTGGTCTCTTTCACTTTGGTCACTGAGATCAGTCCTTCCTCTCCCTAAAGGATTTGAGCTCCTTCTTCAAATTGACTAACATCTCTGTATCTCCCTTGCATACTCTCTCTTCCCTTATAAAGGGAAGGCTAATATGCTCTAAGGAGACTCATTTTTGGCACCACGAAAAAGTCTGATAACTTTTAAGTGCCCATTCAATAATAAGTCTATTTCATCTCTCCTTTTAGAGCTTCCCTGTTACAGAATGAATAGAATATTTAAGCAGGATCTTTTGAGAAGGTGCATCTCTGTAAAATTGTACAGAATACAATAGTGCACATACATTATAAAGAGACACATATTTGGGAAGTGATCCTTTTTTTTTTTTTTTTTACCAAGTATCACTCTTTCTTTAAGATCTATATCCAGTCACCTCCTTTGTGTCTCTTCTTCTTTATTACTATCATCTCCCCTCAGTTATTATTTTCTTCTTTACCCTCAGGTACTCTATGCCTCTTCAGTTGGCAGTGGCACATTCATAGCTGTTCCTTTTTGTGTATTTCCTACGTCTGCAACTGGATTTAAGAACCCAAGAGCAGGGGCTTCCTCATGCTCCTTTTCTGATTGTGTTCTTGTTACTATTCCCCATACACAGGGATTACTGAATATGTGCTTGTTAACAGTGACTTTGGTGGCAGTGTTCATGCATTTAGGCTGGAAGAGAGACTTCCTGAGCTGTAATGTGCTAAAAAGCCTGCAGCAAGATTCATAGAAAGCTTCTCCAGGATTGATAGGGACTTGGGAAAACTTTTGCACTGATCTGGAAACCATCTCTTCCTTGCAAGGATGCTGATGAGAGCCTTTAGCATATTCTGTAGTCTGAAGAGTGTTCATACATAGCTGAAATTTAGTAAATGGGAGATTGAAAATAGTCATTCTAAAAGTATGATGTATTGATTAAGAGCATTAGCATCACCTGGGACCTTGTTAGAAGAGGAAACTCTTGGGCCCCACCCTAGACCTACTGAATCAGATTTTATCCAAATCCCAGGTGTTTCCCATGCACTCTAAAGTTGGAGAAGCACTGATCTAAATATTGGACACACATCTCTTTTACTACTTTGGCCACTTATATATAGTTACTGGCCCTCCTTTATGCCTGATATTTAAAGATTGATTGGTAGGTATTCTGTCTTAAAGGGAAGTGCTTTCTACATGTCTTTTGTACACAGCATGTTCATTCTTTTCTAAGGATTCATCAGGATAAAAGGAAAAAAATGAAATGCAATATAACTTAGATAATATGAAAGAAAATTACTGCTGCTTGTACTGCGTTTCATTCTAGAATTCAATATGTTACTCAAAAGGTCAAAGAATTATATATCTAATACATTCCCTAATGTTCTAAGGAATGATAATGAAACTGTCCAGAGACCAATTCGAATACTATATGCTGCCATTTAATCAAAGAAACTTAGATAAGGTAACACTTTGTGTAATGGGTAGGCAAAACATTTCATATTAAAAATTCATTATCTGCTCAAAGTAACCAAATGTCTTCATTTGCTTTCTAACATCATTTTAACTTTTTAATTTCTATAATGATTTCCTCCAGAAAGGTGAAGTTGGGGTTTCTCATGAACTTAAGGAGAATTTATTTTAAAGCTGTTACCCAAAGAATCTTCCATATTGATGGCTCACAGAAGTAACATTATTCAATCATATTCAGAAAAATTTCCCCTAAAACATGTATTATAGGGTAAGATTTCTAATAGGAATTTGAACTTATAATTAGTATAATAAAATCAATCATGAAATAATGTGATCATCCTAACTAAACTTCTTACTATGGTACAAGTTAAACCTGACACCTGCCCTCTGGAAGACTGTACTTGAACACAACATTTTTGTGGATATATAAACTGAAAGACTGTGTCTATTAAAATACTGCCACCTCTTCTCCCTGCAAAAAAGAATGCCACTTACAGTGAATTAATTTTCTAGAGTATGAACATGTAGAACAAAAAGGTTGTTTAAAAGCAGGTGTCACCCCTATAAGAGTCTACATTTTTTTCAGTGAATAAAGCTGAAAATCAATTTCCAAAACAACAATTTGGTTGTGATGTGATGTAGGTGTATTATCATGAAATTTGTATAAATTTTCACTCTCAGTGGACAGATAATTTCATAGCTATTGATATATAATTATTTAGTTTCCTAATGAAGTGGCAGATTATGAATTTTATGTGGTTGCTTAATTAATGGTTTGGGAGTTTTTGTTGTAGTGAATCCTATCACTGAAATAATCAGGTTAAAAAATTCATTTATTCATTCATTAGTGCATTCATACTGTGTATGACACTGCTATAATTAGAAACTATTGGGTCAAATTGTGATATCCCACCTTTTTTGAAGGACTTTATGATACACAACCTCAAATTGCTCTCCAGATATGCTGTTTCAAGAAACTCTCCTACCATCAGAATATGAGGGACCTAATTCTCAGTATTATCACCAGTGTGGGTTTGACAGATACAAATATAACTCATTATTGCTTATATTGCAGTTAAATATTTTTATATCATTTTCACTATTCATATTTCTTCTTTTGTGCAGTATTTGTTCTTTTCCATTTTTTGAGTAATATTATATACTATAATTATTTTTTATTTGTTATAATTATTTTCCCCAATTTGTAATTGCGTTCTACCATTTGTTTTTATTTTATTATAATTTTAATCAGAATTTTAAACATTTGTATGTTATATGTGATAAAATATATATTATTTTATTCAACCATTTTTTTTTTTTACTGTTGGCATCAGAATCCTATTTTACTAAAATATGAATGAATACTATATGAATACCTAAATGCTAAAGGGCTTTTTAAGAAATTAAAACTAAAAATAGATTTACCATATGATCCAGCAACCCTACTCTTGGGCATATATCCAGAAAAAGAGGAAAACTCTAATTCAAAAAGATACATGTACCCCAATGTTCATAGCAGCACTATTTACAATAGCCAAGACATGGAAGCAACCTAAATATCCATTGACAGATGAATGGATAAAGAAGATGTGGGATATACACACACACACACACACACACACACACGTACACACACACACACACATACACACAATGGACTATTAGTCATAAAAAAGAATGAAATAATACCATTTGCAGCAACATGGATGGACTTAGAGATTATCACACTAAGTGAAGTAAATCAGACAGAGAAAGACAAATATCATATGATATTACTTATATGTGTAATCTAAAAATGATACAAGTGAACTTATTTATAAAATAGAAATAGACTCACAGATATATTAGAAAATGAACTTACGGTTACCAAAGTTGGGGGTGGGGAGGGATAAATTAGGAGTTTGGGACTAATAGACACATACTACTATATACAAAATAGATAAACAAGAACCTACTGTATATCACAGGGAACTATATTCAATATCTTGTAATAAACTATAAGGAAAAAGAATATATATATAATTGAATCACTTTGCTGTACCCCTGAAACTAACACAACATTGTAAATCAACTATACTTCAATTAAAAAAAAAAAGAAATTCTGAGGTTTCTATTTTTTCAATGTTTTTGTTTCTTGTTTTCTCACCCTGTAATAAAGAGAAAATTCTGCAGGTTGAGTATTTGCTACCAGACAGAATCTGAATGCTATTTACTCAGTCAGACCTCTTTTTTCTATCTTTAACTGAAAGGCAGGCAAATATACTGAGCTCTAATTCTCAATTGCTAGGTGGCATATTTTTCCATTGGGACTCTGCTGAATTGAGGGGGCACCTTCTCTTACCCTCTGCCTGACCCTCTGAACCCACAGATTGTGTGAAAACCAGCTGTTAAGGCCTCTGCCTGCACCTGCAGAGTAAGGTTTCGAAGAAGTTCCTCCTGGGCGGTGTGAACAGTATTGCATCTTTCTTACCTATACTTCCCTAGTGTTATATGTGAGGATTTCAGTCTCTGAACAAATATGTAAAGAAGGTAAGGAGAAGTCAGATTTTTTTTTACCATGTTAAAAATAATGTCTATGTCCTTGATGGACATTTGCCATTTTTATGGTCTATTCATATCCTGGGTTTGTTAGACAATTGGGGCAGCACTAAAATGTCCTATACTTTCCTTAAGGATAGAAGATACTAAGCAAATAATTTAACAAATAATATTCATTATGATAGTGGTATGTTTTGTGAAGGAGAAACACAGGATATTATCAAACTATTGAATAGTGGGATTGATTCTGAGCTTTAACTCCTATGATTACTTAGCATATTGGCTTTTGACCTCTAAAATTATACAATATACTTTCTGAACAACTAGGAAGTGTAGATATCCTTATTTAGTGTAATTATCATAATGATTTTGATAGATGGAAATTTTGTTGGAATTGAGATTTATACATGTTTGATTCCAGCTAATTATCCCCTTTTTTTCATCATTCATGCAAAGTACTGTAATTCCCAAAATGTCTTCAAATAATTTGTTGTAATGAAACCAATAGTAAAAAGGAAAGCAATGAGGGCCTACTAAGAGGTATGCTGAAATAAGAACTTAGAGCCTTAAAAACTACTGACATGCACAACCCATATGAATCAATAACTTCAATAATATAGGAAGAAGATTATATGGAAATTGTAGTTGATATTTAAGGAAGCTAAAATTGTGATAACATTTTTATCATCGTGTTCACTTTATCACATATAATTCACATAGTTTTGCTCTTCCAGCCTTATTTATATTGTTAGTATTTTAAGTATCAAATACTTGTGATAAGCTGTTTTTCCCATTTTATACTTCTGGTGTTGAATCTATTTCCTGTCTGTTTATGTGACCAGTTTTAAGTGTGTGGTGGTCATAATTTTGGGGGACATATTGCCCTATTAGTTGAACATAAATATAAAATTCTACAATACTCTTCATACTACCATAACATTACTGTTTTCACTAGCCCCTAGCTCTATGCATCAATAAAAAAAGTAGGAACTCAGTAAGTATTATGAATAAGCGACCAAACATTTTTTCATGTTTTCTTTTTTTAATTTAAAAGATATACCAGTAAATATTGGCTAAAGTAAATTCAACAGCTATTTAACGTTTTGATTATAGGAAAAATTGATGACACATTTTAAAAGTGTTATTTGCTAAATTGATTCAAATTTAGAGTTGATGTGAAAATAGTCATATGAATTCAAACTCAGCTAGGTTACTTAATTTCTCTGTGCCTCAGTTTCCTCATATTTACAGTAAGAGACTCATAATATCTACTGTTGTGAAAATATGTGAAGTGACTGACACATAGAAATACTGCATGTATTAGCTACCAATACTGCTACCATTAATTTCATCAGTACTTTTTGTATACTTTAAAGAGACTGAGCAAACAAGATTTGTCAAGAGTTCATGTCTAAAGAGAAATGATGTCACAGATACTGACTTTTCAGGCTTTGAAACTCCAGTTAGTGAGAGTTCTGCTGAGTACCAAGTTTCTTCAGTGATGTTTTAAATTATATGCACGTAGGTATTCTCTGGTTGAATTAAAATTATTTTTAGGATTTGTGAGTTTTTAAAACATCTAGTTCTCTTTCTTAATTAGATAAAAACTATTATCTAAGTGGGTATTGGGTCATGCTATCAGGGTGAGTGTCAGAGACTTTATATCAAATCTAGACCTGGCAGAGCATAGTTTAATGTGCCATCAGGCAGGCAGGCAGGGAGAGGCCTTGACATCGTGGGTGCTAGGTTGGGAAGAGAGGCAGTATTCTTTCCTGATAGCATTAGAAGGAGAAAAAAATGAATGACTTGCTCTATTATCACTGACCATAATGTAGATAAGTCAAATTGTGGAGTAAAATCAAAGTTAAATAATACAGAATGTTTATATACTTTTATCTGGTACAGATGCAATCTGTCAGATAACAGCAAGGAAAAAATGATACAGATGAATCAAATCTATTATCACTTACTTAGATTTCAATGCTCATTTTTTAATATTAAATAAAACTGAAAGCTTCCATGAAGTGACTAAAAAAAATGCCAGTGGAAGGAAAGGTAATATTTCTTCTTGTAATGATACTAATGAGAAAAGCTCCATTCATTTGGTCATCCAGGATCCAAAAGATACAGATAAACTGTCTAGGGATGTGCACTTAAAGCTGATTAAAGAAACAGATGATGGATTTATACATTTTATAAGGGATGAGGAACGAGGAACACAAAAACAGGCTAGGCCATCTGTCTACCTAACACTGATGTTGTAGCAGAATCATTTAGCTGAGCACTGAAGATAATACCAGAAATAAAATAAATGTGCCCTAATGATATCAAGAACAGCTTCCTGACTATAAGAACTATTTGGTGCTGGGAGTTTTCCTGAGGAAATTGGGACAGCTCTGGGATATGAGCCAACTGAAAGTAGAAGAATCCTCCCTCTCTGCAGCAGAAGACAAAACAATAGCTGCAAGTGAGGCCTCACTCTCTCTCTCTCTCTCATTCTCTCTCTCTCAGTTGGGTGGTGGGGTGGGAAGACAGGGAATGGAGAAATGGTAGAAAATATTTCCCTTAAAGTTGGAAAAGTGGGCGACATTTTTGGTTGCATTAATTTTTGGTTAGCAAACAAGAGATGAAAAGATACAATAGAAGATTAAGTGCCACAATAATAGAAGATTAATCTTCTGTTAATAGAAATTAATAGACACAATCTGTTGTGGCAGAAATTTGGGCTTTAGTCATTGTTTCTTTACTTTATTCTGCAGATGTTACCTCACCCTCAAAAAATTTAAGAGGGGGCTTCCCTAGTGGCGCAGTGGTTGAGAGTCCGCCTGCCAATGTAGGGGACACGGGTTTGTGCCCCGGTCCGGGAAGATCCCACATGCCACAGAGCGGCTGGGCCCGTGAGCCATGGCCGCTGAGCCTGCGCGTCTGGAGCCTGTGCTCTGCAATGGGAGAGGCCACAACAGTAAGAGGCCCGCGTACCGCAAAAAAAAAAAATTTAAGAGGAGTTGACACTTATGTAAGTTCCATAAAATCAGAGAAATTAGGATAAAAAATAAAAATGTTCAATATTTTATTCTGACCTACTTTTCCTCAAAAATACCTTCAGAATGGTATTTTCCTATATGAACAAATTGTTATTTTCTTCTTTTAGTAATAGTATTCCTCAATTTTAGTTGGGCTACCCACTAAAGACTAGATTTTCCAGCTTTTGTTTGGTGTTAGGGATAGCCATATAGTTGTGTTCTGGACTTCCTTCTATCTCCTTCCTGTTAAATGGAACGAGATCAAGATGTTGAGGGCAGGAGCAACCATCTTGCACCGTGAGTTGGAAACCATATTTTGAAGATGATAGAGCAACAGGGTAGAAGAAAGCTGGTCTCTTGGCAAATTTGTGGAGGAGAACTTCCCTACCATCTTGTATCAGAGAGAAATAAAACTTAAAAAAAAATTTATTGGAATATAGTTACTTTACAATGTTGTGTTAGTTTCTGCTGTATAGCAAAGTGAATCAGCTATACATATATCCCCTTGTTTTTGGATTTTCTTCCCATTTAGGTCACCACAGAGCACTGAGTAGAGTTCCCTGTGCTATACAGCAGGTTCTCATTAGTTATCTATTTTATACAGAGTATCAATAGTGTATATATGTCAATCCCAATCTCCCAATCATCCCACCTTTTAGCTTGGTGACTCATTTACATTAGCCAAAATGACATCATAACAAATGTACCTCTCTAAAATCCAATAAAGTCGGTTCTCTCTACCGTTAAATGGGAATAACAACATCACTTAGGGTTAAATGAGATAATCACTTTAAAATACTCAGCATCATGTCTAACATATATCATTCACTCAAGAAATCCTGCATTTAAAAAATGAATGATAGAAGCTTTTGTGCCAGTATCTTCACTTTCTCACTCTCTTGACCTTCTATACAGTTACTCTACTAACTCAATTCTGAGTCAGTCTAACCATCTGCATCGAAGCATGTGGAAGAAATCATGTCATTATGGAGACTGGGCGACCAGAAATCCATGGCCCCCATCCTTAGTTTCCTGGGCCATTTTGCTCCATGCCAATATCTTTACATGTTCCTGGGTCTCCTCTCCGTTTCACTCAGAATTATTCCAGAGTATGACCACCCTACTCAAGTCACTTAAGTAAATGCCCTGTCCCTCAGCAGTAAGCTGTATATGTTATAAATCCCTCAATATCCTGCCCTTATTCCCAAACCTAGGTAAATCTGCACTCACGTGAACCTTTTTTCTTCTAGTTTTAGAGAAAGAAGTGACTCATTTTCTGAATTCCTGATCACTCTCTGTTGCCTTTAGGACCTGACTTCTTCATTTATTCTACTGTTAACCTATACTTTCAATTTTTTTCTCTTATCTGCATCTTTCATATATGCAGAAAAGCATATGGTCAACTCTTTCTTCACTCATGAAAGACCTTGTTCTCCACTAGCTTGCTTCTCTTCTAATGCCACATGCTGTTTTTTATTGATATCCACAATTTCTTTAAACATCATTTTTATCTTCATGCCTACTCTGATAAATGTGGCAGATTGACTCACTGAACACCGTTTCAATCCTCTATTTAAACGGTTCTAGTTAGAAGCTGGAAAGCTAAAAGCTGTATTTCCCAAATACCCTTGAAACCCTTGGTATTTGCTTTAGCTTCTGTGAAGCCAACATACCATGTAAGAGTTTCAAGGTAGATTCCAGGTGGAGTGTGCATGGATCTTCCTGTCAAGCAAAGTTGACATGCCTTTGACTTTTCTAGCAGAGGTCCTCATATCTGGTCCCTAAGTTCATGGATGTCCAGAGGCAAGGCAAAGGGCACCTATTCTGTCTTTTGGCTTTTTGGTATTTTTACAGAAGTCAATTTAAAACTTAAAAAAAAAAAAACCACAACATTTTAACTATTTTTAAGTGTACTCTTTATTGGCATTAAGTAGATTAACAATGTTATACATCCACTAGCAATATCTGGTTCCAAAACTTCATCATCCCAAACAGAAATCCTGTACCCATTAAATGATAACTTCTCATCTCCCTCCTCCCAGCCCCTGGTATCCTCTATTATACATGCTGTCTCTATGAAGTTGCCTATTCTAGGTACCTCATATAAGCGGTATAATAGAGTATTTGTCACTTTCTGACTGGCTTATTTCACTTAGCTTAATGTTTTCAAAGTTCATCCATGTTGTAGCATGTGTCAGAATTTCCTTCCTCTTTAGGGCTGAATATTATTCAATTGTATGTGCATATCACATTTTGTTTAATCATTCATTTGTTGATGGACATTTGGTTTTTTTTCCTCCACCTTTTGGCTACTGCGAATAATGCTGCTGTGAACATTGATGTGCAAATACCTGAATCTCTGTTTTTAATTTACTTGGATATATAACTATATAGAAAGAGAATTGCTGGATCCTATGGTATTTCTATATTTAACCTTTTGAAACTTTCCAATTGTTTTCTACAAAATAGTAGCTGCATTATTTTACATTCTCACTAGAAACACACAAAGGTTTCTGTTTTCCACACCCTCACCAACATTTGATTTGTTGTTGTTGTTTTGCTTTTATTGAAGTAATGTTGGTTTATAACATTATGTAAGTTTCATATGTATAACATTATATTTCTACTTCTATAGATCTTACAGTGCGCTCACATTAAAAATTTAGTTTCCGTACAACACCATACAGTTGATCCTCATTACCCAGTTTGCCCTTTCTCCACCCCTTTCCCTTTGGTTACCACTACTCTGTTCTCTGTATCTACGTGTTTGTTTTTGTTTAGTTTGTTCACTTATTTTGTTTTTTTGTTTGCTTTTTATATTCCACATATAAGTGTAATAATACAGTATTTGTCTTTCTCCATCTGAACTATTTCACTCAGCATAATACCCTCAAAGTCCATCAACGTTATTAAAAATGGCAAGATTTCATCTTTTTTACGGCTGAGCAGTATTCCATTATATATATATGGCATATCTTTACCCGTTCATCTGTTAATGGACACTTAAATTGTTCCCATATCTTGGGTACTGTAAATAATGCTGCAATGAACATAGCAGTGCATATATTTTTTTAAAGTAGTATTTTTGTATTCTTTGGATAAATACCCAGAAATGGGATAGCTGGATCATATGGTAGTTCTATTCTTAATTTTCTGAGGAATTTCCATACTGTTTTCCATAGTGGCTGCACCAGTTTACATTCCCACCATCAGTGTATGAGGGTTCAAAAGGCATCTATTTTGAAAGGATGGATATTATTAGACTTGGTGTGGTTCTGATTCTGGCAGATGTGCTAGCAGCTTTCTAATTCTACTGCTTCCTGATCTTAGCAGATGTAGCCACTTCATTGGTGGGCCAGGTTTTTGGTGTCTTTGGGGTGTTGTTTCTGGAAAATTAGACTACAGGCTCAGCACATCTACATTAATTCTCTGTGTGCTCCATAACACTTAAAGATCTCTTTTTGATTATCCTGGCTAATGCAGATTTTGTGGTCTGCAACAAAGAACTTTGACAAATTTAACTCCCCAAACCATGTCTGCAGCCCAGTCTTCTTCTTTAAACTCCCTGCTTCTAGGTAATTCACTTTGGTAGACCTGAAAGGTAGCAAACTCAACCGGCTGTCTTCCCCCACAAAACTATATCTGTTTCTGAACTCTCAAACTTTGTAAATGACACCTTTGTCTACATAGTAACCCAAGGTACGAACCTGGGGGACATCCCTTTCTTACTTCCTAGCTCAAACTTATTACTGTCTAGCAAAGCCTATCTCATTAATAGCTCTCATACTCAACTCCTCCTCCCTTCTCTTCATTATTGCCTTAATTCAAGCTTTTATCTATTTTGGCCTCGATTATTGCTGTAACTTTCCAAGTTCCTTTTCCTTTATTCTTGCTCTACTCCAATCTAGCTGCCTCAATTTGGACAGTTCCTAAAACACGAATCTGAACACCTTACTCTATCGCTTAATATCTTTCTCACTGTCCACCAAATAGAGTATAAATTTTCTAGTATGGTATACAATACCCTCCTTGAGCTGGCCCACAGGGGTCTCTCCAGTTTGATCCCTGACTGCACCTCATAGTTCAAACCTTATCTATTCTGAACTGCCCACAGATCCCCGAATACACGGGTCTTGTCATACCTCTGTATCTTCTCTTCCATTGTGTTTCTGTCTCCATTACACTGCCTGAGGTGGGAAGTGAAACTTTAAGTCTTTTGTCATACGTTGCCAAATCTATCTTCTTAAAAGAGAGGCTTGGCATTCTTTTTAATGTTTTGAAGAAAAAAATTACCCTTGGCACAAATAGATTCAAGAGTTACACTAATAATATTAGAGATTCAAAGTTTAAATTAATTTCTCAAGTTTTCCCAGCATGGAATAATAGCCGGCCTGGGTCTTAAATTCAGGTCTTCTTATGTAAACACAGTGCTCCTCTTTTCATCATAACTGGAATGCAAGTACTCTTAAGACAAGGGAATGGGGAAAGGAACAAGAAAATAAATGACAGGAAGGTAGGTATCTAGGACCCCCTTGGTGTAAATACTTCCATATTTCTCATGTAGTAGCTTCTCTAAAGCCTCTCCAAATAACAAGTTGCAAAATTTCTAGCATTCAACTTCGGGGGTACTACAGGCTCTTGAAAAATCTTAAGGAATACATCTTAAAACTACTCAGATAGGCTTTTCCTATTTACTACAACTTAGAAAGCTGTAGCTATTTCCCAACTGAAATGAAAGAAGTACTATCTAAAGTATGTTTTATCTTTAAATTTTCCTGCAATACCTGATGATATTTTAATACAAGGATGGATTGACATATGACTAGTATTATATTTTCTTTTGCAGAGATGGAGAAATTGAGAGAGAAGTGAAATGATTTGTTCAAGGTTACAGAGGTGTTGTGGACAATAAAATTACTCTTCTTAAACACTTGTTATTTGCCTTGATTTTTTTTACGTGAAATCAACAGCTTCACATCAGCTACTGATCAGGTACCAGATGGCAAAAACTTTCAGTCACTACCACCTAGGGCTATATTCAAACCAATGAAAGGCCTGTATCTCATTATCAGTCCCATTCTCCCACATGGTACTGCCCTTTTCAAGTAGAAAAGTGACATTACTTTAAAAACTGCCCTTGTTTCAGAAAGCCAAAAACTTTTTGATAATTTAAACAGATTTGTCCTTTTAGTTTTTTGATTTTGCATGACATTATTAAAGTTGAACTGAAGACCACTGCAACAGAAATTTATAAAATCAAACCAAATCAAACTAAACTATATGATAACACCCCAGAATATTGCTTCATGTCAAAAATTATAGGTAATTGAAAAAGGTTGTCAGGTTTAGCAAATAAAAACCCAGAAAACCCTCTGAAATTTGAATTTCAAATAAATGAATATTTATTTCTTTAGTACACATATGGTCCAAATATTGAATGAAACATACTTATACTAAAAAGTCATTCTTTGTTTATTTGAAATTCATTTAACTATAGGTCCTATATTTTATCTAACAACCCTAACAACAAAAAATGGACAGCTCAAATTATTCTGTATAACTGAAAAAACAAGGACATGTAAGTTGCTCAGAAAAGTGTTATGATGTCCACTGCAGCCACGTTGTATTCTGTGGGAGACAGTCATGTCTTGAAACCATTATTACAATACTGAAAGTCTATGAAGAATGAAAGGGAAAAAAGTGTCCACGCTTTTGGCTTGAAAATGGAATTATATTTTGCCAGCATGAAAAAGCATGCAGCAAAATCTGATGTATTGTGGACTTTTTTAAGTCCCTCTTGAAGAAACAGAACCCAAGAAATTGTTCAGCAATTGTTTTCCGTTTTTTCAAATAGGTAAAACATACTGCTCCTAGTTGGAAAGCTACAGGGTGTGTTTTAGGTTCAGCAACATTGTTCACTGAATGATGAACTCAGAATTGTTACATCTGTAGCTCCATTATTCTCTTTGTCAGGTAAGTCCATGAAGGTAGAAGTCCAACTCTGGCCATGAGTTGAGTCAATGGTGTCTATAATTAAAAGCTAGCAGGCAGATTAAAAAAAATATGGAAACATTTGCCTAGGTACATATCTCTCATTTAATTTTTTTCTTTTGTCTTGTTTCAAGAGCAATGAGAGAAATGTGAGCTCTAATATTTTACCTTTCTAATATGTATGCATATGAACTCAAATCACACAGCCATGGTAACAAGGACATTAGTAGTAAATATAAAGAGTACACTTAGAATCCCTTTTGGGTGTATGTTCTTATCTTGATCCATAGAGATTTATACATCTAACATCCTTTAATGCTGATGAATATAAATTTCAGGTACTGAGGAAAGAGCATAAATTTTTGTAATTCAAGATGTAAGCACCCCTACCTCTAAGGGTTAACCTTATGAAAACCAACAAAAACAATGAAATGGAAAGTTCAGGGAGCTGACATTATGCTCTTAACCCAAGATAATGTAATATAGATAGTAAGAACTTTTTGAATTGTGAGCTATGCATTCTGATAATAACTGTAAAGTGAGTACTGACCTCATGCATTATGCTATAACCATAGTTGGTATTTTAACACAGCTGTTATTTGGAAAGTGAAGCTACTTTATTGTACTTTCTGCTTTTTTTTTTTTGAAATGTTAAGGGGAATAAATCTATCTTGAGTATGCTACCAGACATTTTCTTTCTGAAAATTCAGGACATTAGAATACCTTCAGTGAATACTATTTTTTCCCCAAATAACATAAATACTTGGTGACATGAAATGTTCTCAGAAAACAAAAATATAATGAAAGGAAGGAGATATTTTTCATGTATTACAAGACAGTTTTATTTTATGGACATCTGTCTATCTGTATTGATTTCTGAATTCAAGTTTTAAGGAAGTTGGTAGTGTGTCTTGTTTTATGACTTAAAAATTATAATTATGTCTGTAAATTCATATTTTAACTATTCATATTGGAAAGCGGTTATTTTGTTCCCAGAAATCTGTGTTTTTTTGGAATACAGTGATCTTTGGGTTGGTTAGGACGGCGGGTGCCAAGGAGTCTTTGTTTTGTGTCAGAGGGTTGAAGATGAAGCAAAGCTGAATCCTCAGTGACATGTGGGAGAGACTGAGAGGACCCAGAGTGGCAGGAGTTTCATGCACACTTCAAAATAATGAAAAACAGTTATTGGGAAAGTGTCATGTACTCACAGCTCACTTTACATGCTGCTTCTAATCTTATTTGTACAAGTACAGGCAAAAATCTACTAACAACAGAGATCTTCTCTTTCCCTTTGTTACAATTTAGTATTGATCGCTGTGCCGGAAGGTTGATATGAATTCCAGAATGGGTTTAATTACAGGTATACATAAAAAAGTAATTGGCAGAAGTAAGGGGTTAGCAGATTTTTTTTTTTTTTAACAGAGCCACAATATTCAACTTGAGCAGCAGTGGTGATCAGCAAAGAAGAAAATTTTAAAAATACATATATATATATATATATATATATATATATATATATATATATATATATATATATTAGAGTCTCCGGCCCAATTTAAAATTCATTTATCCTTTACTCCTTTAGCCAATTCCTCAAAATCATTTCAATGCCATCTCTGTTATCTTGGTAGACAATGACTCAATAAATGCCAAACTGGAAAATTAAAGTAGGATGAGACATAGAAGAAAGGGAGTGGGTAGTGTGAGGAGGCTGCTTCCCAAAACTTATCTGAGTGATGTGGTATGAAACATATTATAACTTTGGATGTCAACATTTTTGCATTTTTGGCAGCCTTCAAATAGGACTAAAAGTTTAAGTTAGTGATATCTTCTTGACTGATGGTTTTTATATTGTAAAAAATAAAATTTCAAAAACAAGAATTAGAAATTTAATTTTACAGTATGTTTCTTTCCTCTTCCACTGATAATGTTTACACTATCTCACTTTGTTCTGAGGACACAAATTAGTTTCTTGGGTCATGCTATTATTAATATGATTTTTTAAAAATAATAGAATTTAACACAGAAGTAGGTTGAGAAAACATGAAAGGCAAAATGAAAATGATAACTCTTGGTGAGAAAACCTCAAAAAGTGAAATAAAACACAATGGTGTTCTTTGCTTACTTAGAAATGCCTGAGATATGTTGGACTAATTGATGGCACAATATAACAGAAGTTGGGCTTACCAGGGCATTGCTGTTCCTGGGGTGTGAATGGTTCATAAGAAACTTTGCTAGGTATCCAAGAAATACCTCATTGGAACTTATTTAGTTTTGGTCCCTTCTAAGCTCAGGATTTTCTTCCATTATTATAGAATTATTTTCTCTGATAAATCAATGTAATATTTATTAGCTAGAAAGTTAATAATAAACTTCTATCTCTTGATTACTAAGTTCCCCCCTCCTGCCATATTGTTTCTTGTTGCTTTATGTTAAAAGCCTTTTTCTACCAGTTTAACCAGTCTAAAATAATCTAATTTGGAGTAAATAAAAGTGAGTATAATCAATCTCTAATTTGTAAAACTAATGTAATTTCTGTAATCCTATAAAGATTAAGATTGGTCTTTTAATTAACCATTACCTATCAACAATGATTACTATGCAGGAAGCATAGTAGATAGTTACTAAATATTAGTGATTGGCAACTGATAGATATGCCAAACACAGTATTGCTTTTACAATTTACCTGTGTTGACATAATTATATAGAAAACAGTAAACAATAAAATTTTCTAGACAAAATTTACTTTTATAAATATTTTACATTATATATATTTATATTTTTCTTTTGAAAAATTTCTGTAAATAAACATGAATACAAACAATGATAAAATAATATTTTTGGTAAAAACTAAAAATAATCATCTATTTTTAAACCCAAAATTCATCATTTTTGTTAATACATATAAGCATGACTGGCAGACTTTGATTAAAAGAACTATAGTAGCAGAGGTGATGTATTTTAACCTGAACTGACATAAAAGGACTTGAATCACATCTACCTGTGTGACTCCAATCAGTGAGATGGGAGTCTTTCTGTCTGAGTACTACATGCCATAATGCGGCACAATTAAAGCACAGAGCCACTGTCTGATTAAAAATAGGAAGGACATTAAACAACAAGTTTTCCCTAAAGAAGACTGGCATTCACATAACAGAAGAAAATGTAAAAAAGTTTGTTTTTTTTATATTTAGGAAAAGTAAATTACAGAGTAGCAATTTTGCTACATATCTGCACTGGAATTACTGTGAAGTGCATGCTTAGCTTGAAAAAGTATATTCTGTAGTGCAATTCCTTTTTTTATATATGAAAACTGAAATAAATTATCCAAAATTCAAACCTGCAAAAGTTAAAATGGACAAAATATTCTTAGCTGGTGGTGTAATAGTTAAAAAACTTTAAAAGCATAGTTCAAGAGAATTTGGCTTATATCAGATGGCAACAACTTCCTGAATTGATTGGAACAATGAAAATTTGAAACATGACTAAAGAACAAATGATTTAATCTGATTCTCACAGCACTGGTGTATTTACAACTCAACAGGGCTTTCATTGATCAGACAACCTGCAACATTAGCTATCCAGAATATATCTTTATAAGCATCTCAGGCAATATTTTGAAGCTAAAAAAATGAAGAAATGCTTGTGGCTTGTTTTCCATGAGACAAGTAGAAAAGTCAAGATCATTTTATATAAACTAAATGATATGGAAATGTGACATACAAATCTTCCATAAAATGCCTACATTAATAGGAAAAAAAAAAGCCAAAAAAACCTAACCAAACAAATCTGAGTAAACAAAACAAAGAAACAACAAACAAAAACCTTTAAGTCATTTAAAAAAGTATTCCCTCCTAAGACATTCAAAAAGAATTATTTCATACGATCTTCATGGAAATGGAAAATTTAGGTGTTATTGTAAGTCTAATGAGATAATGCTTAAACTGTGAACAATCTAAAATATTTTAAAGATAAGCAAGGAGTTTGTAGAAATTGGGATTGTTGCATTGCAAACTTGTATTTAAGAGGGTATTTCAGTATTTACATTCTTTCTAAGGTGTAAAGACTAAACATTTAAGAGTAATTTTTGTGTGTGTCTGTGGACATTTTATTAGAGGAAAACGTCCCCATGTTTCATAGAAATGTCATCAAAATTTTTGAAAAAGATAAATTTTACTGCTATAAAAATTATCATGTTTGAAAATACAAAAGTATCATAATGATTAGAATAATTGTGGTCTTTATGTAAAAATTCTCAATGTAAGTTTAACAAATACACTTTTACATTTTGATTGAGTTAGTTTTAGTTAGAGTTTTATCTTTAGGAAATAGGGACTGAAAATTTAGATAAACAATGACATAAATCATACTGGACTGGATATGAATGCAATCTAACAGTGGATATGAATGCAATCTAATTTTGCATCCAAGAAAACTGAGGCCAAGTCACACTGAAGATCAAGTCCAAGTTATTTACTGGCAAAGTCAGGGTGAAATCTTGATTCTTTCAATCCTCAAGATATTACCCTTGACCATACTGCCCAGATCATATTCCTCTTGTGAAAGTAGAAAGTGTATATATCAAACTGGGTTTTAAATGCAGTAGTTTGTTCCTTAAAGGGATCCCACAAAGAACCCTTCAACGGCAAAGAGCACATTATGTAATTTAAATACTATTTTCTAAAATGGTAGAAAATACTCAGAAGTCTCCAGAAGACATGGTTTCTACCCCCTACTTTGGCAATAACCAGGAGCAGACTTAGGACATTTCCTGTTAATTATTCTCTCTCTCTCTCTATTTTCTTCTGTACAAATAAAGAGGTTGGGTCACATGATTCTTTGGATACTTTCTCATACTATCCGTTCAGTTAAAGTGATTCTAGGAATTACAACTGACTCTAATAATGGTTTGGGCTCTGGACTGATGGGTTAATTTGATCTACAAGTACCCCTCCTCTTCTACCTGAAGAAAATGAAAGAGCGTTTACAAAATTGGAACCCTTAATAGGGACTATTATAAAGGCTCTGTCCATTTTTTGTAAGGTCTTCATTTCAAAGTATTTCTGAGATGGATCTTCTCAAACTCCTGGTGTAGAATCACACCTTAGTTCTGCAGTAGAATATGATTTAATTTTTGCGGTAGTTAAATGCAATAAATATTTACAGGTGGAAAAGTGAATATAACACACATACACACCTATACACAAGTTGGGTTGGCCTTTGGTTTTTAAGTAAAAATGAAAGACACATTTTCATTTTCACCAAGAACTTTATTGAACAACGTATTCACCCTTTTGTTCTACTACCTTCTGCTATTTTTCAGGCAACTTCATAATTCCATCTTCCCAAAACATTTTATCTTTTTGAGCAAAGAACTGTTCCAGGTTCCTTTTACAGTCTTTCAGGGAATTGAAATTTTTTTCATTAAGAGAATTTTGTAAAGACCAGAACAAATGGAAATCCGAAAGCGCAATGTCTGGTGAGTACAAGGGGATGAATCAGAACTTCCCAGCCAAGCTGTAACAGTTTTTGTTTGTTCATCAAAGAAACATGCTGTCTTGCATTATTCTGATGGAAGATTATGCATTTTCTGTTGACTAATTCTGGACACTTTTCGTCGAGTGCTGCTTTCAGTTGGTCTAATTGGGAGCAGTACTTGTTGGAATTAATTGTTTGGTTTTCTGGAAGGAACTCAATAGATGACTCCCTTCCAATCCCACTATATATACAACATCACCTTCTTTGGATGAAGACCGGCCTTTGGTGTGGTTGTTGGTGGTTCAATTCGCTTGCCCCACGATCTCTTCCATTCCACATTATTGTACAATATCCACTTTTCATCACCCGTCACAATTTGTTTTAAAAATGGAACGTTTTCATTACGTTTAATGAGAATCGGATGCGGAAATATGGTCAAGAAAGTTTTTTTCGCTTAACTTACGTGGAACCCAAACACCAAAGCGATTAATCATAACCAAGCAAATGATTATCAATGCTTGATTTGGATATTTTGAGTATGTCAGCTATCCCCCGCGTGGTATAACGTTGACTGTTCTCAGTTAATGTCTCGATTTGATCGCTATCAACTTCAACTGATCTACCCGATGGTGGAGCATCGTCCAGAGAGAAATTTCCAACATGAAACTTCGCAAACCAGTTTTTTTTTTTTTTTAACATCTTTATTGGGGTATAATTGCTTTACAATGGTGTGTTAGTTTCTGCTTTATAACAAAGTGAATCAGTTACACATATACATATGTTCCCATATCTCTTCCCTTTTGCGTCACAAACCACTTTTGACATGCTTGATCAGTCACAGCACCTTCTCCATACACCGCACAAATCTTTTTTTGCATTTTGGTTGTGTTTTAACCTTTCTTGAAATAATAAAGCAGAATATGCTGAAAATGTTGGTCTTTTTCTTCTATCTTCAATATTAAAATGGTTACACAAAAATTCACCAATTTTGGGCTTCCCTGGTGGCGCAGTGATGGAGAGTCCGCCTGCCGATGCAGGGGATGTGGGTTCATGCCCCGGTCTGGGAAGATCCCACATGCCGCGGAGCGGCTGGGCCTGTGAGCCATGGCCGCTGAGCCTGCATGTCTGGAGCCTGTGCTCCCCAATGGGAGAGGCCACAACAGTGAGAGGCCCGCGTACCAAAAAAAAAAAAAAAAAAAAAAAAAAAAAAAATTCACCAATTTTGGTGTCTTTTTTTAAATGCACGCTGATATGACAGCTGCACAAACAATCTAACAAAATTGTTTCAAATGCAACTTCCGAATGAAGTTAAAGACAACAAAGTGCTACTAGAGCCATCTTAAGGAAAACAACAAACAAACATTTTGGCCAACCAAATACATACATTGTTTTAGTTTTAGGAGTAGGTGAAATGATTAATCCTTTTAGTGTAGACAAAAATTTCTTACCATACTTTTAATTTATGTGAATAACATGTGCTGAGTTTTTAATACAGTTAGAAAAGGAGTAAGCTCAGTTCACCTCTTCCTTTCTTATCAGGCTTAGTAAAGACTAAGAGAGGATCCTTTGTGGGAAGGCAAATGAATGTGTTGTCTTGGATTTACCTCACGCAATGAAGTACAATGATCTCCTCATTTTCTTTTCTTCTTTTAAAATAAATTTATTTATTTAATTTATTTAATTTTGGCTGCATTGGGTCTTTGTTGCTGCACGTGGGCTTTCTCTAGTTGTGGTGAGCGGGAATTACTCTTCGTTGTGGCACGTGGGCTTTTCATTGCGGTGGCTTCTCTTGTTGGAGAGCACGGGCTCTAGGCGTGTGGGCTTCAGTAGTTGTGGCATGCAGGCTCAGTAGTTGTGGCTCTCAGGCTCTAGAGCTCAGGCTCAGTAGTTGTGGCGCACAGGCTTAGTTTCTCCGTGGCATGTGGGATCTTCCCGGACCAGGGCTTGAACCCACGTCCTGCATTGGCAGGCGGATTCTTAACCACTGCGCCACCAGGGAAGTCCCTCTTTCTCTCAGTATTTATAGTTATTTTTCTGGATACTTAAAATTTGGTGAATGTTATACTGTCACTTTCTCTTTCACACATTTCTACCACTGTTCTTCCATTTTTATAGTTTAAAAGAAAGCTGTAAAAGTTGTTCATCTTGTGTTCACTTGACAAGACTCCGGCTTGGGAGGCTAGAACAGTTATTTAAAACTAGTAGGAAATATTGGAAAAATATTAAGTTAAGTATCTAAAAGTAAGGTTGTTGTATGAGAAATAAGAATCACCACTGACTGGAAACCTCAAACATTCAGATCAACTGAACAGTTATTTTGGGCTTTATTTTTCATCCTAAGCAATCTCATGTTTCTGTGTAATCTATAGCAGTTTCATTTTACTACACCTCTAATGTAATGAAGAGGCAAATTACTTCATCTAGTCAACAAAGTTTTTGGGAAGTTAAGCATAAGCATGTGTTACTCAGGGGACAATAAAAATACTAACTACATATTTGAAGACAGTATCTCCATTAGCAAAATGTATTTATTTGGCACAATGTGTTACTTCAGATTAAAAAAAACACAAAAACCCTAGCTACATGGATCTTCCATTGAGTACTTTGAGGACATTCTACTGTTGGAATAAGTAAAGATTCAATGAGGTCTGCAAAAAGGTGGGATTTCTAATGGCCTTCACATATAACTTGATTTTTTTGAATGAAGCAATTATTACAACTTTTAGAAAACACTCCAATTAAAAATTTATTAAAATTGTTAAAAATGTATACAAATAATAAATGTGCAATTGGAAAGTGATGATACTATCTTAGTTGTTTAAGATTTGATTATAAAGAATATACAGATAGGTTTTAGAGCCATTTGATGACTGAAAGGGCAGACATATAAAACCATAATAGACCTTTTTGTTTTCAGAGTATATTCTCCTAACTACATCACTTATGTACGATTATTGAGCATACGAAATGAATGTGCCTTAAATGAAACGAAGGTTTTTGTCTAAGAATAACTTTCAGAGTCAAACTAACTCAATACATAAAGTGGAAAACATCATATTTTGAAACATCACAGAAAAATAACTACATGTGATAGTGGTAATTCAGCTAATATTTTTATCTTTAAAAGGCTTTTCATCTATTTCTTTATGCAGTAAGGAAATGGTGCCCATTTGGGCTGACTGGATAGAGAAAATTATTGGTGAATGCATCTGGAATTGTTGATTATGCTTAGGCATGGTAAGAGTTGTTAAAAGGAGACTGAATCAGGGAAATTGAGCTGAATTCTCTCACCGGTGGTTCTGTACTTTTCTTCCCTAACCATACTCCCTCCCTGTGCAGAATCTTCAAGATCACAGGTATGCACCAAATTCAAGAATGTTGCTGAAAAGACATTTATGATAATGTGTGATAATGAGGCAAGGAAAGCATAACTTAAGGCACATTTATCAATCCAGTAATATGCATTTGCTTGATGTGGGAGAAAGGACTGGAACTTGAGGTTGGTGCCAAATCACAAAAGGCTGTGTGAGTGCATGTTAAAGAAGTTGGCTTAATTCTTTATCTATGAGTGGGAGTAACAATAATAGAACTCTCAAGGCTCCTCTTCTACAATTCTTCAATTTCAGGGGATTTTTTTCATTCCCATTTTCAATAGATTGTGCAGTTACTTTTAGGCTCTAATTCTCTTTTCTCTTTGTTCCCTCCCCTTCTGTGTTTTTAATGTGTTTCAAATCCAGTTCACATCTGTCAACTACTGAACATAGCTCTGGGATGCCAGATTTAGCAAATCTGTCCTAATTCTCCTTATTAGTATTTATTAACTTGATAAAATCGCCAATTCCGACAGTATATATAAAATGCA
Organism: Phocoena phocoena; assembly: GCF_963924675.1. Taxonomy (NCBI): domain Eukaryota; kingdom Metazoa; phylum Chordata; class Mammalia; order Artiodactyla; family Phocoenidae; genus Phocoena; species Phocoena phocoena. The sequence goes on along the minus strand of NC_089221.1, from coordinate 87,548,242 downwards.
AGCCCATGGCTCAGAGCAGGAACTTTCCTCTTCAGTGATCAAATGACATGAGACAGCCATCCCATGCATCTGCAAAAAATGTTTAGGAAGCCTTAAGAGTGAGAAGATATTCTAATCATTTCTGGGGAAAAGCAAGGCTATTTCATTTATAAGGGAGCTTAAGTAGAAAGATTTGTGGAGCTATAAAGCAAGGTAATAAACGATTCTTTAAACATGTCAAGTATTATATAAACTCTAAACACGCTTTCTGATACTAAGAAATGCAGATGCCATTAAAGGTTTGTAAAATAGCCATTGCAAGATTTAGAGAAGACCAACTTGGGACTCTCATCTTACAAAATTCTGCTGGGATTCTGTCAAATATTTTTAAAGGAACGAATATTTTATCCTGAACTTGAATTTGCCTGCTGGCTAATTCAGGCTCAATGGACATTTTTTTATGTTTAATTTTGATGTGTGTGAAACTCTGCAAAATAGCTGGATAAAATTCCGCATTGTCTGGTAGGTAACGAGTCTGGACTGGATCAAATCTTGTCAGGTTCAGATTAGAGTTGACCCTATCTTTAGGGTCACATTTTCCAATCCTCACACCACTCTACAAGCTTCAGTGTGCATGAAATTATAAAACATGGAGCATGAGAAAATATCTCCTAGGTTGTTTTTGAGGCAAGAGAACCCAGAGAAATAAAGTGATTTTCAGCCCTTTGAGTTTTATTACTTTCTGAAGAAAGAAAATTCGGTTAGGGTCAGTTTTCAAGTTTAACAGTTCATCAGCCCATAATTGCACTCATTACTACTGTAGCCAGCTTTATACTGGAGTTTGATTAATAACTATATGCACTTCAGGAATGCTTTCCATTAAGTGGCACTAATTATACTTTAACTGCTGTTCAACAACCAAGCAAGTGTAACTACAATGTCATTTTTATGAAGCTAGATTTGCTCAGAAGGGTACTTGGATGATGCTAATATGGGAATGTAGTAACTGAAAGTGTCTGGTGCCATAGTTACTCTTACTTTAAATCTTACAGACATTAAACCAAGGCATTCTGAGGTTCTTATGGTAGGAGAAGCTTTTGATATGGACTCAGTGAAAGTCTTTGAAATGTAATGAATAAGCTTTATCTGCTTGGAACTACTTTGGGTACTAAGAGGTCCAGTTATTCAATATAAGAGCATAGGATTTAATCGGAAGACTGGGCTCAAATCTTCAGTTTACCTATTTATTACTTTGATCCTGGACAAAGTATTTAACTTCTCTGAAATTACCACATATGTGTAATGATGCCTGCTCCTGTATTTGTGACATTAGGATTAAATGAGATACTGTCTGTGCAGATGCCTAATTTAGTGGCTGGTTTATAGTAAAGGCTTCCCAATGTTTCATAAAGGCATGCCCTCCTCATTCTTTCCATCATTCAGTAGTAGGTAATGGACCATTGCCACCTCAATAAGCTTTCTACTTTAATTAAGATTATATAAATATAAATACTTTAAAAATGTGTACATGAGTAGGGAGGAAAAGTGTAAAACTCTAACAGGAAAGAATGCAAATTAATCACCATTGCATTAAGAAACCAAAGAAACTATAGTAAAGAGGGGGAGAGTGTAAATTTCATTCACAAAGTCAGGTATTATGCAGAAGGACAATAATCCATATTTAGCAAGGCTGGGGGCAAACATTTCAGCAAAATCTCAGGGAGGAATAAATGCTAGAAATAATGAAGCAACTGGAGTGGAAAAATTGCACAAGAAAGTGAACTTCTATTACTTGAGTGGTTGGGTTTTTTTGTACTACTTCTGGTTCTTCTGGTAATCATTCCATTTTTTTTTAACCCCAAAAATGTTGCTGAAAAAAAAAAAGAATTAGAACCTGTATAGAATAAAAGATTGCATTTCCCAGAGTGGGAGATAGATAGGATTTTTTTTTTTTTTTTTTGAAGAGGAACCACAGGGAATGGGCAGTGTTCCAGTGTCTATAGCAGTACGGTTTGCAGATAACATATTTAAGAGTGAGTGGTGACAGGCCAACTGAATTAGAATTCTTGCAGGGAATCACAAATATTTGTTGGAGAGGTCAGATGATCAAAGTAAAATCAAACTATCTTTATAAACTGATATGTCTTCTGAATATTTCCTTCATTTGAACACCGCTACTTTTTCATTTCTAAAAAATCACCTTATGTGGTCAAAAGGTACAAACTTCCAGTTATAAGATAAGTAAGTGCTAGGGTTGTAACATACAGCACAATGACTAGAGTTAACCATGCTATATGATATATAGGAAAGTTGTTAAGAGAATAGATCCTAGAAGTTCTCATCACAAGGAAAATAATGTTTTCTTTTTATTGTATGTATATGAGATGATGTATGTTAGTTGAACCTATTATGGTAATTATTTCACAATATATGTAAATCAGAGCATTATACTGTACATCTTGAATTTATACTGTGATATATTTCAATTATTTTGCAATAAAACTGGAAAAAATAAGAAGGAATTTAAAAAATAATTAAAAAAAACACCTTATCAAAATTAGTTCAAAAATATGTCCTGGGACTTGGTATGAAGGGTGATGTACAGGAAACATGGAGAAAAATAACTTAGATATAATGGTGTCTCAGTAGCTCTGGGTTATTGGAATATTACACAAATGAAAAAGAGAAAGAAAGAAAAGAACAAAGAGAAGAAATCTCAAATGATATTTCTCTTTTAAACTATGTGCCCTTTCATCTCATTTTCTAATGAAATGAGTTATTGCTAAAGCCCAAGTATATCATGCAATAATTTAGCAACTAGTCTTTATGACACAATCAGTTGAAAGACTAGGATCTATTGAGTTAATGCCAAGAGACAAGGAGACTTGAGTGTAATGAAAAATCTTAAAGGTTGGTGAGCTTGCTGACAGGAATGGGCCCTTTCTGAATGCCAGCATCTGTGATTAATAGCTGGTGAGCATCAGTAATTAAACATTTGGCTCTGATTTTCTGGATTGTAACAAACTCAACTTTTACTTAAACTTGTTGAAAGGGTTTTCATATTTCCCTTCAAATAAGATTTTTGTGAACTTCCATTTATCTAAACATATTGAACTGAGAGAAAATTACAGGCTCCCATAACATTCATATTTGATGGGAAAGTCGCACCAACAATGAGTGGAACCACCAATTAATAAAGAAGACTCAACACTATCTCCAGCCAAAGAGGTACTCAGATCACTGATATTTCATGTGAAATATTTAATTCTCATTCTATTTTTAGTTATCTCTAAATATATTGAAATATGGTATTGTACAGAATTGTGACTATTTAAAAATAATGAGCTTAGTGTTTCCACTTATATAGGCATGTATTAATTCACAGTATATATTAATTTACAGTAATTGTAAAGAAAAAAATAAACTTCATTAGTGTTAACTAACTAGAAATAAGTTTATGTAAATCTATTTAAAATATTTAATTCCTCATTAAAATATGAACCATAGTTGTTGGGAAAACTGATGCCTGAAGAGTTTCTATTGAAGAGTGAGGTGGCAGCAAACCTAATATGTGATATTGAATGGAACAGAACACAAAGGATAAAGGTTTATCAATTCAGAGTACAGCATAAATTAATTAGTTATGGTTACTTTATCCACTGGTTATGATCAGCCTAGCATAGGTTCTTTAAAATTTTAAAAGAAGAATAAATATTTAATTATAGTTAGTAAGGATTCTATGAAAAATCTACTTGTTTTTGGTATAGAAAAACTATATAGGGTCGTTTAACGTTGAAAACACAACCTTTTCCTTGTGAAAACATTTGTTTGTTGATAAATGCATTTGAATTTTGTTAAACACAAAACAGATCTACCAGTTTCAGATTTTGGTACATCTGATAGCATGACACAATAACATATCTTGGGTACCTGTAAACACAAGTTATTAAAATTTTCTAAAAGCAAAGAGTTGTTCATTGCTATCTAACTCTCTGGAAAAAACAAGAATATAGAACACTGCTTCATGTTTCATGTCCATAATAACCACATGGAAGTTAAATGGCAAATTTCTCACACAGTTACAAGAATGAAGCTTCTATATGGTCAATTGTTTGCCTCAACCAGGATGACCTTCTAATGGCTGCATCAAGGAACATCTAGAAAGAGGACTTGTTTTATATCAACTTGAGAATGTTAGTGCTTAATAACTTTTCCCAGAGTGATAAATAAATTTTATTTTAGATTGACCTTGAAATTATTTGCATGTTCAGGTTAAATTATCTCTATTGAATAATACCATTTATAATTCGGTATCACTTTATTTGCCTTAAATTTTCCTATAACTAGTAACTAGGAAACCCTAAAGCCAATAATTTGAAGTTTAATTGTAAAGTCCATGTGCATCCTAAATGTACTATACATAACTGTGTAGACTTTGCTAATTCTCCACGTTGAAGTTAGGACTCCAACAAGTTCTGTTCATTTTGACACTTGCTCACTTTCACTTCTCCATCTTTATCAAAACAACTTTGTAGCTCTTGGGGCAGAATTCTACTTTATTGGGCATTTGTAATAAAGCTTTTCTTTAATTCTCAATATGTTCTCAAGGGGTGTAGCATGTTTGATTTGCAAATTCTAACAGACAATCTAAACATTTAAAAAATATCTAAAAAAAGCGTTGAAAAATTCTCTCAGATCCTTATCTGGTTTGTACTTGGGAGTCTAGTTTTTCAATTGCTTTTCCCCACATACACATCACCGTCTATTCATTTCTTGATATGTTTATTTGTAAAATAAGGTAGACTTAGTATTTTACTATCCAATCCAATACAAACTCAACACACATACACACACCCCATACTTTTTAACATGTATTATACTTTGGAAATTATTATATATTCATGCACTGTATTTATGCCATCAATTTTTATTTTTTCAAGAATCAATAATTATCTATATTTACAAATATCATTCACAATTCCTGTAGGTTATCAGAATTGATTCAAGCCTGTATCTGAATTGTTAGAGTTGTTTGAAACATGGAGGTCGGAGAATAACAAAGGTCTGACAACAAAACAGATTTTCCATTTACACATATGCATGTGTGCTCATACAGACACAAACACACACATCCACGTACACAACTTTGAGCATATTTAGCTGAATACCTCTGTATCTATATATTTTTGGGTGTTTCTGCAATTAAAAATTCCTTAAAAATTTTTTTTCCTATGGTCTATGCTCCCAAGATATCCAGGATGAGGTCTATAGAAAAATATGAATGGCTCATACCTTATTTCTTTTTTAAATACATTTTTTTCATTTATTAGTGAAAATAACAGTTATTTGCCTCTGTGTGCGTGTGTGTGTGTGTGTGTGTGTGCACACGTGTGCATGTGGGTAACCATAGAGAGCAAAACACAAGCTTTATTTTTCTTTAGTTTTCTTACTGACGGGTAGATTCATATCTATTTTAAAATAGAAAAATTAGCACCACTGTGAAGATATTCGTATGTCTAGATAGAAATCCTTTTTACTTCTATTGTAATTCTAATATGAAAATTGAAAAGCCAAAAAAAAAAAAAAACAGCAGGATTTTAGTTCTGAGGAACTAAACAGTCAAAAAGAACCACAAAATCACTTGAATGTCAAAACTGTACTGTGCAAGTCTCATTCTTAGCCACCAGTAGGTTCTCCAGTCCATATTTTGGTCTATCTACCAAACATTTCTTATATATAATCTTTCATATTTTCCTAGCCTCTTCTGTCTCTTGTTTTAGTTGCTGCTGAGACAATCCAGCTGTGCCTAGGGTTCAACCAACTTTGCAATGGCATAACCCAAGACTGCCTCACCACATGTTTGTGCTGCATGCCTTAAGCCTTATGCCTATAGCTTCTTGATTCACACCAAAGCATGAGACATCTTAGGGCCCCTCAGTGTCCATACATGCACAAGCTGGACGTATGTGAGTTAAAACCCTGTGGGCTGAACCAAGGAGACAGGAGGTCTGTGAAGTGACCTATGGGATACAGGAGGCGATTAATCCATTTTCTCCCTCTTTTTAATATAGACCATACTGAGAAGCAGTTGTTTATATGGCCTTCTGGAAGAGGGTCTCAGTGAAATCCATCAAGAGGTTGCACTTGACACAATGGCAGTTGCCAGCTAAACAACACATCATTTTACTGGTAATTTCTCTTCCTGCCTCACTTCTGATTTCCCTCACTCCCTTTCCCTGGGATTAAACTCGAAGCTCCACTTTCCAGAGAGCTCAGATTAAAACTGGTGTTAGGAATAGCCCTCAAAGACAAAACTCATAGGTCTATTGGCAATAAAGATTCATTTGCTGATGGTAAGCTAGATGATGATATGTTATGGTGTATAGTAGCTTTGCAATTTCTAAGGATTTGTTTTGCAGTTAAATAAGGTAAGGTTCAGATAGAAGGTAAGTTGCTGCATTTTACAATGGCGTTGCTCTTTAATGGTATGGGGCAAAAATAATCATAAGAATTGTGCAGTGGGCTGGCTTTTATTAACAGCACTGGGATCTGTGACAGAAGAAAATAATAGACTAAAGAGAACCAAATGCCTACTGAAGCCCAAGAGCCTCTATTGCATCTTTTTAGAAACTCCCTTATTCTGTAACCAAAACGCAGACTGCACCAAATATACATCCTTAAACAGGTCTCCATGTCAAAATCAGGTCTCTAATAGAAAAAGACAGGGACTCCAAGATTTATCATGGGGCCATTTGATTGGGCAAGACTCAGACCTTGGATAGCATTGTCCTTAAAGTCCTGGCTATATTCACCTCCCTTATACGTATAGCTACTGTGAAAATAACCAAAGGAGGGAATCTTTACTGTTTATTTACAGAAGGGCTGTTCTTGAGTAGGTAACCAGAATTGTACCCAGTGCATCTGTGGAATGTATGCCCCCAGAAAGAAGCATCTTCCTTGAATCTATGGTAACAAAATGAAAAGCATAAGAAATGAATACAGACCAGTTGTGATGGTTAATTTTACACATCGACTTGACTGGGCACCAGGGTGCCCAGACATATTCAGTCAAATGTTATCCTGGGTGTGTCTGTGGCAGTATTTCTGGATGAAATTAACAAATCAGTTGGTAAACTGAGTAAAGCAGATTGCTCTTCCTAATGCGAGTAGGCCCCATCCAATCATTTGAAGGCCTGAATAGATCAAGAAGACTGATATGCCTTTGGGTATCAGGGAATTTCCTCCTGCCTAACTGCCTTGATGTGGAACATGGGTTTTTTTTTTTCCTGCCTTTGGGCTCAAATGGAGATACCGACTGAAACATCATCATCCTCTAAGCTGCTCAAGCCAAATACTGCATATTGACATCCCTGGCTCTTCTTTCCCTTGTTCTCATAACTAGTTAATCAGCAAGCCTGGTTGATTCTATCTCCTATATATATATCCTGAATCAATTTACTTCTATTGTCCTATCTTTTGAGTTCAAGCTACCTTCATCTCCAACCTGACTTTCCACAGTACACTGCTACCTAGTTGCCCCTACTTCTATTCTTATACTATCAATCTATTCTCCATTGAGCAGTAAAATATTTATATATACATATATATATATATATATATATATATATATATAATATTTCATCTCATTCCACTGCATTAAATTCACAGTGCTTTCCCATCACATGTGAAGTACATTTTGAATGCCTTACTCTGGCTTTCCAAGCTCTTCATGGTTGGCTAGCACATGCCCTGTCCCAATTTCCCTCCACTATGACACTTGCTCGGTACTCTCGAGCCACACTGGATTTCTATCTGTTCCTTGACCATGGTGAAATTACTCGTGCCTTAGGGTCCTCTACTTCTTCCTTGCTCTTGCATGACTTCTAATCATGCAGATACCAGCTTAAATGTCTCCACCTTAATGCAGCTTTTCTTGACCACTCAATATAAAATAGCTATCCTGGCAGCTGCTATCAATCTTTACTGGATCTTTACGGAGAAAGTGTCAAAATGCTAATTAAGGCTTGGCTGGAGAAGGATGTGGTCAGAGGTGTGACAGATAAATTCTAGGGCAGGACAGTTTAGTGGAGCACAGATTTTAAAAAGTAAACAGCAGTTAGTCTATTAAAAAAAGAACTGTTTTTTTGTCTTCAGAGACCTTTGGACAACAACTAGGTTAAAAAAGGGGAAGACAAACAGTAAGTAAATGGAGGACACAGGGAAGGGGTACAGATATTGTGTGTGGATTTTATGAGTATTGCTAACAGAATAAACATTTTCAGCAAGAACTGCAATGTTCAGAGACAATCTTTGGGATCAAGAGATGACATGTAGTTTTCTGCTTATTTAATAATTTTATTACTTGAAAGCCTTTACTATCTAAATACTACATTGGCTGGAAAGAAATTGGTGTAAAAAAGGATGTTAAGGACATTATTAATAAATGATATGTAAGCGGATTTAAAATTTTCTTAAATACTGATTGAACTCTTTTATACTACTCAAACTAATGCTAGCCACATGGTCTAACTCCATTACAATGCAGTGTAACTGTAACAGTAGTCAATTATTTATGAATCAGTGGAAACATCTGGAAGCTTGACCTCCTTTTGCTATTAAAAGGACTTGGAGCATTTGCTGTATTTCACTATTAGTGCCACTTCAGTGGCATCTTAGACTGAGATAGTGAGGTGGCTTGGCCAGAGAGCTCTAAATGGACTGATTTCCTTCTGACTCATAAGGTCAGCTGGCTGTGAAAGGATTGAGTTTTCTAGGCACTGACACCTACGTCTATCTCCTTATTGATACAGTGCCCTGCTAACTAATGCTCAAACACAGTGGAAAACATGTTAGTCTAGCATTATATAGTACACTGTGTAAGCATCAAAGAGAATAAACTAATTTATTTTTCTGGACCAGTCTTACATTCATGTTTTTTAGTATTTCCAATCTTTTCATTTTTTTGACTTATGCATGTATATATACACAGACAGACACATAATTAGATGTTCACATAATTAGATGTTCCTCATCTGTATCTAAAAATACAATGACCTTACCCACAGGTAGAATTTATTTTAGCCAGTTATAAAAAGAATGCTTCTGCTTTATATCAAATATATTTCCAATGTACTTTGCATGGAAAGTAGTGATGAAGAAAGTTTATGTTCACAAGTGAACTTGCAGTTCTATCTCTGACGAGACAGAGAATATGCAACTAAGCAGATGTATTCTACTTAGTTGGATAATCCCAAACTGTAGACAGTATGTTATTTGTATTTGGCTTTGTTACTGTTCTGCCAACAGACTTCCATCCTAATTCATTTTGCTTAGGCTTATTTTTGTTCATGGGATACTTATTGTGAATATTCCCTGTATCTGACACAGTATCAGATACTGGGAGATAAAAATGATGATTGTAATGGATTTCAATGTTTTTATGTAGTTTAAAACAACCCAGAGAAGCACAGCACCAAGGTGAAATGTTTAGAGAACCTAAATGGGATATGAGTAGTTGTCCCAAGATTAAAAAACATATGCAAACAAATAAACAATAAAAAACAAATTGCCAGTTTAATACCTAATCTGATTAGTTTGCAAAACTCCTATATTTTCTTATCAGGGTGGCTCAATAGCAACATTGAAAGAACTGAGGTGAAAAAACGGAACAAGTGATGTGAGTCCTTAGAAGGGATCATGTAAGGAACAGATTTGGAAAACAAGTCTTTTTAATTTCAATAGAAAACAAATGTTTGGGGAGGTATAAACACTTCAATTGTGGACATGGAAAAACTGTGAACCTTGGAAGACAGAAAATATTTTGTCCCTTGAAATCACTGGAAAATACACATATCTAGCACCTGTCTCAATCCCTCATCCATTCCTGGCAGCTTCTTGTGGTCTGGTTGCTATGCTTTGTGCCTTATTACCCCACCACTCTGGCAACTGATGACTGGATCAGCAATTTGACTCTAAAACCATCTTAGACAGAAGATAGTGAGGTGGCTTGACCCGAGAGCTCTAACAAGCAAATGCTCCCTAAACTGAGTGTGGTTGACTGACCCACCACCCCATTTCCCTTGGAGGGTTTGCATGGGAGGTATAAAGATAGAGGCAGCAGCTTGCAACAGCAGATTAATACAAAAGTCGAGAGTTATATTGAAACAAGGCAGTATGCCACCAGCCAGGGGAATCCACGTGGTGAGAAGACAGAAGGCAATAAAATCTGGCAGGTGGTAGAGCAATAAGCAAGCAAGAGGCAGGAAATAGAGAAAAAGAGGTTAGACTAATGTTATTGGGTAGAGGCAGGAGCACTAGCAGCAGAAACAAAGAATAGTTGAATCATCTTAACTGCAAGACTCTGGAGCTCTGAAGGCTAAACCTCAAGCATCCATTGGCAAAGCAGGTGGTACCAACTTTAATTAAGAAGTAAGCATGAAAAGGAAATCACAAACAAGATGAAAAGACAACCCTCAGAATGGGAGAAAATATTTGCAAATGAAGCAACTGACAGAGGATTAATCTCCAAAATGTACAAGCAGCTCATGCAGCTCAATATCAAAAAAACAAACAACCCAATCCAAAAATGCGCAGAAGCCCTAAACAGACATTTCTCCAAAGAAGACGTACAGATCGCCAACAAACACATGAAAGAATGCTCAGCATCACTAATCATTAGAGAAATGCAAATCAAAACTACAATGAGATATCATCTCACACCAGTCAGAATGGCCATCATCAAAAAATCTACAAACAATAAATGCTGGAGAGGGTGTGGAGAAAAGGGAACCCTCTTGCATTCTTGGTGGGAATGTAAATTGATACAGCCACTGTGGAGAACAGTATGGAGGTTCCTTAAAAAACTACAAATAGCACTACCATATGACCCAGCAATACCACTACTGGGCATAAACCCTGAGAAAACCATAATTCAGAAAGAGTCATGTACCAAAATGTTCATTGCAGCTCTATTTACAATAGCCAGGACATGGAAGCAACCTAGGTGTCCATCGACAGATGGATGGATAAAGAAGATGTGGCACATATATACAATGGAATATTACTCAGCCACAAAAAGAGACGAAACTGAGTTATTTGTAGTGAGGTGGATGGACCTAGCATCTGTCATACAGAGTGAAGTAAGTCAGAAAGAGAAAAACAAATACCGTACGCTAACACATATATATGGAATCTAAAAAAAAAAAAAAAATGGTCATGAAGAACTAGGGTTAAGACAGGAATAAAGATACAGACCTACTAGAGAATGCACTTGAGGATATGGGGAGGGGGAAGGGTAAGCTGTGACAAAGTGAGAGAGTGGCATGGACATATATACACTACCAAAAGTAAAATAGATAGCTAGTGGGAAGCAGCCGCACAGCACAGGGATATCAGCTCGGTGCTTTGTGACCACCTAGAGGGGTGGGATAGGGAGGGTCGGAGGGAGGCAGATGGAAGAGGGAAGAGATATGGGAACATATGTGTATGTATAACTGATTCTCTTTGTTATAAAGCAGAAACTAACACACCATTCTAAAGCAATTATACTCCAATAAAAATGTTAAAAAAAAAAAGTAACCATGAGGTGTGATTACCATACTCAGTATTTCTACAGAAATAAAAACCTCATATAGTCTTTCTCCCATAGTAGGCCCAAACACTTAAGAGAAACAGATCTTTGAATAAAAGTTACATCACATGGGAAAATGGGTCTCCTAAATAGGATAAACTTTTCTTTACAATTAATTACATCCACAAAACTTCTATTTGTACAAATAATCTTTGGCCAGAATATTGACAAATTATCAGGATTTCTTAAGTGTTCTTGTCTTTAGATTCAAAGAAATTGGGTAACAAAGGACCCATGAGGTCAAGTGGTAACCGTAATTCTGAATATGGAATCATCTTATTCAATTCCTTTTCCCTTCAGGGGAAAGAAAGACCCCAAATGGTCCTAGGCATTTTTGCTTGGTGAGTAGTATATCTCAGTGAAAATGGCTAGAAAGCAAATTTATTCTCTTTCATGGTAAAATCAATATTCCGTTTAAAAAAATAAACTTCATGACTGTGGAACAATGTTCCTCAAAGTCAGCATCAGGGAGGAAGAGATACACGTAGGATTACTGTTTCACATGGGGGTACACCCTGAGAGAAGTGGGATGTTGGAAGGAAGAAGCCCATTTTCTTCGTGGGATTCACTGTAAACCATCCAAATGTTTTTCTCTTTTTCGTCTTTCATGGTATCAAATAGAGTTGGGTTATGCCACATTTCTCATCTTCTATCTTTAAATAAACAAATTGTCACAGTTTCACAACCTGGCCCAACCCTTACTATCTTTAATAGGAGAAAGTGAGGCCCTGCATACTTAGGACTGGGTTTCAAGCAGGTAAGAGAACACTAGAGCTCCTATTTTATCCTAATAGCATCTTTCTTTCTTTTTGAGCCCTAACTACAGTACGGCTAGAATGGTTTCTTCTTATCTTTATATTCCTTGGTTTCTCTCATTAATCACCAATTAACTGACAGGCACCTGTTTTCTGCAATCTGTAAGACTCTTAAGAAAAAGGGTGAAAACAAAGGTTCAAACCATTTTAGGATATAGAGGAAGGAAACTAATGGCTGTTTGCTTTCACTTTCTAAGTAATGTAGGAGGCAAAGTTAACCACACAGAAATAAAAAGTTGGGATAGAAATGGGTAGTAAAGTTTGGAATTGCTACTGTGAAAATATGGCAGGGAATCAACTACAGTTGAATAAGAAAATTGCAATAAGGGTCCAAGAGGTGATGGATAGCATGTCTTATTACAGTGATTTGTACAGTTTTTTCCTCAAGTCATGGCCAAATGTCCTTTGGCAGAAGTCCGTGTTTGAGGATGGGAAAATTTACATGTTTATTTTCAGTAACCTTGAACTGAAGTTTACATTTCCTTCAATTGTGATTATAGGCCACAAACCACATTAGTATTAGTAGTTCTTGTAACATTTTACCCAATTGAAATATTAGATATTTTCATATCATATTAGAGTTATAGTATCTCAAAGTATCATCTATTATAATCCAATGGTATTGCTTTTTATTTAATGTGTTATTACAGAAGAACACATATTGCAATTTCAATTTTTTTAATAATTATATTTCAATATAATTGGTTTCCTGTGTATTCTATAACTTTTTTAAGACTTTAAAGTACTTTTAGAAGGGTTCTGTGCTGTTCATAGGCTTCATAAAGTTACCAAAGGCATTCATGTCATGTAAAAAGTTAAGCATGCCTGTTTTTTGCTGTGTCAATATTTGTCACATGTTATATAACACTTAAGACTGAAAGAAATAGGATAAAATTGGAATGAAATATTGTTATTGAAATGGGCAGAAAATATAAGCAATTACCTAGGTTCAGCAGCTAATATGAGATGCTGCTTTTTATGTCAAAATTTTAATATTATGACTTAAGTGGTATTTTTCTTTTACAAATGCCTAGGACTTTCTGTTACAGTCAATTAAACCTGTCTCATTAATCTTCTCTAATCTTCAGTTAGAATGCACACATAATGTAGCATTGATATTTTAACATTGTATGTCCAACAGCATGACTTAAGGCTGATGAAGGCTTTCTATATAGGTCCTTTATTTGCTGAATATCCATGGCTGCCATTTACAAGTCTGTGGTTGCTTGCATCAGGGATTTTTGCAGGTTAATATTGATTGCCTATCTTTGACTTGTTACTGATTGATAAATCATTTCTTAAATGAGGTGACTGAAGAAGGCTGACAATTTAGCTTCAAAGCAAGGATTACAATTCTGTAATGGATATCTGCTCCTTCCGGCATTCACCACATCAATGCACCTCCCCCATCATTTTTGTAGGAAAGCAATTAACCTTCTATTTTGTCAAAATATTCCCCCTACTCTTAATTCTTATGATTCACTTGGGACTGGTCCTTTCCCCAGATTCTGGGGTGAGCATGTAACTCAGGCCAATCAGAGCATTCTGTTCTTTTTTGCACAGTGATTGTCATAGACAGAGGCATAAGTGATTGAGGCAAATAAGACTCATTTTGAGGGACATTCATTGGAACTATTGGGGAAAAAAATGGGGCTGTTGAGAGCGTGCATTAAGCCTGGAGCAGCTGGCAGCCATCTTTCCACTATGACAGCAGAGTCTGAAACAGAATGGAAGCTATAGAGAAAAGCATTCCTTGGGAATGTAAGAGCCATAGTCATTCTGGTGACCTAATTAGAGCCTTGGATCTAGCTGTGCCTAAAGTCAGCATGTGGGTTTTCATTTCTGTGCACCTATCTATGTGAATCTATATTCAGCAAGTCACTTTGAGGCTCAGTTGCTTGGAACAAAAAGTGTCTGGACTAACATAGATGTTTTTGCTAAATTCCAAATTCTAATTAGTCTGGAAAGTTCTTATTAACTATGAAATACTTATTAGTGATGCATGAATTAGTCAAAATAAGAATAGCAACAAAGGACCATTATTTCATACTTTAAAAAAATCTTGCTTTAAATTAAACCAGGACCAAGTATGGAAGGAATAAAACAAGTGGGATATTTCAGGTGATCAATAAATTGTATGAGTTAATTATTTGAGGGGATTCTGCATTTATCATCCAAGATGCCATAATTTATAAACTGGCATGCTTTGAGCATTTGCACACTTTGAAGTCAGGGAATCTAATCAATCTTCCTCCTAGATTTGTATTCCTATAGAAATGATGGCCTGTTCTAGGGCAGGCAGTATCACCTGGCCTATTGTACTGAAGAATAAATGAGTAAGAGTCTTGATTACCTTACAAATAAATCTGGTTAACAGTTATATTAATTAAAATGCCTGGTTCTGCGGCTATTCTGAACTATTTATACGTGATTTAATTCATATCAGCAGCTAATTTGTATTTAATGCAAACTAATGGGTTTTATGTAAATGGAGCATGTGGCAGTCTATTTAAAAAACAAATTATCTCTAGTTTCATTTGAGTTATTTTAATTAAATTTAGAGTGTGTGTGTGGTGGGGGGCTGAAGGGGAAAGGGATGTGTTATATATGAAGTGATGATTAAATCCAGTTTAAGTCTACAGAATAAGAAACAAGTAATTTTCTCAACAGACACATTGGCCCTTTCATAAAGTTTCAAGAAGTCAAGAGGGTTAGTATACAGAAAAGCCTCTAAGATTCTAGATGGCATAACTATCTTAAGATCATGCTTTTACATTATAAACTACAAGTACTTATAAGTGCTTGTGGAAATACATCTCTTTAAAGATTTTTTAATTTGCCTGGAAATTATTTTATGACTTAAGTACTCATAATAAGTATCTATGTGCATTTTTTTCCCTTTCTTTGATTTGGAAATTTTGAAACCATCCTTTAAATTGGTTAACTAATGTTTCTTTACTTGGTTTTTTGTCAATAGCTTAAACCTATGGAATCATTTTTAACTGTAATAAAGCTTTCCCCAACCTGTAGTTCATTTTTTGCTCATTCATCCTTGATCTTTTTATTTCTTTCAAAGGGCAATTTTTTCTCTCTTATTTCCTTAATTTTGATATGTACTCTGGAGCTAAAGAGGATTTTGGCATAGTTTCTGCTATTTAGTCCTAGTGTAGAACCATCTCTCAGCTTGTGCAATTTGGTTAACTTTGAAGTTGCTACACTTCCCGTTCTTTTTCTTGCATCATGATAACTTTTTTATGTTTCTCTTTCCAGCCAGATCATACTTTTTTTAAGAACAAGAACTAATTTTTTCATTTCCACACAATGCATGTGATTTTGTTGCATGTAGTAAGTGTTCAGTGAGTGTTTCTTGAATATATCCTTTAAAAAGAATCATTCAAACCACTGAATGGCAAGTCTTCCAAAGTCTCCACTTTCAACAAAAAGCAAAATATAACTCTCCTCCTTCTGATGCTATTCGTTACAGGATAAAAACAAAACTCAACAATCTAGTTTTCCAGACCTAATGCCCCACATTATCTCAAAAATTCACAAACCATTATCTCTAAGAAGTTGTACTCGTGTAACAGTAGCAATGAAGGATCACCTGCTGGTTTCTGGAATTGGGAAGGCCTCCAAGGGGAGGCAATGATTGATCTCAGGCTTAAAGGAATTTTCTAGGGATACAGGGGAAATAATGGGTTTCCATGATGCAGAACAGCACATGTATTCCTCACGTAATATGGTACAGCATTGATCCTAAAGAACACTCTGTGGCGTGGCATTGAACTCTTTCCTTAAGAAAATACATTAAATCATCATCTACCTTAAAACTTTTTCCAATTTTACATTTGTAAAATTTGTAGCCATTCTTTTTTTATTGTAGCCATTCTTAAGATACCCTGGATCCCCCCCTCCTCGAATATTCTAAGATTACCTAAAACTATAATGTCAAAGATTAAAATAAATTTTAGAATCGATGTATTTATCCTCAATTATAGAATATTGTCACAAGCTTGTACAGGAAAAGACGATCAATTTTTACACTTCACATTTCCTTGTCACCAGAGACAGAAAGAGCAAATCCAAACAATTGTTTGCGGATGTTAATCCTTGTCAGATTGATTAGCTGACAGCTTCTCCAATTTCACTGGTTGTCTTGGGAGCCTTGACTTTCCCACAGAGCAGATACAATGACTTCTGTTTTAATTCAACTGCCGCCAATTTGGAGCCACACACAATTCAACTCCACCAGAGGAACTTTAACAGATATAATTCGCCATATTAGAAATGAAAGAACATTCACTCGGTCAAAGTGATTGGAAATCCATTTTTCTTTTTTTACAATCCAGTTAGATTCTAACAAATTATTTAATTAATTTAATCATAACTCACTTCAAGAACATCTAACTATTCAGATGGTATAGTAAATGCTTTGTTCGGTACTGTGAAGTAACAGATGCACCAGAATAGGGTGGTCTCATTCATTCTTCAAAAGCAGACAGACAGTGGAAAGCTGGTATGGTGTATAGGAGCCACCTCATTTCAAAGTGCATATGCAAATTGTAGTTTATACAAAAGATACCTCAAAGGATGTGGTTCAAGGAAGAGGCGGGAGGGTGAGAAAATGTACTTCAGAGAACATATTGCTATATCCTTTTTCTAAAGCAAAAAGTAAGTTACTAAGATAGCATTATTTGTGTAGTTGCCAAATCCCTCTTCTCCTACCCCCCCTCCCTTTCAGGCCTTCCTCCTCTCTCAATTTAGCTACATTAGCTGTCTACATTGATTCAATTGACAGGTGATTTATCAGGCGAGCATTTCGTCTCCTTACAAAGGCAAAACATGCCCTGTTCCTGGGTGCTACAAGGGGGAACAGACAAATATTCCTTTGATGCTACAAGGACACCAGACTGATAAAATTTGCTCCTGCATTGAACTTGACATGGAGGTAGAGTGCTTTAACTTTTAAAAGTCTGTTCTGTAACTCTCAGCATAACTGATGACCCTCGCTGATATGCATGTTTCAAATGCAGATATACCTCTTTTTTTTTTCCCTTTGATTCTAGGTCCAAAATTTTCACCTTCTACACACATACACCCTGCTGTCTCAAACTGACAAAACCTTTTTACTTGCTGAGTCACTCAGTCCATCCAGCTATTTATTCATCTACCTATCCACATGCAGTGGGATGGAAAAATATTGCTATTCAAACCAAAGTCACCTGCATTTGCTGAGTGGGATGATTTATAATTTAGAGAAGATTCTTTGTTTAGAAAAGTACTATAGTGCTTATTCCCCTTACTTGAGTGGGACAGATAAGAAGAAGATGCATAAGAAAATGAGAAGAAGCTGGAGTTTTTCAAAGGCACTTCAGGAATTAAGGAAGGAAATAGCAGCACGCCACTTCACAGGTGAGTGATTTGTGCAGTAGTAGCACAGAGCCCTGCATTCAGAAGGGTGCCATGCTTGGTTTAATGTTCTACTGTCACTATCTTGAAATCCTAAATAATGTTTGAACAAGGGACTTGCATTTTTTATAACGTTGGAACTGCAAATTATGTAGTCAGTCCTGGAGAGCAACACTCCATTTTCTTTAATTTAGCCCAAATCTTGAGTTAAATATAATGAAGTATTGTCAATCAAGTGTCTTAGGTTTATTTCCAGGTGTGAACCATTATACCAAATATTGTGTAAAGCCATTTAATAGCAGTAATGACTCCGTATCCTATAGCCCTGAGTTTTTGGATGCTAGGGATGCTTTATTCCATAGGCTTGAGGTTAATTTACAAAATTAGCATTTATTTAATTAGATTAAAACTTTTTTGCCATTCTTTTATGAGTGTGTGTCCTGTGCTTTTTCTAGGAAACTGATTTTCATAATGAGGGTTCTTAGGGCATGGGCTAATGTAACACAGACTACCTTAAACCTCAGCTTTATTTTTTAATTTATTTTTTAAAGCTGAATGTTCCCTTTGGGCGAATATGAAGGAGGCTTGCGTAGGCACGACTGTAGTAACCTTGTGGAAGTTTACCTCTCTGCCTTTAGGCTGAGAAAGTTAGTCTTTAAATATAAGGCCCTGAATGCCAGATATTCTCCTTCACCAGATTTTCTTAAAAATAAGCAATAAAATTTGTCAAATCCTGGCTAATGGGAGCAGAGGGGAAAGGCCTGTTGGAGGTTTTGAGGATAGGTTTTCTTTAGAGAGGAAACACATCCATACTGCTTGCCTTTGGATATGGTTGCATGAACACATGGTGCAAAGAGCTACAGCAGACATCTTGTGACAATGCAGGAAAAACCAGAAAAATGGAAAAGAGGAAAGATGGGGAGCACGTGGGACATGGTTATTGCTGACTTAACCAACACAGAAAACACCTGCCTCCAGAACTCATAAATTTAAGCCAGCGGTTCTCAAAATGTGGTCCTTGAACCAGCAATGTCAGTAATACCAGGAAATTTGTTAGAAAGGAGAATTCCCGCACCCCCCCCCCAAATTTGCTGAATTAGAAACACTGGGTATGGGACCAAGCATTCGTTGTTTTAACAAGCCCTCTTGGTAATTCTGATGCACATTAAAGTTCAAGAACTACTGCTTTAAGTTACATTTTGTCAGCTACTAACGAGAGTCACCATGCTGGACATTTTGTCAGCTATTCTTTTCACTGTAATTCATATAATCTCAATTTTATCATGAGAGATTGAGACACTGTAAAATTATTATTTTTAAAAGATTGTATTTTCTTCTAATATTAGTTTTTGGCAACACACAGATTCCAGCAGTTAGAACTGAACTTAGTATTTAGTTAACAAAAATAGTTTAAGAACTTATGCCCCGTGTTCACTATAGCATTAATTACAAAGGCCAAGATATGGAAGCAACCTAAGTGTCCATCAGTGGATGAATGGATTAAAATGATGTGTTATATATATCCAATCAAATACTATTCAGTCATAAAAAAAGAATGAACTCTTGTCATTTGCAATAGCACAGATGGACCTGAAGGGCATTATGCTAAGTGAAATAAGTCAGACAGAGAAACACAAACACTGTATGATCTCACTTGTACTGCAGAAGCTTAAAAACAAACCAACCAAGCTCATAGATACAGAATAGATTGGTGGGTTCCAGAGTGGAGGAAAGTGGGGGTGGGTAAAGTGGTGTCAAAAGGTGCAAACTTCCAGGGCTTCCCTGGTGGTGCAGTGGTTAAGAATCTGCCTGTCAATGCAGGGGTTGCGGGTTCAAGCCCTGGTCTGGGAAGATCCCACATCCTGCGGAGCAACTAAGCCTGTGCGCCACAACTACTGAGTCTGCGCTCTAGAGCCCGCGAGCCACAACTACT
Organism: Phocoena phocoena; assembly: GCF_963924675.1. Lineage (NCBI taxonomy): Eukaryota > Metazoa > Chordata > Mammalia > Artiodactyla > Phocoenidae > Phocoena > Phocoena phocoena. The sequence goes on along the minus strand of NC_089221.1, from coordinate 87,528,477 downwards.
GTGCCCACATGTCACAACTACTGAAGCCTGCACCCCGTGCTCTGCAACAAGAGAAGCCACTGCAAGGAGAAGCCCGCGCATCACAAAGAAGAGTACCCTCGCTCACTGCAGCTAGAGAAAGCCCACGCAAAGCAACGAAGACCCAATGCAGTCATAAATAAATAAATAAATAAAAGTACATACAAAACCATATAATAATTTTTTAAAAAGGTGCAAACTTCCAGTTATAAATAAGTCGTGTGGATGTAATGTCCAGCATGGTGACTCTAGTTAATAATACTGTACAGCATATTTAAAAGTTGCTAAGTGAGTAAATCTCAAAAGTCCTCATCACAGAAGAAAAAAAAAATTGTAACTATATATGGTAAGGGATGGTAACGAGACTTATTGTGCAGATCATTTTGCAGTGTATACAAATATCGAATCTTTATGCTGTACACCTGAAACTAATATGATGTTCTAAGTCAATTATACCTCAATTGAAAAAAGAAAGCTTGTCACTTTGCTGGTAACATCCATCTGTGAGAATCATCAACATCAGATATGAAGTTGATTTGATATATTATTATTTGTCTTGTTTTCAAAATTGTTAGTTACATCTTTGCTGCTACTTGAGGATTATTTTTTATCTCAATGGGAAAAATCAGAATAAATAGAAATATTAGTTGTAACAATGTATGAAATTTGATATGAGCAATCTCTTTGTACACCAATAAAACCATCATTAGATCTGGACGTAACATTCCTGAACTGACTCTAACAGTAGTTTGTCACTTCCCAGTATCACTCACACATTCTTGCTTAGTATCTTTGCATACTCTGCTTCAACCATAGCTCAACCTATGTCTTCTATGTAAGATTCTCTTACATAGACCTCTGCCTACAGAAGTCTTCAAAGTAGAGACATGTACACTCTAGATATTTTCAAGATGATAAACTGAGGCATGGGAAGAACTAGTAAAAATTTTTTTTTTATCCACTAAAAGGAAACAAATCTTTACTAATAATGTAAACATATGGATCAACACTCATATACAAGTGGTCAATTTTCCAGTACATCATATATCATATACAATTTGAGAGCTATCTTGAAGAAAGAATGAAAGTGACACATTGGATAGAGGGGAACAGCAGAATCTCATTTTTTAATTTATATTTTTCGCTGTCAGCATAATGTTATTAATGCAGTTTATTTGTGTTAGACTTTGTGGAGTTATTGACTATATTACCATTTTAACTACATGAGCTTTCACAAATTAAGGTAGTAAGATAATCCTAAAAAGAAGTTGCAGGTTGAACAATCATAAATAATGTAAATATTGGTGAAAAAAGTGATGTTGGTTCTTTCCATTTTATTCATGGGCATTTTGTCAGGCTTGCTACAAGATAAAAACAAGTATGTTCTAATATGGCACAATGAGAAGTTACCAAGTATTTATTAAAATAATCAATATTAGTTGGAATATGGATTTATAATAACTATTTTTAGTGATGGCCCTTACTCTAAACTGATATTTGCCTATAGATATCAGCTAATGATAGTTATATCTAGCTCTATAACCATCTATTATGCACACTACACACACAGTGCTATTTTATTTTTTACTTGTTTCTAAAATTTTTTGGTGCTCCTGATTTTATTCTAATTTATTTATTTATTTTGTAACTGATAGAGGGTATTTAGTCAAAAAAGTGTGTAGGCTCTTGACTCATAGAATGAGGTAAAAATTCCTTGCTTTTCATACTCGGGCTTTTGGCATCTGAGCCCAAACTGCTTTTCAGTCATAATTTGCCTTTACTCTTCCCTCACACTTTGTATGCTTCTGCTGCAGGGAAGGAGCTGTTTGCTTTTCTCCATGTCCAACTCTACACCCTTTCTCAAACTAATCTCAGCCAGGAGTCATTTCACCTTCTCTGAATCATCATAATGAAAGTTGATACTTCATAGCCTTTTGAGTTCTCTGAGGGCAGAATTCATCATCTGATTCATTTTACATCCCCTGTAATGCACAGGATATGCATTCCAAGAAAATGTGTTAGAAGGAAGGAAGACAGGAAAGAAGAAATATCAACTGTGTGAGCAAAAAAATAGTCCTTCACCTTTCCTGTCTGAAGGTTCAGGCTGATGGGGAGTTACCAAGCTATTCAAATTAATTCCTTTCATTATCTCATTTTGAAAGTGTACTTCTTTTTACACAATGTTTCATGACTAGAGCAAGTTTAAAATATTACTGGGCTGCTGTCTTTCTGTCATGTAGTGACATGTGAAATATTACTTTATTTATAAGGCTGTCCCCATATGACAGAAACTACTGAACTACAGCCAACACAAAAGCCTTAGAGGCAGGAGTATGTGGGGTGTGGACTTTTTACACCATCTGACCTAGGTGACAGTCCCAGCCCTGTTGCTTACTCAGTGTGCACATGCTATCATTCTCTACTCTTTGTTCTCTAAAGATCTCATCTTTTTTTTTTTTTTTTTTTTGCGGTACGCGGGCCTCTCACTGTTGTGGCCTCTCCCGTTGCGGAGCACAGGCTCCGGACGCGCAGGCTCAGCGGCCACGGCTCACGGGCCTAGCAGCTCCGTGGCATGTGGGATCTTCCCGGACCGGGGCACAAACCCCTGTCTCCTGCATTGGCAGGCGGACTCTCAACCACTGCGCCACCAGGGAAGCCCCTAAATCCTTTTCCATAATCAAAGTTACTAATCCTACAGCTTAAGTCTCCTCTAATATTCACCAGATTGACCATTTAACATTCTGGGAAGTAGAAGAAAAAGTTTACATACTTGCAGACAATAGGAGTTATAGTCAAAAGAGAACAAAAAAAATAAGGGAATAGTATCAAATAAATAATAAAAGAAATTCCTCAGATCTGAAAGACACCAGTCCTCAGATCAAGTTTCCTTTGAATGTCCAATAAAATGAAGAAAACACACCAAGGCATATTATTGTGTAACTTCAGTACACTAGGACTAAAGAGGCATTTCTTAAAGATTCAAAATGTTGTATGAGTGGAAAACTGGTTCATTAAAAATGATAGGAAATCAAAATATCATTCATGCCTCAATGCTAACCCATACCCTAGAAATCCTTGAAACAATTCCTCTAAATTCTAAGAAAAGATGGTTTTCATCCTATAATACTATAGTCTGGCTAAATGTCAATCAATTGTGAGAGGAGTATAAACACAATCTCAAAAAGGTAAGGACTCAGTAATTTAGCTCTTATGTAATCTGCCTTAGGTAGGTTCTAGATAACGTATCTAAGAAAAATAAATGATAAACCTATACATGCACAGAAAAAGCATGCTATCCAGGAAAATGGCTACCCAATACAGGAGAATGAAAAACCGAAATTCCAAGTAACAGCTGTGTTTCATGCCCAGAAATAAGTAATCCTTCATTTTAGAGCAGGTGGTTAGAGGGCTGTGTGGAAGAACCTCAAGTTTTCTAAAGTATTCGGATATTTTGGAAAATTATTACTAAGCATTTGATAGCTTTGATGGAGCATTTGAACAAATACCAACAATAGATGCATAAACCCCAAAGAAAAATTTGAAAAACAGAAATGTATTCTAAGGAAAAAATATTGTATTGAGAAAGAAACATAAACTGCTTGGCATAGCAGTGAATAAATAATCTTTACAATAGTGTAATTATATAAAAATTGACTAATGATTTAACCAAACATAATACTGCAATGTTGGAATGCTGTGGGAAAGAAATTTGGGAATGGTGGTAGCAGGATAAGAGAATTTAAGCCTCAAATACTAAAATAGGAAGTCAAGAGTTTCTGCCCAAAATAAAGACCTACAATTTTTAAGTATTCATTTAAGATGAATACCAAAGAGGCAGTTAATAGATTAGCTGTCCAGGGAGCCATTAGGGGAGAGAATTCTGGAATTGATAGTCTGGAGTAGGCTTCCTCCTTTTCTCCCTCTTTTCCCCCTACTCCCCACTTGCAACCTACATGCTTTCCTGAGGTCATCAGGCAACTCCATATGCCTGAAGTACCTCTGCATGAGAACTTTGGCTTTGTTGAAGTTTGCAGTATTAGGTTCTCTTCTATTTGAACCTAATAGTGATATGACCAGTGGGGTTGGAGACCAGGGATGATACGCTGAGGGCAGCAGATCACAGGAAAATCTTTGCTTAAGCCATTGTGGACCCAAGGGGCAGCTGGATGTTGAGCTGTGTTAGTGTACTGGATATCAAAGATTCCCAGAGGGCTGGGAGACAGCTGAGCCAGTGGGCTGAGTTTCCTCTACCCATGGAGCCATGAGAGTATGGGGAGACTGGAAAACAGATGGTTTCTTATAGAGACCTGTGTCTTTCGGATGGGGGAGGGCTATGGATGACATTTTACCTTTCAACAGCTTTAGGAGTCCCATCATTTAGGATATTACAACAATGAAATCTAAACCCAATTGAGCTTACATGGAAAAGCAGCCACCCATTTGAGGAGCCTAACAGAGGTAGAACAATCAGTTTGAAAGACCTAGGTACAAGCCTAATGAAATAGAATGCCTGAGGAGATATCTGGAGAGCTGAATTAATATAGCCATTTGGAAAAACCCAAAGGCACCACCAGCAATACTGTCAGGAAATTATAAATATGATTTGGGATTAAAAAATAGTTTGAGTCAAATCAGTACATATGATCATTGCTGATACTCAGTTTAATGTCCTTGGCAAGAGATCCCCCAAGATTCTCAGAGCAGAAACAGGTGACATACACCATTTCTGCTTACAGCTCATTGACTAGACCAGTGTCATGATCCTACTGAACTGCTGGGGGAGGGAAGTATAGATCCTGCCATGTGCCTGGAGAGAAGAAAGAAGGTCCTATGGATGAACAATGAAAGCTGCCAACTCCAACCGAGGTCAGAGAAAAGATTCAACTAAAATGCAAATGAACAGAAACCCCCAAAAGGACATATTAGTGAACAATGGATAGTAATGTAAAGATATAGATAACAATACAGAGATAGAAATATATTGATTAAGGATAGACTGGCAATACATAACACAAGTGCTAAATAAGATCATTTAAAACAGAAGAGATATTTTGTGAGAGAAAGTCTAACTACACAATTCCCTTACAAACCCTACCAGTGTGGGGTTGGAGAGGAAGGAAATAAAAATGTTCCAAAGATTTCACTCATCATGGGGAGGGAAAAATGGGGAAAAAAGAGAAGAAATCCTATTTTAAAGGTTTTATTTTATGGGAGGTGGGAGTAAAGCAAAAGAAGATGAGAATTAGAAATCATTGTGAGAGAGGCAGTGAGTTTTAGTGAGGGAATAGTTGGTAATACAATAGAATAAATAGCAATAGATTTGAATATGTGTGTTTAAGAAAGTAACGAGAGGGATCATAGCTAAAGGAAGGAAAAATATAAAATCTTCAAACTAATTGGGAGAAATTTAGAATGGACATCAATAAAATAGCTAAAATCATTCTAGGTCAGGTAGAATGAACAAAATCAGATATATTAATTACACTAAATGAGAATAGACTGAAACTATCCATTAAAAGACAGATACAGATTAGAATAGAAAGAAAACACAGGTATATGCTGTTTCCAAAGAAAACACTTAAAATCGTGATAATAATAATAAGAAGAAGAAGAAGAAGAAAAAGAGGGAGGAGGAAGAGAAGAAGAAGAAGGGGAAAACAAAGGTGGAGACAAAGAGATACCAAGTATCTGAAACCAAAAGAAAATAAAAACGGTAAACTTATTGTCTAACAAGGTGGGATTTAAAATTAATAGCACTAAAGAGGATTAAGAGTGACACCATACATGTTAAAAAATATGAATGAAGAAGACATAATAGATATAAATATATCTGAAACAAATAGTGTAGCAGCTAAAGATAAAACAAAAAGTATTAGATTTTAAGAGTGAGAAATACATAAAATTTAAAAAACTGCAAAATACTAGAAGATTTTATTAGCTTTATCTCAGCATTACACAGAAGTAGTAGGTAAGATTTGAAAGTGGCTGCTTTCTTAAGAAGCACTGGGGTTTGTGAGAGGATAGGAGAGAACTTTAGCTATATAGATATATGACTTTCAGTACTATTTTGATTTTTAAATTACAATTATACATTTGATAAACCTAAATATTAATATGAATTATGTCTGTGTAATAATCACTTCTCAGAATGACAGGAGAATTATAAGAGAATATTGCTTATGATAATGCTGCATATTCACTGGACAGTGAGTATTAAAATCCATGCCATCCTCTGAGTGGAGTGATCTGTTAACTTTTTCTTCATTTATGTTTAAATTGCAAATAAATATATAGACTTTACAAAAGAAAATAATTAAAATTATGGACATTTCATAAAAGTTTGTGTTAAGTTTATTCCAAATGAGCAATAAAGGTTAAAATCATGTTACACCTATGACAAACCATTAAGCAATTGTCTTTAAAAGAATCTCATGTCGAGAGAAAAAAAAATTTCTTTCCTTGATAAAGGAATATACAATTTCTTTTACTTTAAAACTGTCTTTTATGTTTGATTTAAATTTTCATGTCTTAGGGGAGGTTCTTAAAATCTATGTGGGCATTAATGAAATTCTAAAACTGTTTCTCATCACTGCATGCTATTTTGTCATGCTTCTTTTAAAGCAACTAACATTTCCCAGAAGTAAACCAAGTTGCTGCAAAATGATGAATTGAGAGAAGACCTAGAACATTTTTTTGGTCTTCTTGCCAGGCACATTTTAATTAAAACTTTAACAACATTCTTTTTATGAGATATATGGATGAATTCATGAGGATTTAATTTGATTCTTATTTCCCTTTATGACTTTCTCTTTCAAAATTCTTTTTTACATAATCATTTTTTAAAAATGTGATTTTTATCAAATTCAGACTGACTTAATGAGGATGTTAATTGGACTTATGTTAAATTGGAGGAAATTATCATATTCATAACACTCATTATTCCCATCAAGAACTTTCTGTATCTCTTATACAGTCAAACCTGATTTTATATTTTTTAGCAAAATTTGATACTTTTCTCTATACATTATTCAAAAATTTTTGTTTATTTAATTTCCATTTTAAGTTATCTTTTTAATTATATTTTATGAATTGTTATTGCTACTTTATTACCTATATCTTGGATTTGTCATATTAGTTTTTCTGTCCATTACCTTAATAAACTTACTTTTTAAATCTAATTTTATTTTAGTATGTTTTCTTAGGTCTTCTATATAGATCATTAACCTTAAAAAAATAATTTTGACTTTACAAAATTTCTATCTATTTCTATTTCTTGTCTTATTGCATAGGATAGAATGAGGTTAAATAGTAATTAGCACAGCAGGCATCCTTATTATACAACTTAACAATATATTATTGGAAAAGCCTCTAATGCTTGCTCATTAATGCGTAGTTGTTTGTTCATTTAAAGTAGATAGGGTAATTTTAAGAGAGTGCCCACCTATTGCTATTTTACTAAGAATCTTTCTTGGGATGGTGGTCCCAAGTTTCATCAAATATCTTTTGGATCTTTTGGGATGATCACATATTTTTTCATCTAGGGTCTATTTATGTTATGATTTATACAAAAATATTTTTGCGTTTTGGGGAAAACCTTATTTGGTTGTGGTGGATTAAGTTTTAACAAATTACTGAATTCAATTTGTAGTATTTTATTTGGCATTTTTACATATAATTTATGTTTCATTTTATAGTATTTTATTTGTGCTACCTTGTATATTTTTTTTAATACCAGGGAGAATACACAATATTTAATCCCACTATATAGTCTGAAAGAGATTATGAGGAGTGGGAATTATTCAGTGTTTAATATTCATGTGAATTCACCAGAAAATATATATGAACAAAGATATTATTTTAGGATAATTCTTTCTTAGATTATCTAGTTCTATTGTCATTGGCCTAATTAGATTTTCTAATTCTTGAAATAATTATGGGAATTCTAATTTTGTCAGAAAATCCATTAGACTAGAATGTAAAATATATCAACATAAGCTCATGGATACTAGCACTTCATAACTTTACAATGTTTCTCCAATTGTTGTTATCTCATTTCTTATTTTTATATGTTTTTTAAAGAAGATGTTTAAATTGTTATATTTATGAATGGTATATGAATATAATAGCTTTATTGTTACTAATTAGTTGCTTAAATGAATTAAGTTGCTAAAATAATTTTAAGGTTTTATGTCCTTGTTCACTTATATTTTTGTTATTAAATTCTGGACTTACTGCGTTATGGTATAAAAATGTGGTCACATGTTTTATATTCTTTGTACTCATTTAGTTTTACCTCTGTGAACAATGTCATAAATTTTAAAAACTGTTTCATATAATTGAAAAGTTGTGTATTCTCTATTTATAGGATGTATATGTACATGTATTATCAGTTAAATTTATTGTCCATATTATTTCATTTGTTTTTGTGTGTTTTTCTATATATTTTGTTTTCTTTATTTGACTGATTATATGGGTTTAAAAATTGCTATAATTACTTTAAAAATTTGCTTTTGCAAATATTAAATATCTTTTTTAAAGTAATATGATTTATTTATTATTTTTTTTTAAAGTAATATTATTTAAACCACTGACCTCTAAGAGAACATAGTTTATTCTCATATGTCTATTGGAAGTGTAATATAAAGCAAATCTCAGATGACAACTGTTGGAAAGGTAGAAAAGCCATAGTAAGTTGTAATTAATACCATCAACATTAAAACATAAATGAGATCAATTCAATCAGTGTAAATGTCCAAAAAACAAGCATTTTGAAAAAATTAGGTAAAATGCATTTAATATGAAAAATTGCAAAATTAATAACATTTTACTTGGCCCTAAAAACAATTAGTTTCTAAGTGGAAATAATTCAAATGGTGTTTATATTTTGGAATCCATTAAAATCAAAAGTCCAAATTAAAATGTAAGAGTCAAATAAAAAACTGAATTATCTTCTACATATGCTTCTACAATTTAATTTTTCTGTTCTAAAGTTACGTTAAATATTTGTTGAGGATTCAATTTTTTCTGATAAAGAACGAAAAATTTACCAATTTTCAAAAGTTTCAGAGCATATTTAAAGAGAGAGAAAAAAAATAAAGAGAGAATGATATTTAAAAGAAAGAATAATGTGAAATGTAGTGGTATACCTAATCTTTAGTATCTTAGAGTAATGAGATGGTGTTGAGAAAATTGGACAGTCACATGAAAAAGAATGAAACTGGACCACTAACTATACCATTCACAAAAGTTAACTCAAAATAGATTAAAGACTTGAACGTCAGACTTGAAACCATAAAACTGCTAGAAAAGAACATAGGAGGTAAGCTCCTTAGCATAGGTCTTGCCAATGATTTTTTTTGAATCTGACATCAAAAGTAAAAGTAACAAAAGCAAAAATAAACAGGTGAGACTATGTCAGACTAAAAAGCTTCCACACAGCAAAGGAAACCATGAACAAAATAAAAAGGCTGCCTACTGAATGGGAGAAAATATTTACAAATCATATATATGATAAGGGGTTAATATGTAAAATGTAAAAGAACTTAATCAACTCAGTAGCACAAATGCAAACAATCTGACTTAAAAATGGACAGAATATCTGAAGAGACATTTTTCTGAAGAAGGCATTACAGTTGACCAATAGGTACATGGAACAGATACTCAAAATCATTAATCACCAGGGAAATGGAAATCAAAACTACAGTGAGATATCATCTCACACCTGTTAGAATCATTATTTTCAAAAAGACAAGAAATGACAAGTGTTGGCGCAGATGTGAGGAAAATGGAACCCTTGTGCACTGTTAGTGGGAATGTACATCAGTACAGCCATGTACCATATTTAACACTACGGAGGTTCCTGTTAACATCAAAAACAAATGTACACCAGCCTTTAAAACTCCTTGAGCAGACAAAACTGGTTTAGTTATACAAGCAAAACTCAATTTAACTTATTTTGTAAGACTAACTTGACCTGGGTCATTTCTTGCTTATGTCTCTAGAAATCATAAGCAAAACTTAAACTGTTTCCCAAGGTTGATTGATATGAGGTAACCACTAACCAATTCTCTATCATTGAAGAAAATTCTCATATTACAACCAGTCACTGTGAAGAATAAAGTCACTGCTTTCTCACTATATAAGCTGCTTTATGACAATATACCCCTGTGCCTCATTCCATGTTTTGGTTTGAGAGTTTCTGGTTTGCAAACTGTATTCTTAATGTGTGCACAATAAACTTTTACTAATTATTACTTTGGTGATTCATTGGTTTTACTTCTGTTATTTCTGAACTTTTGACGTCCCTCAAAAAATAGAACTACCACATTATCCAGCAATTTCACTTCTGGGTATTTATCTAAAGGAAACAAAAATACTAAAATAACTTGAAAAGATACATGCACTCCATGTTACTGCAGCAGCATTTAAAATAGGTAAGATATGGAAACAACCTGTGCCCACTGAAGGGTGAATTGATAAAGATGTGAGACACACACACACACACACACACACACACACACACAGGAATATTATTCAGCCGTAAAAAGAGGGAAATCTTGCAATTTGCAGCAACATGGATGGATCTAAAGGGGATTATGCTCAGTGAAATAAGTTAGAGAAAAAGAAATACTGTATGACTTCTGTTACATATGGAATCTAATGCTCTCTCCCCCAGACTGAACTCATAGATGCAAAGAGCAAATTGGTGGTTGCCAGAGGCAGGGATGGGGTGGGAGAAATGGATAAACAGGGTCAAAGTTTAAAAAAAATAAAAATTTAAATGAATTTCCCTTAAATGAATTACCAAACTCCTATTCTTTGCTTTGAGACTCAAATATTTATGTGGGAGAATAAGTCAATTTTCATGGTTTAGTTAACATTATTTTTACAAGAAGGAAGTTTACTAACTTAGTGGAACAAATTCTCCCACTGGCTAAGAAAATAATTCAAAATTGCTGCATGTTATAGACATCTCTTTTAATTGCCATTTATTTTCTTAAAGTGGTATTTTAGCCATTGCCTTATTAGATTATAGTTATACAAGTCTGGATATTTACAGGATATATTGAAGGCTCAACCTGATCCATCTTGGAGGAAGAAAAAGAAATATTGGTAGAGTAACTACATAATAAGAATTCACTTTCACCATGTCCATCTTAACTCTTGTAGAGTAATGAACATCTGAAGAGCTCTTGTGTCAACTTCATAGCTCTTGCGCTTACCAACTATTTCAGTCATGCTGCATTAGTTCTGTGCCAATGTTTTGCACAGGTTAAACTGACTGCACCTAGTCAGTTATTTGCACCCCCTGGACCTTTCTCTTCCTGCCCTGGGGCTTTTTTGAATACACCGTATAGGAAGCCAGCTGGGAAGCCTGCAGAAATTGCTTGATCCCCCTGCATGCACTGCTTGGAAATGTGGGAGAGTTAAAACTCCATAGTGCAACACTTTATCAATGGGGAATAGGAGCCAACGGATTGATAAACACTTCTTTCACTTATCCCCTAGGTGGATAGTTCTAAGGTACATTTTATAAAACTCCTTAGAAAGTTCTGCTGGCAGCAAATGCTGAGTCACCCTTAGCTGTAACCAGTGATAACCATCCTTGCATTAGTGAGAGAGAGAGAGAGAGAGAGAGAGAGAGAGAGAGAGAGGAGGTGGTAGCAGAGAAAGAGAGAATAATGTTGAAAACAGAGATATACCTCATCTTCAGTATCTTAGAGTAATGAGATGACAGTTTGCATGCTCTCTGAGCTAGATCTTTCTCCCAATCGTTTTTCTACATTTTACTGGTAATTTGCTTTTCGTCTGAGTGACATTAAACTTTTTTGTTGGAAGACTGATTTAGTTGTGCCATAAAGTAAAAGCCTGCTTATTTGGTTACATTTGATGCTGACCAAATGTTCTTTTAAAAACTAATTCTCACATCTGCCAACTAAATTCTATCATACATCAAATTAAATGTTAGGACTATTTCTTGCCATCTGTATTCTGTAAACTCTTTGAATGATAATTTACCATGATTATACAGAATATATTTTTTAGATGAGAAATCTATTTTGTTTAATCGGTGATGGATTTGGATATGTTATCATGCTAATTATGAAGTTTTAGAGTTTAAAAAAAATCAAGTGTGGTTGTCACTTCTCCCTGGGCACAGAAAAAAATTACACCTTCCAACACCTTGCAGTCAGGTGAGACCATGTAATTAGGTCTGGTCAATAAAAGTGTGTTAAAATGATGTGCGCCACTACCAGGGCAATGAAATTAAAAGCCTCTTAGTGATTAGCTCGTGTCTTCCCTTCCTTCCTGTGGTTCCTGTCTTCCCTTCCTTCCTGTGGTGGTTGTGGAGATTCTGAACTGAGATGTCAGAATCACAGGATTAAAGCCCCCTGGATATATGAGTCACTGCATGGTTGACTGATGCCCTGGGAAGTAGCCTGGACTCAAATGGACTTTACATGGATGAGGAATAAACTTCTGTTGTCTTAAACTACTGAGATTTTTAGGTTATTTGTTACTTCAGCATAGAACCTTCTGACAAATACATAGAGAAATCTGCCAACTTCAGCTTTTATTTCCCAGTAGGGAGTTTATGAATGTATGTGCTATACTTATTGCTATTCAGATACTATTTTGATTGAATCTGCCTTTAAAAAAATGTGCATCTCAATGTACATATTATGATAATTTAATAATTTATCTTCATATACATTATGATATTTATCTAAAATATACTTTATACCTAATGTTTCTATTCACTTTACTGCTATCAATATGTAAGTGCATGGTGGCAATTATATTTGACCCAGAAATGTTGAACTCATCCATTTTATTTGTAACACTTGTCTTAGGACATGATTGATTGTGTGAAATGTGCTCCACCCATTGAATTTTGTTGTTATATTTTGTACTTGTCACATAGAATGCTTAACATGAAATATTTATGTCTCCAAAGGAGCCTTAAATATGCTCCTCAGCATTTGAAGTAGACAATGGTGGTAGTAAATATTTATTAATTGTAAAATATGACACCAAAATTTATGAGATGTACTACAGGCACATGGAATTTCCATACTGAATGCCAGTGTACACATTGATGTGTAATGATAGTAGGGCTGACATCTCTGAAAATGACTGTAAGCTCTTTTGAGAAAAGATTCTATAAATATATTGAAAGACATTACTTAGCCTTTTTTCCCTCTGTTTTGTTTTCTTTTTTCTCAAAATTTGGGGCATAGAGACATAAAGACTTTCTCTCCATTGTGCTCTCGTCCCTTGTGCCTACGACATCATTCACACATATATTTAACTATTATTGAGTACCTACTCTGTGCTAGGTATTGCTCTAGGTGATGAGGCAGAACATTTGAAAAACATTTTCCTGCTGTCATAGAATATTTACTTTAAAAGAGGCAATCAACAAGATAAATATATGTTATGATTTCATAGAGTAATAACTGCTACAAAGTTGATGTGTTATGGGGAATGATCAAAGAAGATGTCTCAGGGGAAGTAATACGTTTTTTCCAGTCTTCTTTTTTTCACAGTTTTATTGAGAAATAATTGACATACACTACTGTACAAGCTTAAGGTGTACAGCATGATGATTTAATGGGAAGGTGCTATTTGAACTGAGATCCTAATGATGAGATCCAATTCCTGTAAAAATGAGATCTTTATTTTGGTGTTCATGGACATCTAAATAAAACAGTGTAATAACTATCAACTGACACTGTCTGATTTAAATCCTCTATGTGGAGGTACTACCCTATACTATTACCTTTTCCTTTAGGATTAAGGAACTGAAAATGTGTTCCAGCAGTTATTCTTGGTAATAATTTCCATTTTTTTTTTTTTTTTTTTTTTTGCGGTACGCGGGCCTCTCACTGTTGTGGCCTCTCCCGTTGCGGAGCACAGGTTCCGGACGCGCAGGCTCAGTGGCCATGGCTCACGGGCCCAGCCGCTCCGCGGCATGTGGGATCTTCCCGGACCGGGGCATGAAACTGTGTGTCCTGCATTGGCAGGCGGACTCTCAACCACTGTGCCACCAGGGAAGCTCTAATTTCCAATTTTTGATGCAGGAATCATCAACTCTAGGGATCAGATCCATTTATTTTTGCATAGTTCTCCCTATCTTCCAATGAGCCTATTAATGTGTAAAGCTTTACATCTATATCACATTCAGTTTTTTTGCTAATGTTGTCATATTTATTAATATTTTTCTTAATCACTTGGAGAACTACAGTGCCTTCCATATGCTTACCCAAAACCACTGGTTCCACTTCAATTTATTTCTTACATTGTAACTAAATTAAATCCTTTAAAATGTCAATCTTATTACCATCCCTAACCCCATACACACATATCTGAGATTCTCTACTACCTTCTTCTTGCTCTTTGAATGAAGCCACCAGATCCTAGTGGGCCCTGGAAGCCCTACATGACCCTTTCAGGAATTCCTGCCTGTCTTGGTCCCTCTAGAACATATTTAGAAATTGGTTAACTTTCTTTCATGTACTGTGTCCCACCCAGCCACAAGGCCTTGCATATGATGCTCCATCTAGAAGGTTCTTAACTCATCTCATTTCCTAACAATTTCTTTACAGTTTTCACATTCTGAATTATTTTAAATGTTAGGAAACATATGTAGTAATAAAGCAAACATTATTGTTTAGACATTACTTATTGGATTAAATATTTTGTCAAATTTGTTTCTGAATTTTTAAAACATTGAATGTATTATAGAAACATTGAAAGTATAAGTTGTGTATCTATTATTTCATTGTCTTCCTTCCTAACTCCAAATCAACCACTATTTTCAATCTGATATATTCTCATTAGTGATTTTACAGCAACGAGTTCCCCTCTTTATACAATTACAGTCTTTATCTGAATTTGATAGATAAAAAGAATTTGGATAAAAGTTTAGGGAACAAAGAGTAGCAAATTATCTGAATATTTGCTTCTGAAATTTCAAATAGCAAGCAGTAAGAGTTTATACAGAGAAAGTTTTATAGAAAAATTTATCTGAATCCATCAGTTCCTATGTTTGAAGAGTGAGAGTTTGGATAGTGAGGGATCTTTGAATGTGTGTGTGTGTGTGTGTGTGTGTGTGTGTGTGTGTAAATTTGCATTTTTTTGAAATGCACATGAATGAATGAATTCATATGGTTTACATAGCTTCTGCTACTTTAGCAACATTATGTTTTCTGTAGAATTATCTATGCTGATCTATTTTATTCACTTTAATTGGTTTATATGTTTGTATGATTATGCCATAATTTAACTATGTATCCTCTCATTCTCTTCCCTGTTTTGTATTATAAGTAATGGTTCAGTGAACATTTTTCTATATTTTACTTTTGCTTAAGTGTAAGAGTTTTTCTAGGATACATACTTACGAATACAATGGCTGGGTTGAGGGCTTGAACATTGTCAGTTTTACAAGATATTGTCAAATTGCTCTCTAATGTAGATTTAACCAATTCACCCTCCACTTATAGTACATGGGAATGCACAATTCTTTACTTGCTTTCCAAAATTTGGTCATATCAACATATGCTATATGTTTTTATTTCCATTCCCGATAATTAATGAGATTGAGTATTTTTTTGTATTTTTATTAGTTAATTTTCTTTTTTTGTGAACTGCCTATTCACCTGTTTTACCCAAAGTTATATGGGGCTATTTTTCTTTTTCATATTAATTTATAGAGATGCTTTACATCTAGATATTAAAATATTGTCGTTACATGGGTTTCAAATAACTTCTCCCTATATGTCACTTTTCTTTTAACTTACTTTATGATACCTTTTTCTGAGCAGAAATTTAAAATTTTAATATAATTGAATTTAGCTGTTTTTCACTTACAGATTGCTTGTCCTGTTTCTTCTCCAGAAATCTCTCCTTACCTAAGGTTATAAGAATACTCTTATATACTGTATTCTCAAAATTTTAGAGTTTTCCATAATTATTGTGCTTTAATGTTGTATTCAGACCTGAAATTTATGTTCATATATTATGTGAAATAGGGATATATTTTTATGCTCATAAATAAACAAGTGTCTAAGCATCATCTATTAAGTAGTTTATCTTTCCCCCACTTATTTACAATATCACATCTGTCCTATATCAAGAATTCTACGCTTGATTCCATCAAAAAAATTTATTCCTGTATCAATACTCAACATATTAGAAATTTCTGTATAAAATATGTTTTGATATTTGGTAGAGTAAGTTTTCTTCTTATTCAGTAAGTTTTGCTATTCTTGGCCCTTTATTCTTTCGTAAACATTTTTGAGCTAGGTTATCAAATTGAGCAAAAACCTCTATTTGGATTTTGATGGAAATTACATTGAATCTAGAGATTAATTTGTGGAAAATTTACCTAATTTTGGTATGGGGTTTTTAGTGCATGGACATTTTTAAAGTTTTGTTTTATGTATTTAAGTCCACTGTTTAATTTTCTCCATAAATTTCTTGCACATTTTTTTAGAAACATTCCTAGGTATCTCATAGTTTTGATTACAGTTGGAGGTCATACTGTCTTTTAAAAGGTGTTTTCTAAATTTTTTTTCTGTTGTAAATAAATGTAGTTGCTCTTTATTTACTACTTATTTTTCAGATCTTCACTCACATATGTTACTTTCCAACCCCTCTGGCTTCCTCCATATATTTCCTCACTCTGGGTACCTCTTTTTCATATACTGACACAGATGCTATTTGCCTTTGTTTTTATGTTTACTTTATTAAATGTTATCCCTTCCACTAGACTTTATGTTCTAAGTTACAGAACATGTCTTTTTTTTTTTTCATCTTTATATCTCCTATGCCTAATAGTAGTGCTTTGCACATAGCAGATATCTAACTAGTACTTTTTGAGTAAGTGACTATATGAATGAATGGTTGGGTTAGTAGTATCATTTTTTTAAAGCAAATTATTAATTATGCTTAGATCCTCAGAGTATGAGAGAGATTAAAGGATGTTTCTCTTCAGACATAATAGTTCAGCTCACACTGGAGACAAATCAATCAATGCTAGCAGTTTTTAAAAGACTGGAAATGATCACCATTTAAGACTTGAAATTATGTTTTTACTCTCTCCTGTCTGCTGATCATAACAACCCTCTTCAAATAAAACATGAAATAAAGAATTGCAGGGCTTCCCTGGTGGCGCAGGGGTTGAGAGTCTGCCTGCCGATGCAGGGGACATGGGTTCGTGTCCCGTACCGCAAAAAAAAAAAAAAAGAATTGCATAGAAGAGGAGAGAAATAAATGTTGTTCATCATTTTAAGTGTCCTTTAATAGTAAAATGCTGTGGAGTATTTATGTAAATCAGAATGAATAACAAATGAAATTGTTATGATGAAGACTACTAAAAGGAAGGCTCAAGGAATTAATTGTAAACAAAGTACAGCTCTTCACAATGCAACATTTCTTAGCTGGGTTGCAGCTTTATGAACTATAAGGAAAACAGTTTAAATTTAATTTTATACTGATATAGTAACTAAAGTTTTAACAACACTTCTTCCAATTTAGAGTACAAAGGAAGAGGAGCACATTAACTGTTGTCAAGATATTTGTTTACTTTTTCATCTATAGGTTTTCCAAGCAGGAGGAGATTTTGATCTTAGAAATGACCTTTTTTCCTAACCAAATCTTCTGTTAACAGCACATGAAGGGGAGTAGAATTTCTCCCCAAAATATGTCGCCTTGGTATAGGATTATTTTAGGCTGATCATTTTTAAGAAATAGCAGGCAATGGAAAAGCTCTGAAAACCAGAGCTCTTTGTAAGAGACATTTACTTTTATATGGGAAATCTCCATTTGTAAGAATGCCTTCCTCTCAGGACCAGGAAGGGGAATATACTGAAACTCTAGAAACTCCTATCAGTGGAGAAGGCTTAGACTTAAATCTGTGGAAAACTATACCTTTGTTTACTGTGCTTTGCCTGATAACCTTCCTCCCCACCCACAAACATTTTTTGTCTTTAGCTGGAGAAGGTATTTTAGGTAGTGGCCTGAGCTATTTCCAGGAGTTACACGGTTTTCCTGGGTATCTCCCATGTATACAGGAGGTTATATGTTATTAAACTTCTATTTGTTTTTCTCCAGTTAAACTGTTTTTAATAACATGATGGGGGGGCAGTCTCAGCCAAGAACCTAGAAGGGTAAAGGAAAAATTATTTTTCCTCCCCAACACCCATAAAGCTAAATATTTGGCATAGATTATATTCATGAGACCAGCTATGTTTTCTGAACCATGTATTTTATTTTCTCTTTTTGTCTAGCTTATATACATTTCCTAGGAGTTTTGGAAAGGTCAAGGAATCTAGGCGAGGAAGAAGTAACTCTCACTTTCCACAGGTACCCCTGGATTCATATGCTATGGACTCTTTGCAAATGATCAATGGCATCTTTATGAAAGGTCTCATGAGAAATTCATGACCACGGCTTCAGCCAGGATCAACTATTGAATACACACTTTGTGGGACCCAATGCACCATGAAAATGTGGATCCCTTGTTTAAAAATATTAAAAGAGTTTCAGGAGGTTGACAACAGAGCATTCAACAAATTGTGGAGCCCTTTTGAGTCCCATAGTTCCCTCACTCATGAAGTGGGGGCTTTTCTATCTGCTTTTATAATTCTGATATTGACATAGTGGGGTTAACTTGTGCTTCCTCTTTTTTGAATGGATGCTGATGAAGTGCAGATGAGGAATGGGTGAGCTTCCTGAAAGGGTTTCAGGGGAGCCCTAAAACATTAACTTTAACTGGTCATCAACAACATTACTCAGCAATCACTGAGAGCATGCCAGACCTTTCTGAGTAGAGGCAATAGTGACTATCAGTGGCGTAATTTCTGTGACCTGAACCATAATTATAAAATTAATTATGAATGTATTTTAATTATATAATTTATTAATTATAAAATTCCATTTCCCCTTTGTAAAATTTTTAGCAGGAAATAACTGAAAAAAATGGACATTGTCCAGATTAAAAAGACTTTAATCTGAAAAGGTACAATGCAGGTACTATTGTAGCTGATCTCAGCTTCTCTATGCACTGGTATTTTTTTGCTTCAAACTACTTTCCTTATATTCTGGACCATATCACTATGTCACCTACTACCACTTCAGTAGGAACTGTCATATTTTTCTTTAATTGTTTCTCCCTCCCACTCACATCCCCCCACACCACCACCAAAAAAAAAAAAAGGAAAGCTCTTTTAGAACTGGGCTGCAATGTGCTAAACTATTTTGTAAAGTGCAGGGACAAAAGCAGATGCTCAAAATGGTTGTTTCTGTTGCAGGAGAGTGAGTCCCTTTGAAAAGCAGAAGATAGCTCTATGGTCCTTTGGGCCTGACTTGGGTGACAGCTAGATATGAAAAGTTTAATACAACAGGTAGAGTATGCTTGACGGAAAGAGGTTACATCATGAATCACAAGTGACTAGTTTGTTCCTGGTGATATTCCTCCTCTTAGCAGGGTGCAGGTGGAAAAATGTGTAGCTCTGAAAAGAGGAAATGACAAAAGCAGGGTAGGGCTAATCCATGTCCAGAGAGCTTGATCTATGGCATGGCTTCTGTCTCATCAGAAAAACTGAAACAGAAGCCCAATCAGTAGGATGGTTGTGTGAGGAGGCAGAGTGATGGCAGACGGGGGGACAAGAAAAGGTGGAATCAGAGAGAATAGCATGGGAGTTTTAGGCATTAAGAAGAGGGACCCTCAGAACTAGGAATATTCCATCAACATTTACAGAGCACTAGCAGGCATTGTGGAGGCAGGTGAGAAAGATACATGACATGCATAGCCTTGCCTTTAGGTGCTCTGGATCTCACAGGCAGAAAAGACACCAACAGTTTCCTTATAATAGGATAACAACAGGCTTAGAAGTATACACCGAGTAAGTGTAGCAACACAGTGGGTTGCAACACAGAAATCCTGGGATTTCAAGGACAGTGTTTATGACCAAATCTTAAAGAATGAGTGGGAGGTCATTCTAAGTAAACAGAATAGCATAAAAGATGTCAGCAAGGTGTGAATCAGCATGGTGTACCACAGAACTACAGCATTTACTAAACATTAGCTTTCCAGGCAAAGAAAGGTAGGGAATGGAGGGATTAAGTCATGGAAAGACTTGTTTGTCACACTGCTGGGCTCTGACTCCTGATATTTAAGCTATTTTTTTAAAAGGAGACTGATAAGGCAAAATCGCACTTTACGTTTAATCAAAGGTAAAGAGGGTAATCTGTAGGCAGTGAGATCTCACCAGGAGGCTACAGGAATAACCTGGTGAGAACAGCTAGAGGCCTGGACCAGAGGAGTGATGGTAGGACTGGAGAGCAAGGGGCATATCTGAAAGAGATTTAGGCGGTAAATATATGGATTGTTAACCAAACTGGTCTGTGGTTTAATGATGATCTGGAGGAGGAAGAATAAATAGCTGTACCTGAGTGTCATGGAGAAAGGCAGAGTGTGTGAATTTGAGTGGCATGCAGCACGTTACTCAGTGCAGGCTGTTATGCTGCAGTAAAAACAATTAAAACTTTCTGTGACTTAACAGCAAGTTAATTTCTTGCTCATATCCTGCATGGACTGTAAGGGATCTCTGCTCCACACAAGCACTCAGGGATTCATTTGGTACTTGCAGCCGCTGAGTCATGTCCCAACAGCAGAGGGAGGACAGTCTGGAGAAGTGTACAGAGACATGTCTCACCTCAGTCATGAAGTAATACACCTTTCGTCTGCTCACATTTCTTTGGTCAGAACTAGTGACACATCCAACTTACAAGCCTGACAAATGTAATCTTCAGCATTCCCAGAGGTAAAGAAGAACTAAATATTGATGGCAACTAGCGAATTACAGTGGAACCTAAGGTAATGCTGACCTGTTCTGGTGTGAAGTTATGTCACATAAAACAGGCTAGGCTCGGCATTAGGGAAACATTCAGAGCACTCAGTTTGTGATAACTTGCTCTGTGCCAGGTGCTGTGCTAAACCTGTACATATTAAGAGAATTCAGTAATTTAATCCTCATAACCATCCAATAATACTGACTTTCTGAATTTTAAACTTGGAAGAGAACGTTCAAAAGATTATTCTAAAACAAACCCTTTATTTTGCAGATGAAGAACTGATATCAAGAAGAATGAAATGAAAAGGTACAAACTTCCAGTTATAAAATAAATAAGTCCCGGGGAGAGAGTAGATCTTAAAAATTCTCATCACAAGGAGAAATATTTGTAATTATGTATGGTGATGGATGTTTACTGGGTTTATTATATACATAATATATAATATATACTGAAACTAATATAATGTTATATGTCAATTATACCTCAATTTAAAAAAATACAGAAAACCCCCAAAAACAAGGATGTTGACAGGCTGACAGACAAAAGTGACCATTCTATGAGCAAGAGACCCAGGCATTTTTATTTATCACAGAGACGCATACAAAAAAGGACAAAATAAGTAAGTTAACAAGAAAAAAAAAGTTAAATGATGAGATTCAGATGACATAAAGAATAAGTCACAGAGTTAGGAATCACGCTCAGAATGAACTCCAGAGTGTTTTTCCTCCATCACACTATTCCTCATGCTCCATGGTTTGAGTCCCAAAGATTATATGAAGGCTCTGTGGCATTTCACAGAGTTGGGGAAAATTACTGGTATAAACCTCTCAGTAACGAGTATAAGGACATAACTTAAATCATTACATTTTATCCAATATTGATATAATCTCTATGGTTTACTCAGGAATACATGGCTGGTCATGCAGGTTTTATAGATATCCCAAATGACAATGCATTATTTGTACTGAAAACCTCACGGTTTAGTGGAGTGAAAAAAGGGTGCAGTTTTCCCCCTATTAACCCCCAAAATGCTTATCAATGAGGCCTCTATCTTTATGATTCAGAGCTATATTTGGCACTGTCACACCAAATTCTGACTAGTATTCATGACTAGAAGGAAATATAGCATTCCTCTGGCCAATTCTCTCATGGCTTACTATGTTCATTTAACCTAAAAATTGCCACACCATGGCATTAACTAACTTCCTGATTCAAAATTCCAAACAAAACTTCAAAACAAAAATGAATTTTAATTACTAAATGCTACAGGAGATTAACTGCATTATTTAAACTGGCACTTAGGTTGAGATCCATAGTCACTGATACAAGTGGAATAAATGTAAAAGCTAGTTTACTTTTCAGTTGCAGAATTTAACAAATACTATATTAAAGTCTACAAGCAAGAAAGAGACTTAATTCACCAGTGATTTATAAAACAGTTAAGTGATATAGAAACGAGATATAAATTATGAAATTAGACAACAAAGGGATCTTATGAATGAAGAAATGTTTTTAGAAAAGCATGAGTGAAAGGTAGACGGTACTTCTCAAACTTTGGTGCTTACCTCTGAGGAGTGTTCAGAGGCTATTTAAAGGTACAGGGTTATTATAGACATGGATAAACCTTACATGACTTTTTATGATACAGAAGGAATTATAATGGTAGTGGGTCACTTAGTCTTCTCTGGGGACATGTGTCATCTCTGTCATTAATAGTAGGATATCAATGAACTCTGAGAAACAGATAGAAAAAATTTATAAATTGGATCAACACAAGTTTGTGGTTTTATCATGTCTTTGGACTTCAGAGTAAAGGACTCAAATTATCCTCCAGCAGGTAAAGAAGGAAAAGACCAAGAATTATTATCTTCCCTTGAACATGAACTGGAAAATAATGTGGATAAATGATGAAAGGTTACATTCAGTTACAAAGCTGGCAGAGCATCTAAGAACCTCCCAGTTTCATATTAGAGAACAGAGGGTTGGCCGAGCCCTAGGCAACAATACTCAAGACACCTGTTGTGATGAGGATTTTAGTCCTGTCTACTCCTACAGAATCTATGTCCTCCGTTTCTCTTGGCATATATTTGAATTGCATACTGAAACTGTGAAATAGAGAGACAGATTTAATAATCATTCCACTTAGTAAGTACAGCTGGGGAAGGTAATTAAACAGGTTTTCTCTTGCCAAAGCGATGTAGCTCAGAGTCTCGGTCACACCACTGGACTGAGATGGAAAGCTAATATTAAACAGGCCTTCTCTAGGCAGGTCCATGTCAGCATTGTTGTTCTTAGCAAGCAGAAGTTATTAAAGGGGCCTTGTCAGGGTGCCAGAGGCTTGCCAAATCTTTAGTCTTAGGAATATTGAATTTATAGGCTGAAAAATGAAAAGGAACTAGACTTATTATCATTATTATTGAGGTGGCTGGTATATAATAAAATATGCTCATTGTGAATCTTTGATATTGTCATGATATGAATAACTAGTCAAATATTGGGGACATAATTTCTCAATTTTCAAAATTTTTAGTTTTCTTTGAATTATGAAAATACACATTTAATTGATGTGAGACATAGTAGTCTAATTGTGTGGAGGTTGAATAGCCACAAAAGACTCATAGGGAGATGAAAATTGGTCTTAGTTAAGTAACAGTTTGTTAGGAAAGGGTTTTTTGCTTGTTTGAAAATGGAAAGTCAAAACAATTTAAACATTTTTCATTTAAAAATATATCAAATGTATCTCTAATTCAGTTAATAATTTTTCCTATATTTATTGTACCAGTTATATAACGTTATGTAACAAATTACCCCAAAACTTAGTGTCTTAAAATAGCAAACAACTGTATTATACCTCAAATTTTTCTGGGTCAGGAGCTTGGGTAGGACTTGGTTAGGTAATTCTTCTTCCCCACATTGTGCTGTCCTGGGTCACTTGGTGGTATTTAGCTGATGGCTGGTCTGGTGTAGAGAAGTCCAAGACAGCTGGTGCCTTGGTGAGGACAAGCAGAAGTTTGGGCCTAGCTGTACCTTTTTCCTTTTCCATGGAGTCTCAGGGTTCTTCACAGGGCCATATCAGCACATACTGATTACCCACCACTGGAGCTGAGGTATGCTACTAATTTAGTGATTGCTGATATCAATGATACATCTAATCCTAATTTCAACACGCTGTCTAAACTATAAATGTTCTTCACATATCAAACACAGAAGTTTCAATAAATATTTTTGGACACCTTACTGACATTTCAATCTTGTTCCCTGTCTGGGAAGCCATCAAAGCTAAGTGCAAGTTTTATCACCCTACCCTGTCGTTCCACTTCTAAATGGGTGTGCATGGTGGTGGTCGAGGTGGTAAGCAGAGAAGGGGCTTGGTTGGGGCAGACGTTTCAATGAATTCCCTATATTATGTGTTGTTGTTTGCTTGTTTTTTGGTGGGGTAGGGGAAGAGGGTGGGAGGATTGAAAATTTAGGCATTGAAATGGTGTATTTTTCACATTAAAATAAATTTGCTTTTATTGAAGTTTTTTTTAACTGTTTTAAAACATTTTAAAAAAGATTTCCTAATCAATATGAACTCAAATTGCATGCATCATGCTAAACATAAACATATGGGTAGCTGTGTAATATGAGATATCTACAATTTAAACTAGATGAGAACAATGCAAAAATAAACACAGAACTGGAACTGTTGCATGAATATGTAAAAATAGAGTAAAGACATAACTCTAAATCTATCACATAGACTTAAGAGGAAGTTGAGTTTCAGGGATTTTCACACAACATTAAGCATTAAAATGTATAATATATTTTTAAAAATTTAATTAGTTTACTAAATAAAATTTTTACATGGCCAAAACTTTATAAAATATATTAAATTTAAGTTATAGAGAAAAAAGTCTTTCCCTGCCCCTACTCTCTATCCACCCAGGTCTCACCTCAGCCCCACAGAGAGCTAATATCAGCAGGTTCTTTATGCATGTACAGGTAAATATGAATATGTAGTATCATTTTTCTATTTTTTTCTAAATTTAGTATTCTATACCTGCTATCTAGACCATGATACTTAACAATAAATCTGTCCATACTCACACTTTAAGTGCTTTCTCATTTTATCAGTTGCATATTATTGTATTATATGAATGCACCATAATTTAAACAGCTCCCTGTTGATCAACACTTATCTTTTTTAAAATTTTTTATCCAGTTAATAACCTAGTAGTTATATTATTTAAAACAAGGGTATATCCATGAAAAATCTTCCAGAAGTAAGATTAACTAGGTCAAACTACATATGCATTTGCAGTTTTCACAGGTATTATCAAATTGATCATCATAAAAACTAAGAATACACACTCACTCCAGAAGTGTATGAGATTGGCTTCTACACAACCTTACTGACAGTGTAAAATGAAATCTTATTCTCTTTTTCAAATCAATAGGCTAAAAAAGTAGCATTTCTGTGTCATTAGTGCATGTTTCTTTTATTATCATTGAGTTTATGCTTTGCTTTTCACATTTAAAAGAACATTTTCTTTCCTGTAAACTGTATGATCATATCCTTTCACCAAAGATCTACTGAGTTATTGTTCTTTTCCTTATTCATATTTCTTATAATATTCTTTAATATTAATATTTAGGAAACTCTATGTTAGACTTGAGACATTTTTGACCTGATTTAGCAAATAGTTTCTTCACTTTTTTGTTTTCCTTTTGACTATATTTATATATATTATTTGGCCTTACAGAAGTTCTTTACATTTATGTAGATAAATCTATCCATCTTTTCTTTAATGGTATGTTAATCTATTGTTTAAATATTAGCTTTGTTTGGAATTTATCTTGGTGTCTGGGATGAGGTATGAATACAGCTTACTTTTATCCATTTATTCCAATGCTATTAATTGAAGAATTCATCTTTTCTTCACCAATTTGATATGTTAACTTTTAGCATCTTTCAAATTTTTATATATATTTGTACAGATTTCTTGATGCTTTATTCTGGGCCATTGATCTCTCTTTATTTATGAGCCAGTACCCCATGGTTTTAATGTTGAAGTTTTACTAATATTTATTATAAACATATCATAAGTAAATTGTTATAAGGTTCATATTCTTTATTGTCTTCCTTTTTTAAGAGTTTTGCTCAAAATTTTTCTTTGTATATTTTTCTATTTAAACATTTTAATTAGTTGTGATTATGATTATTAGTTTGTCTAATTTATAATTACTATTTTTATTTAGGTTATATCAAATTTAGAGTAAATTAAGGAGAATTAAAATCTTTTTGATATTGAGCATTCCTATCCAATGACATAGTATGTTGTGACATTTGTTTACGTCTATGCCTTGTCCTTCGATGCTGCTTTAAAGTTTTCTTGAAAAAGATCCTTTTCATCTTTGTTATTGTTAGCTTTCCTGTTTAACCTTGATATTGTAAATATGTTTTTTTTCCCTTGAATTACATTTTCTAACTGTTTGTTACTTGCATATATGAAAGCTGCTGGTTTCTGTATATTAGTTTAATATCCCTTTGACTTACTGAATTTTTTGTAAGAATTTTCTAGTTTATTCTCTTGGGTTCTACAGATAAACAATCATATCTTAGAAAATAGTAAAAGTTTTACATGCTTCTTCCAAAATGCTTTACCTCTGATTTCTTCCTCAGTTTAAACTCATTGACCTGTGAGCTGAGACAGATATACTTTTACCATGAATCTATTGACTTCTTTCTCATTTGGTATTATTAGGTTGAACAATATTTGATTTCTTTTCTCACCTACAAAAATGACATTCCACATATCTCAACTAAATGTTTATCAAGTGTGGTTGCTAAATTTTTTCAAATGCTTTTTATTGTCTGTGGTGGTGATTTATATTACTTATGATAATAGATTTCCTAATTTTGAATCATCATTACATTTGTGTAATAAAACGTAGTCAGGGCTTCCCTGGTGGCGCAGTGGTTGAGTCTGCCTGCCGATGCAGGGGACACGGGTTCGTGCCCCGGTCCGGGAAGATCCCACATGCCGCAGAGCGGCTGGGCCCGTGAGCCATGGCCACTGAGCCTGCACGTCCGGAGACTGTGCTCCGCAACGGGAGAGGCCACAGCAGTGATAGGCCCGTGTAACGCAAAACAAAGAAACAAAAATGTAGTCAGTCATGGTAAAATTATCTTTTAATTTTGCTGTATTTTCTTTTTCAGTATTTTATTTAGTTTTTTTTTTTTTTTTTTTTTTTTGCAGTACGCGGGCCTCTCACTTGTTGTGGCCTCTCCCGTTGCAGAGCACAGGCTCCAGATGCGCAGGCCCAGCGGCCATGGCTCACGGGCCCAGCTGCTCCGCAGCACGTGGGATCCTCCCGGACCGGGGCACGAACCCGTGTCCCCTGCACCGGCAGGCGGACTCTCAACCACTGTGCCACCAGGGAAGCCCGATCATATGATTTTTATTCCTCAATTTGTTAATATGGTTTATCACATTGATTGATTTGCCTATATTGAAGAATGCTTGCATTCCTGGGATAAATCCCACTTGATCATGGTGTATGAACCTTTTAACGTGTTGCTGGATTCTGTTTGCTAGTATTTCATTGAGAATTTTTGCATCTATGTTCATCAGTGGTATTGGTCTGTAATTTTCTTTTTTTGTGATATCTTTATCCGGTTTTGGAATCAGGGTGATGGTGGCTTTACAGAACGAATTTGGGAGTGTTCCTCCCTTTGAAATTTTTTGAAAGAGTTTGAGAAGGATCAGTCTTAGCTCTTCCCTAAATGTTTAATAGGATTCGCCTGTGAAGCCATCTGGTCCATGACTTTTGTTTGTTGGAAGATTTTTAATCACAGTTTCAATTTCATTACTTGTAATAGGTCCATTTATATTTTCTAATTCTTCCTGGTTCAGTCTTGGAAAATTGTACCTTTCCAAGAATTTGTCCATTTTTCCATGGTTGTCCATTTTATTGGCATAGACTTGTTCATAGTAGTCTCTTATAATCCTTTGTATTTCGGTGGTGTCAGTTGTGATTTCTCCTTTTTCATTTCTAATTTTCGATTTGCACGCTCTCTCTTTTTTTCTTGATGAGTCTGGCAAAAGGTTTATCAGTTTTGTTTATCTTCTCAAAGAACCAACTTCTAGTTTTATAGATCTTTGCTATTGCTTTCTACATTTTTATTTCATTTATATCTGCTCTGATCTTTATGACTTGTTTCCTTCTACTGACTTTGGGTTTTCTTTGTTCTTCTTTCTCTAGTTGCTTTAGGTGTAAGGTTAGATTGTTTATTTGAGATTTTTCTTGTTTCTTGAGGTGAGCTTGAATTGCTATAAACTTCTCTCTTAGGAATGCGTTTGCTGTGTCCCATAGGTTTTGGGTCATTGTGTTTTCATTGCCATTTGTTTCTAGGTATTTTTTAATTTCTTCTTTGATTTCTTCAGTGATCTCTTGGTTATTAAGTAGTGCACTGTTTAGCCTCCATGTATTTGTGTTTTTTACAATTGTTTCCTGTAGTTGATTTCTAATCTCGTAGCCGGTGGTCAGAAAAGATGCTTGATATGATTTCAATTTTCTTAAATTTACCAAGGCTTGATTTGTGACCCAAGATGTGATTTATCTAGGAGAATGTTCTCTGTGCACTTGAGAAGAAAGTATATTCTGCCACTTTCAGGTGGAATGTCCTATAAATATCAATTAAATCTATCTGGTCTATTGTGCCATTTAAAGCTTGTGTTTCCTTATTTATTTTCTGTTTGGATGATCTGTCCATTGGTGTAAGTGGGGTGTTAAGGTCCCCTACTATTATTGTGTTCCTGTCGATTTCCCCTTTTATGGTTGTTAGCATTTGCCTTATGTATTGAGGTGCTCCTATGTTGGGTGCATAAATATATATATATATATATATTTTTTTTTTTTAACATCTTTATTAGAGTATAATTGCTTTAGAATGGTGTGTTAGTTTCTGCTTTATAACAAAGTGAATCAGTTATACATATACATCTGTTCCCACATCTCTTCCCTCTTGCATCTCCCTCCCTCCCACCCTCCCTATCCTACCCCTCTAGGTGGTCACAAAGCACCGAGCTGATCTCCCTGTGCTATGCGGCTGCTTCCCACTAGCTATCTATTTTATGTTTGGTAGTGTATATATGCCCATGCCACTCTCTCACTTTGTCCCAGCTACCCCTTCCCCCTCCCCATATCCTCAAGTCCATTCTCTACTAGGTCTGTGCCTTTATTCCCGTCTTGCCGCTAGGTTCTTCAAGACAACTTATTTTTTCTTAGAGTCCATATACATGTGTTAGCATACGGTATTTATTTTCCTCTTTCTGACCTACTTCACTCTGTATAACAGACTCTAGGTCCATCCACCTCACTACAAATAACTCAATTTCATTTCTTTTTATGGCTGAGTAATATTCCATTGTATATATGTCCCACATCTTCTTTATCCATTCATATGGCAATGGACACTTAGGTTGCTTCCATGTCCTGGCTATTGTAAATAGAGCTGCAATGAATATTTTGGTACATGACTCTTTCTGAATTATGGTTTTCTCAGGTATATGCCCAGTAGTGGGATTGTTGGGACGTATGGTAGTTCTATTTTTAGTTTTTTAAGGAACCTCCATACTGTTCTCCATAGTGGCTGTATCAATTTACAT
This sequence comes from Phocoena phocoena, assembly GCF_963924675.1. Taxonomy (NCBI): domain Eukaryota; kingdom Metazoa; phylum Chordata; class Mammalia; order Artiodactyla; family Phocoenidae; genus Phocoena; species Phocoena phocoena. The sequence goes on along the minus strand of NC_089221.1, from coordinate 87,498,943 downwards.
TCCCACCAACAGTGCAAGAGGGTTCCATTTTCTCCACACCCACTCCAGCATTTATTGTTTGTAGATTTTTTGATGATGGCCATTCTGACCAGTGTGAGATGATATCTCATTGTAGTTTTGATTTGCATTTCTCTAATGATTAATGATGTTGAGCATTATTTTATGTGTTTGTTGGCAATCTGTATATCTTCTTTGGAGAAATGTCTATTTAGATCTTCTGCCCATTTTTGGATTGGGTTGTTTGTTTTTTTGATATTGAGCTGCATGAGCTGCTTGTAAATTTTGGAGATTAATCCTTTGTCAGTTGATTCATTTGCAAATATTTTCTCCCATTCTGAGGGCTGTTCTTTGGTATTATTTACAGTTTCCTTTGCTGTGCAAAAGCTTTTGTGTTTCATTAGGTCCCATTTGTTTATTTTTGTTTTTATTTCCATTTCTCTAGGAGGTGGGTCAAAAAGGATCTTGCTGTGATTTATGTCACAGAGTGTTCTGTCTATGTTTTCCTCTAAGAGTTTGATAGTGTCTGGCATTACATTTAGGTCTTTAAACCATTTTGAGTTTATTTTTGTATATGGTGTTAGGGAATGTTCTAATTTTATCCTTTTACATGTACCTCTCCAGTTTTCCCAGCACCACTTATTGAAGAGGCTGTCTTTTCTCCACTTACAATTGTTATATCTTCTTCTTGGATTGATCCCTTGATCATTATGTAGTTTCCTTCTGTGTCTCCTGTAATAGTTTTTATTTTAAAGTCTAAATATTTATCTGATATGAGTATTGCTACTTCAGCTTTCTTTTGGTTTCCATTTGCATGGAATATCTTTTTCCATCCCCTCACTTTCAGTCTGTATGTGTCCCTAGGTCTGAAGTGGGTCTCTTGTAGACAGCATATATATGGGTCTTGTTTTTGTATCCATTCAGGCAGTCTGTGTCTTTTGGGTGGAGCATTTCATACATTTACATTCAAGGTTATTATCAATATGTATGTTCCTATTACCACTTTCTTAATTGTTTTTGGTGTGTTTATGTGGGTCTTTTTCTTCTCTTGTGTTTCTTGCCTAGAGAAGTTCCTTTAGCATTTGCTGTAATGCAGGTTTGGTGGTGCTGAATTTTCTTAGCTTTTGCTTGTCTGAAAAGCTTTTGATTTCTCCACTGAATCTGAATGAGACCCTTGCCGGTTAGAATAATCTTGGTTGTAGGTTTTTCTCTTTCATCACTTTAAGTGTATCCTGACAGTCCCTTCTGGCCTGCAGAATTTCTGCTGAAAAATCAGCTGATAACCTTATGGGGACTCCTTTGTATGTTAGCTTTTGTTTTTCCCTTGCTGCTTTTAATATTTTTTCTATGAATTTAATTTTTGTTAGTTTGATTAATATATGTCTTGGTGTGTTTCTCTTAGGGTTTATCCTGTATGGGACTCTCTGCACTTCCTGGACTTGGGGGACTATTTCCTTTCCCATGTTAGGCAAGTTTTCCACTGTAATCTCTTCAAATATTTTCTCAGACCCTTTGTTTTTCTCTTCCTCTTCTGGGACCCCTATGATTTGAATGTTGGTGCATTCAGTGTTGTCCCAGGGGTCTCTGAGATTGTCTTCAATTCTTTTCATTCTTTTTTCTTTATTCGGCTCTTCGGCAGTTATTTCCACCATTCGGTCTTCACGCTCACTTATTTGTTCTTCTGCCTCAGTTATTCTGTTATTGTTTCCTTCTAGTGTATTTTTCATTTCAGCTATTGTGTTGTTCATCTCTGTTTGTTTGTTCTTTAGTTCTTCTAGATCTTTTTTAAACACTTTGTATTTTCTCCGTCCATGCCTCCATTCTATTTCTGAGATTCTGGATCATCTTTACTATCATTACTCTGAATTCTTTTTCAGGTAGGTTGCCTATTTCCCCTTCATTTATTTGGTCTTGTAGGTTTTTACCTTGCTCCTTCATCTGTGACATATTTTGTCGTCTTTATTTATTTATTTAATTATTTAGATGGGTGGGATTGTGTTCCTGTCTTACTGGTTGTTTGGCCTGAGGCTTCCAGCAATGGAGTTTGTAGGCTGTTGTGTAGAGCTGGGTCCTGGGGCCAAGATGAAGACTTCTGGGAGACCTCACTCCAATGAATATTCCCTGGGGTCTGAAGTTTTCTGTTAGTCCAGTGGTTCAGACTCGGAGCTCTGACCTGACCCCTGGTTTGTGAAGCAAGATCCTGTAAGTTGCACAGGGCAGCAAAAGAAAAAAAGAAAAAGAAAAAGAAGAAAGGGAGCAGAACAATAACAAAGAATAAAAAATAAAATTAAAAACTCACAGATATGTTAGAAAGAGTAAAAAAAAAAAATTTAGATGAAACAACAACTGGAAGGTAAAACAGAACTACAATAGTAAAAAAGAGGAGAAAAAGAGAAAAAAAAAAGAAAAGGTGTTGCCTGTGGGGGGTGGGGCTTAGGCAGGGTGGGGTTTAGGTGGTGGGCAGTGCCTATGTTTAGGACCCACAGGGCTGGAAAAGGCCTTGGGTGGGGGGGGGTTGGCGTTTGGGCTTAGGTTCAGCCCAGCAGGAGGGTCCCAGGCATACCTCTGGCCTTGGAGGGTGGAGTACCAGGTCCAGAACCCCAGCAGGCTCATGGGCCCGAGTGGGTGGGGGAAACACTAGGCATGTTCCCCCCATGATCGTCTGATCCCAGAGGGCCCCTTCCGGTTGGGCTCTCTTCTTCTTCTACCCCTTCCCTCCTATGTCCCTCCTATGCCCACATGGCCAGAGGGAACCCTGAAAGTCAGGGGACCAGATCTGTAAGCCCGACAGGCTTCCTGGAGCCGAGTTCATGGGGAGAACGCCTGTAGCACCTCCCCTGATACCCCAGCCATGGATGATCTCCCGATCTGCCTCTCCTCCTCTTCCCCCCCTCCCTCCTTACTATGTCCCTAGGACCCCCAAAGCCATAGCGGGCCTCGGAGGGCAGAGGACCAGACCCAGGAGCCCAGCAGGCTTCCCAGGGCCAGAATGGGTGGAGGAAATGCCTGCCACACTTCCCCTGATCTTCCAGTCCAGGAGGGTCCCCTCCCACTGTCCACCTCTCCTTATTCCACCCCCCCATGCCCCTAGGACCCATGAGGCCAGAGGGGGCCCCGCAGAATGGAGGACCAGGCCCAGGAACCCAGAAGGATTTCCGGGGCCTGAATGGGCAGGGGAAACACCTTCTGAGCCTCCCTTGATCCTCCAGTCCCGGAGAAGCCCTCCCTCCCACCTCTCCTCTTCTCCCCCCACCTCCATCCTATGCCTCTAGGACCAATGCGGCCCAGAAGGGGCCTTGGAGGGCCAAGGACCCAGCCCGTTAGCGCTGCAGGCTTCCCGGGCCGATTGGGCAGGGGAGATGCTAGGCATGCTCCCCCCAATCCTCCGAGCCCCCAAGGGTCCCTCTAGGCATGGGAACCCCTCATCTCTCCCAGCCACCCCTCAGGGGTGCCAGTCCTGTCTGGTCTCCACTTCTCCTCCCTCCTCACTGCCCCCTCATCCTACCCAGTCACTCGGGTGTTCCTCCTGTCTCCTTGGGCGTCAAGGTCCCCCACCAGTGTCCAGAAGGCGCCCTAATTATGGGCAGACGTGAACTCCACATCCTCCCCTGACACCATCTTGACATTCAGTACGCTATAGTTTGTTTGTAAAGTACAGTCTTAATGAGACCTTAGTATCAATGTCATATTCATTTTATAAGCTTGCTTTCTTTTTTAAGCCTGAAGCAGTTTAATAGCATTTCAATAGTCTGGTTGTTGAACATTTGTTGGAATTCTCCTGTGAAGACCTTTGACTCTACTGCTCTCTAGGAGGATTAATCTTTGACCACTTTTCTTTCAATTGTTTTATGGAAATTAACCTTTTCTTCTTTTTTTTTTTTGTGATATGCGGGCCTCTCACTGTTGTGGCCTCTCCCATTGCAGAGCACAGGCTCTGTACGTGCAGGCTCAGCGGCCATGGCTCACGGGCCCAGCCACTCCGCGGCATGTGGGATCCTCCTGGACTGGGGCACGAACCTGTGTGTCCTGCATTGGCAGGTGGGCTCTCAACCACTGCACCACCTGGGAAGCCCGAAATTAACCTTTTCTGATTTTCAACATCAGTTTTGACAAATTATTTTTCTTAGGAAAATATGTTATTCATATTTCAAATTTATTTTTATAGTATCAACACAGTACTTATCAGTCACCCAATTTCTTCTAATTTTTGTGTCTTTTGTGACATTTCGTCATTTGCCTTCCTGTTATATGCTTTCTTCCAATTGATCTTGATTAGCTAGTGGCTTTTATGTTTTATTGTTGATTTTTTTTCTTCAAAGAAGCAGTTTTTGGATTTTGACCATTTTTATCTCATTAAATTCTAATTTTGTTTTTTATTAATTTGTTTTTTGTTTGTTTTTATTAATTCTTTCCTTATGCTTGCGTTCAATTTATTTCTGTACTTCTTACTATTCTAATATTACTTAATACATTCTTTTTAACTGATAAAAGTATATAAGGCTGTGCATTCTTTCTTTTTAGCTGATAAAAGTATATAAGGCTACTTATCTATATTCCATATACTCGAATATGGAGTATTTTGTATTATCTTTGCTTTTTAGAAGTTCTACAATTTTGATTAGCACTTAACTGGAATTAAGAGAGGTTTTTCCATGACCAGATTTATAGATATATACATTTACTTTTTTGTTAATTTCTAATTCATTGCCTTTTTATCACAGAATATTGTTTCTACCACCTGTGGTGGTTAATTTTATGTATCAAATTAAATAAACAATATCATTTATTGTATACCAATCACAGTATTAAACATGCTTTAAAGATTAATTGCACAGATACCTTATCAAACATTATTCTGGATATTTCTGTGGCAGTGTTTTGGATGAGATTAATATTTAAATGGGTAGATTTTGAGTAAAGAATATTGTCTTCCATAATGTGGGTGGGTCTCACCCAATAATTCAATCAGTTGAAGGCCTGAATAGAACAAAAGGACAGAAAGGTCTCCCCCAAGCAAGGGAGAATTCTCCAGCAGACTGCCCTCAGACTGTCTACAGCAGCCTGACTTAAGCCTTGAATAGAATATTGGCTCTCCTGGTTCTCTAGCCTACTGACCCACCCTGCAGATTTTGGACTTGCCAGCCTCCAAAATCATGTGAGTCAATTCCTTATAATAAATCCTATATTTTATTGCTTCTGTTTCTCTGGAGAATGCTGTTAATACACCACCCAACATTTTAGTCTAAATTTCCCTATTATCATTTTGTTTGCTGAATTTTGTGGTTGTAAGAGGAACTCATGTAGATAATATTTTCTGAATTTTTTCATGTTTAGTTTAATATCTTTGTGACATTTGCAGTTACTATAAAATTTGTAAATGGTTTCTTCATTTTTTATTATCTTATAAGTTTTCCACTGTCTTCTGGCATTAAGTATTTCTAAATAGAAATCTAAAGCCAGCCTTATTTTTCTCCCTATAAATATCTGGTTATTTTCTCTTCGTTGCTGTATAGTTAAGATCTAGTAATTTTACTAACCTATGTCTGGCTGTTGAGCACCTTACTCAGTTTGCTTTGGCATATAATGTGTCCTTTAAACATGTAAATAACTAGGGCATTGCCACTTGAGATAATTATCTGAATTTCAGTCTCCTCATCTGCATAATAGGGAAAATAATAGGACTTGCCTTAGAGGGTTGTTATGAGATTGAATTAATCTTTAAAGCATGTTTAATACTGTGATTGGTATACAATAAATGATATTGTTTATTTAATAAATTAATAAATAAAAATAAATTTCAAAAAAGTTTTCTTGATTTTATGTATTTAAATGTTATTTCAATTTTCTTCATAGAGAATTTCAATTATGTGTGTATTAGATGCTCTTTGCCTCTTTTCTAAATCAATTATTTTCTCTCTAATCCTTAAACAAAAACAATATATTGAGGTATATTTTTTAGTGTAAGTACAGAGTTCTATGAGTTTTGGCAAATGTATACAGTTGTGCAATGACAATTTTAGAACACTTCCATGAACCCCCTAACTTCTGTCCTATTGTTTGCAGTCAATTCCTGCCCTCAGGCAATCTCTGAACTATGTTGCTGTTACCAGCATTTCATCTTTTCTAGAATTTCGTATAAATGAAGTCATATAGTATGTAGGCTTTATATCTGGCTTTTTACATCTATATTGTGTGTATAATTTTTTCCCCTTGTATTACTGCATGGTATTTCATTACATTTTCTTTATTCTAATCTATGTAAATAGTTAATTTCCATTACTTTTTTGCTTACTTTACTTGTTTCTATTTCATATGTTCCTTATTGGGTTTGCTGAGGTATCTATTTTTGTGCTTCCTCAAATTTCATTTTTCTATATGTGATGTTTCTTTTTTCCTACTTATTCCTTTCTTTTTTTCCTACTTATTCCTTTCTTTTTTTCCTACTTAATCCTTTCTTCCACCTTGAAGAAAGTCCTTGTTGCATTTTTTTCTGTTGTTCCCCTATCTCTGCCCTAAGTTCTGAAATTTGTCCTTTATGAATTTCCTTCCTAGGGTGATGATTTAATTCAGTTCTCTTAATTTTAGTGATATGCTTGGCCATGCTCTCTATCCATTCTGTGGAAACATTTTCTGAAGAGTGTGCATTCATTTACTCATTCAGCCATTCAGTATTTAACGAATATATTGTGAATTTTATTTGCAGGCACTGAGGATGCAGCAGCAAGTAAAACAAAATACAATAAAAATTTGTGAAAATATTTAATATATCAGATTGTGAATTGTGTTATGCAGGAAAATACAACTCAAAGAAGACGAATAAGGAATGTCCATGTGTTGGTCAGTTTTAAATAATGTCACCTGTGACAATCACTTTCAGGAGGTGATAATTGATTAAAACTTGAAGGATCTAAGAGAGTGAGCTATATGGATATTTGGGGAAGAATATGCTCGGGAGAGAAAAGAGCCAAAAAAAACGTCTGAGAGACGACTATACCTGGAGTTTTCTTGGAAAATAAAGAAGGTCAGGGGACAGAGAGGTTTGGAAGTCAGAAGTAATGGGATGTGAGATCATATAGGGTCTTGGAGGCTTTTTAAAGTTTAGCTTTTGCTTGAGTGAGTTGGAGAGAGAGCCCTGGAGTATATGGAGTAGAAGATAAAAGAATCTGAGTTTTTTAAATCTCTTGGTTAATTTTGTGATCTTTACTACATTTTTAAAGTATTTATATATTGATTCTGTGCCACATCCTTTTATAGTATATATCACTGAATAAGTTGGATTTTCCTAAACTAGCTATTTGTAGATTGTTCCTATGGGAGTGGGGTGTGAAAAGATCTTAGGCAGCGTTCCAGACTTCATGACTTAGTCTCTCCTCCTGCTGCCATAGAGACAGACTGCTTCCTACAAATGTGGCTCCTTTGTGTGTCTTTGTGTACTCCCACAACTTCCCGTGTCTTCAATTTCTCTTAACACGCTTGGTTCAGAGGTGATGTTCTCTCCTTCTCAAGAGATATAGCTTTTGCACTTCTGAGTGAGCCCCTCACCTGCTGTTGATGCTGTCAGAGAACTGCCTGGCCATCTCACCTTGATTTCTTCCTTCATGTCTTCTAACCATCTAAACTTCTTTTGGCAGCTTTCACATGTATGATGGAGGCAACTTATTATAGCTGCATCTTTATTCTGAAAATTGAGGTTACAGGCTGGTGTTTCTTTGCCTTGTTGCTTTGGTGTGATTTTCAGGAAGACAGGGGAAACACCCTGACTTAGATAGTGTAATCATTAATTTTATGTATAAACTTGGCTAATCTATGGTGCCCTGTTGTTTGGTTAAATACCATTCTGTCGATATTGCTGTGAAGTTGTTTTCTAGATGTGATTAGCATTTAAATCAGTAGATTTTGAATAAAGCAGATTACCCTCCACAATGTGGGTTGACCTCATCCAATCAGTTGAAAGTCTTAAAAGAAAAGACTGAGGTTCTCTGCCTCCTACACTGTTGGTGGCAATGTGAGCTGGTGCAGCTGCTGTGGAAAACAGTATGGTGGTTCCTCAGAAAACTAAACATAGAATTACTATATGATTTAGCAATCCCAATCCTGGCATATATCCAGACAAAACTCTGATTAAAAAAGATACATGCACCCCTATGTTCATAGCAGCAGTATTTACAATAGCCAAGACATGGAAACAACCTAAATGTCCATCGACAGATGAATGGATAAAGATGCGGTACACATATACAATGGAATAAAAAAGAATGAAATATGCCATTTGCAGCAACATGGATTCAACTAGAGATTATCATACTAAGTGAAGTAAGTCAGAAAGAGAAAGACAAATACCATATAATATCACTTATATGTGGAATCTAAAATATAACACAAATGAACCTATCTGTGAAACAGAAACAGAATCACAGACATAGAGAACAGACTGGTGGTTGCCAAGGGGGAAGGGGTTGGGGGAGGGGTGGAGTGAGAGGATGGGGTTAGTAGATGTAAGCTTTTATACACAGAATGGATAAACAACAAGGTCCTACTGTATAGCACAGAGAACTGTATTTAATATCCTATGATAAACCATTAATGGAAAATAATATTAAAAAATATATATATATGTATAACTGAAACACTTTGTTGTACAGCAGGAATTAACACAACATTGTAAATCAACTATACTTCAATAAAAAAAGAAGACTGAGGTTCTCTGAAGAGGAAGGAATTCTGCATTCAGACTGACTTTAGACTCAAGACAGCAACATCAGCTCCTGCTGGAATGCCTAGCCTGCTGAACTACCCTGAGAATTTCAAACTTGCCAGCCCCTACAATTGTGTGGGCCATTTCCTTAAAATAAACATCACTCTCTATACGTACATACATTATATTCATTCTACTTCTCTGAGGAACCCTAATATAGGTACCCATATTTGTAATGAAAATTCAATAACTAATTTAATGCAAATATAAGGGAAGTTTTGAAGAGAGATTTCATTTAATAATATATTGTACTTATTCAGCATTTATACATTTTAGGGTTTTCAAAGGTGTATTTATTATCACACATGTAATTTCATAGGACAGTTTTTGGGAATAGTAGCTTAACATGGTGGGTAATTCTGTATTTTATTTTCATTCTTACTGTAGTATTTGAAAAGTGGTATTAGAGCAGAGAGGTCAAGGAAATAAAGTTTTACGGGGTTATCATTTGGGAAGACTATGTATTTAGGTACCAATAATTGGTAGATCACAGTGTGAAGATGGAGTTCATGTCATCTTTGAATGGAAGCAGAAGCATTCTAAATCTTTTTCCTACCCAAGAACATACCTATCATTTTGTAAGGCATTCTTTTTTTTTTTTTTTTTTTTTCTGCTGTGCGCGGGCCTCTCACTGTTGTGGCCTCTCCCGTTGTGGAGCACAGGCTCCGGACGCACAAGCCCAGCGGCCATGGCTCACGGGCGCAGCCGCTCCGCGGCATGTGGGATCCTCCCGGACCGGGGCACGAACCCGTGTCCCCTGCATTGGCAGGCGGACTCCCAACCACTGCGCCACCAGGGAAGCCCTTGTAAGGCATTCTTTAACTACAATATGCACTTGTAACCAAAAATGTATCAAAGAGATATAAATAATTACATTAAATATGATACACAGTGATGTCATATATTCTAGATCTCGATTTCAATATATCTGTTAGGCATTCTTGTCAGGGTCATTAGAGCAGGCTTAAATTTAAATCTAGGTTCAGAAAATCCCAAGGGTTGTAAGAAAAATATCTAAACCTTAATCATTAAAAATATAATAAGACTATGCATCTTTTAAATTATTGTTTTGTGTGATTTTATGTTCATATTATGAATATAGGCTTTGGCGGTATTCTAAATAAATATATAAAACTATAAACAGTAGCTTTTTAACATAGCTTGAATAACTACAACTTAATATCCAATGTGAAATATAGCACCTAACGTACCATTAACTCTATGGGAACACATTTATTCATAGCATATATGAGAAACGTATGTTTTTCAAAGGATCTGTGCAGACCAGACATTTATCAATTAGCAGAATTACCCCACAGGCTTGCTCTTTGAAAGAAAGAACACTTCCTTACATGTGTTCATAAGACACACCGATTTGTGAAGTTTCATATTCTTGAACCTATGCTATGTTTTATAACTATTGATGGACAAATTATTTGCATAAGTGTTAGGTTGCCTTACATTTTCATTGTATTTATTTATAAAATTCATGGTGGCCATAAAGACTGTATATGCTCCCCTAACGTAATGACTGACTGGTTAAGGCATTTAGACCTGAGGTTTCTGAAGGTGAACATATGTGAGTGTCACAGATTATTAGATATAGGTTTCATACTTGATTGTATGTTATAAAATCTTCAGAACCAAAAGTACTCACCAAATAGATGACATTGTATGGACTATGGCTCACCTACACCAGAAGGGCATCCTAGAAAGAGATGAAATGGAGGAAATAAGGAAATAAGCGTAAATTACCCTATCCGTGATTAGATAAATATTCAGATATTAGAGATCTGTAATATGCTGGAACAAGTTTTAAAGGGATATTTGTTTTATATGTGAGATTTGGCCAAAGATTTCTAACTTTTATTTTGTTCTTAAACCCGTATCAGAGGAATCATGTTTTATTTTTGTCAGATCTGCTCTGGATCTTATTTTAATATGTGTCCCAGGTTGTTCTTATTCCTAGATGTCATGCTCAAAACTCTTCTTGCTTCAGAGAAGATAATGTTGGTTTTTCAAAGGCGTTTATGTTTACGTATGCCAGAGGCTCTTAAACCTAGTAAATCAGAATTTACCAGTAACCATTTTAATAGTGGCAAGATGCCAGTCAAGGAGATTCTCATTTATTAGTGGAGTGGGCATACAGTTAAAAATGGGCAGAGCTAGGAGTAATGATAACCACTGGCTTATGCTTGTCTGAAAGTTCAGTTCTTAAACTATCAAATGTGTTCATTGCTTCCAATGGCAGGAAAATGATCTGTAGAATATGGGCTGCCTGTTTTATTGCTTAGTACCAGGAATGTCTATGTGACATCATGGTGTCCTCTCTGAGTTTTTCCCAGTTCTGTTCTTCAATTTGGTTCTCTTTTCTTCTGTTTAGCATCATGACACTCCCTTGCTATGCTATTAAACATCACTCTAACTTTCCTCCTATCTCTGCCATCCCTCTAACCCCCAGCAATAGCTCAGCATGTTTACTGCTTAATCACTTCATGCTCAAGAACACGTGGGCTGAACTGAATGAGGCTTGTAATCAAATGACAGAACTCTATTTGATTATCATACACAACAGCAGCCTAATATATGATTTTTCTAATTATCTCCCCTGTGGTGGACATTAGCCCCTGTTTGGTTTTCAATTATATCATCTGTATGTCTTAGTCCCCAAATATTCCTAAGGGATATACTATCAGAATAACCATGGAGAAGTTAGTCAAAATGCCAGGAAAGCAACTCCCTTTGATGACTTCCTTTTCTCTTCATGATAAGTTGGATTATTATTAGGAGAGGGGCTGAAGGAACATAGATGAATCAAATGCATTAGTTTTTCAGTTAAATAATAATTCTCAGAATTTTCCCCAGATAATAACAAGATTAAATGCCATATTAATTTCTTTTATATATTTTTCAGATATACAAGCATCATTCCTTTTCACTGAAAGATTGTTCCAAGTGAGCTTATTTTCTGCAGTCATTAAAACTGTGATTTTGGGGGGGGAAGTTTATTTTGTTAAGTGACTGTTTTAAGTACATAATTCCTGAGAATCTGAGTCAGACTATATTATAACAATATTATATTTAAAGTAATTGATGTTATTGAAAGTTTTTGAGGAACTCTTCAATTAAATGGTGGTCAATATGTATTCAGCATTTTTATAGACAATGGCATGTATCATTTTTACTATTATTTCAGTTCTTCTGAAAAATTCATAAAAGAAAGAGATTTCCTGAAAACTGTTAAATTTGGCAAAATATTAAAATTCTTTTCATTTTGTCTGTCCCCAAAGGAGATACTATGGAGTCATTTTGTTTGAGCGTCATGTTTTATGGATGATCTTAGTCAGAATCATTTATATATATATATATATATATATTTTGTGTGGTACGCGGGCCTCTCACTGTTGTGGCCTCTCCTGTTGCGGAGCACAGGCTCTGGACGCGCAGGCTCAGCGGCCATGGGTCACGGGCCCAGCCACTCTGCGGCATGTGGGATCTTCCCGGACCAGGGCACGAACCCTTGTTCCCTGCATCGGCAGTCGGACTCTCAACCACTGCGCCACCAGGGAAGCCCAGAATCATTTATATTTTGCAGTTTCTTTTCACATGTCATTAAAAGGGAGCTGCTTCCTTGCTTGCATGAATGTTTGATTTCTTTTTCTAGTTAACTAGTGATCCAAATGCAAAATCTAATGCTTAGGGTAATCATGTGAATTTATGACCATCGCTTGAATGCTGGGCTTTCAGAAATGAAATTGAATAGATCATATTTCTCTATAAATGTAGGTTTTACAGCTGAGATAGATCTAATATTGATAATCTCTTTATTTAACTGTTTCAAAATGCCATATGTGACTGAAAGCAACAGAATGGAAATAACTATGTTTACAGCAAATATAACAGGAAATGAAAGCAAGATATGCAGTAAGCTTCTCACTGAAGTGAGCATCATATTAGTGCTATAGTGCAGAGCATTAGGGGCAGCAATCAGCAGGTTGAAGGAAGGGACTGGAGTGCACTCAGAAGTAGGATGAGGAAATTAAAATGGAAAAAATATGATGGCTATTTTCAGATGCTCAGCATCTCCTAGGAGGGATAACTTGAAGACTAAATTAAAACTAACTTAAGGGCTTCCCTGGTGGCGCAGTGGTTGAGAGTCCCCCTGCCAATGCAGGGGACGCGCGTTCGTGCCCAGGTCCGGGAAGATCCCACATGCCGCAGAGCAGCTGGGCCCGTGAGCCATGGCCGCTGAGCCTGCGCGTCCGGAGCCTGTGCTCCGCAACGGCCGCAATGGGAGAGGCCACAACAGTGAGAGGCCCGCGTACCGCAAAAAAAAAAAAAAAAAAAAAATCAGAGAAAAATACCTGTTGATTTATTTCAACAATTCTGTATGGAATAAAGTACATCTACTAGGTCACATTTTTCCAGTGTCTGCCATTGTCATATCTGTATTATTGCAAAACCATACTCAAGGTACAAGAAAATTTCAATTTAGGAGACTTCCCTTATTCTAAAATGGATTCTGACTTTCACTTCTTCTTTGTCTGCATTCATGCATTTATCTCATGTGGTCTGCTCAAGTGAAATTAGTTAAAGGGAAAGTGCTATGGATGAATTGTTTGCTGAAATTCACATGTTGATGTCCTAACACCTAATGTGACTACATTTAGGAGTTAAGAGTTTTTAAGAAGTAATTAAGGGTAGGGTTCTAATCAGATGGTATTGGTGGCCTTATAAGAGGAGGAAGAGAGAGAGATTTTTCTTTTTCTCTACCATGTGAGAAGACAGTGAAAAGACTGCTGTCTGCAAGTCAACAAGAGAGCCCTTCTCATAAACTAACCATGCTGGCACCCTGATCTTAGACTTTTCAGGCTCCAGACTATAAGAAAATAAAGTTCTGTTGTTTAAACCACCCAATACATGTTATTTTGTTAAGGCAATCTGACCAGACTAAGATAGAAAACATATTCTTTCCAAACACAAATCTATGCTCAGATGACAGGACAATTATCTGTCATTTCATTTAATTTCCTAAAATGGTTGAATGTTTTAGCAGCCATGATGGTGACAGATACACACAGAGGTCTTCTGAAGACAGTATTCAGTCTGCTTTTGCTCACTATCCTGCACAGAGGGATTCTGTGGTTAAAAAGAAACTAGCAAACATAAAAGCCCTGTTTGAAATCTCAAAAATCTAGATGAGAATCAAATTAAGTTATTAAGGAAATATTAGGCCCAAAATATATAGATGCAAGAAATCTTTGAATTTTATCCTACAGAATTTTATCCTCTAGTTATTCAACTGACAACTCAAGTCCTGGAATGTCTGTTTTCATATGTGTGGGATCTAGCAGGGACCCAAATGAATGCATATATTTCTAAGGAAAAAGGCAGGGATTTCTTTGAATTAGAATTTGGAAAAAGGAGATTATTATTTACCGATGTATCCAAATAGATATATAAAGGTTAGTAGATCATCCAGGATAAGTGTAATAAAGACCAGATTTTTAATTTCCAGACTAAATTCTGGAGGTATCATAAAATTCATAATAAAGCCAATTACTATTTTTAAGCAATCCTAGATATCACAGCAAATGGACAGAGAAAAAGTGTACAAACTATATGATAGAAAAACTATATGCTTTTAAATCCTGACATAAAAGAAGAAATTTATTTTAAAATAAAAACAAGCCCTTTTAAGTTTCATCACATTAAGAGTTATTTCCCATGTTTATACACATACTCATTCATCATATATTTTAAGTACCTACTATGTACCAGTCACCTTGCCAGGGTTTAGACATGAAAAGGGTACAAAGATGGCATCCTTCCCTGCCTTTAAGATTTTCTATACACAAAAATGGCTGATAGCTCTGAGATTTGGTAAATTGGAAATTTGGACTCAAGGGAGCCACAGAGATATTGCTATGAAATTCATTCTGTTGTAGTTTTCACAACTGAGTTCTTTAAATATATAGCCTGTTATGAAAATCAGAAAGCAGATACTTCATTTAACTGAAAAAATAATATGTGATAGATTATTTTTGACTCCAATATCAAACTTAGAACGTCTCATGAAGAGAGACGTTTTCCCCCCTAAAAACACCAGTACAGAAACTATAACGTATAAGTCACTAGAGCAGGACTTTTCCAAATCAGCTACACTTCTCTGCCTCTAGAGATGATCTTTTCCTGTTGGATTCATTAATAGGTATAAACATAGAGGGAGGCTAGAAGGAATGGGGAAGCAGGACTCCCGTTCTCCTTTTCACCACTCTCTCTCTTTTGCTTCTCCTGTAGATTGGGGGAAGATTTGTTTATGTGAGCAGCACTGGAGACTAATGCATGGATTTATGTGGTTTATATGTACCATCTACTTAGACTTCAGCCTCCGACTTCTCTCCTATATATCACACAGATTCAGGCAGACCCATTAAACTTGAGTTTTCTAGTTCTTCAGTGTCCATCCAAACTTCTTATCTCATTTCAGGCCCCCACATTCCTCACTTTTGGCTTAGCTCAGTTTAGTTTCCATAATTCTCACAACAGACACAGATAAAATAAGTTACGAGCTGTTCACTGAAGAGCATTATTTTCCTGTGCTCCTTGACACATTTTTGGGGTCTGCTATTACACTGTGTGATGGGGCAATGCTCAGGGAAATTGTTAGCAGCATGATATACAGGTGCAGGATAGGCTCTGGATTGTAGTTCACAAGTTCCTTGATTGACTTGATTATTAGGCTTATCTTTTATAGATTTGGATACTAAAAAACATTTCATCATTGTAAAGTTGAAGAAAAGGGCTTGGGAAATAGATATCCTGGGTTCTGGTCTTCCCTTTGGTATTACCCATATGGTTTGGGAAAAGTCAGATCATCTTTGTGCTTCCGCATCTGTAATTAGTGCTTCTAGACTATACTAATGATAACCTGTACTTTCCTGACTCTTCTCCTTCTTCCCATTTTTCAAGAGCAGTTAGAATGAGCCAACCCTCAAAGTTTAGTTTAAGGTTTATAGCAATTTAGACTCACTCAGCACTATGTGTGGAAGTAGTCAGCTGGTATACCATTGTTCATTTTGCTCTCTAGTTGGTAAGGCATTGCTGTTACACAAATTCTTGAAGAATTTACTAGAAATAACATCTTAGATATCAAATGTAAAATAAAATATGTTAGATCTTCAGACATTATGATCTGTCTTATGGTTGACTTTAGTGTAAGTATTGGGTTGTCTTTCTTCACATAAATTATTCAGAACTCTATTTTCATTTTCACTCTTCAACTGTCTCATTCAAGTTGACAGAAATCTGTATGAATGGTCACATTGAAGATCTTTGATGGTATTTGAATCACCTTCATTTCACCTTTTTTTCTGCTTACTTCAGTATAGACATAACTGGATTCTGGGGAGACAATTTGTCCATAATTTCTATAAGCTAGCATTTACTTTATTGTTTTTCTTCCCTTGTATTAGATAATTATGAAGAATAGACCACAGTGGAGAGTTATGGTATCTTTGATATTCAAAATTTTAAACTGAGGTGACAAGAAAATTATTTTGTGTGTATATTTTAATGTTACTGCATAATTAATGCATTCTAGTGAAAAGGGAATATAAAACATGTACATTAGAACCTTCAACTAACTCTCTTATTGTGGTAAAAACCAAGCTTTCAATAATTATTTTCTTTGTAAGAGAGAAATAAAAGAAATCCAAGCATTACTACTATTGAATTATAAAACAACAAACTATCTCTTTCTCTGTGGCTTTCATCCATATCATTTACAGTGCAAATGCAATTTTTGGTTCACAAATGCTTCTATATTGAGAGCTGTGTGGAAAATAGAATGCCTAGTTCCAATTTTCTTGCCAAACAAAGAAAACAAAATCCTTCCCCATCTTCTGTATTATGTGAGTGCCAATAACGCCTCTTTGATGGTAGCTTTGTGTTGTATTGTGTTTTTGCTTTTAATTAAGATATATTGGGTAAAATAGTGCTTCATTGTATTGTACAAAATACTGAAGTATGGGCTAATTACAGCCTTCAATGGGATTCAGTATAGACCTCATGTTACTGTCTCATGCCCATTTTTTAGTGTTTAGCAAAGTGTTCTGCTGTTATATCTTCTCCTGGGATTTTCTTTTTAGCTTTTCTTCATCCAAATGAAAAGCAATGACCCCTACCTAAAATGTTAATTAAATGACTACCTCATTTGTTACAAAGTTTTTATTTAAAAGTATCCTTACATTTTGGATGCCAAAACTCAATTTTGCCCCATATGGCCCTTTTCACAACACTTGTTTTTAGAGGGCATAATTTTGACAGAAGGCAGAATTCAAAGTTAGCAGAAAGCAGGTTGGGAGCCAGACAAATATGGAAGAAATGTCACCCTCATCTTTATTTAAACCTGATTAACCCTTTTAATTTAGTCATTAAGCTTTATTGAAAATGAACCAAATACAGTTATTAGTTGTGGAAAGAGAACAGAATCAATTTAGACATTAAATTAAAGGGCAAAATCTCTAGAACTTCTAGGTAAAGATAAAATGGTAGGTTTCTCACTGCAAACTGATTACAAGGGAAAGATAATATTATCCATATTGAAATTGCAATTTACCGAGATGCCAATCTATTTCAGAATTTGCAACATTGTGATAAAACTCAAATAATACCTGGTATATATCTTTTTAGGGAACAGATTAAATAAATACTTACTAGTTGACTTGAAAAATGACTACAGGTAATATCCCATTGAGGTTTCCTTGATTCCTGAGTACGGGGTATGACTGGGTGGGAAATGGGGGCTTCAAAAGGACAATTTTATCTCCTTTTTTATTGCCTTAGTGAAATATCTTCATCTACAAATATGAGGTAAACAGTATGTTTCAGGAAAAAAGTCCATTGAAACAAAAGCAGAATTTAAATGGAATGATATCAATAACTATGAAAGGTTCTGATTTATGTTATTTCTCTGACCCTTTAGTTTCTAGATGCCTGCAATTTCTTTTGTCATGAATTTTCTGCACACATTATTAGTGTTCATACACGTATCTAATCTTTTGTTGAACTACACTGGATTAAAATGGTAATTGTAATTATTGTAATTGTCATTTTCATTCTGCATGCTAAATACAGTGGGGTGCATTAAATTACTGCCTGAAAATGTATAATGTTTAATAATGTATTTTGATAGTTGGTTTTGACAACGGCAATAATAGTGGTATGCAATTATATATGTTATGGAGTGCTTACTATGTGTGCATATATGGTATATCTCCTTAAATTCTTACAACTATCATATGGTATCATATGCATACAAGTGACTTGTTATTCTATTCCCTGATGATGGTACTATGCATCTTTCATACAATTTCACATTTAATATTTATATCATCTCCCCCTCCACTAGGAAGTAGGGATTTTAAAAATGAGGAAACTGAAGCTTTGAAACTAGTATATGGTGGTTTTCAAACCCATGCAGCTTGATTCCAGAGCCTGTGGTCTCAGCCAGTAAATAATGCTGCCTTTCTTTATGGATAATGCTTTACTTAAGAGGGTGAGACTGGTCTCATAGCTCTCTTCCTGTAGATTTCTGCAAAGTCAGCAGTGCTGCATGAAAATGCTCATATATCATTTGGCCACTCAACATGGAAGCACAATACTGCATCAGAACTTCATGTATATAAGAGGTATTTACGTCACGGTCCTTTCATAGGTTCAGTTTTAAAAGCTAAGTTAGATCAAACCCTAGGATAGCTCCTCTCTTTACTCAATTTAAAGATTATGTCTTTAATGTGGGCTTCAGGTCCTGTGTAATCTGGCTTCCTATTCTCTCCCTGACCTCATCTCCTAATACTCTTTCTTTTGGACACTGTGCTATAGCTATTTTGCCATGTTTTTTTTCCTTCAGTTTACCAAGGATGCTCTTCAACTTCAAATATACCCTTTGTCTGGAAGGCCCTCACCCCAGATATCTACATGATTAGCTCCTACACAGCTTCCATGTCTTTCCCCAATCTCAAAATCTTGATGACCTACTTTGCACCCTATTTGTAGTGCAGATTTCTGGATGCTCACTCTAGCAGTTCTGATCTCTTTACCCTGCTGTAATTTTCTTTTCTCCTTCAAACCTACTATGTAATTTACTTATTTGTTGTCTCTCTTCCTTGTTCAACATCAGGATTCTTTGCTGTTCTCTGATATACCCCAAATTCCTTAAAATAGTGCCCCTCAAATGGTAGTCAGTCGATAATATTTGTTGAGTGGAAGAATGGAGAGAGCAGCAACATTTTTAAGGAAGGTAGAGCTCAATTAAGTCACAATATATATTTTTGAATATGAATCTATAGGAATTCATGATTTATGGGATAATCAGACATTTCTATATAATAAAGGTAGAAGCTGAAAGCTGGGCAGGATTTTTGGATAGGCAAAGGATGTTAGACAATTTGCGCTGCTATAACAGAATACCATAGACCAGGTGGCTTAAACAACAAACATTTATTTCTCACAGTTCTGGAGGCTGGAAGTCCGAGATCAGGGGGCCAGCATGGTCAAATTCTTGGTAAGTGCTCTCTTTCTGATTTATAGGCTGCCCTTTTCTCATTCCACATGGTGAAGAGACAGAAAGGGCTGACTCTTTTCCTCTCTTAACCCCATCATGAGGCCTCTACACTCATGACCTAATTACCTCCTAAAGGCTCAAACACCGTAACACTAGGGCTTCAACATATTGAATTTGGGGAGACACAAACATTTATTTCATAGCAAAAAGAGAGAACAAGTTGAGAAAATGCACAGAGACAGGAAGAAAACAGAAGACAACTAGGTCCAGTTAGAAATTCTGCTGAGCAACAGGCTATGAGCCAGCTTTAGGGAGACACCCATTTCTCTGGAGTTCATTTATTTAATAAATATTTACTGAGCCCTTACTTTGTGTCAGACACTTCTCTAGGTGCTCAGAGTTCAGCAGTGAACAAAACAGACAAAATCTCTGCTCTCACAGAGCTAACAGCGAGCTGAGGAGAACAGAGATGCCATGAAAACAAGTAGTTGAATTCTACCAGGGCATTATGCAATGTCAGTTATGTTCAAACAGGAATATGTATGTATGAGGTTTGTGTCTCACTGGAAATCTATTTGTCCCCTTTGTGCCATATGACTTAGAATTTATTTATTTATTTATTTATTTAGCGGTACGCGGGCCTCTCAATGCTGTGGCCTCTCCCATTGCGGAGCACAGGCTCCGGACACTTAGGCTCAGCGGCCATGGGTCACGGGCCCAGCCCCTCCACGGCATGTGGGATCTTCCCGGACCGGGGCACGAACCCGCGTCCCCTGCATCGGCAGGCGGACTCTCAACTATTGTGCCACAAGGGAAGCCCAGACTTAAAATTTAGATCCTTATCTACTGGGAGGACTCACTCCTAGTCTGTAGGTGGTCTCTGATAGCTCATCCTTTGGTGTTACCCTTGGCTATTATTTATATTTATCATGCAATGTGGCCACTGTTTACAATTGCTTGACATTTATGGAATCACTTAGATACAATTTTTTCATTTCTTTAGAAATAAGACATACTATATTTTTGACACTTGAAATTGTAGAGAAAAGGGTTATGTGGATCTAAAAATATTATATTCTTCTCTATGGCACCACCTTAACCTGCATTTGGCTGGGGCTAGTTGACTGGTTTTCTAGTTATGGCTAGCCCCTGTTGCCCTGTATTAGAGTTTGGAGGATGGAAAAATAGCACCCCAGGGAGAACACCCTCATACCTCAGAGGTCTGCCAGACTACTTTGTAACTCAGAGAGCCCTCAGGAGGCTCTTAGACGAAATATTCAAATCAAGCATTAATAAAGAAACAAGTTTCCCCCTGCCTGAATCACAAAAGGGCATATTGTGATTGCTGTATTTTGCATTTTTTTGAGGAGGGGAGGTACTATAATAAAATAGCACAATTGGATAACAACCATCATGTTTCAGTGGAAGCATGAGTCAGACACATCCTAGGATCAGTTTTATCTTGTTATTTACTAGATAGTGTTGTTGGCCAAGATAGACCAAGAAGACTTTACCAGATCTTTTTACCTCAAGTATATCAATAACCATATGAATAAAATGCATTTTAGTTGGGAGAGAGGTTGTTTGTTCCCTCATCTATATCTGTAGTCTAAATTGTCTCTATGTTTTTCCTAACAGAGTGAAAATCACACTGAGGCCAAAGAGTTAATTACAGATGTGCATCTTTCATTATAATTTCTTTTGTTAAGATGTTTTTCATTATCCAAATAATCATCTTCATTTTCTAAAACTATACTCTTTGAAAAACATTTTTAAACAAATATGTTGTGCAGTAATTGAAATAATGGAGACCACACTTACTCTTTGATGTACCAGAAGGCTGTCCAAATTGAATATTGTCAGTATATAAATATTGTCACCAGAAAAGCTAAAGATATTTTATATCATTCACTGTTGGATTTGTTAAACTGCAGATTTTTTCTTTTGATGTTTACAATACAGTTTAATCACCTTCACCTGAAAAATGCTACGATCATCTTCTTAAAACACATAGTAAATACAAACAGGTTGTGACAATAAAAGCAAAACAAACAATAAAACAACAAAAAGAATGGAAAAGCAATTTGCTATCACAGTAAACTCTCTTATGTCCTTCTTTTAAGAGAGAGTTACATCACAAGGAGAAAAATTACTGGAGACAAAGAAATAGTAGAAAGGAATAAGAATGGAGAAAGGCACACCATCACTTAAATTACTAACACTTGCATAACTGCAAAAGAGAATGTCTGCAAATAAACACTTTTTGGGTGTAAGACAAGAATGCTTTTCTGTATAGAATGAAATTTAAATTGGAGGAAAACATTTTGTTGAATTAGAATTTAGTTAATGCATTTTTAACACCAGAAATCAGGGTGTAATCTCAGGGGCATGGTTCATGAACGTTAAAGACATTAGTTGGATCCCTTACTATTTTTAGGTTCAATTTTTGTGATTGCCAGTACATCATATCCTTAATTCAGGTTTTTCTCCTTTTTAATCCTTGACAACATTCCTCTACATATGGCAAAATGATTTTTGTCTAAATTAGAAGAATAAAGGGAAAGAAGAGAACTCAATAGGCCCCATACACCTACACTAGCTCTATTTACCTAAACCTGCCTGACCCTCTCCTTCCAACTGCAATCCAGATACATCAGGGCAGGGTGGGATGAAAGATACCAAAAGTGGTTCTTGTAATAGGTAAACAAATCACAAATAAACTTGCTTCTTCCCCATTTTTATCCACTCTGATTGTATATATATATATAAAACAATATCTAGAGTGTTTTCTTAACCCAGTACTTTATGAAAAGATCAAAGGCTGTATTGAGAACCCAAATTCACACTGTGCAAGGAGACCTACACGAATTTGATAATCTCTCTACATGTATAATTATATATAGATATATAAAAATATCTATGCATGTGTGCACACACACATGCACGCATATCTATGTATCCTGAAGAAAGAAATTGGTGGCAGATTCTAAATGTAGCAAACACTGCCCTGCATTGGAGGGTATGATATGGGTTATCCTAGGGTAATCTTGGTTTTACTCCTGGCTGCATAGCTTTCTAAGCCTGATTTTCCTGCCTTTTAAGGAATTTATGAGTTACTTACAATCATTGTAAACCATCCCCCTTTGCTTAAACCTAGCTACAGTGACTTTACAAGTTCATACTAATGACAAACGCTTTGTATATACTATATATTATTATTATATTTATAATCTGAATAATCAGAAAGTTTACTTCATTTAAAATGTGTCCATTTAAACACTGAAAAAAACTTTTTGCTTTTTCGCAACGGGTTTGCTGCCAGGACACAGGTGTTGTGAAAAACACTGCTAAACCTAAGCAAAAATGGGAAAGGAGAAGATCCACATCAACATCGTTGTCATCAGACACGTAGATTCGGGGAAGTCCACCACTACTGGCCATCTGATCTACAAATGTGGTGGGATCGACAAGAGAACCATTGAAAAGTTCGAGAAGGAGGCTGCCGAGATGGGGAAGGGCTCCTTCAAGTATGCCTGGGTCTTGGACAAACTGAAAGCTGAATGTGAGTGTGGTATCACCACTGATATCTCCCTATGGAAATTCGAGACCAGCAAGTACTATGTGACCATCATTGATGCCCCAGGACACAGAGAATTCATCAAAAACATGATTACAGGCACATCCCAGGCTGACTGTGCTGTCCTGATTGTTGCTGCTGGTGTTGGTGAATTTGAATCAGGTATTTCCAAGAATGGGCAGACCTGTGAGCATGGCCTTCTGGCCTACACTCTGGGTGTGAAACAGCTAATTGTTGGAGTTAACAAAATGGATTCCACCGAGCCACCCTACAGCCAGAAGAGATATGAGGAAATTGTAAAGGAAGTCAGCACCTACATTAAGAAAATTGGCTACAACCCCGACACAGTAGCATTTGTGCCAATTTCTGGCTGGAATGGTGACAACATGCTAGAGCCAAGTGCTAACATGCTGTGGTTCAAGGGATGGAGAGTCACCCGTAAAGGTGGCAATGCCAGTGGAACCACACTGCTTGAAGCTCTGCATTGCATCCTGCCACCAACTTGCCCAACTGACAAGCTCTTGTGTTTGCCCCTCCAGGACGTCTACAAAATTGGTGGTATTGGCACTGTCCCTGTGGGTCTAGTGGAGACTGGTGTTCTCAAACCTGGCATGGTGGTCACCTTTGCTTCAGTCAATGTGACAACTGAAGTGAAGTCTTTTGAAATGCACCATGAAGCTTTGAGTGAAGCCCTTCCTGGGGACAATGTGGGCTTCAATGTCAAGAACATGTCTGTCAAAGATGTTTGTCGTGGCAATGTGGCTGGTGACAGCAAAAATGACCCACCAATGGAAGCAGCTGGCTTCACAGCTCAGGTGATTATCTTGAACCATCCAGGCCAAATCAGTGCTGGCTATGCACCTGTGCTGGATTGTCACACAGCTCACTTTGCCTGCAAGTTTGCTGAGCTGAAGGAGAAGATTGATCATCATTCTGGGAAAATGCTGGAAGATAGCCCCAAATTCTTAAAATCTGCTGATGCTGCCATCGTTGATATGGTTCCTGGTAAACCCATGTGTGTTGAGAGCTTCTCTGACTATCCTCCTCTAGGCCACTTTGCTGTTCATGACATGAGACAGACGGTTGCTGTGGGTGTCATCAAAGCAGTGGACAAGAAGGCAGCTGGAGCTGGCAAGGTCCAAGTCTGCCCAGAAAGCTCAGAAGGCTAAATGAATATTATCCCCAATACCTGCCACCCCAGTCTTAATCAGTGGTGGAAGAAGGGTCTCAGAACTGTTTGTCTCAATTGGCCATTTAAGTTTAATAGCAAAAGACTGGTTAATGATAACAATGCATCGTAAAACCTTCAGAAGGAAAGGAGAATGTGTTGTGGACCATTTGTTTTGTGTGTGGCAGTTTTAAGTTTTTAAAATCAGTACTTTTTAATGGAAACAACTTGACCAAAAATCTGTCACAGAATTTGAGACCCATTAAAAAAGTTTAATGAGAGGGGCTTCCCTGGTGGCACAGCGGTTGAGAGTCTGCCTGCCGATGCAGGGGACACAGGTTCGTGTCCCGGTCCGGGAGGATCCCACGTGCCGCGGAGCGGCTGGGCCCGTGAGCCATGGCCGCTGAGCTTGCGCGTCTGGAGCCTGTGCTCCGCAACGGGAGAGGCCACAACAGTGAGACGCCTGCGTACCGCAAAAAAAAAAAAAAAAAAAATCCTTTAGAGCTAAAGCTAGATACAGCCACTAAAGAACATAGCCTAAATTATTGTCAGAAAGTTAATGCCTTTTTAAAATCTGTTTATTTTCTATTTGTAGAATTATTAACATGGAATAGGACAAAAGTTTGCTTCTATTTGAAGAAAAATAGAATGATAGTTGAATATTCTATAGTCATTGATTTTTTGCCCAACTAGTACCTAATACATAATAACCTCTAATTAGATGCTTTGTAAGTAGATACACTAACTTTAATTTATTTTCTAAAATTATCTCTCACTCTTCTAAAGAATCATAGCCCTCTTATTATAATAGAATTTAGAGTGATAGAAAGATTACCCATATATAGTTGACATTAGGACTCTCTAGGTTTGTCAAGTAACAATTTCTTGTAGAATGTTCTGCAAGTAGTATATCTCGATATAAAACTGTATTACATTTCATTTCATCAACAGCATCCTTACCTACAAAATAATTACTATACAACTATCTATACAAAGTACAGTACTAAATGTCAGGACTCAACAGACAAGCTCTCCAAGGTCCTCATCCTAGGGATGGTTCCAGGCTAATGATATAGATCTTAATAAACGCTGGGGAAAATTAAAAGAGGGATAGAATTCCATGGGAAGAGATGATAAGAGAAATTTTAAAGGTGAAATGAGTCTTGACCTGTATTGTGAAGAAAATGCAGATTTTAGCTGAGCATGGAGAAAAGACATAAAGTATGAGCAAATACTAAAATTAGGACACACTCAAGAATATTTTCCGGGATAATGCATTAAATAGTTTTCTTTGAATAAGCTGTTTAATTAGAGAAATTGTAAGAAGTAGGTAAATTTAGACCATTGTAAGGAATTTAGATTTGGTCCTGGAGAAAGATGGGGATTGCTGACTGTTTTGATTGCATAAAATAATATTTTATGCATTATTTCTTTTAGCATGAATATCTTTCTTAAATAATTGAAGTACGTGCTTATATCATTAGAGTTTTGAAAAGGCTCATCTTTGTCTGCCTTTACATTTAATTGTCCAGTTATCATTCACTTAACCTTTTAATTAGTTTTTTTTAAAGGAGTATCTCTATACTTCATATTATTTGTTCTTACCAACTTGCAGAATTCATAGAAATTCTAATTTGTTCAGTAAAGAACAGAGAGATAATGAGTATCTCTTTTCTACATATAGAAGAATGACAAATTAAGTTGACAAACATGAGCTTACAAACAGTGGTGTTACATTATTTATTATATTAAGTTTCACTTCAATGAGAAATTTCTTTCTGAGACTGAATGTATCATTTGATGGCATAAGGAAAAGACAAAGAAACACTGGCAGCCAGAAGGTATGGAGTTTGATCTTTGGCTTTTCCAACCTCGCTGTGACCACTCACAGAATTTCATGTGTAGTCTCCAAAGTCATTTGGAGTTCATGAAATCAAATTACCTCTCGTATTACCCCTTTACCTATGCTAACATGTTGCTCTCCCTGCAGATATGTCATGATCAAATTTCCTATTGTTATACTTGTCTGGAGAGAGATGTACATTATATCCAATTCCTCCATCAGTTGGTACACATTAACATAATAAATGGCAGGTCCCTCTTTATGATTGTGGGATAATGTTGCTATTAACCAGAATGTCTTCTTTTTATCCAGACCTCAAACAAACTATAGTTCCTTTAAAAAGTGATAAATTGAGATATTCTTTCCTTCCTTTTAGAGACTTAGTCTGTCTAAAAACCATAGTCTGAGCAATTTCTTCTTCTTACCTTGAACATTGCAATAATGTTCCAAAATATTTCACTGATAAAGGATAATTCCATAAGAAAGTTGTAACTATCAGAGTTTAACAAACGTTTTTCATCCAAGGTGGGTAATCTTTAACTAGCAAATGATAATTAGGCATTGTTTGGAGGATTTCAGTTAGGGACACAACCTAACAGTGACACTTTCTAGCATCTTTCTTGGTTATTATGTGTAATCCGTTTTAGAACATTTGATAAATCTTTTAGTTTCATTCAATGTCTACCTTGCTTGAAGTGTGCTTGAAATGAGAATTGTGGATACTTCATACTGTTTTGATTTTAGAGTTAGCTACCCAAATAGCCTATAAATGTTATTTTGAATACTTTTGACCCAGGAATCCTGGATGTTTATGAAGAAACTATGTTGGGCTCTATTTTGTCATCTATTTTAGTATTGCATTAATAATTGTGAAATATGACTACTTTGTTTTCCTATTTGTAACTGATTTTTACCTGTAGTTGGTTTATATTTACTACTATTATATATGAAATAATATACTCTGTATGGAAACAAATAGCTAACATATCATAGTGTAATCCTAAAATACCCTTGGGTTATTATATAAAAACAACCCTGAAATAATAATAACAAAAATAATGAGTTAACATGTATTGAGAGATTATGATGCTGTAGACACTATATTAAGCACTTTAAAAACACTGTCTCATTTAATTTTCAAAAGAACCTTAGAGTAGAAAGTATAACTTTTCCATTTTTAGAAGGAGGAACTTAGACACAGAGCTAGTGTGGTGGACTATGAAAAGAATTCCAAGCTGACTACAAAAAATATTATTTACTAATTAATAATGTTAATGTTTCTATTAGCCAATTAACTTATAATATTAGCTAATAAAATGACCAATTAATCATATTAAGTTATAAGGTTTTAATTTCATGTTGATTTCAAAAGAAAAGAAAAATAGTTTTCTAATAATTCTGTTGTGATCCCTAGTGAAAAACACTTCCTCATTCTCTAGTAGAAAAGAAAAATATCCATCTGGTGTTCCTGTAGAATTTATAGTTCCTTAAGAGGAAAAATCTCTGACCTAGACTGATGTTTAATAAGGTCACTGATAACAAATGTGCCTGTCACACTGGGGTTGAGGAACTAGGAAGTTTGTGTCTGGGAGAACATGGAATCATGTCAGAGACAGCAAATAATAGGTACAGGAAAAGACACATTGCTGGTTTGGTCCCTTCATCTTGCTCTCCAAATTTACTTTATGTGTTGGTGATAGTGCCCTTTGCCACTGAGCTTGGGAGGTAAGGAGTAACAGAGAGATTGTACGTTTTACTTCTTCCATTATAAACTTCAGATGTGCCCTTCTACCCAAACCCAGCCACCATAATTCTTCACAGAAGTCATTTCTTCTTAACATGATTTTACATGAAATAATTTGAACCCACTTGACAATTTATTAAAATTGACGATAATGTTTTTGTGGCTTCCTTGAAAATACTTCTTAGGTCTCAGGAAGGGAAAATCACATATTAAAAAAGTGAATAATAAAGAAATTTCACAAAAAAGCAGAGAGAGTACCTCTAAGATAAGCAAGAATCACATGATAATAAGTTAAAAAGTGTTTACATTAGAGATAAAAATAATCTAAGTTGCCTGATTTAGATATTAAGTAGAAAAATCAATTATAATACACTTAGTTATTGCAAGCCAACCATCACTGTTTTAGTTTTATTTGGTGTTTAAATGTTCCAGAATTCAAAAGGAATATCTTACAGATTATTTTAGGGTATGATAAGCCTAACAGAGGCTCACAAATTCTCATATAGTATTTTATGATATTTATAATGAAGGAGATTATTTTCAGTTGGAATATTATTTACAAAGAAAAAAATATGATTTAAATTAATTCCAACATGTGTTACATTTAAGATTTAATTATCCAAACTTTTCTCAAGTTAGTTGCTGTTTATTTCAGTCTCTAAAATATTTGAATAAGACCCTGGAGATACAAACTGAAACTGACCATTTCATTATGTTACAAAATTATTCAAGAATACATAAATTCAGAGTATAAATTTTAGTAAAGATTATTCTTTCTAATGTTTATGATCTTATAGAAAGATTATTTGTTCATCGTCTTGTAGGTGTCTTGAAGTAAAACTTACTCAACAAAATAAGAATTGTTAGTTGGTTGGCATACCACAGAAGACCATATAACACTGGCAAATACATTTATAGTAAGTGAACTACACTAAATACATAGGGCTTCCTCAGTATGTGAGGAGACATGAGGAGAGAGAATAAAAATATTTTTATCACTGACTTATAAATATCAGTAAGTATAGTTGAACAAAAAGGAATGAAAAATGCTATCTAGCATTAGACCTATTTAGTAAATGAATTAAAATAACATAGAAAGACAGGGAAAGAGAATCCATTCTATTATTACTTAGAAGAGAATGTAAAGGAACCCACATCACAGAGCTGGGATGAGACAGGCCCTCTCAGAATAGCTATTGAGAATGACGCTGGGTTGCCATGGCCAGTCTTGGCACCTCATTATCTAAGAGCTATGTACAATTATAAGAACTTCATAGAAAAGCAGTGGATAAGATTATAAAAAAGAGGATGGAAGGAGGGATATATAAAGCAAGATTAAAGGTATTAACAATTTTTTCAGGTTCTAAAAAACAACAAAGTAAAAGATAATAATGGTCTATAAATAAATAACAAATGAAGAGAGTAATTACTAAATAAATTTGAAGGGGATAATGGGATGAAATTAAACTTAATGTCAATATTATGTGTGGGAGAATCCCTTTGTAAATATATAACAGACAAAATATATAACCTCATGAGAAAAGCTGCCTCATACTTGAAGTTCCCATGAATTCACACCCACCCTGCACAAAGACTGGTCTGCAAGCAAAACAGGTGAGCACCCTGAGTCCAACCCACCACATGCAGAAACCAAGCCACAACTAGAATGCGCAAGCAACTTCCCCCTTTCTGTGCAACCCAGGTGGGTAAGCTCCCTCCTTGTGGGCACATGCAGCCCACAAAAGGAAGATCCATTGAGTGCCTGGCTCTAGTGGCCAGAGGAGATTACATTTCTGGACCACACAGAACAGCTCCTAAACAAGATCACTCCCTCAGGACTGGAGGAGATAGATGTTTCACCTAACACATATAGGCAATCACAGAGAGACTGGCAAATGAGGAGACAGAGGAATATGTTCTAAATCAAAGAACAAGGGAAATTCCCAGAAAAAGACCTTAATGAAATGGAGAAAAGCAACATGCCTGATAAAGAATTCAAAATAAAGATTGTAAATATGCTCACCGATCTCAGAAGAAGAATGGTTGAACACAGTAAGAACTTCAAAAAAGAGACAGAAAATGTAAAAAAGTCTGATACAGAAGTTATAACTGAAATGCAAAATACACTAGAGGGTTTTTACAGCAGAATGGATGAAACAGAAGAACAAATCAGTGAGCTGGAAGACAAAGCAATGGAAAACGCCCAGAGAGAGCAGCAAAATGAAAGAATTAAAAGACGTAAGGATACCTTAAGGAACCTCTGGGAAAACATCATGCAGATTACACATTTGCATTATAGGGGTCCTGGAAGGAGAATAGAGAGAAAAGTCTACAAAAATTATTTAAAGAAATAATAGCTGAAAACTTCCCTAATCTTGGGAGGTAAAAAGACAACCAGGTCCAGGAAGCCCACAGAGTTCCAAATAAGATGAACCTATATAGAAACACACCAAGGCACATTATAACTAAAGTGGTAAAAGTTAAAGATAAGGAGAGAATTTTAAAAACAGCAAGATAAAAGCAACTTACTATACATAAAAGAAACCCCATAAGGCTATCAGCAGATTTTTCAGCAGAAAGTTTACAGGCTATAAGGGAGTGACGTGACATATTCAAAATGCTAAAAGGAAAAGGCTACCAACTAAGAATACTCTACCCACGAGGTTATCATTCAGAATTAAAGGAGAGATTAAGAGTTTTACAGACAAGCAAAAGCTAAAGGAGTTCATCACCACTAATATGGCCTTACGAGAAAAGTTATAGGGGATTCTCTAAGCTAAAAGAAGGTACTAATTAAGAATAAGAAAACATACTAAAGTAAAAATCTCACCAGAAAAGGGAAATAACAATGGAGTGAATAAATCACTTATAAAGCCCGTACTAAGGGTAAAAGACAAAAACAATAAAATTAATTAAAAATAAAATAATTAGTCAAGGAATACACAAAATGAAAAGCTAAATATGTTATCAAAATACAAAATGTGGGGGGAGTTAAAGGATAAAGCTTTGGTTTGTGTTCAAAATTAAGTCACTATAGACTTAAAAGAGATTGTTATATACATAGGATGTTACATGTGAACCTCATGGTAACCACAAAGAAAAAACATAGTAAACGCACAAAAGAAAAAGAGAAAAGATATATAAACATAACACTGAAGAAAACAATCAAACCACAAGGGAAGAGAGCAAGGGAAAAAGAAACAGAGGAGCACTACAAAAACAACCAGAAAACAATTAAGGAAATGGCAATAAGTGCATACCTATCAATAATTACTTTAAATGTAAATGGACTAAACTATCCAATTGAAAGATAAAGGTGGCTAAATGGATTTTAAAAAAACCCTATATGTTGCCTTTAAGAGACTCGTTTCAAAACTAAAGACACTCACAGACTGAAGGATTGTGAAGGAAAGTGAAGGAATAAAAAGTATACATATCATGCAAATGGATATAAAAAGAAAGCTGAGGTAGCAATATTATATCAGACAAAATAGACTATAAAATAAAGACTCTAACAAAAAACAAAGAACATTACGTTATGACAAAGATGTCAATCCAACCAGAGGATACAATATTTATAAACACTTATGCAACCAATATAGAAGCATCTAAATATATAAAGCAAATATTAATAGAAATAAAGAAATAGACATCAATACAATAATAATAGTGAACTTTAATACCTCACTTACATCAAAGGATAGATCATCTAGGCAGAAAATCAATGAAGAAACACTGGCCTTAAATGACATGTTAGACCTAATTGATTTAAGAGTTTTCTTAAGGGAATTTCATCCCAAAGTAGCAGGATGCACATTCTTTTCAGGGGCACATGGAACCTTCAACCAGATAGATCACCTGTTTGGCCACAAAACAAGCCTCAATAAATGTAAGAAGATTGAAATCATATCAAGCTTCTTTCATGACCACAACAGTATGAAACTAGAAATCAATTACAAGAAGAAAACTGGAGAAAACACAAACATGTTGAGGCTAAACAATATGCTACAAAACAACTAATGGTTCACTGAAGAAATCAATAAGGAAAATAAAAAATACTGGAGACAAGTGAAAAGAGAAACACAATGTTCCCAAGCTGTGGAACACATCAAAAGCAGTTCTAAGGGGGAAATTTATGGCAACATAAGCCTACCTCTGGAAACAAGAAAAATCTCAAATAAACAACCTAACTTTAAATTTAAGGGAACAAGGAAAAAAAGAACAAACAAAGCCCAAAGGAAGGAAATATTAATGATCAGAGTGGAAATAAATGAAGTTGAAACTTAGAAAAGATAATAAAATAAAAAATAAAGAAGATCAATGAAACCAAGAGCTAGTTCTTTGAAAAGATAAACAAAATCCACAAACCTTTAGCCAGACTCATTAAGGAAAAAAGAGAGAAAGCATAAATAAATAAAATCACAAAATGAAAGGGGAGAAATTACAAACGATACCACAGGAATGCAAAGACTCATAAGAGAATACTATGGACAATTATATGCCAATAAATTAGACAACCTAGAAGAAACTGATAAATTCCTAGAAACATAAAATCTTCCATGACTGAATCAGGAAGAAATAGAAAATCTGAATGATAATTTACTAGTAAGGAAATTGAAACAAAATTTTAAAAATTCCCAACAAACAAATTCCAGGTCCAGATGGCTTCTCAGGCGAATTCTACCAAACATTTAACAAAGATTTAATACCAAACCTTCATAAATTATTTGAAAAATTTGAAGAGAAAGGACCACTTTCAAACTCAATTTATAAGGCCAGAATTACCCTAACAACAAAATCACACAAACACACAGACACACACATGAAAATTACAGGCTAACATCCCTAATGAATATAGATGTAAAAATCTTCAATGAAATATGAGCAAGTTGAATTCAACAATACATTAAAAAGATCACAAGCCATTATCAAGTAGGATTAATTCCAGGGATGCAAGGATGGTTTAACATCTGCAAATCAATCAATGTGATACACCACATTAACAAAACAAAGGATAAAAATCATATGATCACCTTAATAGATGCAGAAAAAATCTTTTGACAAAATTCAACATCAATTTTTGATAAAACTCTAAACAAAATAGATATAAAGGAACATAACCTCAAAATAATAAAAGCCATATATGACAAACCTATAGCTGACATCATACTGAATACTGAAAAAACTGAAAGCATTTATTCTAAGATCAAGAATAAGACAAGGATACCTCCTCTTGCTACTTCTACTCAACATAGTACTGGAAGTCCTGACCAGAGCAATCAGGCAAGTAAAAGAAATAAAAGGCATCCTAATTGGAAAGGAAGATGTAAAACTGTCACTGTTGGCAAATAGCATGATACTATACATAGAAAATTCCAAAGACACAACCAAAAAACTATTAGAACTAATAAATGAATTCAGTAAATGTGCAAGATACAAAATTAATATACAGTAATCTGTTGCATTTCCATACATGAACAACAAACTATGAGAAAGAGAAATGGAGAAAACTATCTCGTTTACAATTACATCATGAAGAATAAAGTACCTAGCAATAAGTTTAACCAAGGAGGTGAAAGACCTGTACTCTAAAAACTATAAGACATTGATGAAAGTAATTGAAGACAACACAAGCAAATGGAAAGATATACCATGCTCATGGACTGAAAGTATCAAGATTGTTAAAATGTCCATAACACCCCAAACAACCTACCACTTCAATGCAAATCCTATCAGAAAACCAACGGCATTTTTCACAGGACTAGAACAAACAGTCCTAAAATTTGCATGGAAACACAAATACCCTGAATACCAAAGTAAACTTGAGAAAGAAGAACAAAACTGGAGGTACACACTCCCTGATTTCAAACTATACTACAAAGCTATAGTAATCAAAACAGTATGGTACTGGTACAAAAACAGACATAGAGCAATGGAACAGAACAGAGAATCCAGAAATAAGCCCATGCTTATATGATCAATTAATTTACGTCAAAGAAGGCAAGATTATAAATGGGGAAAAGAAAGTCTCTACAATAAATTGTGTTGGGAAAAGTGAACAACAAGCAAAAGGTTGAAACTGGACCATTTTCTTACAGCATATACAAAAATAAACCAAAAATGGATTAAATAGTTAAGTGTAAGACCTGAAACCAAACAATTCCTAGAAGCAAACATAGGCAGCAAGCTCTTTGACATAAATCTTAGAAATATTTTTTTTATTTATGTCTCCTCAGGCAAGGGCAGCAAAAGCAAAAATAAACAAATGGGACTACATCAAACTAAAAAGCTTTTTCACCATGCAGGAAATGATCAAAAAAGCAAAAAGCAACTTACTGAATGGGAAAAGATATTTGCATATGATATATCCAATAAAGGGCTGATATCCAAAATATATAAGACTTATACTACTCAATATCAAAAAAACAAATAACCTGATTAAAATTGGGCAGAAGACCTGAATAGAAATTTTTCCAAAGGAGACATACAGTTGGCCAACAGGCACATGAAAAGATTCTCAACATCACTAATCACCAGGGAAATGCAAATCAAAACCACAATGAGATACCATCTCACACATGTCAGAAGAGCTATTACTAAAAAATAAGAAACAACAAGTGCTGGCAAGGATGTAGAGAAAAGGGATCCCTTGTACACTGTTGGTGGGAATGTAAACTTGTGGAATCACTATGGAAAACAATATGGAACTTCCTTGAAAAACCAGAACTAAAACTACCATATGACCTGGCAATTCCACTTCTGGATATTTATCTGAAAAAAATAAAAACACAATTTGAAAAAATATATGCATCATTATGCTCATTGCAGCACTATTTACCATAGTTAAGAAAAGAAGCAACCTAAGTGTTCATTGATAAGAGGGATGTATAAAGAAGATATAGTATACATATACAATGGAATATTACTCAGCCATAAAAAGGAATGAAATTTTGTTATTTGTGAAAACATTGGTGAATCTAGAAATATTGTGATAAGAGAAATAAATCAGACAGAGAATGTCAAATACTGTATGATTTTGCTGAAATGTGGAATCTAAAAAACAAAATAAATGAACAACCAAAACAAAACAGAAACTGACTCATAGTTACAGAGAACAAATTGGTAGGGGAATGGACGAAGTTGGTGAAGAGGAGTAAGAGGTATAAACTTTCAGCTATAAGGTAAATAAGTCACAGGGATGTAATGTACAGCACAGGGAATATAGTTAATAATATAATAACTCGTATGGTGACAGATGGTAACTAGACTTACTGTGGTGGTCATTTCATAATGTATAAAACTATTGCATCATTATTTCATAGACCTGAAACTAATATAATATTATATGTAAATTATAGTTCAATAAAAAATAGATAAGGAGACATGAATATCAAAAATGATATATGGGGGAGGGAGACGCAAGAGGGAAGAGATATGGGAAAATATGTATATGTATCACTGATTCACTTTGTTATAAAGCAGAAAAACACCACTGTAAAGCAATTATACTCCAATAAAGATGTTAAAAAAAATGATATACAATGCAAAGGCCAATAAATATCACAAAAATACACGTTCTTCCCGAAATTAATCCATAAATTTCATAACCAGTCAAAACTGAAACTGTTCTTTGGAATCTTCCAAAATGATCCTAAAATTTCTCTGGGAAACAATAACCAAATAAGACAATTTTTTTTTTTTTTTTTTTGCGGTACACGGGCCTCTCACTGTTGTGGCCTCTCCTGCTGCAGAGCACAGGCTCCGGACGCACAGGCTCAGCGGCCATGGCTCACAGGCCCAGCCGCTCTGCGGCAAGTGGGATCTTCCCGGACTGGGGCACGAACCCGTTTCCCCTGCATCGGCAGGCGGACTCTCAACCACTGCGCCACCAGGGAAGCCCCAAATAAGACAACTTTGAAGAAAAAAAAAATGTGTAAAAGATATTTCCTACTAGATATCAAATTCATTTTTAGCCTTAGTAATTACTGTAGTGTGTACTGATAGAGACTGGGGTTGATAAATCGATCAATGCAATAGAATAAAGTTTCCACATATATTGAAATAATATATTACAGAGGTGCATTGCAGATGAATAAAAAAGGATGGACTAGTTAGTAAGTGGTAGTACAAAACTGGTTATTCATATAAGAAGAACATAAATTTAGACTCCTTCCTCAAACAGAAAGATAAAATGTCTAGTAGAGTAAAACAAGTGTCAAAAATTTGTTTAAAAATTTGAGAAGAAACTATAAAGTCTTAGTTCAGAAATAGATTTCTTAGAAAAGAAACCAAAAATGCCCCAAAATAAGGAATATTTATTGAACTTAAATGTTTATGTTTTTAAAAAATACCATAAATATTGGGGAAAGACAAGTTTCACACTAGAATGAATTATTTTCAAGGTATATAATCAGGCAATGTTTGGAAAATAAATGAACTCCAGCAAATTAGTAAAAAAAGATATAGGAACCAATAGAAAAAAAAATGGCAAGAGGTATGCACGAAGCATTCACAGAAAAGAAAATCAGAATGGCCAATAAAACATGGAAATACCAAATATATTAGCAACCATTAAATTGCAAATTTATAAAACAATAAAATAATTATTTCACATCCATTATAATGGAAATAAACTGTCTGGTGAGAGCACTCTTGGTCAGAAATAGGTGTTTGGGATCTTCATACACTCTGAACAGTAGTAAAGAAATACAGGACATTTTTGGCAATTTCAAGTAAAGATGAAAATTAACATAATCTATGACCCACGTATATTCTTTAGAGAAACTCACACATATGGCTATATTTATGAATATCTTTTCCTCCCTTTAGCATAGAGATGATAAAAGAAGAAAATAAAAATGTAAGTATCTAAATCCATATATTTCCCTCTAAGCACTGCTTTAACTTGTTACAATATATTTTGATAATATTATTTTATTATCATACATTTTGAAATGCTTTCTAATTTGCCTTGTGATCCATCCCCCCTCTGTTTCTCCTTTCTCTCTTCTCTCTCTCTCTTTCACATATTTGGAGGTTTTTTAAATTACATAATTCTATTGATTTCTAATTAAATTCATTATAGTCAGGTAACATACTCAGTTTATTTCAGTCCTTTGATATTTAATGAGACTTGCTTCATGGACCAGCTTTATGTGTGCCTTGTTGAAAGTTCTACTTGCACTTGAAAAGAAGCCATATTTTGTACTTACTGGATGTCATGTTTTTTAAATGTACACTATGATAAGCTGGTCGATAGTGTTGCTCAAATCTTGTCTTTACTATTTTTTTTAAAAAATCTCATATTCTACCAAATACTAGAAGAGGGATATCAATAGCAGCATCTATGATTGTGAATTTGTCTATTTCTTCCTTTAGTTTTGTAAATTTTTGCAATTTATGATCCAAAGTTCTGTGTTATATTTTCTCAAAAATATAACCTTCTAAATTACTAGGGGCACACGATTTAGAATTTTAATGTCTTATTGGTGAATTGATCCTTCTATCATTAGGAAATACTGTACATTATTTTTAGTAAATTCTTTATTTTAAAGGGTTTTTTTGGGGGTGGAATTATCTCATGTCATTTTTCATTGAGTTTAGGATTTGCAAGGTATATCTTCTTTTTTTTAAACTCTATTTTATTATACTGGAATACTGAAAGTGATTTTGCTTTCCATAGAGTTGGGTTGTGGCTTATTGTTGCAATGGAATTTGATTTGGGCTTCTTATATACTCTCATTAAGGCTATAAGAAATAGGTCCCCTGGCCTATTTGAAAAGAGAAGGTGTTCTGTTTAAGAAAAAAAAATTGTTTCCTCCATTTGTCAAAAGGTTAAGATTTTCTCCTCCTAAGGCTGAGCTCTTGGGTTTATGATTCTTCCCACCATGTACCTCCCTACTCTGCAAAAGCACCCTCTCCACCCATGATGTCTACTCCTGTGCACGTTGCCCGCCATTCCACACACACCTCAGCTGGCTTCCTAGATACCACCGAGAGCACCGATTTTATGAAGATAAGACATCAGATGTGTAGAAATTCTGTGTTTCAGTTTTATTGGACAACCTTTCATATAGTACAATGTAAACATTAACCATTCTTCTCCCTGCCTCACTCTTGATTAAAAACTCTAGTGTAAAACTAAAAATAGTTCTTATATCATCTTTAGTTTGGGGAAAATGAAGGAAAAATGTTTCTAATTGGCCTCACCACAGCCACCTTCTTTGCCCTGTGAATTCAGTCTTCTCTCTCCAAATAGCCATGTCCCCTTCTACTTGATCAGGACATTCTGGAATCTACTGTCTCCTTGTGTTTCTTTTTGTTGTTGTTTGTTTTGCTTAAATAAGATTTTTATTGTAGAACAGAGTTAGATTTACAGGCAAATTGAAAGGACAGTATAGAGAGTTACCATGTAACCCTCACCCAGTTTTTCCTATCATCTTTTATTAGTATGCTCCATTTATCATAATAAATGAATTCATGTTGGTACATTATTATTAACTAAAGTCTACGCTTTCTTCAGTTTTCTTTAACTTTTCCTTTATATCCCTTTTCTGTTCCAGGATTACAGCTAGGAAACCACATTACATTTAATAGACATATCTCCTCAGGCTCCTCTTGGTTGTGACAGTTTCTCAGACTTTTCTTGATGGTCTTGATGGTTTTGAGGATTACTGGTCAGTCATTTTGTAGAATGTACCTCAGCTGGGATTTGTCTGAAGTTTTTCTCATGATTAGGCTGTGGTTATGGGTTTTTGGCAGGAAGACTACAGAAGAAATGTGCCATTTTTATTACATTATATTGAAAGTACACACTATCAACACAATTTATCACTATTAATGTTGATCTTCATCACCTGCCTGATGTGATATTGGTCAGGTTTTTCCACTATAAAGTTCCTCATTTTCTCCCCTCTCCACCTTCCTATCTGGTCTCTTTGGGAAGAAGTCACTATGTGCAGCCTATACCTACAGTGGGGAGTTACTCTCCACCTCCCGTGGCAGAAGATCTACATAAATTATTTGGAAGTTCCTGCATGAGAGATTTGTCTCTTCTCTCCTATTTGTCTAGTTATTTATATCAGTATGGACTCCTGGATATTTATTTTATACTATTTTAATCCTCCACACATACTGTCTAGCAATTAGTCAAAACTACCCTTTAAATGTTCCCAGCCAGTGTATTATGGCTCTGCCCGGGTAAACAGATCTTGACTGTGTCTCCCAAGATGCTCTTGACTCTCCAGATTTTGAGATGGGTTTGCCTTGGGACCTCAGTGCTCTAATGGGTCCACAAAAAATAAATGATTTTCAGTTTGTCCAACTTTTTCTTGTAAGAATGAGAGTGACGGTTTCTAAGCTTTCTCTCTGTTGGAACTGAAACTGGAAGTTGGTGTATCTTTTTTTCTCAGTATGTTTATTTTCAACTGGTCTCTGCTTTTATATTTAAAGTGTGTTGGGTCTTGCTTTTTAACAAGTATGAGAATCTATGGCCTGTGTTTAGTCCAGCACATTAAATATAATTATTGTTAGAGTTGGGTTTAATTCTTTTATCATGCTGTGGGTTTTAGGTATATTTATCCCTCATTTCTTTGGCCCCTGTGTTTCCTGTCCTGACTTCTTCTGTGTGAAGAAGAACTTCTTCTTCCACTTATTTTCTTAGTTTTCAAATTTATCTCCTGCATTAACTTTTTAGTTACACCATTTTGTGTCATATTATTAGTGTTTCTCTAGTGATGTAGTTTTAAAATCTCTTAAAATAATATTATACCATTTCACAAGAGTATAAAGATTTTACAATTGTATATCCCTTCCTTTGCTACATATAAACCCCACAGTCCATCAAATAAATTATTTTTTATTTGTAATAGTTCATAGTCTCTTAAATTTAAATATGTCTTTATATACATACATATATATATATATATATATATATATATATATATAATATTTTGCTGTATATTTACCCTTTCTACTTATCTTCATTCCTTTCTTAAGAGAAAGTACCCAGGATTCCATTTACTATCATTTCCCTTCAGGTTGAAGAACTCATAGTAGTGCAGGTCTTTTGGAGACAAATTCTTTTATCTTTGTCATTTCAAAAAATGTCTTGGAGGGAGAAGAAGATGGCAGAGTAGGAGGACTTAGTGCTCACCTCCCCCCATGAACACATAAAAAAGACATCTACATCTCGCTGAAAACAAACTGGAGGCTGGCTGAAAGTTTCTTCTATGACCAAGACTATAAAGAAAGATCCATAAAGACTTGAGTAGTAAGGGAGGAGAAGTGATCAGGTCAGGACTGGGGATATCATAGGCTCAGGGATTCTTCCTGGGGAATGAGAGGTTCGAGCCACATATTGGGCACCCCAGCCCTGAGGTCTGACACTGGGAAGATGAGTCCCCTTAACTGGCTTGAAAACCAATGGGGACTTACCAGAGGGCTGTAAGAAACCGAGACTCTGCTCATGAAGAGCACACAGGCTTGCTTACTACCAGGAACAAGGTGGAGGAAACAGATTAAAACCTGGGACTCTGGCTGTTTTCCTGAAACTTCTGCAGCACTCAACCCAGCTTGCACTGGGTGCGTGCTCCACCCACTTTTGCTCCAGCACAACTCTCCAATAGGGCAAAGGCTGGTGGAGAGTGTTGCCAAGGAGAGTCTGCACATGAGGGGGGACAGAGCCAGCTAGAATCTGGCCCTGCATCTGAATAGGGCAAGGGTGGCCATTGCCAGCATGCATGCAGAGGTGGCAATTGGGAGTGGCCTGGGGCTCTGACTGGCCTGCTGGGATCATACTATCATGTGACCTGGCCTTCACCAGGCACCTGCTCCAGCCCCTCTTGCTCTGGTGCTGCTCTCCAATGGGGCAAAGTTGCCATTGTTAGAGGGTGTCTACCCAGAGGAAGTAGAGCCAGCTTGGAACTGGCCCTGACTCGGAACAAAGCGAGGGTAGTTGTTGTGAATGAGCACACAGAGGCACTGGATTGGAAACAGCCTGGGGTTCTGACTGGCTTGCTGGGACTGTTTCAGCATGCACCCTGGCTTGCCCTGGGTACCCACGCCAGTTCTACTTGCTCTAGCACTGTTCTCCACTAGGGCAGAAGTGCCCTTGCTAGATAGGAAAGTGCACACTTAGAGGGAATGAAACCAGCTAGCCCTGAACCTCAGGGTGTCTGATCTAGCACCTGAGGCCTTGATCCTGGCCATGATAGGTGTTGATGGTCATTGAGCATAGGGAAGCCCCTGATCACACCTGGTACTGGCTCTAGCCCCTCCATCTCCAGCCCCACCTTCCACCAAGGTGGCAGCTGCCAGCACACCCTGGGGGAATATACAACCCATGCTCACTTCAGATCCATCTCTCCCACCAAAGTCACTGGACATACACAGACTGCATAGAAATGTTCTCACACAA
Source organism: Phocoena phocoena (assembly GCF_963924675.1). Taxonomy (NCBI): domain Eukaryota; kingdom Metazoa; phylum Chordata; class Mammalia; order Artiodactyla; family Phocoenidae; genus Phocoena; species Phocoena phocoena. The sequence goes on along the minus strand of NC_089221.1, from coordinate 87,457,875 downwards.
AGACATGCCAATTAAAACTGGAACAGGTAACTATATCACCTAATTTCATAAAGTTAAACAAACTGAGAGGACAGAGGAATTGGTTCCAAAAGAAAGAACAAGAAAAAACCCTGAAAAAACTCCTAATGAAACTGAGATAAATAATTTACAACGTAAAAAATTCGAAGCATTAGTAATAAGACTGCTCACTGAACTGGGCAAAGAATAGATGAACACAGTAAGAATTTTAACAAGGAACTAGAAAATATAAAAAGAGACAGTCAGAGCTGAAAAATACAATAACTGAAATGAAAAACACATTCACTAAAAGGAAAAAAAGCAGACTAGGTGATATAGAAGAATGCCTAAGTGATCTGGAAGATAGAATAATGGAAATCACCCAATGAGAAGAGCAAAAATTAAAAAAAAATTAGGACCATTTAAGGGACTTCTGAGACAACATCAAGTGTACTAATATTTGTACTGTGGAGGTCCCAGAAAGAGAAAAGAGAGAGAATGGTGTAGTAAATGTATTTGATGAAATTATGGTTGAAATTTTCCTAAAGCTGAAGAAGGAAACAGATTTCCAGGTGTAGGACTCACAGGAAGTCCCAAACAATATGAACCCAAACAGACCCACACCAAGACATATCATAAGTAAAATGGCAAAAGTTAACAATGAAGGGAGAATTTTATTGGAAGCAAGAGAAAAACATACACATACAAGGGAATCCCCATGAGGTTATCAGCTGTTTTTTTTTCCTATGGAAACTTTGCAGCCCAGAAGGGAGTGGCATGATATATTTAAAGTTCTGAAAGTGAAAAACTTACAATGTAGGATATTCTACCCAGCAAGGTTATCATTCAAAATTGAAGAAGAGAAAAAGAACTTCTCAGAGAAGCAAAACAAAACATAACAAAAAAAGTTCATCAATAATAAACCAGCCCTACAAGAAATGTTAAAGTGGAAAAAAAAATGCTACAACAAGAATTTATAGGAAAGGAAAAATCTCACTAGTAAAGCTAAATATATAGTGAAGGCTGTGGATCAACCACTTAAATAAAGGAGCATGAAGATTAAAGAACAAAAATTATAAAATCAACTATAAATACAATAAACAGTTAAGGGATAGATGTGAATATGTAAAATATGATATCAAAAATGTGGAGAGGAGTAAGAAATGTAGATCTTTTAGAATATGTTTGAACATTAATGATTATTGGCTTAAAACAAATAGACATATCTATAGGTTAACATATATGAACCCCATGGTAATCAGAAATCAAAAACCTACAATATTAGGATCAGTATCACTGATTTTTCCTCTTCCTTCAGGCTCCAATATGGCTCAGAGCTGATGCTGTCTTTACTGAAAATTTTAATATTTTATTCATCATCTATTATTTTGATTTTTTAAAATGTTGCATTAAAACTTCATTTGTCTTGAGAAAAGAAAACCTACAATAGATACATAAAAACAAAAGAAAAGGTGCACAAGCATACCACTAATGAAAAACATCAAACCACAAGGGAAGAAACTAAAAGATGAAGAAAGGAACAGAGAAGAACTACAAAAACAACCAGAAAACAGGTAACAAAATGGCAATAAGAACATAATCATCAATAATCACTTTAAATGTCAATGGACTAAAAGCTCCAATCAAAAGACACAGGGTGGCTGATTGGATTAAAAAAAAAAAAAGACGCATCCATATGCTGCCTATAAGAGACTCATTTGAGAGCTAAGACACACACATACTGCAAGTGAAAGGATGGAAAAAATGTATTCCATGCAAATGGAAACAAAAAGAAAGCTGGGGTAGCTATGCTCATGTCAGACAAAGTAGACTTTTAAATAAAGTCTATAAGGAAGCACATTTCAATGATACAATACAGTATTTTCAACTCTACTCACCATTTTGTACATTAGGTCATCAGATCTTACTCATCTTATAGCTGAAAGTTTGTACTCCTTTACCAGCCTCTATTCCTCTCATGCCCCCAGCCCCTGGCAACCACCAGTCAAAGGAGGCAATGTAATGATAAAGGGACCAATACAAGAAGAAAGAAAAACACACATCCCAATTATAAATTGGGCAGAAGACCTGAATAAACACTTTTCCTAAGAGGACATACAGTTGGCCAACAGGCAGATGAAAAGATGCACAACATTGCTAATCATTAGGGAAATGCAAATCAAAACCACAATGAGATATCACCTCATACCAATAGTCAGAGTGGCTATTGTCAAAAATACCACAAATAAAAAATGTTGGTGAGGATACGAAGAATAGGGAACTCTAGTATGCTGTTGGTGAAATGTAAACTGGTGAAGTCATTATGGAAAATAGTATGTAGGCCTGTCAAAAAACTAAAATTAGAACTATCATATAAGCCAGGATTTCCACTCCTGGATATATATCCAAGAAAATAAAAACAATAATTTGAAAAGATATATGCACTCCAATGTTCACAGCAGCATTATTTGCAATAGCTAAGATACAGAAGCAACTTAAGTGTCCATCAACAATACACACACACACACACACACACACACACACACATACACACACACACATGGGATATTACTCATCCATAAAAATGAATAAAAATTTGCCATTTGCAGCAACATTGATGGGCCTGGAGGGTGTTATGCTTAGTGAAATAAGTCACCCAGAGAAAGAAAAATAATGTATGCTGTCATTTATATGTGGACTCCGAAAAATAAACAAATATATATAACAAAACAGAAAGAGACTCACAGGTATAGACAACAAGCTAGTGGTTACCAGTGGGATGAGGAATGGGGGGAGGGGCAAGATAGGGGTAGGGGATTAAGAGACATAAAATATTATGTATAAAATAAGCAACAAGGATATATTGCACACCACAGGGAATATAACCAATATTTTATAATAATTTTAAATGGCGTATAATCTACAAAAATATTGAATCACTATGAAACTAATATAATATTGAAAATCAACTGTACTTCAATTAAAAAATAAAGAAAAATGTCTTTATTTCACCTTTATTTGGGGAGCATATTTCCACTGGGTATAAAATTCTAAGTTCATATTTTATTTTCTTTCAGCACTGTAAAGCCGTTATTGTATTTTGTTTTAGCCTCCCAGTTTTTTCTGTTGAGCAGGACCCTTTGTTGCTATATTAATGTGCCTTTTTTTCCTCTTGCTGCTTTTGACTTTCTGTTTATCTTTAGTGTTCAGCAGATTGACTATGATGTGCCTAGAAATCTTTTTAAAAAATTGTATATCCAAGATGAGACGTTTGATGAGATTCCTGGATTTGTGGGTTGATATCTTTCAATTAATTTTGGAAGACCCCGGCCATTTTATCCTTACATATTTCTTCTTACCTATTATCTCCCTCCTCTCCTTTAAGTTCCCCACAGATAAGATACTCTCTTTTCTTCTGTTTTTGTTTTAATTTCAGTTTGGATATATTCTATAAATAAGCCTTCAAGTGTATTGATTCATTATTCTGCTGTGTCAATCTGTTTTTAAATCCAACAAATGAATTCATTTTTGATAACTGATTTTTTTCATCTATACAATTCCATTTGGTTCTTTTATATAGTCTCAATATTTTGTCGTGTATGTTATCCACCATTTCCAACAGACATTTGTTACAGTCTGAATATTTGTGTTCCCCTAAAATTTATGAATTTGAAATGCTGAAATTTTATGCCAGTGTGATGGTATTAGAAGGTGGAGCCTGGGGGAGGAGACTGAATCATGAGAGTGGAGCCCTCATGAACAGAGTTAGTGCTCTTATAAATAAGACTCCACAGTGCTTGTAGTCCCTTGTTTCTGCCTTGTGAGGTGACAGCTGGAAAGTTCCATCTATGAAATAGGAAGTAGATTCTCACCAGACACTGAATCTGCCAGCACCTTGATCTTAGATTTTCCAGCAACCAGGAAGTGTGAGTAATAAATTTCTGCTCTTTATAAGCTATCAGTCTATGGTATTTTTGTTATAGCAGTCCAAAGGAACTAAGATAATACTTCAGTTTCTTTATCATCTAACTAATATCATGTGTAATTGTATCATCCAACCATGTATGTTTCTTCTATCTACTATTTCTTCTTTTTACTATTAGTCACTTAAAAAATTATTCTTTTGCCATTTCATGTGTCTTGCAACTTTTAAATTTTCTGCCAGACATTTTATATTAAATAACAGTAAGGACTGAATTATATAGCATTTACCTCCATAAAATACTATATGACGTTTTCTTTCAGGCTGCTAGAACTGGAGGCTGAGCCAATCTGAAATATTGCTGAACTGTATATAGGCATTCTTGTAGCTTTAGTTCACCACTGACTTAATATATTTTGAGCCTGTGATCAGGGCTTTCTCTTCTGTGGAACAAAGGGTCAAGTGAAATGAGGAGCTATGCAGTCTTGAGCAGAGGTGACAATATATGACTCATGTTTCAAAAGTTTTACATTCTCCCAGATAATATAGCTAATGAAAGAGAGTTTTATTGCCCTATCATTTTCTTTTGCACATGATCTACTTCAGGATTCTATATAGCAGTCTGTGGTAAAGAAACAAGCATCATGTTTCAACTCACACTTAAGTAAACTCATGGATTGGGAAAGAGCTAGTTGGGGCCTAAATATCTAGATACTTCATGTTCAAGAGCTGTTAAGACTCAACTTCTCAGACTCTAAAGACCTTCCGTACTTAAATAAAGGACAAGGGTAACCTGTCATTTTTGATATGTAAACAAATTGAGGTTTGAGACATGAAGAAGAGCTTTTGACATTAAATCCGTATTTTTCACCACTACAAAATGCTGCCTCTTCATAGCTTTGTAAAAGAAGAAAATGATGATTTAGACCTGGCATGAACAAATTTTATTTGTACAGGGGTAGATAATAAATATTTTGGGCTTCGTGGTCCATTTTCTATCTTTGACAACCACTCAACTCAGTTCTAGCACAAAAGCAACCATGGACAATCTGTAAATAAATGGGTACAGCTGAGTTTCAATAACTTTCAATTTACAAAAACAGGTGGCATGGTGAGTCAAATTTGGCCAGTGTTTGCCAATCCTTGACTTAGCTTATGCTGGTAAGAGCAAAGGGGAGATTGCAAAATACATTGTTAGAAGTTATGCTAATTTTTTAAAGCTCTGTAGTCCCTGGTTGACATTGAACAGGAGAAAATCTAGACAAATAAAATGATGAATATAATTAACTTTCAATGGTACCATGTTCCTGCATATAGCTCTTCTGCTGCCTAACCAAGAATAACTGTGGGGCAAACTGCAAATTAGTCTTTCTTTGCAAAAGAATATTTGGAAGATTCTAGCATAGATGGATGCAAATGATGTATTTGTTTCTCAGAAATTTGTAAATGATTTGCTAAATTTCCAAGGCGTTTATAGTTTAGAAATGTATGTTGAAGGAAGAAAGAAACTTTTATAAAAATTTGAAACTAAGTATTCAAATGTCATTACTTCTAAGATTACTACAACTAATGGCTCATATTAATATAGCATCTTTATGCTCTAATATCCCTTACAGTGTAACTGTGAATTACATATATATGTGTATGTATATATATGTATATATATATGTACTTCCATATACAATATTATGTGTATATATTTTCCCTCACCCCCTTCCTGATACGGAAACTGAGTCATTAATAAGGATTAATAAATGCCTAAAAATGATGCCAGTGACAGTCCTGAGTAGAGACTTCTGATCTCCTGGCACTCAGACTAAAGCTGTTTGCATTTTCTCTAAATCAATATATCTGTAGTCCCAGGTGAGTCTCCTAAAGCAAACAGACAGGAATCCCAGGGTATGTCAGTTTCAGATAGGAATAATAATTTGCACGTGTACATTTGAAATAAGGACATATCTATCATTTTCTAAAGTGAAAGACTATCCTTGTAAAACTCACATTTAGCACAGATGTTTCACATACCTAATTACTATTGGTTAGAGTACTTAGGTAGTACACAAGTTTGTCAGATCTTTTCTTTGGTCAAATAACTTTAATAGGGAAGACTGTCACTAAAGGAGATGATTAAAAGTCCCTAGTGGGCTTCTACCCCACTTCCAAATGCAGGTAGGATATTTGCTAGTTATTACCTAAGTCTTTGCTGATAATTCCAGACAAAATGGCACAGAAAGTCAGTCATTAGACATATCCTTTGGTTAGCCTCTGATAGAGGGTTTATTTTAGTCAAGATACATTATCTATAATCATATTTGTCTACTCTGTATAAGTGTATATTTTTGAAGGCTTGAACTGGAAGAAAAAAGTTAGTTTTCTACATGTTAACCTGAAAATTAAAAGTAGCATATAGTCCTTATTATATGTTATCAGAGACACATGAGCTATTGATTCAGGCTTTTCATATCAAGACATTTCATTTAGGTAAAAAGAAATGCTTATGAATACAAAATTCAGATTTAGAAATAATTAGAAGCAGCATTTAGACTTAAAAAAAAAATCAATGGACTTATCAATCTGCCATGAAAAACAGGCCTACCTCTGACCTGTAATTAACAGAATAAAGGAAACAGAGAACATACAGAGAGATTTTGAGTGGTTTTGAGAAATATGTGTTGAATTTCACATATTGGAAAAATGTTACCTATTTCAGTAGAGGTATGTCTTACCTTAATAAATAAGACCTAGTAATCTTAACGTCTAGATACTAATGAGGTATCAGATTATTTGATACAATGCCAAATACTAAAGGTTATTTAATAAATTTTGATTGCTTCGTTCATATAATCATTTGAATATAGATAACACACACCCCTCTGGTGTATCTTTAACACACGTGCTGTTGCATATGGATGAGATAACTAAAAAGGAATTGTGTTTAGAGGTTATCATCATGGGTGGAAGCTTACATGACACATAGGAAATACTATGATACTGTCCCATAGGAATATCCATTTATGGTAATGTCCAATGGTAGTATCCATTTTAAGCTATGACTTTGAGAGAAATGAATTTCCCAATAAAAGATAACTTTAAAATGAATCTTCTTTCATTGTATGGAATGGTGATCTTGGAAGAGAGATAAGCAGAGACAGACATAAGATGTTGAACAGCTGAGCGTGAAAGATAGAACGTTGCAGCTGCAAATAGTCATTTATGTTATATAATAAGGCAAGCAGCTAGCATTTTACCAAACGTAATAGAGGGGTGTACTGATAAGACTCCATGCTTACTACCTGATTTTGACCAAATTAATATGTAAAAACTGAGAAATTTAAGGTCATGGTAATGAGCAACCTGAAATGAGAATCAAAAATCTTGGTATGAGGCAATAACACTCTAGAATCATGAACATAACTCAGGACTGATCCAGAATATTGATCCAAACAAAAGTTTGTTAGTGAAGAAAACCTAGAAACATAGTTTAGAATCACTGTATAGTACTCGTAATTCATGTAATTAAACTTATATGATAAAAATAATTGTTCTTATTAGAGAATATGTGATCAGCATTTTTAACAAGTCCTTTAGTTTTTTATATAATATATACACTATTAAGTTTCTTAGTTATTGTTAAATACTTCAAATTGTGGATATTCACTTAATAACATAGTTTCTGATTCCCAGTTTAAAAAAAAAATAATAAAATGAATAAATGTGTTGGTATCTTTCCTTACAGAAATCTTTCACTGAGGGCTTACTTCTCCTTAGTTGTGCCACATATATACTTAATCTTAATCTTATAAGAATAGGTTATCATTTGTTTATAAAATAATATGATTTAATCAAATATCTCACAGCAACTTTTGAGGGATTATGTTGGTAAATATAAAAACATTTTGAGCTATTTCTGTATAACAATATTTTCTTTAAAATAGGAAATCTGAACTTAAAAAAATGTAATTGAAGTTGGAACACTAAAAATTTTGATGTGATTCTAAATTAGGGATAAGTTTCCTATTTTCAAATATTTGATTTCTTAAGATTCTGTTGTCTTTAGCAATAGAATAAAAGAAAGGATATATTTCAATAATATTTGAATCTTTAGAGATTTTTAAAATTAGCTTTTGAAATATTAAACTATTTTTCTTGCTTTAATTCACTCATTATGTAATATAAGCACCTGGAAATCATTGTAAGAAGAACTCATTACGATTCTTCTGTGAAAATTTCAAACTTACTGTTTGAGGAAATAGAGATACAACATATCTCAACAGTTCCTTTTTTGTTATTATTGAGAAAATTCATATTGATCTTGAAACACAGGTATTGTCTTTGAGTATATAAGGTATACAGACCTCACTTTTAAATTCTCATAATTTGTTAAACTAAGAAAACATCGCTGATATGTCTTTGCATAAACATAGAACATACTGCTCTATTTTTTTAGCTTTAATGTCTAACATGCATTTCTCACTCTCACATCAAGCAATATAGTCTCCATTTAAATTAATAAAAATCTATGACCCAATAGAAGGAAAAATTAATTACCTGAAATATACTGCTATCCTGTCTGTATGAGAATGAAACAAGTTATTCTTTTAAAAAATTGATTTTGATGGAAAACTAAGCCCTTAACAAAGTGCTTCTATATGAAAGATTTCAATATGGAACATGATGGAGGAGAAATTGCCTTTGAGAGGGAATCAAGAGCACTGATTTTGTCTGAGATCCTTTTCTCCCTGACTGAATGAGCACAGTTATTTCAGAGTTTGTATTTACGATCCGTCCTATGATTATGAAATTCATAAAAAGTGATCCTCAAACTGTTATAAGCATAGAGTCCATTGACAAAAGAACATTCATGATATTCATTCTATTAATCTAAAATTTAATATATTTAGAAAGCCTTATAATAAAATAATAATGCAAAATGTAATAAAATGAAACAAATATTAACAAAATAATAAAGGCTCAACAAGTTAAGCTTGAGAAGCCAGGAACAAATCTCAGAATAAAATGAAACAAAACAAAACAAAAATGTTTATCAAGTGTAGTAGTAGTAAATGAGAAAGAAGAGTCAGAATAGACACACATGAGACTTTCAGTATGAACTATCTCTCCAAAGATATAAATGATAAGAAATAAAAAAAAAATGCTGTAATACTATAAAGATAATATTAAAGTTGAAAATGCAAGATAAAGTGAAAACATTGATGGAAGACAAGAGAATTAATATCCTAGCAGAAAAAGCCAATATTTCAAATCAAGGTAATTTATAGAAACGTATGATTAAATGCAAGAGAATCTAAAAGCCTATAAAGATACAGAAGTTCATTCATCTGAAATAGTTGTTATTAGTGCAAATGGAGAAGGCCAAATCTGTAAGGAATTAAAATTGGGCTTTAAGTTTAGAGGTATGTGCACTTTAATTCCAAATCTGTCATTTCTTCTTTGTCTGATCCTGCTATTTAACCTTTTTAAAGCTCACATACCTCAAGAGAAATAGGCCATTATAGCTCTGTCATAGAATTTTTGAAATAATTAAATGTGATCTTATGTGTAAAACACTGAAACAAATGCCTAGCAAATAACAGCCACCTATTTTTGGGGGCGGGGAGGGAGTTGAATAAATTAGTTGGCAAACTTTTATTTTAACTGCAGTGCTTCCTTGGAATGGATATAAATGATAACAGAATCTCTTTCAGTAGAAACACACACACACACACAACATTCCTAAGCCTCTACTTGTCATGTTTGAAAACTTTAAATTTTTAGGTTTAAAACATTAAGAACAAAGAGAAGATTTTACAAACTGCCAAGAAAGCAGGAGATACAGTGACAAGAATGTCTTGAAATATTCCCCTACTGGCTTTGGAGACAATCTACCCAATGCCAAGACAAAAGAGTAATCACTGCAAAATACAATGTCCCAACAAGCTGACCTTTTCTTTCCGAATTAATTATTCAAATACTCCCATCATAGCAAAGTTGAACAGAAATAAAAATGAGTATCTCAGGACACATGAAAGATACTTAGTAAACATTGATTAGAAAAAATTATGTGAGGCAAGATTAATGGAATGAAGTAAAATGATATAGGAAATTAGACCAACATGTGAAAAATGGAAAATCAGAAGATTGAAATTCATAGAATTTTCATCTACAAGATATAACTAGAAAGTGAGTAGGACAAGGAGAAATTTAACCTGAGAAAGACACTTCTGTTCTTAATAAGTAAATTCAAGGTCTATTTAGTAAGAATAAGTCGTGATGAAAAATAAAGAGTGCATAAGACTGAACATTTAACTGTAAGTTACATTCTGTTTTTATCATTAGAAAACTATGAAAAGTAAATCTCAGGTTAATTATATTGTTATAAGTATATTGCATAAAAGTTATAGATTAGATTACAAATAAATTTTAAGGGAATTAGAATTTATTGTCAACTAGAAAATACATATAAATAAAAATAGAGAATATACCATCATGGGATAAAAATTAAATGACACAAGGAAAAAGTATAATACTTAGAACAATTGTTTTCAATTCTCTTGTAATTAGAAAGGTCCCTGACTGTATTTTTAAAAATGCAATCATCCTGCCTACAAAAGATGTACTCAATACTAAAAAGTCACATGATCTTTCTCAACATTTGGGTCAAAAATGCCATGTAGCACACGGTAGCACATACCTATGAACAAGCAAACAAGCAAATATGAACGTTACAGACATGGAAGAGGCATGTATGTTGTATGTGTGTGTGTGTGTGTGAGAGAGAGAACTGCATACATGTGCACATTTAGATAGATACACATAGACATAAAGTAAACTATAAATATAAATGCAATATATTCAATGTCACAGAAAGCTTTCAGAGATCAATTAGAAGAAGATTTTTGCTTTCGATATTTTTTAAAGAAGAACAAGATAAATATCACAAATATGGATCTATTAAAAAAAGTTTAGAAGTAGAACAAAGTGTCAAAAGAAAACAGGAATTATCTGTTGCTTCTGACCTGTTCCTCTCCTCCTTAACTGCCATGGACAGAGATGAGTTTTTTGAACAATAATTTTTTTGTACTTTTCCTGTCCCTGCAGAAAACCCTGAACTCCCCAGAGAATTACAGAAACTATAGAAAAGCAGAACAGGCATATAAAGATTCTCTACTTCACTTTGCTTTCTCTTCATTCATTGTTGAATATGAAGTCTATGGGTATATGAAAGACAAACACAATTTATCTACATTTCAGAGAAACACAAAGTCAGTTTTTCCTAGGAGTTTTGTCACAGGGGCAGGGGTTTAGTCTCTGGGTGGGGATGGAGTCAGTGATGTCCTGAATAGACAGGAAAAAGGCTTCAGATGCGATCTTAAGGCTGTCATTTTGGAAAAATTGTGCAAAAACAGTTAACTAAGGTGCTTAACTCACAGCCCAATCTACAAAGATTTGAGCATCATCAAGGCTTATTTCTGCAAAGAAAATTAGAGATACATTTCTCCGTTTTGATACATAATTTGCTACTTTTAGTAGTAAGGATAATGGTAGGGTGATAGGTTCTTGTTATTGTTTTTTAGTTTAGCTTTGTTTTAGAGGTCAAATTACACTCTGATCTATATAATTCTGAGATTCCTTGGGAAGGTTGGTGAATATGAGTTAAATTATTTTTTTGTTATTTTAATTTCACCTGCAACTTTATCACTGTAGTAGGCTTTCACAGCTAAATGGTCAGAAATATCATTTCAATAATAACACATTGCTGGATTCTAGAAGCTTAGTGGACCTATTTTAAATCCTTCTGAATGTTTGAAAAGCATGTTACTGTAACATATCTCACTTTTGTGTGTGTGGCTTATTTTCCCAAGTATTAAAGTAATACACAATCATTAAATAAAATTTGGAAAATGGTAAACACTATAAAGTTAAAAAGCAACCATGAGCCCAATATCAAGATAATACCCATATATAGGAAGAATGATAGACATGATAAAAAGATACATGTAAATAGGAAATAAAACATCAATTAAATTATACCAAAAATAAATACATTTTGTATCAAGTTTTAAAAAAATTAAGACTGTATTTTGCCTATGTTTGCATGTTATTAAATATTCTACTTCATTATATTGTAATTCCATAAATTATTTAACCAGCCTTCTATTGTTTGGTATTTATATATTTACTAATTATCATTATAAATGATGGTTCATATCTAGAAGTGGAATTTTTATGCCAAATACTATGGCCGTTTATGTTTCTTAATAACGAGCAGCCTGGAAAAGTGGGACAAAAAAAAGTTTTAGAGCTGCACTCATTTGGATTCAAAACCTGGAAAATCCATTTCAAGCTTTCTGGCTCCATTTGGATAAATCTTCAAAATCGAGATGTTGAATTTATAAATAAGGATCCATTTAAATATGTTTATTTTAAACAAATTTAAAGTAAAAAATCTAGTTGAGAACCTGGCACATAGCATATGGTAAATATTTTTATTCCATAAAGTTATTTACTCTTTAACCATCATATTTAATGTTAACATTTCTTTTAAAAACTGGGGCTTCCCTGGTGGTGCCGTGGTTAAGAATCCACCTGCCACCACAAGGCACAGGGATATTAGCTCGGGGCTTTGGGACAGCCTGGAGGGGTGGGATGGGGAGAGTGGGAGGGAGGGAGACGCAAGAGGGAAGAGACATGGGAGCATATGTATATGTATAGCTGATTCACTTTGTTATAAAGCAGAAACTAACACACCATTGTAAAGCAATTATACCCCAATAAAGATGTTAAAAAAAAAAAAAAAAAGAATCCACCTGCCAATGCAGGGGACACGGGTTCGAGCCCTGGTCTGGGAAGATCCCACATGCTGCAGAGCAACTAAGCCCATCTGCCACAACTACTGAGCCTGTGCTCTAGAGCCCGTGCACCACAACTACTGAGCCCATGTGCCACAACTACTGAAGCCCACGCACCTAGAGCCCACGCTCCACAACAAGAGAAGCCACTGCAATGAGAAGCCCACTCACTGCAACGAAGAGTAGCCACTGCTCGCCACAACTAGAGAAAGCCCATAAGCAGCAACGCAGACCCAATGCAGCCAAAAATAAATAAATTAATTAATTTTAAAAAACATAATAAAAATTATATTTGATTTATGTTTATACAGTAATTTTGATATCAAGGAGTTTATGTTATGTAATAAAATCTATTTTCTTTTTTATATTATTTCCATTTCCTTTTCAGTTTAACAAGTTCTTCCCCAAATTGAAATCAGGAAATAAATCACTTATATATTTTTCTAATTTTCTGTCTTTTTCTTTTTTTCCCCAAGGAAAAGTACTGTAAAGCAAGGTGAAGATGAGTAGAGAACTAAGTGATGAACTTTCCCAGTATTATCTAACTTAATAATAACTACACTCTCTATTTTATTCTCTGTTTGAGGTAGGGAAACCCTGTCTGAGCAAAGGAAAATTGAACCTCATAGGAATGGACTCACACTAGATCAATGCTTATTAGGCTTTGGGTAATGATTTAGGACTCCTGATGATAGCCTTGACCCTTATATATATATTAGAAAAGGAGATGCCTGTCAGCATAGAAGCAGATATTAAAGAAGGATACTGATGGCTTTCTCTCTCTTTCTTTTAATCACCTCTTAAACACTGAGCCTTGGTATGTCTTTTCTTCTTTTTTTTTTTTTTTTTCAAGTGTTCCAGAACCAGCACCATTTGTCGAAAAGGCTATCTTTGCTCCATGGTATTGCCGTAGCTCCTTTGTCAAATATCAGTTGACTATGCGTATATGGATTTATATCTGTTCTCTAGTCTTTTCCATTGATCTATTTGTCTATTCTTTTGCCAGTACCACACTGTCTTGATTACCATAGCTTGTCTTAGTAAGTCTTGAAGTCAGGTACTGTCAGTCCTCCAACTTTGTTCTTTTCCTTCAATTTTGTATTGGCTATTCTGGATCTTCTGCATCTCTATATAAAGTTTAGAATCAGTATGTCAATATCCACAAAATAACTGCCTAGGACTTTTATTGAAACTGTACTGAATCTATAGATCAAGTTGGGAAGACTGACATTTTGACAGTACTGAGTCTTCCTATCTATTAACATACATTCTCTCTCTGTTTTGTTCTTCTTTGAATTCATTCATCGGAGTTTTTTAGTTTTACTCATATAGATCCTGTACATATTTTTTTACATTTGTACCTAAGTATTTCATTTTGTGGGGTAGTAGTATAAATGCTACTGTGTTTTTTATTTCAAATTCCACTTGTTCATTGCTGGTTCTGCCTTTTTAATTTAATTTAATTTTTTATACAGCAGGTTCTTATTAGTTACCTATATTATACATATTAGTGTATATATGTCAATCCCAATCTCCCAATTCATCCCATGTATGTCTTTTCTAATTTAGTGATTTATGAACATAATCTAAACAAACATGGTGCATGATGGGTTTTTGGAAAAAAAATGCCCTCAAAAATTTCACAAGTATCTAAATGAGCCACGATGCAAATGTTCTTGATTACTGAACATCCCATTAGATGTGCCGTTGCCTTTTCCAAAGGACTTACAGACAGTGCTGGCAGCTTTGCTTCCTCTCCAGCAGGCCATATTTTTACTGGGCCAAGTCCACACAACCCTCTTTGCATCCTCATTACCAATCCTAGGAAAATTATACTGGTTTTTAACTTCTTTATTTGATAGACAGCCTAGTTGGTTGAATAAACAGTCAAGAGAATATGTTTTTATGTTGGATTTTCCTTTTACTATTTCTGAAAACATTCTATAATTTAGTTGATTTTGTGTCTCCAATTAATGAAGGTGCTAGATGTCTGACTCCCTAGTAAACTCAGTGGGTGTTAACTTTATTGTCTCTTTAGGTCCAGATTATGCTAAATTCATTTCAGAGTATGGAATTCAGTATGATTACAATATAATCGTATGTTTAATTGCGAGTAAAACCTCCTCTAAAATTAATATTTAAAGTGGAATTGCAGTCAAAAGCAGAATGAATGAGGAGGTATTGTTATAACAGAGTGCCCTGAGGGAGATTAGTGAGTTTCAGAGAAATTTGGGCTGTGAATCAGAAAATAATCCCTAATAAATCTCCAGAGAAGGCCACCTCTACTTCCAGAAACTGTTATTTCTTGTGGGTTAGATACACATTCTCTTGTTTTATCTCCTTTGCATTTGGCTGCATAATTTCTATTAAGACAGAAAAAATAAGCTTTCTTTCGAGATCTTTCTTTTTCTTTTTTAAGGGCTCACTGTAATGGCTTTTTCTTCTACCTTGAACATTTTATATCTAACAAGACCTCTTTCCACGTGTTTGCTAGATGTGAGAGCTAAGCGTGTATCCTTTTCTTATTCCTTTTTGGCATGATTCTTAGCAAGCATTTTAGTTACTCTTCTAGCTCAGAGGATACTTGAATAAGTAGAAACGTAAATTACAAACAGAGTTTTTGTGGCTGTATCTTACTGTACTTGTTGATTTAATGCAATCTAGGATGGGATTTTATGTAGGGGAAGAAATGACGTATTACTGTACTCAACTTTTGAATATTTTAAGCATTCTTTCTGTCTAACCAACAGTCACTTGATTTCCAATGTTGTTTATACTACATAGAATTTTAACACAAAACTTTAACTTATAAAAGTTTAAGTACAGAGATGTCCTTTTTTGGAAATATTTCTTTCATTCTCTCATAAAAAAGGGAACACAAAGCTGTAACTGTAAAAGCTTTGTTTTACAATCTGTAAGAAGAATATTGACAAGGTTCTAAATACAAAAGCTGGTCAAGAATTAGTCCCAATATGATCTTACATGTCAGAAATTCAAATGTCTTGTGTTCACAGAGGTGATTTTATACACACTCTTCAATAGGCATTCGCCACAAAATGTGTCCTAGCATAGCATTCATCTGCACTCAATATCATAAAGAAAAAGTTCTTTCAATAGTTTTCCTTTACCATATAAAATAGGATTTTTAAAAATGTATTTAGACTTTTTTATTGGCTAATGATAGGTAGCTGGTGATTTTCTTCCTTATGTTCTGATTTCTGAAAATTTCTGAATAAAATAAATGATAAAAGATGATGCACTTATGCTGTATACAGAAAAATAGAAGCTCACTTGCTGTCTCTTAGTCTTAGGTTAAATTTCTTTATGTATACAATCATAGTATGTCTACCTGGAGAAATTCAGAAATTATTCAGATTAAATATTTTATTTTACAAATAATGAACCTGAGTCCCAGAGAGTGTCTTAGCTTAAGTGACCAGTTAGAGAGTGAACTTTTTCCTATACCTTGCTTCTTTCCATGATTAGATATTTTCTCATCTCTTTTGACTCTTCAATAAATAGGTTTCAATAGATAATGATGACTGGCCAGGAAAGAGCCAGGAGGAGCTGTATCGAGAGTCCAAGAAACTTACTACCACCCCATCTCGACTTCAGGCTATTCTTAGCCCTGGCCATTTGCTATCTCCCCCTGATTTGGGTTCTGCAGCATGCTGTACCATATGTGTGCACAACTGATTAAATATTCAGTAATTCACTGAACAAATTTTTTTTTTCTAAGCTCTACCATGGTCTTCAAGTGAAAGGGGGACAGATATGCAAAAACTAGCTATAATATCAGTTAAAATAAAATTAGAGTTAAGTGGATTTTCAGATTGTAGATGGAAAGGGGCTTGACTCCAATTGAGAAATAAAAAAATAGGTTTCAAAGAAAAGGCACTGGGGCTACACATTAAACACTGAAAGGCATTTCAAATTTGAATCTAAATAGGCATACTAGGCTCAGCAAACTGCATCAACAAAAGTGTGGAGATGCTCAAATGAAGAGACCAGGAAAAGGCAAGGATTATGATTTGGTTGAGATTATCTCATGGAGTACAAGAGAAAGATCCTGGTCTCTTTGGTCTTTATGTGTGCTTCAGACACTTCTACTACCTGTGAAGCAAATAATCTGACTTCTTGTCAATGTTGAAAATTATGCACTTCTTTCAAGGTTTGAGTATTTACTTCAGGGATTCAACAATCATAATCTATGTTTTCTATAACTTCTAAAGCAGCCTGTGTATAGTGTGTCTAGAACAAGGAGCAGTCTGGATGACATGAGTTGAGACATGTTGAAAGAATTCTTGGCTGTAAAATATACAAGGTTATCTGTCCATGAAATTATAAACTTCACTACTGAAGTTAGTGTTAGAACCAGCATGTAACTCATTGAAGAAATCGGAAGGCAGTGTTTTGCCCACAGTCACATAACACTGGTATTATATTTATTTTTTAATTGAGAGATTGTTTCTCTAGAGTTCTCCTGTTATAAAATTATAAAATCCAACATCCTCATTTCAGAAATACACACACACACACACGTTTTGCTTATTCTTTTTTCTTCTTTTTTTGGAACCCAGGTCACAGAATTGCATCAATCAAGTTTTGCTATTCATAGCTTACTCACATTTTGGTCCATGTATGGCTGTCTGATTATATTTGTTTACATATTTATTAGTAATCTAATTAACACCTCTGATGTATCATGCATTCCAAGAACTCAAATATTTCTAAAAATTTATATTTACCTATGCACATTTCCCCACATCCTACTTTTGGCTTCTCACCTGGAAGTATCATATACCCAGAAGTTCATGCTTATCACTCCCTTGTTTTTCTTTAATATATTCTATCACTGAAACATAAAAAGGCTTAACAAATATATTGAAAAGTTTTGCTTGTTTTTTAACTTATTAATGGGTGTACAATTTTATACTAACATCTTAATGTAGGATTATTTTGTCAGATAATTAAGTATAATTTGAAAAGAGATAAGAGCCTGAGGGAATAATAATAAAAACCCATTCAACAAACATTTGTGGAACAGTTAACATTTGCTGGCACTGGGGATACAATTACAAATACAATATAATTCCTTCTTTGAGGAATTTTTGATTTGTGAGAAATGGATATTAATAGATAATTGCAATAAAATGTAAAAAGTATTATAAAAAAGATTTTTGCAAACTGGTGTGGGTTTATGGGAGAGATGGCATTTTCCTTAATTCTTTAATGATGTTTGGGATATCATTATAATATGAGACACATTTCAGATCGAGGGAGACAACTGGGTAATACTGTTGAGGTGAAAGTAGAGCAGATATCAAATTATCAATAAAGTATGAAAGATAGAATTAAGGAAGAAGGAATTAAGGCTAATGAATTAGGAAGAGTACTAATGGATTAGTGGGGACGATTCAGAAAATTGTACAAGTTGCTATCAAAACTATCTATACTGGGGGAGACCTTCAAGATGGCGAAGGAGTAAGAAATGGAGATCACTTTCCTCCTCACAAATACATCAGAAATACATCTACATGTAGAGCAACTCCTACAGAACACCTACTGAATGCTGGCAGAAGACCTCAGACTTCCCAAAAGGCAAGAAACTCCCCACGTACCTGGGTAGGGCAAAAGAAAAAAGAAAAAACAGAGACAAGGGCTTCCCTGGTGGCGCAGTGGTTGAGAGTGCGCCTGCCAATGCAGGGGACATGGGTTCGTGACCCGGTCTGGGAAGATCCCACATGCCACAGAGTGGCTAGGCCCGTGAGCCATGGCCGCTGAGCCTGCACATCCGGAGCCTGTGCTCCGCAATGGGAGAGGCCACAACAGTGAGAGGCCCGCGTACCACAAAAAAACCCAAAAAACAAAAACCAAAAAAACAGAGGCAAAAGAATAGGGACAGGACCTGCACCTCTGGGAGGGAGCTGTGAAGGAGGAAAAGTTTCCACACACTATGAAGTCCCTTCACTGGAGGAGACGGGTGGTGGGTGGTGGGTGGTGGGGTGGGGTGGGGGTCTTTGGAGCCACAGCAGAGAGCACAGCGACAGGGGTGTGGAGGGCAAAGTGGAGAGATTCCCGCACAGAGGATTGGTGCCGACCAGCACTCACCAGACTGAGAGGCTTGTCTGCTCACCCATCGGGACGGGTTGGGACTGGGAGCTAAGGCTTGAGCTTTGGAGGTTAGACCCCAGGGAGAGGACTGAGGCTGGCGGCGTGAACACAGCCTGAAGGGGGCTAGTGCGCCACGGCTAGCCGGGAGGAAGTCCAGGAAAAAGTCTGGAGCTGCCGAAGAGGCAACAGACTTTTTCTTGCCTCTTTGTTTCGCAGTGTGCGAGGAGACTGGATTAAGAGCACCACCTAAACGAGCTCCAGAGATGGGCGCGAGCCGTGGCGATCACTGCGGACCCCAGAGGCGGGCATGAAATGCTAAGGCTACTGCTGCAGCCACCAAGAAGCCTGTGTGCAAGCACAGGTCACTATCCACACCTCCCCTCCCGGGAGCCTGTGCAGCCCACCACTGCCAGGGCCCTGTGATCCAGGGACAACTTCTCTGGGAGAACACACGGCGCATCTCAGGCTGGTGCAACATCATGCGGCCTCTGCCACTGCAGGCTTGCCCCGCATTCCGTACGCCTCCGTCTCCCCGGCCTGAGTGAGCCAGAGCCCCCTAATCAGCTGCCATTTTAACCCCCTCTGTCTGGACAGGAAAGAGACTCCCTCAGGCGACTAACATGCAGATGTTGGGACAAATCCAAAGCTGAAACCCAGGAGCTGTGTGAACAAAGAAGAGAAAGGGAAATCTCTCCCAGCAGCCTCAGGAGCAATGGATTAAATCTCCACAATCAACTTGATATACCCTGCATCTCTGGAATACCTGAATAGACAATGAATCTAAAACTGAGGCAGTGGACTTTGGGAGCAACTATAGACTTGGGGTTTGCTTTCTGCATCTAATTTGTTCCTGGCTTTATGTTTATCTTAGTTTAGTATTTACAGTTTATTATCATTGGTAGATTTCTTTATTGATTTGGTTGCTCTCTTCCTCCTTTTTTTTAAGAAAAAAATATACATATATATGTATATTTCTTTTTTTCTCTTTTTTGAGTGTGTATGTGTAGGCTTCTTTGTGTGACTTTTTCTGTATAGCTTTTCTTTTACCGTTTGTCCTAGGGTTCTGTCTGTCCATTTTGTGTGTGTGTGTGTACTTTTTAGTACTTGTAATCATTGGTGAATTTGTATTTTGGTTTGGTTGCTCTCTTCTTTCTTTCTTTTTTTAAATTACTTTTTAACTTTTTAATTAATTAAAAAAATTATTTTAATAACTTTATTTTATATTATTCTATTTTATTTTTCTCTTTCTTTCTTTCTTTTTTTCTCCATTTTCTTCTGAGCCGTGTGGCTGACAAGGTCTTGGTGCTCCGGCCAGGAGTCAGGTCTGTGCCTCTGAGGTGGGAGAGCTGAGTTCAGGACATTGATCTACCAGAGACCTCCTGGCCCCATATAATATCAAACAGCAAAAGCTCTACCAGAGATCTCCATCTTAACGCTAAGATCCAGCTCCACTCAACCACCAGCAAGCTACAGTGCTGGACACCCTATGCCAAACACCTAGCAAGACAGGAACACAAACCCACCATTAGCAGAGAGGTTGCCTAAAATCATAATAAGGTCAGAGGAACCCCAAAACACACTACTGGATGTATCTTGCCCACCAGAAAGACAAGATCCAGCCTCATCCACTAGAACACAGGTCCCAGTCCCCTCCCCCAGGAAGCCTACACAACCCACTAAACCAACTTTAGTCACTGGGGGCAGACACCAAAAACAACAGGAACTATGAACTGGCAGCCTGTGAAAAGGAGACCCAAAACACAGTAAGATAAGCAAAATGAGAAGACAGAGAAACACACAGCTGATGAGTAAAAACCCATCAGACCAAACAAATGAAGAGGAAATAGGCAGTCTACCTGAAAAGAATTCAGAGTCATGACAGTAAAGATGACCCAAAATATTGGAAATAGAATGGAGAAAATACAAGAAACATTTAAAAAGGACCTAGAAGAACTAAAGAGCAAAAAAACAAGGATGAAGGGCCCAATAAATGAAGTTAAAAATTCTCTAGAAGAAATCAATAGCAGAATAACTGAGGCAGAAGAATGGACAAGTGACCTGGAAGATAAAATAGTGGAAATAGCTACTGCAAAGCAGAATAAAGAAAAAAGAATGAAAAGAATTGAGGACAGTCTCACAGACCTCTGGGACAACAGTAAACACACCAACATTTGAATATAGGGGTCCCAGAAGAAGAGAAAAAGAAAGGGACTGAGAAAATATTTGAAGAGATTATAGTTGAAAACTTCCCTAATATGGGAAAGGAAATAGTTAATCAAGTCCAGGAAGCACTGAGAGTCCCTTACAGGATAAATCCAAGGAGAAACACGCCAAGACACATATTAATCAAGCTATCAAAAATTAAATGCAAAGAAAAAATATTAAAAGCAGCAAGGGAAAAACAACAAATAACATACAAGGGAATCCCCATAAGGCTTACAGCTGACTTTTCAGCAGAAACCCTGCAAGCCAGAAGGGAGTAGCAAGAAATATTTTAAGTGATGAAAGAGAAAAACCTACAACCAAGATTACTCTACCCAGCAAAGATCTCATTCAGATTTGATGGAGAAATTAAAACCTTTACAGACAAGCAAAAGCTGAGAGAGTTCAGCACCACCAAACGAGCTTTACAACAAATGCTAAAGGAACTTCTCTAGGCAGGAAACACAAGAGAAGAAAAAGACCTACAATAACAAACCCAAAACAATTAAGAAAATGGTAATAGGAACATACATATCGATAACTACCTTAAGTGTAAATGGATTAAATGCTCCCACCAAAAGACACAGACTTGCTGAGTGGATACAAAAACAAGACCCGCATAAATGCTGTCTACAAGAGACCCACTTCAGACCTAGAGACTCATGCAGACTGAAAGTGAGGGGATGGAAAAAGATATTCCATGCAAATGGAAATCAAAAGAAAGCTGGAGTAGCAATTCTCATGTCAGACAAAAATAGACTTTAAAATAAAGACTAATACAAGACACAAATAAAGACACTACATAATGATCAAGGGATCAATCCAAGAAGAAGATATAACAATTGTAAATATTTATGCACCCAACATAGGAGCACCTCAATATATAAGGCAAATGCCAACAGCTATAAAAGGGGAAACTGACAGGAGCACAATTATAGTAGAGAACTTTAGCACCACAATTTCACGAATGGACAGATCACCCAAAATGAAAATAAACAAGGAAACACAAGCTTTAAATGACACATTAAACAAGATGGACTTAATTGATATTTATAGGACATTCCACCCAAAAACAACAGAATACACTTCCTTCTTAAGTACTCATGGAACATTCTCCAAGATAGATCATATCTTGGGTCACAAATCAAGTCTTGGTAAACTTAAGAAAATTGAAATCATATCAAGTATCTTTTCCGATCACAATGCTATGAGACTAGATATCAATTACAGTAAAAAATCTGTAAAAAGTACAAACACATGGAAGCTAAACAATACACTACTAAATAACCAAGAGGTCACTGAAGAAATCAAAGAGGAAATCAAAAAATACCTAGAAACAAATGACAATGAAAACACGATGGCCCAAAACCTATGAGATGAAGCAAAAGTAGTTCTAAGAGGGAAGTTTATACCAATACAATCCTACCTCAAGAAACAAGAAACATCTCAAATAAACAACCTAACCTTACACCTAAAGCAATTACAGAAAGAAGAACAAAAAACACACCAAATTTAACCGAAGGCAAGAAATCATACAGAGCAGATCAGAAATAAATGAAAAAGAAATGAAGGAAACGATAGCGAAGAGCAATAAAACTAAAAGCTGGTTCTTTCAAAAGATAAACAGAAACCTGGAAGAAACAGACAAAATCTTAGAAAAGCACAACCTTCCGAGACTGAACCAGGAAGAAACAGAAAATATGAACAGACCGATCACAAGCACTGAAATTGAGACTATGATTAATAATCTTCCAGCAAACAAAAGCCCAGGACCAGATAGCTTCACAGGCTAATTCTATGAAACATTTAGAGAACAGATAACACCTATCCTTCTCAAACTCTTGCAAAATATTAGCAGAGGGAGGAGCACTCCCAAACTCATTCTACGATGCCACCATCACCCTGATACCAAAACCAGACAAAGATGTCACAAAGAAAGAAAACTACAGGCCAATATCACTAATGAACATAGATGCAAAAATCCCCAACAAAATACTAGAAAACAGAATTGAACAGCACATTAAAAGGATCATACATCATGAACAAGTATGGTTTATCCCAGGAATGCAAGGATTCTTCAAGATATGCAAATCAATCAATGTGATAAACCATATTAACAAATTGAGGAGAAAAAACAAATGATCATCTCAGTAGATGCACAAAAAGCTTTTGACAAAATTCGACACCCATTTATGATAAAAACCCTCCAGAAGTAGGCACAGAGGGAACTTACCTCAACATAATACAGGTCATATATGACAAACTCACATCGTTCTCAATGGTGAAAAACTGAAACCATTTCCACTAAGATCAGGAACAAGACAAGCTTGACCACATTCACTACTATTATTCAACATAGTTTTGGAAGTTTTAGCCACAGTAATCAGAAAAGAAAAAGAAACAAAAGGAATCCAAATCGGAAAAGAAGAAGTAAAACTCACTGTTTGCCAATGACATGATAGTATACATACAGAATCCTAAAGATGCTACCAGAAAACTGCTAGAGCTAATCAATGAATTTGGTAAAGTAGCAGGATACAAAATGAATGCACAGAAATCTCTTGCATTCCTATACACTAATGATGAAAAATCTGAAAGAGGAATTAAGGAAACATGTCCATTTACCACTGTAACAAAAAGAATAAAATACCTAGGAATAAACCTACCTAAAGAGGCAAAACACCTGTATGCAAAAAACTATAAGACACTGATGAATGAAATTAAAGATGATACAAACAGATGGAGAGATATATCATCTCTCCATCTCATCTTGGAGTGGAAGAAGCAACATTGTGAAAATGACTATATTATCCAAAGCAATCTACAGATTCAATGCAATCCCTATCCAACTACCACTGGCATTTCTCACTGAACTAGAAAAACATTTCATAATTTGTATGGAAACAGAAAAGACCCTGAAGAGCCAAAGCAATCTTGAGAAAGAAAAACAGAATTGGAGGAATCAGGCTCCCTGACTTCAGACTATACTACAAAGCTACAGTAATCAAGACAGTATGGTACTGGCACAAAAACAGAAATATAGATCAATGGAACAGGACAGAAATCCCAGAGATAAAACCACACACATATGGCTGACTTAGTTGTTATAACGGAGCCAAGAATATACAATGGAGAAAAGACAGCCTCTTCAATAAGTGATGCTGGGAAAACTGGACAGCTACATGTAAAAGAATGAAATAAGAACACTCCCTAACACCATACAAAAAAATAGGCTCAAAATGGATTAAAGACCTAATGTAAGGCCACACACTATAAAACTCTTAGTGGAAAACACAGGCAGAACATTCTATGACATAAATCTCAGCAAGATCTTTTTTGACCCACCTCCTAGAGAAATGGAAATAAAAACAAAAATAAGCAGATGGGACCTAATGAAACTTAAAAGCTTTTGCACAGCAAAGGAAAACCTAAACAAGATGAAAAGACAGCCCTCAGAATGGGAGAAAATATTTGCAAACGAAGCAACTGACAAAGGATTAATCTCCAAAACATACAGGCGCTCATGCAGCTCAATATCAATAAAACAATCTACCCAAACCAAAAATGGTCAGAAGACCTAATAGACGTTTTTCCCAAGAAGATATAGAGATTGCCAACAAACACATGAAAGGATTCTCAACATCACTAATCATTAGAGAAATGCAAATGAAAACTACAATGAGGTATCACCTCACAACAGTCAGAATGGCCATCATCAAAATATCTACAAACAATAAATGCTGGAGAGGGTGTGGAGAAAAGGGAACCCTCTTGCACTGTTGGTGGGAATGTAAATTGATACAGCCACTATGGAGAACAGTATGGAGGTTCCTTAAGAAACTGAAAATAGAACTACCATAGGACCCAGCAATCCCACTACCAGCATATACCCTGAGAAAACCATAATTCAGAAAGAGTCATGTACCATAATGTTCATTGCAGCTCTATTTACAATAGCCAAGACATGGAAACAACCTAAGTGTCCATCGACAGATGAATGGGTAAAGAAGATGTGGCACATATATAGCATGTAATATTACTCAGGCATAAAAAGAAATGAAATTGAGTTATTTGTGGTGAGGTGGATGGACCTAGAGTCTGTCATACATTGAAGTAAGTCAGAAAGTGAAAAACAAATACTGTATGCTAACACATATATATGGAATCTAAAAAAAAAGGTTCTGGAGAACCTAGGGGCAGGACAGGAATAAAGACGCAGACGTAGAGAATGGACTTGAGGACATGGAGAGTGGGAGGCGTAAGCTGGGACGAAGTGAGAGAGTGCCATTGACATATATACACTACCAAATGTAAAACAGATAGCTTGTGGGAAGCAGTCGCATAGCACAGGGAGATCAGCTTGGTACTTTGTGACCACCTAGAGGGGTGGGATTGGGAGGGTAGGAGGGAGACGCAAGATTGAGGAAATACGGAGATATATGTATAGTATAGCTGATTCACTTAGTTATAAAGCAGAAACTAAGAAAAAAAAAAAACCTATCCATACTGTAGATTCTATAAAATTTGGTGACTTTTTGGAAGTGGAAAATATTAAAAGCCAAGGATTAGAGAGATTCCTACATTGTGCTTCTACAGATGAATAAGGGAAGGAGTTGGTAGGGGAAAGAATAATATTTTTCTATGTTTAAAGGTATTATTTTGTCTAATTACAAAAGTAATGTGTTTCCACTGTAGAATATTTGTAACAGGTGTGCAGCAATCTGGTCTACTACTTACGCAATTTTAGCATACTCATACTTCATGATCTGTGGATGTGTGTGTGTGCTGCCCACACTAATTCATTAGTGGGAATGTTCAAAGAAGCTCACTGCAGTATTATTTTTGGCTGTGGAGGGAGGGCAAGGTGGAAAGCAACTTGAGTACCTATATCTTGAATCAGTAAATAAAACATGCCTACAATGAAATTTTAGCCTACAAATTAAGGCATTTTTTTGTTGTTGTTCATGTTGTTATATGTGCCATATTGCATCTGGTATTCTTTATTCTTATCACAAAACTGGCCAGATGTGACTGAATTATCTAATCCATAACTTTCATTCATGTGGAGTCACTGTGTTCTGAAATCTCATTACTACAGTGTTTCCTTCTCATTGGATGTTAGGCGTAGCATGGATGTAATTTGTCTGGAAGCTTCAATGACTATTATAGTGGGTCCTGGCCTCACACTCATACCCTTTTTTTTTTATAACCCAAACAGTTCACTGGCAACAATCTGCCTTTTTCTCTGTGCCCCACATCAGTTGCCTGGTGTCTGGTTCTCATAAAATTATCCTGACATTCACCAAGCAAATGTCCTTTGAGTTTTGACTGCAGGGTGAAGTGACCCACCAGATGTGGTATTCTGGTGTGGTTTGAAGGAAGCATACAATGTTTACATTAACCTTTTCAGGCCCTTTCCCATGTGGGGCTAGCAGCACGGCAGTTAAATAAAGATGCTTAGTCATCCAGAATCCTGTAAGCACTTGACACCATGTCAAGTAATCTACTCTATGCCATATGGCTTAGCCGTCCTGGATGTGGTAGAGAAGCAGCCTGGCAATAAGAACTCAATGCTATTTGAGTACCTTCCTGCGTCAGGACATTACTCTATTTTCTTTTCCCTTTAGTAATACGCTTTTACCAAACCTCATTATGAGGCGACTGGCCACTAATAGGAAATGGATGAAAATTTCATCCTGATTTTATGAATTTCTGGACTGCAAAAAGATTCTTCAATTATTTTATTTATTTCTT
Organism: Phocoena phocoena; assembly: GCF_963924675.1. Taxonomy (NCBI): domain Eukaryota; kingdom Metazoa; phylum Chordata; class Mammalia; order Artiodactyla; family Phocoenidae; genus Phocoena; species Phocoena phocoena. The sequence goes on along the minus strand of NC_089221.1, from coordinate 87,431,037 downwards.
GGATTATGATCTTGCAGATAGAGCACTACAGACAGGGCAGACTAGTAAACAATGCCCTTTCAAATTGTTCAACATTTCACCATGGAAACTATACTAACAGGACAATTTTTTTTAATCTGCTTTATGCTTTACTGTAAATGATAAACTATTGAAATCTGGCAATACTAGTAGCTTAATCCAGGAGAGAATAAAGATACCTATAGAGATGACTACATTTAAACCTATACATTTATTTTCCTAAGAAATTAAAGACAAATCTAAACACCTGCCTTTTCTTGGTTAAAGCTTCTGACAACTTAAAATACCATGTGGTTTTCTTAAAGCTTGTTATCTTTCTCTGTCATTCCCTTTTAATTTATGAAAAAAGAACAAAGCAGCTATTAGTAGATTTAAATGTTGCAACAGCTTTAAGGCAACACAAATATCATTTTACAAATGTGAAATTTATCATAATGCTCAAGTAATAGAAAAAAAACTCATGAAGATTTTCCTTTGCAAATATTTGCGACAGCTTAAAAGTAATAATTCCTATTAATAAGTGATTTAATGAGTCCCAACATGTGTCTAGGCCCACAACTATTATGTTAATAAACAGAGCTAATTGGTTTAATATGCTGTAGGCATACAAACTGATGTAGGCAGGTAGTAACCCATACAAATGTAAAGATAACAAGGAAAGAAGTCTCTATCTCTTCTATTGTAGGTTTCTTGCCAATGACGACAGGCTTTGAGACATCCGTATATGAAAATTCTCTTATATTTGTACCTGTCCAAGATGTCTGTTCTTAAATTTACTCTTATCAATAGACTATCTTAGAGCCATTTTTATTACACTCTAATTTTCCCAGTGTATCTTGCTGCTTCCGCAGTGTCTAACTTTGATTCTGGTGTGTACTCCACCATTCTTGACAGGAAGGCTCAGGGTGTGAAAAAGAAGGAAGATGGGGTGGGGGAGGAGGAACAGGATAGAAAATTCTTGTCCTTGGCTGGAAATAAATATTGACAAGTTACTATGGCTAAAAGTTTAATTTCTTAAGCTGGTATTTAGGAACATAACTGTGTTGAATATATGTGCATATATGTTTTTGTCCATGTATGTATTATGTGTTGAATGTATGGATATCTACAGATACAGCAAGTTGTATGCTAAGCTGATCAAGAAAATTTTTCAGAATATACTATTGGCAATACAAATGAAAGAGAAGACTAAAAAAATCTAACTCTCAATAACGATCTAGAGACTTATTTGGGGACAGTGTTGGTGATTAAAGATAACAATAGTTTATCCAATAGTTCCACTATGCCACCTGTTTTATAGATCCTCTTTATAAACAGTTCTCACAATACCATTCACAATAACAGTAAAAGTACTGTTATTGCATATATTTTACATATCATTGAGGCATAACAATACAGGATTTTGTGTTCACAAACCTGCTTTTTTCCCCCACCATTCTACACTCCAACCCCTGGAAGACAGCCTCTTTGTTGATAAAGTCAAGAGACAAATGCATCAGTAGCAAAATAAACTTCATAGTTAGGCTATGGGACTTGGCCCATAGCAGCAACAAAATAGTTACCCTTGTAGATGCTTTACACTGAAGAAATCAAAAGTATTTGAAGTATCCTTCTGCAGGACATTTCAAGGCTGGATATCTCTCCAAGATAGTGCCTAGACTTGGCTGGGAAGAGAGTCCTAGAGCAGGATTGATGGATTGAGGGAGGGAATTCAAAGAGAAGGAACTCCGAGCATAGTTCCCAGTGCTATACAGTAGGTCCTTGTTGGTTATCCACTGGGAAAAGAACTTGAGAAAGAATAGATACATGTATAGGTATAAGTGAATCACTTTCTTGTACACCTGAAACTAACTCAACATTGTTAATCAACTATACTCCAATATAAAATAAAAAGTTAAAAAAAAAAAGAGAAAGAACTCTGTAGTGCTCATGCATTAGGAACTCTGCATGGCTATAGTGAGACTTGGGGGTATTAGCGAAGAACTCTTTTGCAATAACTTCTGGCCCCTGGCTGAATTTTTAATTCTCTAAGAGTAAAACTATTTTCTTCCTAAATACAGATTGTTCCTGTAACCCTTTCCAGATGTTGCCAACATAAGTATGGTGTTACAAAAAGAAGTGAAGTAACTTAGCAACAATCCCGCTGTCTTGGCCAGTTTCTAATTTGAATTTGGGTCTGTCTGACTCAAAAATCTGTTTTTAAAGCCATGTCCCACTGATCATAGAGTATACAAGGGACAACATGTGCCTCTATTGATCAATCTGCTATCATAGAAGGTAGATATTGGCTAGCATGTAATAGTTGAGTGATACATCTGATAAATGAGAAACTCTCATACGCACCAGGGGAGTGTTTTTTTAGTCACGTAAAATCTATTTCACTTATTCAACCAGGAAATGTTTAAATTATTATAACCCCCTGAGTAAATGTCAGGACAAAAGAAATAATTTGTTGTTAAATCTACACAGCCAGAAATTATAGCATGCTGAAAAATGTCCATATTTTCAATATTAAATGTACATAGACATTCATATGTATAGATAAATTGATAGTAAGTAGGTGTACAGATTAGAGAGGTAGACGGAATACAGTTGCAACTACTGACAAAGAGGTAGAATCTCAATTCTTGCCACATAGAAGGAACAGATATTTGCACTGCATTTACCTTGCCAAACATACTTTGTCTTTTTGAGATGAATTTTAAAACAAATATATCTTTGAACCCAGGAATTACATTTGCTTTAGTTGTGATAGTTGGAAGAACATATTTTTTTTATAGACTTATCCTAAAAGGATGTTATAAATTTTCCTATTGCTAGTTTTTTTTATTACATGCCTCCATCCTATCACAAAAATAAAACCTTTGCTACACAGCAACTTCTACTACTACCTTCAACAACACTGAACAAAAAGCATAGCTCTATTATGAAAATTATTCTGAGAAAGTAGGCTGAAAATAGAGTTCTCATTTTGTATAAATGGCAAGTGACACTTCACCATTTAAATATTATGCCATCTCTTAATTTCTTGCACAGTGTCATAGTTAGTGTACATGCTCAATAAATGTTGTCTTTTACATTGAAACTAGGAGTATGTTCCCCCAAATAAATAATTTATGGCAAGAGAACTAGACAGCTCAGTTTCCTCTGGTAAATCCAGCTAAGGTGGCACTACCTAATTTGTGGGTGATGGTCAGGAATACTTATTATTATAAATTTCAGTGTAGTTATACCCAAGTTATTTGGACAAAATTAAATCACAATCTAATTTACTGAGTGTACTTCAACTTTGAGGCAAAATGTTCTTATATATAAATATGGATATATATACGTACATGAAATGGAAGACTGATCCACTTCGTAGTTTAACCAGACATCTGCGAGAGTTTTGTAGCATACTCAAAAATGAAGATGGTGAGAATGAAGATTGTTTATGAGACCAATTAAGAAGTAGTCAGAAACATATCTCTAAATTACTGAAATAGCAATACAAAGAAGTGTACTCCTGCTCAGAGAGGGTGTGATAAAGGAGAATATTAATCTGAAGTCAAGGGTGTGGCTTTTAGATAACTCAGGCTAAATATCCCCATTCCTGTAAAGAATGAGATTGAGAGAAAGTTGAAAAAGCCTCTCCCTTACTGTTTGGATGAATGCTAGCTATGCATTTCCGCCCATGCATTTCTTTTTCTTATGTGTCGTTGTTTTGCTCTGTTTTAGAATATGGAAGGCTAAAAGAAACTCCGTCCAGGGAATAACGCTTTTGTAAGAGGATGTGAGAGATGATTTCCTACTGGGCTTGGCTTGGTTGTGAAGTTCCTGGGGGCAAGTGGTAAAATTAGTAATACCTGTACTCTATTTCATTTAAAAGGAATCCTTTGACACAGAATTTGCTGGTTATTTTGTAGCTTATAAATGTGCACTCCCGCATGTGCACACACACACACACACACATACACTCATGAATGATGTATTCTTTTTCCCAACTGTCTCATTATTGACATTTGCAGACATGATTTGTGTTACTTTGGTTACGAGCTCCAATTAAGCCTCTATTGCTGTAAGTGACCTGGTTTATTATATTAGTTTAGGTGCTTACAGCACACACGTATTCTCCAAGTATGCTAAGATTATAATACCAAGGGCATTAACAAATGAGTATTTAATACTAGCTGAGTTGGAAGCAAAGTAACTGTTTTCAAATGGGGTTGACTGAATGAGAAGCAAAGATTGCTTTAAAGCTAAAGTATGAATTGTGTGACTGGTAACACAATTTATCTCTTTAAGAACTTTTTATAGCTTCCTAATTATTCCTAGTTCATACAGCTCTCGTGTAATATTACTTAGAGTGCCACATACATATACTTTACACAGCACATAAAAATATGAAGCTTTGGTGCAACATATCATTATTATTATTATATACACATTTTTCTTTTTCTGTACTTGATAAAGTAATTTTTGCTATTTACATTAAATACATTATTTCATATAATTCTCTAGCTAGTGGAATATAAGATGAATAATAATTTGTCTTCCCATCTAGAATTTGAGCCCCTTGAGGGCAGGGGCTACATTTCAATTTGTCATAATGCCTTATGCACATTAATTGCTCAACTGATTTTTTTTTTTTTTTTTTTGCGGTACGCGGGCCTCTCACTGCTGTGGCCTCTCCCATTGTGGAGCACAGGCTCGGGCAGGCTCAGCGGCCATGGCTCACGGGCGCAGCCGCTTCGCGGCATGTGGGGATCTTCCCAGACCGGGGCACGAACCCGTGTCCCCTGCATCTGCAGGCGGACTCTCAACCACTGCGCCACCAGGGAAGCCCGCTCAACTGATTTTATTGAATTGAATCTTTGTCTTGTCTAATTCAGGGGAAAAAAAGACCTTTCTAATCTCACAAGCATAATTATCTTTTAAGTTCATTTGCAAACGATAGGTTGGAATTAATATATTGCAGTTGTAATATGTGGCTTAGCAATATTTCTATAGACAGTTTCATATCAGGAATTTTGCTAATCTTTAAAAATACATATTTAAATTACCATTTGATTGACATCCAAATTGAAACAAAGTACCTTGCACTAAATGCAAAGGGGGAATATTTCAGCTCAACAATGTTGCTCTTGTTTAAGCAACAGTGCTTGATTAGCTGGTAAAAATATTAGTTATGCTAGATTAAAAGAATTGAGGCTGTTTTGCTATTTAAGAATTTTAATTAGGAAGATTTAGTCAGCTATAGCTTACAGATATCTTAGTTTCAAGGAGCTACAATGTTGCTTAATACCAAATATTTAAAAATTTGTTTGTACATGCTTAATATCTTTACCTAATATGACCCCTAAGGCTTTGGGTGTCTATAGAGACTTGAAAATAATTATCTAACAATATTGATATAACAGCAAGGAGTGGAAATACTGGGGATAAAGAAAACTAAATTCTTCAGGCCCTTGTGTTGATTTCCATCTTATTTTACTCCATATAAAGAGATATAAATTGACATTTTCATAAAGCTAAATATAATTTTCTTCTCTGAGCATTATTTGGGAAAAAATGTTTTTTCTGTTCCTCTCTATCCTTTAGAGTAGCCAGGATGGTGGCCACCTTTCTGAGAGTGTTGGATTCTCTCTCCTTCATACCATGTATCCATTTCTAGTTGAACATATTTTCTTCTTAAGAAACAGAATTTGTTGTCCTATCTACATAACTTTCTTGATAACAGAGTTCATGCAGGATTCAGGGAATGAGGAACATTTTCCCTCAAATCATAGTTTCTCTCTACTTTCTGAAAGAGACATTTATTGGGATACTGATGTAGAAATGTATGGAGCAGAAAATACCAATATTTATTTCTAGACTTCTAGTTGATCTCGTGCCAAGTAACAAAGCTTTGAAAACACATTTAGGTAGCTTCTTTAAAAAATCATATTTACAGGCTCAAGCAATAAAATTAGGATGTTACCTACTAAATTTAAGTAAAATGGATCTAAAATTTTATATCAATGTAGCAATGATTTTTCAAGAATAGAATATTCAGTTGGTTTTAATTTGGTGAGTTTTAGGGCCATTTATCATAAAGCAATGCCTTTCTTTATGTGCATGAAAATACTAGAAGCATGTGCCTAAGGCCTAAAGGAAACGAAGTAATTCTGAAGGACTCAGGTAGTGTCCATAACAGTAATGTGAAACAGACATTTTCCTTAGTTGTGTGACCTTGGTCCTCTCCATTAATCTCTCTGGGCTTCTTTTCCTTCATCTGTGAAATGAAGGGATTCGACTAGATGATTTTAAACTACCTCCAGCATTCATGATATGCATTCCCTTTTGTGGATTTTCCATTTACAGAGACTGACTGAGGTTGTACTCAGGAGAGAGGTAATTCTATGCAGATTAGACCTCAGAACGTGCTTTCCCTACCTCTACATCATTTCCTGCAGGACCCTGAGGTAAAACTAATTGACGGTAGAGGTTATTTTTTAAAATATTTCAACCAATGTATTTTTATTTCTGGTATATTGATAGTTAACTGTAATTTATCAAAGACAAATTTTTTCACTAGCCACAACTGAATTGTGAATCACAAATAATTGCTCTTGAACATAGTTTGGTCAAAATTTCTGCAGAGAATCATCATGTAAAAGTTATTAAAAGTCAGTATCATGATCCAAAAGCACAAATCAACCTTTCAGGATGTTTTTCTTTAAACCTACACTTACTGATGGAAAAAAAATAAAATTTAATCTATTAAAATTAGATCAGTTAGGTTCAGTAAGTTAAACAAAAGGATGTATTGAGTGAAAGAGAGAGGGAAATAAAACAAAAAAGAAAATCTATTATGTGTTAAGGCATTTAACCTGATGTATAATATAATTTGATGTAACATATTCTAATTAGCCTAAATATGGCCTGTTAAATATGTTTACATTGGCTTTATGATCTTCAACAAATAAAAAAAAGCATATACAAATGTTGAGGTTCTTAGAAATGAATGAGAATATTTCAAAGTTGGAACTTTTAAGTTCATTTATATTCAACATTTTTGTGAATGCTCAGGGACAGATAATAAGCAACACATTTTTATTTGTAGATGGTACTAACTTGGATGATGTTGCATACACAGGGGAGGATAGGGAAATAATTTTAATAAAGAACCTGGAGGCATTAGAAGTGTGGTAAGGAAATGATAAAACTGAGATTTAAGTTGTAAAAATGCAAATCATTACACAAGGGGAGGAAATAACCTAATGCAGCTACTCAGAGGGTGGGACAGACCCAAGAAAACAGTTAGGGGCAAAATAAATCTCTGGGTGATGGTGCAGAGCAAATGAGATATGAACCAGCAATGATAATAGGCAGGAAATGTTCCCTTGCACTTTTGAACCACAAAGAGGCATTGTGGCATAGGAAGATGAAGGGCATGGCACCTAAACATTGGATTTAGCTTCTGCTACACATCAAAAAAGTTGGCATGAATGCACAATTGGACACACAGCTGCTTAAGGGACTGACTGCTAGGAAGCTGCCTCAATAGAGTGAATCTCTTTTACACGTCTGTTCAATCGACTCCTTTTAAATTGATACAGAGCAAAGGAATAGAGCATGAAATAGTGACTGTCCCTATGAGCAATGTCTCATTCCCAGGAATTAAAGATAAATTCCACACAAATAGCAGGTGAGCTTCATTCTTATTAAATACAACTCAGCCTTCAAAAAACTCGGAACACAGAAACAAGCATTTCTAACACATTAAGATAAGTTAAAAAATCTAAGCAAGCAAGTTGCTATTTGGCTTTTAGTCACATACCACATAGTAACTGCTGAGTTTATATTTGTAGAACAAATAAATGAATAAATAGATACAAAGTAGAAATTTTTCTATCCATTTCACAGGTGAGAAAAGGTGAGGCTTCACAAAAGTTAATCAATATTTCTAAACTCACCCAGGAAATAAGTTGTAAAGCCAGAATTTAAGTATGCCTAATGCTAAAGTCCATGATTTTTCCAGTATTAAATTAGTTAATTGATTCTGTAACTGACCCAGTGACCAGCAATACTTTATAACAACCTTAAGTCTCCTTATTTGCTTTTAGAGACTTTCTTTGGCTTTATATTTTACAAAGCCTTTGATTATGCTTTTCACTGACTTTAATCACCTTCTGTTAAGCATATGTAGAAAGAATACCTGGATTTGTTTCCAAGTTCATATACACAAAATTTAGAAACCACGGAAATGATAGATTTCACAAGTAAAAATTCTCATGTGAACAAACTACAATGTCAGGACATGACACTATTATTCATGTGTTATTCAAAACTTTTTTAAAAGCATGACATTTATTTATTTATTTATTTATTTTTGGCTGTGTTGGGTCTTTGTTGCTACGCGTAGGTTTTCTCTAGTTGCAGCGAGTGGGTGATACTCTGTTGCGCTGCATGGGCTTCTCATTGTGGTGGCTTCTCTTGTTGTGAAGCATGGGCTCTAGGTGTGAGGGCTTCAGTAGTTGTGGCACGCGGGCTCGGTAGCTGTGGCCCACGGGCTCTAGAGCACAGGCTCAGTAGTTGTGGCACAGGGGCTTAGTTGCTCCGCAGCGTGTGTGATCTTCCCGGACCAGGGCTTGAACCTGTGACCCCTGCATTGGCAGGCAGATTTTTTTTTTTTTTTTTTTCGGTACGCGGGCCTCTCACTGTTGTGGCCTCTCCCGTTGCAGAGCACAGGCTCCGGACGCACAGACTCAGCGGCCATGGCTCACGGGCCTAGCCGTTCCGTAGCATGTGGGATCTTCCTGGACCGGGGCACGAACCCATGTCCCCTGCAGCGACGGGTGGACTCTCAACCACTGCGCCACCAGGGAAGCCTGGCAGGCAGCTTCTTAACCACTGAACCACTAGGGAAGTCCCTGTTATTCAAAACTTGTTTCTCAATGTTGACTCTAGTGATCAGAGTTATCACAAGAAGCACTAGTGAAATACCCCTTGCAAGATGGCTTAAATTCATCAGGGCCTATATGTAAAGAAAATGCACAGCTTTTAAAAATTAGTCTTTGTTCAACTTCTCAGTTTTTCTTTTCTTCTGACAAATAATTTGGTATTTGGGTGTACTTCTTTAGGTATGCCTATAAGATTTTCTGAGATGAAAAGGGATGTAGAGAGCTGAATATTTCCCACTCATTTTGCCAAATAGCACAACATGAGCACCTTCACTTGACAGAATGACTGCAGATGGCTATGGTCCAAAGTGAGCAGTGTTCTATGGGCTTTTTAATTTTAGAGACTGGTTTTAACTAGGGAAGATAAAAATATTAGTATGTCAATTTTGTAGAATGAAACTTGCACATAATTTATATAGTGCTGATTAGCTGAAGAGTTTATTGTTCACCCTCCATAATTTGCTGTATCTGTCAATAGATAACACTTTGGAGAACCATCAAGTGATTTAATTATCTTCATGGGCACAATCAATATGAAGCCACTTAAACAAACACTTTTGCCTAAATTTAATAAATATGATTATAATTTAAAACACTAATGCCATAAGCCCCAAATGAAAATTAGCCTGTACAAAAGTTATTATGTTCTGTTCGGCATTGCTTTGGAAAAAACGGAGAGAAAATGTCAAACATGTTGATGCATTACAAGTAATTTTTAAGTGGCTTCATATTGGTTGTGAGAAAGCCTTGACCTTTGATATAGCAACTTTAAAAAGGTATACTTTTTTGAAAAATAATTATCTTGGTGCCATGTACCAGTTGGATCAGGTTGTCTCTCCTGATTCCTGATATCAGAGCAAAAGATACTTAGAAATCATTGAGATATGGTCAAGGTTAGGGTGTCGAATGGCTCTTCTTGCTTTTTCTAATTTTTTTGAGAACATATTAAATTCAAGGTAGTTCCTGAGCAAGCAGCTGAAGTTGGAGCCAAGCAGATAAGCTACTGTCCCAGACGTCTCACTAGCATTACACCCATCACCAGCAAATACACTGAAAAAGAAGTCACCTGGAAAATCAAAGTATTGTATCTTGTGAAAAAGATCAGCACATAGAGAGGGGCAGGCATTTCCCGTTCTTTGTCCAATGAATCCCAATATTCTGGCTTTGTGATTCTTAAATGTGCAGTTATACCAGCCTATGTATAAACCAGAAGAAAAAATTATATTTTCTCTAGCATTCAGTGGTTTAGAGAATTAAACATGTATAGGATGGTCAGAAGTGGGAAGAAGTTATAATGCTCTGATAGAAGATAAGCCTGAGTGTTGAGGGAAAGGCTGAGACCCATACATTAGAACGGAGGCTCAAGTTCAGAGTGGGATAAGCATGGGGTGCTTCTTGATTCTGACAGATAGAAGCTGGTACTTGACTTCTGCAGGCCTCTGCTTTCTAAGATTACAATTTTACCAGAGCCTCAGGGCAAGCCTGTGACCAAAATGATGAGTCAACGTCCCTCATAATTGAGGAGGAGAGATTTGGACACTGAAGAAGAGCTAGGCAAAGCTTGGCAAACATGTAAGAAAATGACACTTTAGTCCTTAACGTCATATGCTAGAATCTTCTACCCAGTTTGTTTGCAGCAAATTACACAGAAGTCAGTGGGCAAATACATCTGGAAAGGTGCCAAAGTATTCATGTGCTGAGGAAAGAGCAAAAGGAGCAAAGGGATTATCTTGGATGTGATCTCTGAAGTGTCAAGACAGTTTGAGACTGGTGAAAATCTAAATTAAAATGCTGAATCTTTATAAATTGTTAACTTTATACATAATATATAAGAATTGGCAGGAACAAGGTATTACACCTGCTGAAGTTCCTACAGTTATCCAGGGCTTTTAATATTGCAGTTTTGTGATCTTCCAAGAATAACACAATAATTTAAACAGGTCAAATATTATTGATATTAATGAAAAATGCACATTTTCCTATAATAATAGTAAAAGAGGTGCATAGATTTTAAAGCAAGAGTCCCAATATTGGTAGCAGGTCAGCAATACATGTGTATTGTTTGTTTGTATATGAACCTGAGTGTGCTTTGTTGTTATTTTTTTAAGGACAGATAGCTTGCTCCACCCCTAGAGGTTCTGACTCTGCAGGTATGTAATGTAACCTGTGTATCTCAGTTTTGTTTTGTTTTTTAATATCTTAAAGTGATACTAATATACAACCAGGTTTTATAATTACAGTTTGAAAGAGATTTAGAATTAAAAACATGACCTTCAGAATAATTTTGTTCCAAATAATAATTCAAGCCGAAAGAGCCAATTAATCAAGTTAATTAATCTTAGATTTCTTGATATTAAGATTGGGGTGTTGACCGTACACAAAAATAAACTCAAAATGGTTTAAAGACTTAAATATAAGACATCACACCATAAAACTCTGAGAAGAGAACATAGGCAAAATATTCTCTGAAATAAATCATACCAATGTTTCTTAGGTCAGTCTCCCAGGGCAATAGAAATAAAAATGAAAATAAACAAATGGGACCAATCAAACTTATGAGCTTTTGTACAGCAAAGGAAACCATAAACAAAACAAAAAGACAACCTACAGACTGGGAGAAAATACTTGCAATAGATGCAACCAACAAGGGCTTAATTTCCAAAATATACAAATAGCTCACACAACTCAACAACAACAAAAGAAACAACCCAATCGAAAAATGGGCAGAAGACCTTAATAGACATTTCTCCAAAGAAGACATACAGATGGCCAACAGACACATGAAAAGATGCTTAACATCGCTAATTATTAGAGAAATGTAAATTAAAACCACAATGAGGTATCATCTCACATCAGTCAGAATGGTCATCATTAAAAAAACTACAAATGAAAAATTTTGGAGAGGGTGTGGAGAAAAGGGAACCTTCCTACATTGTTGGTGGGAATGTAAATTGATGCAGCCACTGTAGAAAACAGTATGAAAGTTCCTCAAGAAACTAAAAATACAGTTGCCATATGATCTAGCAATCCCACTCCTGGGCATATATCCTTACAAAACTGTAATTTAAAAGATACACACACCCTCTGAGCTACTGTTCATAATAGCTCTATTCACAATAGCCAAGACATTGAAACAACCTAAATGTTCATCAACAGATGAATGGATAAAGATGTGGTACATATATACTATGGAATACTACTCATTCATAAAAAATAATGAAATAAAGCCATTTGCAGCAACATGGGTGGACCTAGAGACTATCATACTAAGTGAAATAAGTCAGAAAGAGAAAGACAAATACCATATGATATCACTTATGTGTGGAATCTTAAATATTACACAAATGAACCTATCACAAACATAAAGAACAAACTTGTGGTTGTCAAGGGGGAAGGGGGGTGGGGAAGGGATGGACTGAGAGTTTGGGATTAGCAGATGGGAACTCATATATATTTATACGACTTTGCTGTACACCAGAAATTAACACAACATTGTAAATCAACTACAATAAAGAAAAAACAAAACAAAACAAAAACACAGAAACAGACCCATAGACATAGAAAAATATTTATGGTTGCCAAAGGGGAGAGGGAAGGAGGGAGAGACAAATTAGGAGTATGGGATTAGAAGATATAAATTACTATACGTAACATAGATAAGCAACAATGATTTACTGGATGGCACAGAGAGTTATATTCACTATCTTGTAATAACCTACAATGGAATATAATCTGAAAAAAAAAACTGATTCATTTTGCTCTACACTTGAAACTAACACAATGTTGTCAATCAACTATACTTCAATTAAAAATGTATTTTACATGGAATGAAAAATATATATATGTGAATACAATTTTTAAATTCTTTTGAGTGACACAAAAGGAAACAAATATATGGAAAAGCATACTTTGTTTTTGGAAAAGAAGACCAAGCAGGAAAAGTTTAAAATTCTCCCTAAATTAATCTGTACATATAATGCAATCCGATTTTTTTGAAAACAAAATATTTTTTGAAACTTGACCAACTTATTCTGAAGTTTATAAAGAAAAATAATGAAAAAATTTTGAAATGTTCTGGGAAAAAAAGATAAAAATGACTAATCCAAACTGATATTAAAACATTCTATAAAATTAGTCATTTAAGGGCTTCCCTGGTGGCGCAGTGGTTGAGAGTCCGCCTGCTGATGCAGGGGACACGGGTTCGTGTCCCGGTCCAGGAAGATCCCACATGCCGCGGAGCGGCTGGGCCCGTGAGCCATGGCTGCTGAGCCTGCGCGTCCGGAGCCTGTGCTCCGCAAAGGGAGAGGCCACAACAGTGAGAGGCCCGCGTACCGCAAAAAACAAACAAACAAACAAAAAAAATTAGTCATTTAAAAAGTAAACAGTGTGGTACATGAATATAGAAACTGTTCCATTGAGCAGACTATTAGGGTCCATATGAATTAGGATTTGATAAATGAGTGAAGTGCCAATGTAATCATTGGGAGAAAGATTAATTTTTCAATAAGTGATATTGGGACAACTGAGTAGGCAGTTAAATCCTTGGGAAAATTACTTGGAAATCTTACCGTGAAAAATGTTCCCTTTCCTTAATATATAAAAAGTGAAAATTAATAAGAAATAAGGTAGCAACCTATCAGAAAATGTGCAAAGAATATGACAAAAAGTTCACAGAAAATAGCAGGTAAGTCATTTAAACATATGACAAGATACTCACCCCGTGTATAATCAGAGAAATAAAATACAAATGAAAACTATAATAAAATTCCAGTTTTCAACTGTTAATTGGCAAATATCAAGCAGTTTGAAAACACTGTGTTAGTGAAGTTGTAAACAAACAAGAGGCCTCAGATATCGCTGACTAGAATTTTTTTTTTTGGAAGAAAGCTCAGAGACGTGTTTATAGTGTGCTCCCCTATGTATAATTAAAAACAGAGTATTTGCACAGTTATGCTTGTATGTTCATAGAATATCTTTGCAAGTCCACACACAATCATTATTATTAGAAGCAAGTAGCAAGTAATCTGCAGAAAAAAATCAAGTTGACTTAAGACTTGGTAATACTCATGTCAGAATTTAAAATTGTCATGTTTATGGAGTTAAGAAGAGAAGGGTAAATAATTCTATGTACAACCAAGTGTAATCACAAGTGAAGAAAAAGAAATGCATTATGGGGGAAAGAATAAGAAGGGAAGTAAACAGTAAGTCTTGGGAAAACAGATGTTTATTAGATTTATTGGAGTGACCATGTCATAATGTATATAAATGTCAAATCATTATATAGTAACTAACACAATATTATACATCAACTATGTTTCAAATAAATAAATAATAAATGTATGCATGTATGTATGCATGTTCTGGGATTTTGACCCAGTGTATTTTAGTTGTATTATCATTACTTTCAGTTAATCTTTACTTTAATAATACTAATACTTAAATTTTGCTTCATTACATCATTTATACTAGCAATTAGAAAAATTTTTATGTTTAACTATATCCTTACAATAATTTTTTGTGCTCCTTTCTCTGTGGGCTGCATATTTCTTAAAGTAATTTTTCAGTTAAAGAACATTATAGATATGTTTTATGAACAATCTCAACAAATTTTAAAATGTATTTTATGCCTTCCCCAAATGTTCTTCTTACCTTATCTGGTCATAGAAATCTGGAGTTACAGATTTTGTTCTTGTCACTGCTTTGGGGAGGGAGAGGATTGTTTAGGTCACTATCTTAAACTAAAATGTTGCACTCTAATGTTGCAGATCAAGAGGATTGGGGAGAAAAATCAAGTGAATGGTTTCCATTTCCTATGACCCTCTTTACCTCAAGCTTTTTCCACCTACAAATAAGTCAGTGTTAGTGATGTTATCGTCAATGGGAATGTGGAAATCAGGTGAGGGGAATCTTTTACTGGCCTATTATCCAGTCGACACTAACTGGAATCAGGTCATTCAAATTAGTCCAAAGTAGGTATTAGCCCAGTTTAAATAACCTGTTAACCACATTTCAACATACCATTTTATTCATATAGATGGGGCAGCTAAAAAATCTAGATTTTTCTGTGAATTTTTTAAAATGAAGCATTTTTCTTTAACATGTGCATCTTCCTTAAGCTTAGCTATTCCCAGAAACAGACATGCTCAAATATTACTGAATCCTCATTGACTTACTGTTCAAGTATAATGGAAATAGAAAGCAAAACTACAAACCCAACAAAGCGAAGTAATTATATGCATGAAGAGTCAACACTCTTGTAAAATCCGAAGTATTTAAGGGAGAGACCACAGTTTTTCCATAGTTTTGGTGTTTGGTTTGACTAAAAAGCCATAAAACATTTAAAAATACATTTTCTATTAGAAGAGTGTGTTAGCTTTCCAGGCAAGAAGTTCAAGTCTGACTCAATTTTAGCCTCCTTATCTTGACTTGGTGGAGACTGGAAATGAAGTGTCAAAACAAAATTAATGGATTGAGGTCATACAAAAGTAGCAAAAGGCTTTAATTTGATGATGGGAAAAAAATGAAACTTGCTTAGTTTGCTCATGAATCGAGATGTTGTTAATCCAAATGTGAAAAGCTCATAGTAGCATTTGTAACATCATTAGTGGTTCCCTTGGCCTTTCGTTTTTCATCTCTTGGATTCTTGCTGCTCATTAAGATCCAGTTTGTATTCAGTGCTGTATTTTAGTTTATAGATATATAATTGTTCAGAAAGAGACACGTGCTCAAAGTATCTGTAACTCATGTCTTTTGCTAAAGAGCCAAGATAAAATCTTTCAGTTTTATTATTTCATTTTATGCTAAACAACAATCATTTCTCCAATGATCTCACTGTGGCTTATTTTTATTCTTCCAGTTCCTTCTGATTATGAAATACAGGGATGATTATAAAATAAACTTTTAATGTTTTTGATCATACCTACTTGGTAGCAGTTTAAAATAGTAAATTGAATATACTTACAAGTATATTTACATATACCTGTATATAAATAATTTAAACATTTTCAAGACAATAACATCAATGGAGAATTTATAGTTTTCCATGCTGTGTGAAGGATATTAGTAAATTAACTCAGATAATCACTTGTATGGAATTCAAGAGATGGATTTTTATGCTAATAGTTGACTAATAACTATGTTATGCTAATAACTACTAGTTTATTATATTTTTTTATTAACCCTCCATGAAGATTAATAGATGTGACCAGTAAGTTAAACAAATCTGACTCATGACACTAAATATTTAATTAGGAGAAAAATTTTTCCTGTCTCTTTGCAAAAGCTTTATAGTTTTCTTATGGATTTTCTGCTTTTGCTTAGCTAATAGTTTTCTAGTACTTGAGTTTGAATGTACTTACTCAATTCACCAAATACCATTTGCAGCCCCATAATAACAATCAGAATTTCAAGCTTGATTTTGTATGAGATCTAAATCTTCCCTCCCCCATCCTGTTTCAGGCCTGGGGCCTCCAGTGAGAAAAAGAGACAACAATTCACCTATGTTCTCTACTTTTTTGTCAGCTCATTTCCTCTCCCATTCCTTGCTAGTATTTTTCCCAGATTTCTGGAGAGAAGAGGGAATAGAGCAACAGGTAAAGGGATGTGACCAAGCGGGCAGCAAATGTTTTAAGACTGTTCATAGACTCTCCTGCTACGGCTCCTGTTATGCCCCTCACAGATCCAATTGTTTTGACACAGGCTGAACTACTCCTCTGCAGCAGTTCCTTGTCACTTTCTTTGGCACCTGGGGATCAACTCTACAGCTTTATCCTCTTTTTGATAGGATTTTAATTTCTCTTGGTAGGTCTATTTTGCAGGACCCATGATGACCCCATGTCAGCTCTCTGCATATCTGGTGGTACACATCTGGTCCAAGAAAACCATGCTCTCATCCTTTCCACTGGCTAATTTTAGCTTTGCAAGAAGACCTCAATGAGGTAGCACTCTCCTGGTTCTGCCAGCAAAGCCTTGCCTTTCTGTCATATTATCTTACTAGAAATGAGAACACAGTCGACTCTAGTTTTTATAGGTGGGAACCCAACCCAGTATTCTAGCTCTGTCAATTACAGGGGACGTATTGCTTAGACCTCCAAGTGGTCCCTTTGAACACCTGACTAGGTCTGTAATTAGAAGTTGGCCTCCTGTTTTTGTCCAAATCTTCTGAGAAGATGGCAAGAATAGTATTTTTCTAGCTGAAAGCCTGTGTAGAGAAAATGGGTAGGGATCCAGAAAGTCTGGCAGAGCCTTCAGACCTAATGCCAGTCTGACCCTGAGTAAAGGAGAGTGGGAGGGAAGGTTGTGTTGAATGGTCATAGACTGCTGTGTGTAGTCAGATGAAGGTTTGGCAAGGCCATGTTGGAGCCCTCAAGCCACTGTTGTCTGTGAGAGGAGTCCTGTGACTCCTAAGAGTAGGTTTTCATCAATATCCCTGAATCCTTGAGTCATTGGCCAAGAACAGTCCATGCGAAGTGTGGCCTTCATATAAACCACAGCATAGCAGCTGGGACTCTTGACCAATACACTTTCTCTGGTTGGAGATCCGAGAGGCATATTCTCATGGCCACTTGGCATACCTCCCTTTTCTTCCAAGGTGTAAGAGTACGAACTGAGAGCATGGAAAGGACTCTCTCTAAATATTGGGTTGGCCAAAAAGTTCATTTGGGTTTTTCCATATCTTACATAAAAACCCGAATGAACTTTTTGGCCAATCCAACATATCTCTTTACTAACAGTCTCCACAAAGGCCTGTACCTCTTTATATTTTCAAGGTGCATAAAGGGATTCAAGAGTCATGGAATACGTATTTCCCATTCCATCTGAAAACCTCTATGTGGTTATTTGGTCTTGCTGTTCTGTAACAGTTTTGACTGGAGGTCCTCTTTTGACACTTTAATTTTGACATTCTGTAACATATCTATTCCTGAGTCTAGTAAAAATTGTAAAGCTAAAGGTTAGCTAGTTATTTTCATCAAAATTGAATCTGATAATAAATTATTTAAATTATTATTAAAACACTTATTTTTATATGAGAACACACATGAGGGTGCCCAGAGAAGAAATTATGGTATTTGGCAGATCTGTTAATTAAACGTGTTATTGTGACTCATGAGGGCATTACACAAAAGTTTCTGTTTATTTGTTTTATATAGTTGAACATTTATATCAATTTATATGCAGTACTGGAAATGTAGGTTTTGCATATTTATCCATTCCTTCCTTTCAAATATGAATAATTTGTAAGAAGCCATTTTTCCATTGCCTTTCCTGCTCTTTTCTATGAAACATACTGATTTATACACAGTTTTACAAATGCAAACATATTCCAATCTGAAACTAGTAAACAAGAAAGAAAATGAAAATAACTTATTTTAAACGTTAAGAAGCTAATGTGTAACACATGAGCTCTTTGTAATTGAAACTAAAATAAATGATTGGGTGACAGACTATTTTGCAAAAATATTTCAATTTTGTTAATTTTCAAAAGCTATCCCAGGTTAGCGTAAATTGATAGAAAGAAAATAAAACCAAAGAATGTATTATTTTTGAACTCTGTCATTTTAATATCTAGGGAGACTTAATACCTCATTACAAAGTTATTGATTTTGGTGCACAGAGCACAGAAATTGTATATTACTTATCCAAAATAATGGCATGTTTTAAACTGAATCTGTAGTTAGCCTAAGCAGGTTTCTTTGAGTGCTTAGAACATGAAACAACTTCCTAAATTACTGAACAATTTCTAATAATCCCAAAGCAAAAGAAAAATGGCACTTTTCAGCATTAAGCTTTACGTATAGGTTGAAGTCAAATTTAATAGAGTGTTGCTGGATTATTTCTAAATTCTAGTCCCAAAATACTTTCTGGTCCAAAAGTCAGCATAACTTGGTACCTGATCAGAATAACTGACAGTTTAGGAACTCATCTGGTTGTATTTTTTTTATATATTGAGACAATTATTTATGTATGCTTGTAAAAACAGAAGTATAAGTCACATCTATAATATTGAAATTTGATAGAGCTAAAATTCTAGGTGGTTCTAAAAATTAAATAAAATAAATTCATCTTACAAATTTAAATATCAATAGCTTAAAAATCTAGCTACAAAAACAAGCAAACAGGCAAGCAAAACAAGTTAAATTTTCCTTTTGGCTGGGAAGATAATCTCAGAAATGGAAAATGAGAACAAAAATGTGTTTTCCTTATCTGAAGAGGATGTAATATCTTCCTATAGAAAAAGCTTATCTCAAGAACAATGAGAAAAACTCAATAAAAAATTTAAAAATCATTTATTTAAAGCATGAGAAAGTTGCTGAAGCAATAAGAACTGAAAGGCCAAGATTCTGCAAAGGAGAGAATGGAGGTGAAGTGAGGTGACTTTCTGCATTTATCTGGAGTCATCTGTGATTCTAACCATTTCAGTACACTAGTTGAAGAATCCAGTCTTTACCTGGACAGAGGGCAACTTCTGGAAAACAGTGATACCAACAGAACTTTTAACAAGATATAAAATTTGAGAAAATGTTGGAATATGAGGGGCCAAGACCTCAGTGAGAAGGGATGAGGAAACAGCCTGATACAAAGCTGGTTTTCCCCTATCATTATTTACCCAATTTTGAAGCTGCTCAAGGTGAGGGGCTGAAAAGCTAAGCAGAAATATTTTTAAAAGAAGAGCAGTTTTCTGCTATCTCATTGTTCTGTCTTTTAAAAGTAGGGTTTGGGACTTAGTAGAGAGAGTCTGTGATGAACACATCAAGTTTTCAGCTGAAAGTCCTGGAAGTTCTTCACTTTAGAAATAACTATGAACTAGAGATTCATATGAAAATTACTAGCTGGCCTCTACTCAGCTCAGTCCCTGATTGGTTTATAATCATCAGATGCTACCCTGTCTAGCAAAGGGAGAATGAACCATTCCTAGGGAAATATAACACTAGAGATTTTTAAACACAGAATGTCCAACATTCAATTAAAAAACGACTAGAGGTGTCAACATCCCCTCCACACACACGCGCATGAACACACACACACACACACACACACACACACACACACACACACACAACTAAAAAGAGACACAGTTGATCCAAACACTGGAATTAATAAAAATACTTTTAAATAACTATGATTAATGTCAAAGAAAATAGACAAAGACACGGAAAAATACATGAAAAGATGGAAAGTTTCATTAAAAAATGGCATGTATGAAAGAGATTTAAATAGGAAATCTAGGATTGAAAATTGAAATATCCAAAATAAAAATGTTCAACAGATGGGTTTACAGGCCATTAGACACAAGCAGAAAAGAGTATTAGTGAAGTGGAACACATATCTCTAGCAAATATCCAAACTGTAGCATGGGGAAAAAAGAGGATAAGAAGCATACAAAATACAATTAAGAGGTGTAATATAGATGTAGAATTGAAGTTTGAAAGAGAGTAGAGAGAAAGATTGGGACAGATGTAAAAATAGAAAAAAAAAAAAGCTTGAATTTTCCAAAACTGATGAAAGACACAGACTGGAGAATCTCTTTGAGCCCCAAGAGGGATAAATACAAAATATATCACACCTAGGCACACCATAATAAAATTATTGGAAGCTAATGACAAAGAGAAAATTTTAAAAGTAGCAAAAGAGGGAAAACAGGTTACTTTCAAAGAAACAAAAAATAATACTGCCAATCAAATTGACCAAAATTCCCCTACCCAGCAAAAATATTTGTAAAAATATAAAATAAATACTAAAAAATAAAATTTAAATAAAGGTGAATTAAGGATACTTTCAGACAAATAAAAACATAGAATGCACTGTCAGCATACCTGCATGAAAAAATTAGAAGGGAATTATTTAGGCAGAAGGAGAATGTTCCCAGGTTACATAAGTATATGAAGGAAAGTCCAGCAAAGGAGAGATTCATATAGATGAATGTTGACTGGACGGAATAATAATAATAATATTTGTGCAGTTGTACATATATATAAACTGCATGAAAATGGTGTGAACGGTGGGAGGTTGCATACAGAGTTGAAGTGTTCTATGTTGCTAGCACTGTAGAAGAAATGCTGAAAGTAATAATTTATATTAAATTATAATGACTCAAGATAGATGATCTAATCTATAGTAATCATTAAAAGAATAAGAAGAGACGCTATAACGAATTAACAAAAGAAAAATAAAATAGTTATTACAGCAAAATAAAAACAGGTTAATCCCAAAGAAAGCCAAAAAGCTTTACAAGAGCATAAAGCAGGTTAGCCAAATAGAAAACAAGTATTAGATGGCAAATATGAAGTAAAGTATACCTTTATAATTACATTTAACGTAAATGAACAAAATACTTCAAGTTAAGAATAAGATTGTTAGATTGGATTATAAAAGACTCAACAATATGCCACTCCTAAGAGAAGCATCTTAATATAAGACTATAGGGTGATTGAAATCCAAAAGATTGAATAATAGATAAACCATGCAAATACAAAGTAAAAGAAGTAAATTATATGGCTATATAAATATCAGAGACAATATTAAGGCAAGAGTATTGCTAGAGATAAACAGTGAAATTACATAATGATAGAGAGGTAAATCAATTGTAAAATATGACCATTCTAAATTTTTATGCCATCATTATGTAGATTCAAAATATACATGAAATTACCATTCACATAACTTCAAAAGTTGATAATACCTGCAGTGAAAACATATCAGTAAGGATAGAGAAAATATGAACAACACAATTAACAAACCTGACCTAATTAACACACCTAATTGTCATATAGCGTGCCCTATATATAATGAACACCATTAACAGACCTAATTGTCCTATAGTGTGCCCTACATTTAACAATGACAAAATTCAAACTATTTTCAGGTTCACATGGTGCATTTACCAAAATAATAGGAGATGATCTTTGTAAAGTAAAATTTTACCATCTTACCTAGGAATTGTTTCATGCTTAACCTACCAGGTTTCCTAGTAGAACTTCTATTAACTTAGGAGTATATCTTGAACAAGGAAAATGAGCAAAATTCTATGGCACTTTTCTGTCCTATGAGTTAATGTTGCTCATGCAATTAAGGAAGACTGCAACCTCATGATAAATGTCTCATGGGCTGCTGTTTTTCCCATGGAAGATCCGTGTTATTTCTTTTATTCTAAGAAATGATATTTGCACAGAGGGAAGAAGAAAAAAGTTTTCTTTTTAACTAAAAAAATTTTACTTCCAAGTTTTTATACTGCTGATTTCTTCTTTTAGTTGTGCATATATAATTTATATTGCCTCAAATAGAAATTCTCCTTGACGTTGACACTAGGATTAATGCACCTATCAGCCAGTTAGCCCAAATTGCCATTAAAAATGCGAAGGTCATGGGGTCTACTATTCATTGGCCAATGAGTATTGTATCATATTATGCCTATAATAAACCTCTAGCTTGCCTGGACATTTTGTAAAATGTGTGTGGCTAAAATGGGAAGTAAAATATAAAATGTAGATGGATCAGCACAATTAGAAAAGACTGCTTAGAGAGCATGCCCTTTGAATCAATAACATCATCTTTGTTTAATAAGCACAGCCCCTTGATTTATCAGAAAAGACTCAGATTCATCCCTCATTAATGAAAGACTGTGCTGCAGGCTTTGTTTACTTAGAAAACCAAATTGGAGCAAATGCTGTTAGGTTGTACTTGTATGTGGTCTCGATAATTTGCAGTGAGCAAAATAGGTTTGCATCCTTCACAAACTAGAAATTATTTCATATGAAGTAAATTATATAAAAGTGAAACCAGCTCAATTTTAAGACAAGTCCATAATTACCTGTTTTTAAAACAATTGTCTGCAAAGTATGATAGTAATATAAGACTAGTCTAAAATAGAGCTAAAAATCCCCTGTAAAAAATCTCCTTTTGGGCTTTCCAGGGCAAAAGTGTCATCAACAAAGATAGATGTAGAACATTGAAATGTAAGATTACACAAAGTTTAAAGAAACTTGGTAAAATGGCAAAATCAGATACCTTAGTCTGAAGGAAGGTATATTTGATACGTAAGGCAAATAATTAGGCATAATATGTAGTTCATACAATGTTCAGAGAATTCATTTCACAGATTTGTCTCTGGAAATGCATATTAAACTAAGAACCCATTTTGAATTCTCTGATTTCTAGTCCGTATGTATCTTTGGCTAATGCATAGAAATGTGGGTAGGACTTGACATTTCAGTTTTTAATTAAGTATCTTGCTTGAATGTACTATAGAAAGGGAAAGTAAGTACTTCTTTGACTAAAATGTCATTATTTTTCACAAACTATACCAAAGGGCAGCTTAATGGGTTACAGTTTCACAAATAATTAGACTAAATTATAAAATGTCAAAATAAATGAACAGACATGCCCTTTGATGTGTTTTCTTTATTTAAAACATTACTAATTTGCATATAGGCCAATTTGCCAACTTGGCAACATTTAGTTATTCTTTCTAGCATTCATGTGAATCATCTTGTTTCATCTATTTAAGTGCTGTTTCCAATGTATAAAGCTGCCATTCCTAAGGTATATTCCTGTTAGTTTTTCTTTTGCTGAAAGGAAATTTATGTTTATCTGATAATCTCCCACTGTACAATAAAGACTATCTTTTCTACACAACATGATTTAAGCAGTACTGTTACAAACTTACTTAACCAAAATCAGTTCCCTCACTGACCTGAAATCAGTGTTACAAACTTACTTAACCAAAATCAGTTCCCTCACTGACCCGAAATCTTCTCCATTAATTATTAATAATTTAAATGCCTAATTGTATATGTGGAGTCCCATTTCCTGAATTATGCATTCAAAATAAGGGTATGTAACCTTGTATACTTTCTTCATTATCTTCTACTATTTAGTCTTTATAAAGTTACTATCTTAATTATTTTCAACCCTTCAATGACCAACTTCTCATTGATTTCAGTGCATTATTTCTAACTCATCCTTTAAGCCATTAATACCTGATTTATGAACCTGTCAGCATGTAGTCAATAATCTTTCTGAAGTCATCAATGTCCTCTATGAGTCAGCGTTTGCCTCTAAAAACCAGAAAATCTCAGTGGCATACAAAACTCTGCATTTATTTCACACGTATTTATGATTCGGCTGAGGGGGCAGCTATAGTTGAATCCAGGTATGTATGCTCCATGCTCTTATTTTACTTGGACTAATAAGCTGTCCAGGGCACAGTCTTTTCATAGTGACGGCAAAAGTGCAGGATAAGTGGAGACCCGAGATGCCTCTTAAGGCCTATGCTTGGAACTGGTCACTCTCATTTCCTTGCATATTTAATTGGCCAAAGTAATTCCCACGGCTGAGCCCTATGTGAAGAGGTTGGGAAGTACATTTTGTCTTTTGTGCCACAAACTGTAAAGTTACAAAACAAAGGTCATCAATGCCAGGAATGGTGAACAACTGGGGCCATACAGCTCCCAACAGCCAAAAGGATGATTTCTTCTATGATGTCTTCCTTCTATGAACTCTTTAGAACTGATAGGTTTCTTAATCTCAGTTCCATCTTGCTTTCCCTCTACTCATAATTCTTTTGTGTCTTGCTTCTCAAAAGTTGGCACTTCATAAGCCTCCTTATAAAAGTCATTCTTTTCTCATTCTAATTTTTCTCCCTGAGTGGTCTCTTGTAGTTATGGTTTCTATTATTACATATATTCTGAAAACACTTAAATCTAAATTTTCAGCCCTCATTTCTCACTTGAGTTTCAGACTCAGTTTTCTGTATTAGACTTATCAGTCTTAAAGGACATTAAAAATTCCAAGCTCAATATGTCCACAACTAAATTATTGTTAGACATTCCAATTATCAAACCTATCCTGCTTTCTTTAAATATCTTAATGATATCATCTTATATCTAGATATTCCAGCTGAATTATGAAAAACAAACTTAGCAACTTTCCCTTCCAAACCCTCCAAATTTAATCTGTTGCTAAATCCTGTTGAGTCTACCAAATCCCTCTCCTAATATTTCCACAGCTCTTCCTCTAATTTATTTGACAAATTTTATTATAGCTAAATTGTCAAGGTATTGTGTTAAGCCATGTTAAGTGCCCAGAAAGAATTTAGTCTCTTATAGGATGTAAATATTAAGGTAATGATAAAGTCCTAAATAGTGTCCAGAATATGAAGGGATAATTTTTAGCAAGACGAATCAGGGACAAGGCAATGTTCTAACTAGCTTTCGGAATATGTTATAAAACATATGGGTAGGATTTAGGTGTGTGAGGAACACAAGATGGCAAGGAAGAAGAGCATTCAAGATAAATAAAATCACTGAGTATAATTACAAAAGAAAATTGGAGTATTTAAGATTAAATCACAGGAAGTCTGGGATATAACCAATATTCGGCCTTCCTCCGATCGTATGGGTCCAATTATTAAAGTCAATCAGGCAGACATTTTCTGTTCTTTATATTTGAAGGGGTAGACACAATTTACACTGGAAGTGCAGAGTTGAGAGTCTACTGGCAGAGACAATGCCTGGTGGTGGAAGCGTTACTGATGAGGAGATTTTAGCAGTGGTGACACAAGTGTATGTGAACTATACCAACACATATATTACGGTGTGGTATTGTTTGTGTTGTTAGCTTTCCAGTTAATTTGTTTCTTACTAATTTTCTATTCCAGTTTTTAAACTTCCTAGTAATCTCCATCTCCTGAGCTGATCAACATGCCTCTAATGTATCACTTTTCTGCTTAAGTTAATCAGAAACAGTGTTATTTGCTTTCAACAGGGCCCTGCTGTTGGTCAGATTTTCTAGAAGCAGACTCCAAAGTGAGGATTTCTGTGCTAGAGATTCATTTAAGAAATAGCATTCAAGGTTAATGAATGGGTCAGGCAGGATAGCGAAAGGAGAGAGTAAGCATGGACATGATTTCAGGAAAAGTCCTATGGAGGGAATTTAGCCTCCTCCCCAAGGGGAACTCTCTATTGTAAGAGAGTAAGTTCTTTATTTACACTGATAAAGACTGTCTTCTTCAAGGCAATGATACTGGACTTTATACTTATATACAGCTCAGTTATTGGAGAAGTCCCACTTCAGGGGGACTTCTAGCTGTCTATTTATTTAGGCAAAACAGCTCCAGTAGTTGTATGGCAGTCCTCCAAGGAGAGTTGTAGGTGCAGGCTATAAGCAAAAACACAGAGATTCCAGGGGAGCAGAAAACTAACCCACAGAAATGACAAGAGACAGAAGGTTTTTAGATGAGGCGTTGACAGTGCTTGCTATAGACTACAATGGGTTAAAAAAATATTGGGTTTCAGATAATGTAGTTTCATAGAAAACTAAATGAAATCTTCAGTTGGTTATCTGACCTATTGGGGGAAGCAGTGGAATTACTGTTAGTATTCAGGCATTCTTATCTAGCAGACCATGACTTGCAGTGAGAGACAGCATGGAATAATGGTTAAGAGCATGGACTTTGAAATCCAACTCTCTTGGACAAGTTTTAGCTCTGCCGCTTTCTAAAGAGTGGCCTTTGGTAAGTTACACAGTGTCATGTCTCAGTTCTTGCATGAGTAAAATCATGGTTAATCATAACATCTACATCAAAGAGTCTGTGTGACTATTGACTCAGTTAGTATTCCTGTAAAACTCAGGACAGCATCTGGCTCATGATAAGTAGTAAATGGTGCTTAATAAATAAATGCAGTTGTGAAATATCTAATTAAATTATTATCTGCAACTTCCTAACCATTTCTTCGGTATAGAATATTACAAATGACATAGATTCAAGGCAGGTGCATTTGAATGCTGGGCGCTAATGATTTTGAGCATATAAAAATACAGTATTTTTGGCTACCTGGCATAAACTTTGTTCTTCTTGTTGGAGGCAAGGGTTCCCATGGTGTGCGTCTTGAAGGGAAGAAGAACACTGCCTCCTTTTTCCTCTCTCTCTGCTGGCTCAGGTGTAAGTGTATTAGCCAGGCTCACAAATCAGATACTTTCCCAGACTTTGACTCAGGATGGAGAGATTAAAGCTCCTGCAGCAGGTGAGAACATTCATAGAGGCAGTGGCAGTGTGAAGGGTAGGGGTGTACCAGTAATAGTATTTGAAATGGACTATTACTTGAGAATGCCTTGGCTATGTTTTTGGCATCCAGTTTCCCTTGATTTCTGCTCATTTTCTGAGCCTGGTTCTCTAGTCATCCCAGTTGCTTTTGTGATTTGCCCGAGATTCTGAAAATAAAGTCCTTTAATGTTCTAGTTAGCTAGCCTTGACTACTGTTGCAACCAGGAACCTATGTGGTCCACAAGCCTTGTCTTGGAAAAGTATATGGAGAGGGAAAAAATATGAGAGGAAATGCATAGAAGCTATTTAGTGAAAACAATTTGTCAGAGACATGTATATATACATTGTTGTACATGGGTCTAAGAATTTCTAAATTAACTAAATTTTTAAAACTACTCAATTCTCCCCTTCATAGTTGCCAATGGACAAGAAAATGTGTGCATTAAATGCAGCTTTTCTTGGATCATTATCAAAAAGCTAGTAGAAGGTATGCTTGAAGTCAGTTTATTTTAAACTAATGATCATTTGATTTTAGTGTCACTATACTTTGAATCAATGGCATATACAGTCATACATTCTTGGGCTAGATTGTCTGGATTTAAAATCTGGGTCCATCATTTACTACTTTATTTATTTCACTGAGCCTCTGTTTGCTTACTGACAAAAAAAGAATTATAACTGTAAGTTCTATATATGGTTGTTGAAAAACTTAAATGAGTTATTATATGTGAAGAGCTTAGAATGAAGCCTACCTCATAGTATCATAGAAGGGGAGTTCTTCTTCCCCTTTATCATTAATACTATTCTTGTTGCTTTTATTATTATTGTTATTTGCTAGTTAACTTGTACTAGTATATAACATGGTCTCAAAATTTTTATAACTAAAATCACAATATATCTGGTCTTATAATCTATAAACCAGATCTCTAGTTAATTTGTTTTGTATGTTACACTGTCATTTGGCCTTTATATGTCTTCTTTAATAAATCTGATATTATAAATACAATAGTTAATATTTAGAAAGTAGGCTCATAGGAGTTAGGGTTAAAAATTGCCCACACACATATCCCTACCATATTTCTTATATGTAAATCTGAGGCTTCTTTTCTAATTTTCTTAGAAAAATGCCTAAAGTAGTTAATGTGTACAAATTAAGTACAGATATAATTTGTACATTTAAATGAAATAAATCATTTTAATTTTAGAAGTATTACACAAAGCATTTTAAATTTAATAAAACTCTGATATGGGCTTTTAAGAACTTTCAATGTATTCTTTTTTATAATACTAAATTTCTATAATACTAAACTGTAATATAATATTATTAATGTGGAGACTATTTTGACTGAGTGTATATTATACCATCCTACACAAGATAGTATACTCTATATGGAATAAACTAAGTACTTTATTCAGTGGCAAGAAAGTGTATAGAAAAATTTCAAGGTCAGAATTTACACTATTTTCCACTTCCAGCTCTCAAGTAGCATTTTAAAAACACACTCAACACATTTTATCTGCAAGGAAGTACCAATCTAGGGAAGAAAATATTTTCAATTCTCAATTCTTCTGACAGCTTCAAGGGCAAAGTATTACAGAAGAGTTCTGGAAATTTTAGGAGATGTAACAAAATGAAACAAGAGCTGTGCTTCAGAATAATGAACAAGATACTGTGGCTCATAAATGTATCCTATGCCTAAAATACCAAGGAGTGGCATTCTTTATGTATTGGATCACTGTTGTATGAATATGAGGTTTTCCACTTTATTTTCCTGGTGGTAGTGATGGGCTGACCTAGATCATACAAACCAAATTTAGTTTAATTATCTACTTACTAATGTATGCTGAATACCAATAGGGCAGAGTCTGCAACATGGTTCCTGTCTCTGACTTCCTTTAATATTTTCACATTTTCTTTTAATGCCTCTTTGAAATGTACGGTACAGGAACAAGCAAATCAAAGGCCAGATTCAGGGGATAACAGAAGTGTCCTAAATCATATGGGTGTTGTTAGAATATTTGTTAAAATGTTAAAATGTTGTTAAAATATTTTCAGATGTATTATAAACCTAAATATAAAGAAGGCAATGTATAAAATACTAGAGAAGCCAGTAATATATATATATTTATGACTGAGTATAAAGACCTTTAAACAAAACATGAAAACAAAGGGCTTAAAGAAACTAATGATAATTGGGGCCATATCAAAATCAAAATCTTCTTTACCAGATAAAACACCCTAAATGAACTTAAAAAACAGGTCACTGACTAAAAGGAAAAAATACAAAATAATTTATAAATTTTTAACATTCATAAAGAAAAAATTAGTACTCTGATAGAAAAGGGGTAGATGATATGACTGGGTAACTCACAGAAAGGGAAATAAAAATGGCCAATGAACATATAAAAGGGGATCTCACTAATAAGCAAGGGGATACAAATTATAACAAGTTTTTTCATACAACAGAGAACCAAAAATCAAAGTTGGATGATATCAACATTTGGCAAAGAAATGGTAAAATGGATATTCTGAGACATTAATGGTTGGCGTGTACAAATGATACAGTCTTATATAAGACAATCCACCATTATCTCTTAGCACTAAAGTAAGCACATTCTGTGATGGAGAAATTCCACTTCTCTGTCTCAACCTTTTAGAAATATCCACCAATTTCCATAAGAAGAATGTTCATTTCAGTGTTATCTCTACAAATAGGAGATTCATAGTAAAAATGGGAACAAGGTAAAAGATGTTGATATAGAAATAGTTAAATAAATTTTGGTTCATCTGTGGATTACTATGCACTAATTAAGAAAAATGATCCTTATATGCCAACACAGATGACTATCCAAAGTGCATTTTTTAAAAAGTGAAAGATGAATATATATAGGATGACAACTTTTACATAAAACAAAACAAACAAAATACACAAAGTATTATATATTTTCTGTGAAAGTATGTGTGTTTGTGTGGTCTGAAAGAAACTTAGAACTCTCTGAAATGATTTGTATTATTTCAATAATAATAATCATGCATTAATTATGTCAAGTTAAATTTATTATTAAAAAGAACACAAAACATAAAATTCTGCTTCAAAGGAGAGTTTTAAAGATTAAATTAGTCTCAGTACTTATAGTCACGGGTACATACATAATAGTGGTTATTCAATTAATGTCAACTCCTTTCACCCATATACAAACAAATAGGTAAAAGTCCTTTAAATATCTATTTCTTTCATACATTTATCATTTAACAGAAATTATGACAGTAGTTACTCTAATAGAGAGTCCGGATTTAGGAATTATAATTCCTGTGTCTGCCATTGATTTGGACTTGACTATATATCCCTAGGTCTAAAAATCTAATATAATTTGAAGAACTGTGGTAATTAAAAATAATTGAGAGAAAGACTGTAGTTTTCAGTGTGTACATATATGGTTGTATAATATATATAATATACATATATATGCACTGAGTGTGTGTGTGTGCATACATATATACATATATATGAGCTGTAAAATTATAACCAATACTGAAAACTATCATCTTTCTCTTGGCCAATTATATATATATATATATTCATAAGTGTTGGTAATTATAGAAGACAAAGGAACACAGTTTCAGGTTCTCATCCATCATCATTTGCTTAGTGCAGGTTCTCAGCCTAAATAGCACACAGAATTATTCAATGACTTTTTTAAAAACACTGATGCCAAGCACCCCTCCACTTCTGATAATCTTACTGGTGCCCAGGAAATGGTAGCTGTAAGTGATCCCAGATTTTATTAAGCAGCCAGTGTAGAGAATCATGGCTTTGTGGGATATCTGCGCAGGATTTTAAACAGAATATATACTTGTTAATCTATTGTAAATTTTTTCCTTAATCAGAGTTCTTTAATTATTTGTGTGGATAAAGAAAGCCTCTATTTGTTTTCACTTGATGATCTTTGAGTTACCACTGATAATAATGTCATTCAGTTTCCAAAGGAATTTGAATTTACAATTTAGGGTACTTTAATTGAAAAGTTAAAAATCAGATAAGTTTTGAAAGCTGTCTGATTTCCCAGAATAAATATAATTCATGCATATCACTAAATTTGATGTAAAATTTTTTCTATCTTCTAGCATACATATATCACAATTTCAGAATCACAAATTGAAATTTCCATCTTTAAGTACAAACATATTTTATCAGTTGACTTATAATTATTTTAATTGAATCAATGAAATGCATTTGCACAAATGACTATGAGGTTTTTTGTTTTTTTTTTTCATTACCCCTTGCTTGGCATTTATTTTGTAAGGTTATTTTCGTTTAGTTTAAATTTGGTTTCATTGAAATATATTAAAAATTTAGCAGATCATAATTCCAGTAAAAGCAACCTTTTTTTTCTCCCTGGTTATAAAAGTAGTAACTCTCAATGTAGGAGAGGCAGAAAAAACAAAATAAAAATCCAACCTCTAAGTATAGTTTGGTACATATCTTCCCACTCTCTTTGGCCATTAATATATATTTTCATATTTTATATACTGGTTTGTGTCTGGAGTTGCTTACAATCCATCACAAACCTCTCCCCAAACACAACATTGTAAAACAACTATACCCCAATTAAAAAAACAAAAACAAAAAAACCTTTCCCCATAACATTCAGTATTCTTCTAAAACATGATTTTTGGCTATGTAATATGGTTACCCTATAATTTACTTAACCAATTGATTATTAGACATTACATAATAATTTTTAGTACTATAAATTATACAAAGAGACATACCTAAAAATGATTTGTTTACCTTGCTTTTTTTTTAACATCTTTATTGGAGTATAATTGCTTTACAATGGTGTGTTAGTTTCTGCTTTATAACAAAGTGAATCAGTTATACATATACATATATTCCCATATCTCTTCCCTCTTGTGTCTCCCTCCATCCCACCCTTGACTATGAGGTATTACAGCAGATGTATGTATTACAGCAGATGGACTTTAAGGTAATACTTAAAATAACTATAGTGGAAATATTAAGTTGGAATGTTTTAATGCCTTAAGTATCACAATATACTATAATGACAAAGTGGCTAATCCCATAACCATTTATTCCTGATTAAAACATAAATTTAGCTATAGCTATTAAAATAATACTTAACAGTAAAAAGTTTCCATTGTTTTTAAGGGGTGGCAGCAGTAGAGATAAGATTACAAAAACACTTGATTTTCAGAGAGAGATTCTATGCTGTTCTATGATGCTCAAATAATTACCTATGCTTATATATATCCCATATAGAAATACATATGCTCAAATATATCCTACATAGAAACAGTTTGAGTTTCCACTGGCAATGTCTTTTAAAATCTCTGTTATTCTCATGATCAGATCACTCTGTTTTCATGGGTATGATCTTATATTTAACAGAACAAACTTGGAAAAATGCTACTTATGTAGTTTTTTATTCTATATAAAACCCAATAAGGGTTTTGTGATAGACAAAATAATGGCTCTCTGAAGATATCAACATCCTAATCTCCAGAATCTGCGAAATAAGTTTTCTTACTTACACATCAAAAGGAACTTTGCTGATGTGATTAAATTGAGAATGAAAGATTATCATGGAATTGCCAGATGAGCATAGTGGAACCACAGGGGTCTTTTTGAGAGGGAAGCAAGAAGGTCAAAGTCAGAAGGAGATGGGATGATGGAGACAGAGGTTGGAGTGTTGTACTTTACACATAGAGGAAGGGACCACAAGCCAAGGAATGCAGGTGGCCTTTAGAAGCTGTAAAGGAAAAGGAAAAGTATTTTTCTCTGGAGCCAAAAGAAGGAATATGGCACTGTTCATACTTTGATTTTGGCTTCATAATACTCATTTCAGATTTCTAACCTCCAGAACTGTAAGAAAATTAATTTGTGTTATTTTGAGACATTAAGTTTCTGGAAATTTGTTACAGAAGAAAGAGGAAACTAATGCAGTTTTCCACATATATTAGTTTTTTAAAAAAATAATTTCTCAAAATAAGAGGCCAGGCAATGCTAACCCAGTAGCAAAGCCTCAATGTACATCTTCTAATTCATATAATCTATACTGGTTCTGATCTAAGTGTTTAAACTGAGTTACTTATATTCTAATATATTTATTTCATTATCTAATTACTGGTTAGACACATATAATTTATGTTGCTTAAATTCTATTTCATATTCTATTATTTTCAATCATAAAATTAACCTAACATCATCAATAATTTGGAAAATAGAAAAAAGTCAAAAATTTTCTGATCTACTAATCTAATACAATAGTTTTAGAATATATATGTACTTCCTTCAAGTTTAAAAAATCAGTGTAATGTATTATATTAATTATAATATTTCTATATTCTTGTAATCATAGTATATGTTATTTTGTATCATTTTTAACATTTAATATTATTGACTGATTTAATAAACTTAGAAAATGATGACTAACTTTATGTATTACTTACTCATAAAAATCAGATGCACTTTTAGGTTGTAAATAGATTCTGGAAAGCTTTTACCTAACTTCCAATTAGTCTAGGAAGAAGTTATGGAAAATAAAAGATTTCAGTAAATATAAAAGGAGCAATCTGGTGCCATGAACGGACAAGTGAAGAGGGAAGGGAACCCTAGGAGAAGAATGCTTATAGACACGTATGCAAATGTTTGGAGGTAGTAGTAGAATAACCAAAGAAGATGTAAAGTCAACCAAAAGAGCTTTGAAGAGGAGAACATTTTATATCTGATCCCTAGCACACTTGGAAAGCACCTTAAGGTTTCAAGTCTATGGAAAAAGCAATGAACAAATTAAGATGTAAAGTGAGGTGACAGAAATCTCAAGTGTAAGGTGCCTATAAGACAGTGGCTTCCTAGAAAGTGTTTACAGAAATTTTGGCTAAACCATTATGTGACTAAAATATGATATAAAGAGATACTGTGTTAACAGGTATAAAAACCTGTCAATGGATGATACATGAAGAATAAGATACTGTATACAGGAGTTAGATGCAGTTATTTTAAGGTATCTTGCTTAATGAATTATACTCTTGGTGATGTTGAAATTTTTTGAATAAGAGCGTTAGAGGAAGATTTCTCATCAATGATGGTTAGCAATCGTTAAGCCACGCTGAAACTAGGTAGGAGAAAAATGTTCTAATAAATATAATTTAATGTAAATCCTTGAGAGATAATAAAATTGTCTTGGAACCCCAGAAGCCTGTGGGCAGTATTATGATATGCCTTTTTTCTTAAGGAGTTCAAAGACTTAAAATGACCATTAGCATTCTGAATAGCAGACAACAGAATCAACAGGCTTGGAGCTTCTCAGCATTGAACTGATTCTGTGAGAACACAACTGCTTCCTGCCCAGCTCAGACTCTGGACACTTGACATGGGCACACAGCTTAATTGGCTGTGGTAGCCAGCCTCCATGATAGCCTTCAATGATCTTCTCTCCTAGTATTCACACCCTTGTGTACTCACCTCCTACTTTGAACCACAGTTGGTCTGAGTGACCTAGTATTCACACCCTTGTGTACTCACTCCTACTTTGAACCACAGTTGGTCTGAGTGACCAATAGCATACAGCAGAAGTGACGGGATGTAACTTCTAAGTTCATATTATAAAAGACTAGGCTTCTATCTTGGGTGCTCTCTTGCTCACTTCTGCTCACCCTTGGATCACTCACTTTGAGGAAAGTCAGTTCTTATTTCATGAGGGCACATAGGCAGAATATGGAGAGCCCACATGGTAGAGAATTGTGGTCCCTGGCCAAGGGCTAGAGAGGAAATGAGGCCTGCCAACAACCACAGAAGTAAGTTTGGAAGTGGATTCTCAGCCCCAATCAAGCCTTGGAGATGCTTACAACTCTGGCAAACAGTTAACTGCAACCTTGTGAGAAAGCCTGAATCAGAACCACCCAGCAATGCTGCTCCAAGATTCCTGACCCACAGAAAATGTGAAATAAGATAAAAAGTTATTGTTTCAAGCTGCCAAATTTGGAGGGAATTTGTTATACATCTATAGATAACTAGTACACTTGCTCTTAATGCTTCTGCTACATGAATGTGGAGTCTAGAAAAGGATTCTGCACCAGAGATATTAGACCACTGAAGAGCAGAGTTTTGTCAGATAAAGAAGGAAGAGGAAAGAGAGACTTTCCAGCCAGGGGTGGCATTTCCACGTGTATCTCCTAATTCTTTTGATTTACTTTATGCTTAGGCTAATGAGATAATTTTTCCCCAAGTATACTTGACATGTTGTTGCTCTTACTATGCTTTTCCTCTGGGTTTCACTCTTCTACATTCATGTCTCTTTATTCTTTAGCCTTCCTTCTACTTTCTACTCAGAGATGCACTCATCTGTAAATCAATGATTCATTTTATAATTTTCTCCAACTGAAGTAATATTTTTCTCATTTGTGCTACCAAAGAAAGCTGCACATTTCCTCTTCACTTTTCATTGTTGGCCTGTTTTATCATAATTGGATACAGGTTTTCTAAATTAGATTTTAAGCTCTTTGAGAGAAGCATCTATGAAAGAATTGTTCTCTTATGCCTCAGCACTTGTAGGATTGAATTGAATTAAAATAATCTCGGGACATAAAAAAAAATTATGGCGTTACCTATGGTAAAATTGTAGTAATATCATTGTATTTCTTCATGTTTAATATAATGTAGAGGAGAAACTTAACTTTGGAATCAGAAGAACATAATCTCACTTGGATTAACCAGATGGTAATTAGACAGTTTTGGGTTTGTTTTTCTTTTCCTTTTTCTCTCCTTTTAAATTAAAAAAAAAAAAAATTCCCAGGTCTATTTTCTCATATACAAGATAATGTTAGACTTTCCTGAAGAGAATTATAAATATTATAAAACATACATATAAAATAATCTTATTCAATTCATATATCTTATAGGGACTCAATGCAAGTTAGAAAACAAAATCAACATTCTAGTTGAGTTTCAGAAATGTAAATATCAACAGGATGGGTTAACTCTTTTGGATTATTCATATTAGAATTTTGATGGAATCTGCAGCCAATTATCATTTAATTCCTAGGCAAAACAAAATTTAGCACTAATTCATTTTCAGGTAGGTATTGGAGAATAAGAAAATGCCACATTTCTTGGGGTATTTATATGCTGAAATTGCTAGGGTTTGAGGCTAATAGAACTACTTATTCAGTAAGTGGAACTTATAGACAAGTGCTTAAAATGGCCAACAAATTCTGGCTTGTATCAATTAATTTCTCAGAAGACTTTTTTTCCTTAAACAAAATATCATGAATGCACAGCTGCAGAATAGGTGAAAAACAGTTTAATGGTATACTCTTCAATCAATGAAGCATTTAAAAAATGTACATAGCATTGTTTCACCAAATGGCCTGGATGTACACTTTCAGAATTTGGACTAATTCCAGTAGTCTCAGAGATTGAAAGAAAATCAGCCATACCTGTGGGAGTTTGTTTACAAACCCTTAAGCAATAAAGGGCAATCTGCCCTATTCTGGGGCTCTTTGGACTGTTATGGGAAATAAAGGCTATGTTTCCAGTATCCAAGCAAAAGCCCTTTTAAATACATCAAAATTCATATTTTGGGCAAAATCAATAATGATAATTGAAAATGCTTTTTTTTTCTAATAAAGTGTGTGAAAATGCTCTTGTTTTTCCTAATAAAGTGCACTACAAAGAGATACATAGCAAGCTATGCATCCTTAGAAATACTAATTGTTGATGAATATTCATCTCCTGGAAGAGCTTACTTTATGTGGAAATTAAATTCAAAGCATTCTTATAAGCACCTTGAGAGTCTGTTTAAAACAAAAAAATAATGAGGTGATATAAATTGTCACATTTGCAACATTATTTTTCATTGATATTGTTCCTCAAACTAGCTTAGATTTGTCATTTTTTAAAGTACTTTTTACAATCCTTTCTGAGAATGAAATGCATCTAAAATAAGGAGAACACTCCATTGTGTGGTGCATTGTAGCTGACTGCAAAATGCAGTCTTTGTCCACAGTGGAGAGAGTTAGGCCACGTCGTGGGTACAGCAATCTGCTGCGAGTGACAAGTTCTAGTTCCAGCAAGTCTGTTCTAGTGTGGGTTCTGGTTCTGGCTCTGACTTAGGGGAGCGTTCAGATGCTGAGGCTGATCCTGTTATTCATATACACTCTCTGTGAGTCTTTTTCTGTATCTGTCAACAATAATAACAAAAATATTTATTATGGAGTTACCATGTGCCAGGCACTCTACTTGATGCTTCCAAAAAACTTTGAATAAGATAGACATAGTGGGGACTTTATAGAACATACAGCCTCATGAATAAGTGAGACAATTCAATAGACTCTAGCTGTAATTATAATAAAACTACAGGAGAATTAAATGTTGCTTTGGGCATACATAGCTATAGTGCTAAACATAAACCAAGCGAAAGGTAGACCAGCACAGAGGAGGTGCCATTTAGTTGCGACCTGAGGAATGAGATAATATGAGTAAAGCAAAATGCAGATGCAAATCATTATTATTTGGCAAATTGGCTCAGTTGTAGAAGCCAAAATGACAACTGAATTCACAGGTCTACCTTTTGGCTGGAATTATTCACATCAGCAGTTGAAAGTGATTAAATCTTTTGATTTTATAAGAGGAGTCTTCACTATTACTGGTGAAAAAGCATGTTCTCACCTAGACAGGTGCATAGGGACAACTTAGATGCCATTCTTATGTTCTATACAATGGAAATTTTATTTTATTAATCCAAGTTTTTATAATAATATTCTATGAGATATGTGAAATTATTTCTAACTAGGCAATTCTGATTTAAGAAAAAATTAATTTTATTGAAGCCTAATATACCTTCTTATTTTTAAAAATGTTATTTGAAAATTAAATTAAATATATTAATATATTTAAATATATATTAGTTTTAAATATAACTAAATATATTTTTAAAATGTAAAATCCAGTGTTATTACCCTAGATTGGAGCAGACCGCCTTATTGGGTATTTTAATTCAAGCAAGAACTTCACTGAAAAGCTAACAATTCTCCTCCTTGTCTTCTCCCCTTATCATACCTTATTAATAATCAGAAATAATAGTAGAGGGTTTCTGAAATGAAAATAAAATTGTTGCAAGTTGTACCATAGTACTGGACTGAAATGAAGATCTAACATATCAATAATGGTTTAAATTGATAATAAATAAGCAAAGAGAAAATAAATGCATTGTGAGGACCATAGTCCCCAGACAGCTCTATCTGTGTGGGGGGTGGGTAAGTAGAGCAGAGGGTCAGGGCCACATCAGGAGAGAAAAACTCTCAAATTAAGACTCCCTGAGAGACTTCAATAAGAGTATGATTAGCTCAGCATTGCTTTCATTCTCTACTTTCCCCTCCCACTATAGACTTTAGTTTTAATAATGATTAAGGAATAATGCTTGAATCCCATCTGAATGGCTTTTGAGATTTAACTCACTAAATCTATTCATAGCACTGAGCTTGTAAGGGGGACTGAACAGATCTGCACAACTAATCATGGAATATTACACTGATACTTCATCTCCCACATCAATACCAATTACGACTGCACAGAGAGCATTGCATATTATTTTAATAGGATACAAATTTTTAATCCAATCAGGGAGTTCTAGATGAATGTGTTTGTATGTCTGTCATTAAAATTTGGTGGCTCATGCTGCTCAAGACAGACACATTTTGAATGTTTAAAATTTTCACAAATATTATTTATCCATCAGAATTGAAAATTTCCTGTTCTCCACTGTATAGATTCTGCCTCATTAACATAAATAAAAAATAAGGCATAATGACAAGAATTAATTGCTTAATGTGTACAAACAGAAATATTGTCATAGGCATCTGGCAATCAATCGGAGAAGGTGAAAACTGCTAAATGAATGAAACCGGCAGAGTATGACATTCTTTTCTGGGGAAAAAAGCCTGCTGTTAGAGATTTTGCCTCTGTGTCCTATTGCTTTTAATTTTCAATGGGCTTGTGATCAGCATTTACATTCACATAAAAGATGTCTTCACTAATTATTTGTGCTACTAACATTTATAAAAAAAATTCCCTTTCTCAATTGACAAGTGAAGATGGTTTTCTTTTAAAGCCATTTGTAAAACAAAATCATAAAGAAGAATGCTAACTTTTAAACATAAAGATCCATATATCACAACACTTCCAAGCATGGACTTGAGATCATGACCATAAAAGAAATCCAGCTAGGGCTTCCCTGGTGGCGCAATGGTTGAGAGTCCGCCTGCCGATGCAGGGGATGTGGGTTCATGCCCTGGTCCGGGAAGATCCCAAAAGCCACGAGAAAAAAAAAAAAAAAAAAGCCATATATCCTTTGCTCCATTTAAGAAAATATCATCACAGAACTTTGATTATGAATTCTCAAGTTCCTTTTACTGTTTATAAAGAAATGCTTTGTGAATTTCTAAAATGTTTTGGTTTCGACTTGACTAAAACTTCCAAAAATAAAATGAGAAGATTTGCAACTGATACAAGTATCTTCCACTATCTTTCTTTAGAAAATTTTGCCAACTTGCTGTTCTATGTTAACTCTTTTTATTTCTGTCTTCTCAATTAGGCAGAAAACTTTCTTGAGGAACGAAACAATACCTTATTTATTATTTAATTTGAATTCATAGTGATGGACACAGAGCAGGTATGCTATGTATTTTTGTTGAAGAAGTAAATGAAAACTCTACATTCTTTTCTTGTGGTTATACTAAATTATGTCTTTGTATTGGCAAGAAGAAAAAAATTAAGATCAGGATACAAAGTCCATTACAAAAGTTATGATTCAAAAATATTATATCATGTGAACACAGAATATTTTAGCTATTCTAAAAAAACTAAAATGTCCAAAATATCAGCAATGGGCAAATAAAAATTGAAATTAAAGGCACATTACCATCTACATTAGCACCCTCTAAAAAAACTTAATTGTAAATCTAAAAAGATATGTATAAGATCTATATGAGAAAAATTACAAACCCTGATGAAAGATATCAAAGAAGAACTAAATAAATGGAGATATATCCCATGTTCATGGATAAGAAAACTCAATATTATCAAGAGATCTGTTTTTCCTAATTTGATCCATAGACTCAACACAGTCCTTATCAAAATCTCAGCATATTATTTTGTGGATACTGACAAACTGATTCTAAAGTTTATATGGAGAAGGTAAACAACAAAATATTTAACGAGAAGACCAAAGTCAGAAGACTGACACTACCCAACTTCAAGACTTATATAAAGCTACAGTAATCAAGATAGTGTGATATTCAGGAAAAAAGAGACAAATAGATCAATGGAACAGGATACGGAGCACAGAAATAGACCCACATAAATATAGCCAACTGATCTTTGACAAAGGAGCAAAGGCATACAATGGAGCAAAAACAGTCTTTTCAACACATTGCGCTTGAACAATTGAATATCCACATGCAAAACAAAGAATCTAGACACAGACCTTACACCCCTCACAGAAATTAACTCAAGATGGATCACAAGGCTAAACGTAAAACACAAAACTGTAAAACTCCTAGATGATAACATAGAAGAAAACCTAGGTAACCTTGCATATGGTAATGACTACTTAAATTCAATATCAAATTATTTCCATGAAAGAAATAATTGATAAGCTGGACCTCATTAAAATTAAAAACTTCTGCTCTATCAAAGACAACGTTAAGAGAAGATAAGCCATAGATGGGAAGAAAATATTTGAAAAAGATACATCTGATAAAATATTGCTATTCAAAATATACAAAGAACTTTTAAAACTCAAAAATAAGAAAGTAAACAACCCAATGAAGAAATGGTCAAAAATTCTGAACAGATACTTCAACAAATATACAGATGGCAAATATACATAAGAAAAAAATTTCCATATCATATGTCATTAGCAAATTGCAAATTAAAACAATGAGATACCACTATACATCCATTAGAACAGTTAAAAATCAGAACAATTACAACACCAACTAAAGCTAGCGAAGATATGGAGCAACAAGAACTTTTATTCATTACTGGTGGGCATGCAAAATAGTACAGTCACTTTGGAAGACAGTTTGCCAGTTTCTAATAAAACTAAATATACTCTGCAGAGACATGGATGGACCTAGAGATTGTCATACTGAGTGAAGTAAGTCAGACAGAGAAAGACAAATATTATATGATATTGCTTAGATGTGGGTTCTAAAAAAATGGTACAAATGAATCTATTTACAAAACAGAAGTTGAGTCACAGACGCAGAAAACAAACTTGTGGTTATCAGGGAGTAAAGGGGGGAGAGATAAATTGTGAGTTTGGGATTGACATACACACACTACTATATATAAAATAGATAACTAATAAGGACCTACTGAATAGCACAGGGAACCCTATTCAATACTCTGTAATAACCTATATGGGAACAGACTTTTAAAAGAAGTGGATATATGTGTATGTATACCCGACTCACTTTGCTGTACAGCAGAAACTAACACAACACTATAAATCAACTATATTCCAATAAAAAATTAATTTAAAAATCCCCTCAAAACATTTACCATTCAAAATTTATAAAAAGTACTGATCTTATTGTGCTGCAAAACATATTATTCCCATAAAGATTTTATGTAAAACAATTTGTGGTTTGAAACAACTTTATTTGCCTTTGCTACAAAAGCATTTTGACACTTAAAGAAACAACAAAAAGCCAAATATACTCTTTTTTTAATTAAGTTTTATTGGAGTATAGTTGTTTTACAATGTTGTGTTACTTTCTACTGTACAGCAAAATAAATCAGCTATACATATATCTCCTCTTTTTTGGATTTCCTTCCCATTTAGGTCACCACAGAGCATTAAGTAGAGTTCCCTGTGTTATACAGTATGTTCACATTAGTTATCTATTTTATACATAGTATCAACAGCGTAAATATACTCCTACCATGTGATCCAGCAATCACACTCCTTGGTATTTACCTAAAGGAGTTGAAAATTTATGTGCATACAGAAACCTGTACATAGACATTATAGCACCTTTATTCAAAATTGCCAAAACTCGGAAGCAACTAAGATCTCCTTTAGGAAGTGAATGCATAAACAAACTGTGGTACATCAAACAATATAATATTATTCAGTACAAAAAAGAAATGTGCTATCAAGCCATGAAAAGACATAAAATGCATAGAATGCATTTTATGCATTCCTTAAATGCATATTATGCATTCCTTAAATGCACAGAATGCAAACCTTAAATGCATATTACTAAGTGAAAGAAGCCACTATGAAAAGGCAATATATTGTATGATCCCACCTACATGGCATTCTGGAAAAGGTAAAACCATAGAGACAATAAAAAGAGCAGTGTTTACCAGCAATTGTGGAGAAGACAAGGATGAGTAGATACAGCACAGAGGATTTTTCGGGCAGTGAAAATACTCTGTATGTTACTACAATGATTGATATATGTCATTATACATTTGTCTAAACCCATAGAATTATTACACCAAGAGTGAACTCTAATGTAAACTATGGACTTTGGGTGATGATTTGTCAATATAAACTCTGGTGGGGGATATTAATGAGGGGACACTATGCATGTGTGGTTTCAGAGAATATATGGGAGACCTCTACGTTCTTCTCAGTTTTGCTGTGAACCAAAAACTGCTCTTAAAAAAAAGGTTAATTAATTAAAAAAAAAAAAAAACTAAGTTGAATTTTTCAAGTGGGAAAAATAAATCTGAAAATGATCCAAGTCAGAAAAATTAATACTTCAAGTTTCTCACCCATTTTTATTTTTCCTGGTAGTTAAATCTTCAATTCCAATTGGACAAGACAGTGAACGTGGGCAAGTATTTCACTATTTGTTCTCATAAAATGTTATGTCAAGGCATTTTTTAATTCTTTCCTTGTTTTAAAAATGAAGTAAGGTAAACTTTCTCTACTTGTGCATAGTATTAAGCAGTAACTACATTATTCAGGGTACTGATTGCAAGCAACAGAAAGCAGCTCTTGCTAGTGTTAGTAGAAAATTAATTTCTTAAAAGGATATTATGTCACAGAATTTCTGAGAGTTCTGGAAAACTGGACATGGAAGCTACATAGCCAGAAGCAGTGCTTCAGACTGCATTGTTGATTTGGTCCTGTGAAAACACCATGGCAACTGTCTCTGGTCATAGACACTCTAGTTTGCATCCCCAACACTACCAACTTTGGACACATAGTGCTTCTTCTTGAATAGCAGTCATTGATGGCTCTAGAAATTAGTTATACTATAGTTACTGCCACTTCTGTGATTCTTGTCAGAATTAATTCTGTTCAAATCTTTAACCATTAGTTTTTATACAAATTCCTAGAGCATTGGTGGAGGCT
Organism: Phocoena phocoena; assembly: GCF_963924675.1. Lineage (NCBI taxonomy): Eukaryota > Metazoa > Chordata > Mammalia > Artiodactyla > Phocoenidae > Phocoena > Phocoena phocoena. Next base: position 87,387,657 of record NC_089221.1, on the reverse strand, counting down.
ATGACTTATACTTTGTCCTAGGATGTAAAGAAGCCTGCAACATAGATTTTCTATGTGGAAAGCAGTTCATTTCCTGCCCACTCAAGAACACAGATCCACAAATATCTTACATAACTTTATATATATATATATATATATATATATATTCAATATATATACACACACACATATATACACACACATCATCAGCTAAGTAAATAATACTTGCATTTATTTTAACCATGAAATATATTGTACACACCTGGTCGTCCTTTTGTTGCTAATCTAGACTTAAAAAAAATAATGCTATTGGTGATGTGGTTTCATTCTTGTTTTGTTTTAATGGGCAAGTGATGAGACAGTCTAAAGATCTACTTTGTCAGTGGGGTATATTATAAATTGGAGGAATGAAGGATGGATGGCTGGGAAAAACAGAATTAGGCAACTACTAGTAAGAATGGATGCAATATTTTATATGTTTATTTATTTAGTTAGTTAAGAACCCTTCGGAGAATTTGTTGAATGCTTGGACCCTGACCCCAGGGAATGTATACAGTTACAAAATTATGCAAATCATTTGAGGTAGATAAGCCCTGGATCAGAATTTGAATTTGTCAAATAATTATATGTGGAAAGTGAGAGAACTGGAAAAGTCTGATTTCAAATATTTCCTCCAGCATTTCAAATCTGGGTGATGAGAGTAAGCAAGAAAGTGATGAAGGGTTTTAGGGTGTGGAAAATATATTTGGCTTAAAATATTATTGATACTTCCTTTTAAATTGATATCTAAAACTTGTCGACTTTAAAATGGCTAACCTTCTTGATGGCAATAATAGATCAATTTGCTAGTGACTAATATGATAGTGTTGAATAATTTGTCATGTCTTTAATATCAGTGTGTTGCAAATTGGGAAGATTCACAGTTTGGGGGCATGGCATTCTAATTTTTGGAAACACTGGGTAGAGAAGACTTTGGAGTAAAGTGGCAACAATGAGCATCAGAGCCCTGGTCTACAGCCTCTCAGAGTGAAGAGAATAAAGGAAAGCATATGGAAAAAGCTGAAGGCTTCATCACTGATAGTCCTAGTTATATTCAGCTTTCATTTTTAATAAAAATGGTCTCTCTTCAGCCTTTAAAGAGTTTCAAAGTTATTTCCTAATAGAAAATTAAGGGCTATGGAAAATTTGCTCATCTTGTTTTTCATGCAGCAGTAACCTCTTTCATTATTGAAGGAGGGTAAATTTGCATTGCCCCAGCCAGGGCTAGATTTTTTTTTTTTTTTATTGGATTACCAAGAAAAGAAACAGAATAATCTTGTCTCAAGGTCATTTACAATAGGATAAGATATCATCAATTTAGATAGTTTAGTTGCCAATCTCATTATAAGTTGAAAGAGACAAGCTGACCTATTAAACTACTGCTCAGGATAAATTCATAAGCTTTTATGAGATAGTTATCTCCCAAACTCATTACCTAGGACTGATGAACTAGTCTTTTTTGTTAGCGATTAGAATACGATGGGAAACTAGCCCTTAAATATTATTTTCTCCCTTTTTCTGGTTTTAGAATTGGTAAATGACACAGAGGAAAAAAAAACCAAAATCACAGTATGTTCATAAACACAGTGGGGTGGGCACTTGACAGATATTTGTGTAATTCTTCATCTTCATTTTGATTCACCTTTGAGTCAAATAGATTGAATTCACACATGCAATTCATTACTTTACAGCTCCTTGAGATGGATAAAGATAATTATTTATGATGTTATTTTGTCTTCATTTAAGATTTAGTGAGGTGTTGTATCATTAATGCGGATTTTGGAATATGTAGCATTAATACTTGGCAAGTTTTTTAGCATTATCTGGAATTTGTTAATTTATGGGAAAATTGGCAATTTTGACTTAATTTTGTTAATTTGTATATTTATTGGAGGCATTAATCAACCTTGAAAAATTAAATAAAAATGAAAATGCAGTGGATTATACATTTATGTGTACATATTATCTGTATTATATATATGCATATATAAAAACCCTGTATGTGTTTATATTTAAAAATTAGAGTCAATTTCTGTAACATGTGCTTTATTGAAAGAAAAATATTAATCAACATATTGAATCATCGGCTTTTAGAGCCAAAAGAAACTATAAGAAATATGAAGTCCCCAACCTCTACTTTTTATAGATGATATCAAGGGAAATTAAAAGACTTGCCCAGCATTATAAGGCTGGTGGTTACAAGGGCTCAAACTCACTTGCTGATTCATGGTTCAATCCCTTTCCTATTATAGAGGCCAACACTTCTGTTTTCATCTTTCAAGAAGAGAAGGGATATCATCGTTAGTGCAGTAAGAAATCTTTGCCTCCTTTATATTTTGGAGCTTTTTAATTAGTAGACACTGTGCTTGTGATAATCTATATTAACTCAAGGCCCATTGCAAGTAGAGTATCCACATGGAAGATGGATACAAACTTTTTCTAAGTCCTTATTAAATAAGCATATTAAACATTTCAATTTGTCTTTTTCCCCCTAAGTGTTCACTTCAATTGGTAAATGTCATCTATTGGGTCAGCTCAGGAAGTCTGTCTCTGCAGGTATCAAGTTTCATACCTGCTGCTTTAGATTATCCAATGTGCTCTCTCTATGATACATACTTGACTGAGGCTTTGTGATGTGACTCTACAGAGACTGTTAACAGAGCTTTTCTAGGTAATCATGTTTCTCCTTTCACTTCTGCAATCAAACATCAAATCAAACACTGGACTCTTGCATATATATATATATATATATATATATATATATATATATATATATATATATAAATAATATTCTTCAATATTTACCTGCATAAGACTATTTCTGGAATTGTTATAGAATTATTTGCTATTTAACACTTAAAGTGTTAAATATACCCTTGTTCAAATAAATATATCCTTATGTTTCTGAGATAGCTGTTAAAGTAATTTGCTTCTCCTAGCCAGTGACCTTTACAGAAAGAAGTTAGTAAGTCTGGACAGGACTATGAAGTGATTAAAAGTTACTCAACACACTGATTTACTTTCACTTAATAGCCTGACATTTCTTTAAAATTGAAACGACTATATTGTTTATATTAAAAATTAGAAACCTTTTTACTATAAAAGTCATTTATCAAAGGACTTGTCCATTGGGATAAGTTCAGATTTTGCAAAGAGGTGATGCTACAACTGAAGAAAGAAAAAAGAAAACAGGAAAAACAAAACAGCGATTAAGGTGGATTTCTATTTAGAAAAATATAATGATTAATCTAATTTAGCTCATAACTGACATATTAAAACCTAAAGTACTTGGTGGTAGGCTAGAAAACCAAAGTAAAAAAAAATAAGTGAAATTAATTAAAATAAGTAATAAAATTAAGTTTAAAAAATCCAGCATTAGCAAAAACCTTATTTTCAATTTCTGTATTAACTTCTAATGTGCAACTTCATATTTCTGCTCTATGTTGTTTGAATACAAACTAGTTATATAATTTTAAATGTTCATTGATTGCAATGTGAAAACTGCAAAATGTTTATAGGATCAAGAGAAAGCCCCATGACATTACTTTTTTCAGCTGGCACAAATAATTCATTTTTTATATATTGAGATTTACAATAGTGTATAATATTATTGAGGCATATGTGAAAGCACCTACTGTCCTTTTCTCCAAGAAATAAAATAAAAAGAGTTACAAAATATTATTTGATTTCTTTCCTCATTCCCTGCCCTTATACTACCTAGTCTCTCTAACAGGTTTATCTAAAAAGTCTCAGATTCTTTGTATTTACATGTTTATTGAGGACAAAATAAAAAAAAAAACAATCTATGAAGTTATTTATGAAATCATCTTTAGTTATATTGAAAGACTGATGTAAAACTATTATTTTTATCAAGAAACAGCATAGAGATTAATATTCTAGGCCCTGGTGCCAGCATGCTGGAGTACTCATTCTTTCCTCACCACTTACAATCTGAGAGACTTTGAGACAATTAACTAGACTCTCTATGCCTGTTTTCTCAACTGAAAAATGCTGCAAAATGGAAATGAGCATAGACCCTACCTCCTTGGTTTTATTTTTTAATGTTAAATCTGACAAAGCTATGCATATAGTGTGTTGGACAGTACAGGTATATAGTAAACCCTCAAAAATATTTATTAACTTATAAATTGAGTTCTAGTTCTATAAGAGGGAATCCCCCTTGAAAATGGGCAGTATTGGTGGCAGTCTTTATTTATTCATGTACATTTTAATAATAGCATAATCTCAATTTGGAAGGGAGAAAAAACAATGACTGAAACAATTTGTATTCAACACACAGTTTATATCTGAGGAATTCCTAGGAAATTTACAAAGACCAGGAATTAATTCTGACCTGAAACAACTGACTTATTTATTAGAGGGTATATCTCCTCTTAAGTGGATGAGATTTTTTGATCTCTGTGAGAGCTGTATGTAGAATTGAAGACATGAAAATCTATCAAAGATTCCACTATTAACCTCAATTTATAAGTCTGAATCCTAGTGAAATCACTTTCTTGCTCTAAATTTTCTGAAACTATGTTCATAGAATAGAGACAAAATTCTCATTTTTCATTTTGAAGGGAAATTAGACTTAAAATGCAGGCTCCTGGTAGTGCACTTGCATGTCCACTATATAATGACAGCTGGGGCAAACAAGAAATTCTTTCTTTGTTTTATACAGGCCCTTCAGCCATATTTGATCTATTCTCTTCATTCAAGGAAGAAAAGAGCAACTCCATGGGGTTAAAAGGTACAATAGTCCCAGTTAAACACACAATCTATTTATAGAAATACTGTCTATGGCTAATTGTAAAGCCTTGAAGTTAGGTGTAAAACTGGGTGAAGAATATCTCTGAGTATAAAAATCAAGATAGAGAAAACACTTCTGTCTTCAGTGCCCATTTTATGATATTTGAAGGGTTATTTCAAATTCTTGAAAATGTTTCCTTCCTTCCTTCCTCCCTCCCTTCCTTCCTTCCTTCCTTCCTCCTTCCTTTCCTTCCTTCCTTCCTTCCTTCCTTCCTTCCTTCCTTCCTTCCTTCCTTCCTTCCTTCCTTCCTTTCTTCTTTCCTTCCTTCCTTTCCTTATTCTTTTATTTTTCTTGGTATATAATACAGTATTGTTGACTATAATCACTATGCTATACATTAGAGCTCCATAACTTATATATCTTCTACTTACAGGGTTGTACCCTTTGACCAACATCTCCCGAATTCCCACCCCTTGGGCCCTGGTAAACACCATTCTACTCTGTTTCTACTAGTTTGGCTTTTTAAGATTCCACATATAAGTGATCTCATACAGTATTTGTCTTTCTCTGTCTGACTTATCTAACTTACAATAACACCCTCAACGTCAATCCCTGTTGTCACAAGACGCAGGATTTCCTTTCTTCTCAAGGCTGAGTAATAATCCATTTTATATATTATACATACAACATCCTCTTTATCCATGTATCCATTGTTGGACACTTAGGTTGTTTCTATTTCTTGGCTATTGTCACTTATGCTGAAATAAACACAGGGGTGAAGTCTTCTTTTTGATATCCTGTTTTCATTTCCTTTGGATATCTACCCAGATGTGGGAATGCTGGATAATATGGTAGTTCTATTTTTAACTTTTTGAGCAAACTTCATACTGTTTTTCATAGTAGATGAACCAATTTACATTCCTATTAACAGGGCATAAGGGTTCCCTTTCTCCACACCCTCACCAACACTTGTTATGTCTTGTCTTCTAGTTGATAGCCATTCCAATGAGTGTGAGGTAATATTTCATTGTGGTTTTGATTTGCATTTCCCTGATGATTAGTGCTGTTGAGCATCTTTTTATGTACCTGTTGGCCATTTGTTTGTCTTCTTTGGAAAAATGTCTACTCAGGTCTTCTGTCCATTTTTAAAATTGGATTGTTTGGTTTTTGTTTGTTATTGAGTTGTGTGAATTCTTTACATATTTTGAATATTAACCTATTGGATATATGGTTGGCAAATATTTTCTCCCATTCCGTAGTTTACTTTTTCATTTTTCTTGGATTGTTTCTTTTGCTGTGCAGAGCTTCTTAGTTTGATGTAGTCCTGCTTGCTTATTTTTGCTTTTCTTACTTCTGATTTTTGTGTCATATCCAAAAGATTGTTGCCAAGAACAATGTCAAGTAGGATTTTCCCTGTTTCCTTCCAGGGATCATACAGTTTCAGATCTTATGTTTAAAATAAGTCTTTAGGACTTCCTTGGTGGTGCAGTGGTTAAGAATCTTCCTGCCAATGCAGGGGACACAGGTTCGAACCCTGGTCCGGGAAGATCTCACATGCCGCAGAGCAACTAAGCCCGTGCATCACAACTACTGAGCCTGTGCTCTAGAGCCCATGAGCCACAACTACTGAGCCCGTGTGCCACAACTACTGACGCCCATTTGCCTAGACCCTGTGCTCTGCAACAAGAGAAGCCACTGCAATGAGAAGCTCACGCACTGCAACAAAGAGTAGCTCCCACTCACCACAACTAGAGAAAGCCCGTATGCAGAAACGAAGACCCAACACAGCCAAAAATAAATAAATAAATAAACAAAAAAATAAAAATAAATAAATAATTAAGTCTTTAACCCATTTTGAGTTAATGTTTTTGAGTGGTGTAAGAAACTGGTCCAATTTAATTTTTCTGCCTGTGATTATTCATTTTTCCCCACACCATTTATTGAAATTACTCTTTGCTCCCTTGTCAAATACTAGTTAACTGTATATGCAGGGGTTTATTTCTTTGCTCTCTTCTGTTCCATTGGCCTATGTGTTTATTTTAATGCCAGTACCATACTATTATAATCACTATAGTTTTGTAGTATAGGTTGAAATCAGGAAGTGTGATGTCTCTGGCTTTATTCTTTCTCAGGACTGCTTTGGCTATCTGGGGTCTTCTGTGGTTCCACACAAAGTTTAGTATTGTTTTTTCTATTTCTTTGAAAAATATTATTGGAATTTTGATAGGAATTGCATTCAATCTACACATGGATTTAGTTAGTATGGGCATTTTAACAATATTACATTTTTAAATCAATAAAAGAATTACATCTGTAAATTACTTGTAGATACCAGATACCATTGAAACTATCAGATATATTTTATTCATTAACCTCTCTAACCTGGGGACATTACTGGAGAAAGTGTACACAATGGGTGTAAGATCAAGCATCAGAGAAATGAGACTCCGCTACTCTCAGTTTAGTCCTGGCTAAAATGAAAATGCTAATGATTTAGGCCACATTTTCCCCTCACAACTCAGCTGCTTTGCTATTTGAAACTGCTGATGTATGAAGTAAAAATGTTTACAATGTAATGCTCAGAAAATACATCAACTTGGAATATAACTATACTGATTATCCATAGCTTTCATGTGACTTGACACCTTCAGAAATTCATTAATGAGTGATGAGTGTTGATGACTATTCTTTATACGCTAGAGAGGAATCTAAAATTTAAATTCCCACACAGTTAAAAAAAATGACTCCAAAAACACATAGAAAGATATCTAGCTAGGTAATTCCTAAAGTTCTTTTTATGGAGAGAGAGACTCTGTGTACAGGAAATTAACATTTCAACATAATTGCCAGTAAAATAAAAATATCCTATGATTTATATTTTATTCCAAATATAACAATGGAATCTTAATTTCTGTGATTATTTGAACTTTCACATTAGCCTATATTTTTCATTTATCAGTTTTAAATAAATTAATTGATTTTTGATCAAATTTTATATGTGATGAAACATATCTAGATATACTCAGAATTGTTAAATTTCTACAGGGAAACAGCACTGTCAGGATTTGAAATGGGTAAAATTGTTAATGGGTAATATTTAATAAATATTTTATATATAGACCTTCCTCTATATGATAGAGTTACAACCCAACAAACCTATTTTAAGTTGAAAATATTAAGTCAAAAATGCACTTAATACGTTTAATCTACCAAACATGATAGCTTAGCCTAGCCCACTTTAAGTGTGCTCAGAACACTTACATTAGCCTGAAGTTGGGCAAAATCATCTGCACAAAGTGTATTTTATATTGTGTTGAATAGCTCATGTAGTTTATTGAATACTGCACTGAAAGTGAAAAATAGAATGGTAATAGATTATCAGTTGTTTACCCTCATGATCCAGTAGCTGACTGGGAGCTGCAGCTCACTGCTGTTTCCACCCAGTATCATGAGAGAGTATATACCACATATAGCTAGCCCAGGAAAAAAGTCAAAATTCAAAATTTGTAGTATGGTTTCTACTGAATTTGTATCACTTTTGTAACACTGTAAGTCGAAAAATCATAAGTTGAAACATCATAAGTTAGAGACTGTATTTATAGCTATAGCTATCTATCTATCATCTATCTGTCTATCTATCTATCTATCTATGCAGTGGTCCCTTGATACCCGCCGTGGATACCAAAATCTTAAGAAGATACTGAAGTCCCATTGTTGGCCCTCTGTATCCCCTGGTTCCACATCTGTACATTCAACCTACTGTGGATCATGTATGAAGTTTGTGATTCATACTCGGTTGAATCCCTAGATGCAGAACTTGCAGATACAGAGGGCTGACTAGAGGATTTGAGCATCTTCACATTTTGGTATCCGTAGGGGGTCCTGGAACCAATGCCCCTCAGATACCAAGGGATGATGGTACTGAGGAATGAGAGAGAAAGAGAGCACGCAAAATTCTAAGATACCACCACCAATGTCTTCTACAAAATAGGAATCAAAGCTCATAAACATGTAATGGTCATTTAAATTATTTTCAGATGAAATATTCTTGTCAGTTTCTACTTTTAATTGAGTGGAGACCTATAAAACAGTCCATTATATGAAGGTTTTTTTGTGTACTATTTAAAACCTTGCCATTTTGTGCAGACCCCATTGACTCAAATTTTAGGGAGACAGTTTAGGATATATTCGTTGGCTTCAGTCTCTTATGATACACCTTTCAGTTGTTGTTGTGCTAGGAATTTGTCCTAATGCCTAACAAGTAAGCATCCTGCTCATTATTTAATGTACCCCTCTATAGGTATTTATCGAAAATCAAAATTTCCTATATATATGAAAAATTGCATCTGTTGACTTTGGGATGGTAGTTTGATATATGCATTTGATATCATACTAGAGTTCTTAATTCAACATTTCAGACATCATCAAAGATGATTTTAGTATTGAGAGATGCATTTTTGCAAATAGTAAATGAGAAAGTGAAATCTTGCTCCAACTGAAAATTGAACTGCATTTTCAAATTTTTTAATATAAGTAAGTTCATTGCTTTTGAAAGTATCTGGTTATTTTATTTAATGAAGAATCCATTTAAAAAAATACTAAATTGCAATTATCCTGACTTAACAGGGATGAATACATAACACCAGTGTAACATCTTTTGTTTTTCTTTTACATTTGAAAGATCTCAGAAATGATAAAACTATGCCAAGACAGAGTTCTGTTCTTCACATTCTCAGAAAATGTAGAAGGTTGAAAGAAAATTGAACAGAAAATGGTGAACATTGTAGTTTTCAGAGTATATGTGTGTCCTCGGAATCTAAATTTGGAAAAGATACATTGATGTTTGTATAACTCCTGATTCACATTTTGTTGTTTAAAATTTTAAATCCAAATGATAGAGCTTTCTCTATTGGGACAATATGATAACTAGCAATTTCTTATGCTCCTTAATTTAATCACACTAATTAATCCCACTAGTATGATGCTGAGAGTTTGGTTTATATAATAATAAATGTATCTGTTCCTAACTCCTTTAAATATATAGATTCATTAACTTGTTGAAAAGATTTTATACACATTCCTTTCTTAGTAAGACTCAGACACAGATTAAACTCTGTGACATCTTGTAGGCATTTCTTATTAGAACTATAGATGACTGCAGAAAAACTCCTCAAGCTTTGACTGTGAGAATAGAATTTTTTTTTTTTTTTTTTTTTTTTTTTGGCCACACAGCTTGCGGGATCTTAGTTCCCCCACCGGATTGAACCAGCTCCCTCGGCAGCGAAAGCTCAGACTCCTAACCACTGGATCGCCAGGGAATTCCCAAGAATAGGATATTTTTAATAGTTTAACTGCATATGTTAAACTACAAGACATTTTAACACCATCTTGAGGTCCCGGGATAATGTGACAAATCCATCAGAATATGGAATAAACCTCATTGTCAAAATCTTCTGCAACCAAATACATTTCTATGTTTATTAAGCGTCTTCATCATATTTAAAAATATTGGCAACTGAAGTGGTCACTCCTAACAAAGACAGACTAATTCAAGAACCTTCATGAACTGAGGAGAGTGTTATGAGAGAACTAAGTTTAATCAGAACAAGGGTAAGCAGAGTTTGAGGTGAGAAGGAAAAAGAGGAGGTAAAGCATTCCTTTTCTTATTTCCTCTAAGCTTTGTTTTATCTGACAGTTTTGATTTTAAAGGGGGGAGAACAGTTCTTTGTAGGGCTTTGAACCTGCTTCCATGAGATAAATGGCATTGCTCTCACCCATATATTATGTCATGGACAGAGTACTCCAAATAATCAGGGAGGAAGCACACCTTTAAACCTTTCAAGGGCTTCTCTGGTGGCACAGTGGTTAAGAATCTGCCTGCCAATGCAGGGGACACGGGTTCGAGTCCTGGTCCAGGAAGATCCCACATGTTGTGGAGCAGCTAAGCCCATGCACCACAACTACTGAGCCTGCGCTCTAGAGCCCACGAGCCACAACTACTGAGCACACGTACCACAACCACTGAGCCTGTGCTCTAGAGCCCAGCTCCACAACAAGAGAAGCCACCACAATGAGAAGCCTGCGCACCACAATGAAAAGTAGCCCCCGCTTGCTGCAACTAAAGAAAGCCCATGCACAGCAATGAAGACCCAATGTAGCCAAAAAAAAAAAAAAAAAACCTTTCAAAATGACTGCAATAGAGCATGTCAAATCTTCTTCCTCAATACCTACCTGATCACACTTGTCATATATTCTCACTGCCTTTTCCTTATACATTCTAAATCTGTATAGTGAGTTGAATAGTGGTCCCCTTAAAAGATATGCCCATATCAAATCCCTGGAACCTGTGAATTTTGCCCTATTTGGAAAAAGGGTCTTCACAGATGTAATTAAATTAAGGCTCTTGAGGTGAAGAGATCATCCTGGGAAAGCCCTACATCCAATGACATGTGTGTTTGCGAGAGACACAAGGAAGATTTTCCAGAAATAAGAAGAGAAGTTTATGTGGAGACAGAGATGAGAATAGACTGATGTGGTCATAAGCTAAGGAAGCCGAGGACTGCTGACAGTTACTAAGAGCTGGAAGAGGTGGACAGGGGATTCTTCCCTATCTCTAGATTTCAGACTGTGGCCTCCAGAAATGTAAAAGAATAAATTTCTCTTGTTTTAAGCTACTCAGTTTGTGGTGCTTTGTTATGGCAGCCCTAGAAAACTCGTACAATCATTTAGTGTTTCCCTGCAAACTACTTTATCAACTCTTTCCTTTTCAAATAAAATTGACAAGGGTTATTAAATGCCACCATTAGAATGCTGATGCTTCATTTCAAAGCTAATGAATTATTAGCTCAAACAGAACCTCCTGGTTTTACTAACCCAATCATTGTAGAACCATATATTTCATGTTCCTAAAAGTACTGTATGATTTTAAAGTGATCTTATTTAACAACAATTAAATATTCTCTTCTTGAATGTGACAAGAAAGAGAAGCAAACATGACATAACATAAGATTCATATTTGGCTTTGGCATTACTAATGAGAATGGCTATAATCAAACTATTTCCCCTGTATCTAAATTTGCTCACTCTTTTCTTAATTCAGATCCAAATACAGTAACTTCTAAGAGTTAGGGTTACTACCTAGGTAATGTAGGAGTAGGGTCATTTTGATTTACTTATCATTGCAATGATGGTTGCATATCTAATTCACAAGTGTGTATAATATCAATATACATGTATATATTAATGTGTATATACAATCCCATAATTCCTATTTCCTAAGTACCTGCCTCTCTCTTCCTCTATCATCTATCTATGCATATATATATATATATATATATATATATATATATATATATATATTTCTATGTTCCAAGTGCATGTCACAAATGTGATATAATTTCTATCATATTTAAGAGTGTCTGAAAAGTGAAAAGAAAAGGAAGCAAATTACATATAGGTGGCTTTTCTTTCCTTAGGCACCACCAATATTTGTGCTATTTAAGCTTGGGAGAAAAAGTGGCAATAGCACTGATCACCTGGCCACCCCAATTATATCCTGGCAATAACTACATCCACCTCACCTTCCAGTGGGTGTGCACCATTATAATTTCCTCATTTTGAACTGCCCCCTCACCTCCTCCAGAGCTTGGTACAGCCTTTGTCTTTGTTTTGTGTTGAAGGGTATACTGGCAGTTTACTTGTTAATACTGCAATCCTTTTATCATTTCTCTCAGGGATATAGTCTCATATCTTGGAATGCTTAAAGTGTACATAAAGCAGGCCTCTATATTGCCTTTTTATCATATTTACCCCTACTGCAATTGGATGCCAGTGATATTCTCTCAAACTAAAGAGGCAAAAAGTTTATTTAGGTCACTTATTACAAGAGCCCTGTGGAACCAGATCATTATACCTGTGATTACCAAAACAGACAAAGTTTTAACAGATTTTTTGCTGCTTTTACATAAAATAGTGAAATATGTAGTTGATTATATGGTTATAAGATGATGGGGAAGTCATATAAAATGGTATGGTCTGGAGACAGACTGATGAGCTCAAATTCCAGTTAGACCAACAGTGTGACCCTGGAAAAATTAGTTAATTTAAACCCTGTCAGTTATCTACAGGAAGAGGATATTTATTACATAGGACTGCAGTGAAGATTACACGAGATAATGAATATCAGGAACTGAGCATAATGTCTGTCACCTAGTAAGTGTTCAATAAACCAATCTTATGGTCATACAAACATGTATTTCTGAGTAAATTATTTGAGATGAAATAAAAGGATATAAATCTCACAAATGTAGGGTAAAATATAAGATTGTGTGGCTATATGTATGTTTTTCTAAGTTCTTCAATTTTTCTATTCATAAGTAAGCATTTCAGATCCTCTTTTATTTTTCTCTAAGCAATTAATTTAGGACTTTAAGCCTTTTTTCAACATTGAACCACTGTCTTGGAACTATCTTGAATTCCAAATGAAAGAGGCCTGAATAGAAGAATTATTGTATATTTTCCATTATGGAGGTTAACAATGGAAAGTATACCACACGTCAACTTGTTTTACTTGTATGAAGAATCTTCTTCAAAAGTATTCTTAGTATCAAGTCTTAAGCCTTATAGCTATGCTTGTTTTCTTTTCATTATGTTTTTACTGTATCCTCTAATTTTATTCTTTTAGAACATTTGTAGTTTTCTCACACTAATATATTGCCTTTGCTCTCCATGGCTGCAATAGGAGAATATACAAGTGTTAATAATGAATTGCCAGTGGCTAATCTTAAGTCTTCCTCAGTTTGCAACAAGCATTGGATACTTGCCAGGAGGTGCCAGTGGAAATGTGCTGAGATAACAGCTCTGCTCATAGTCCTTTCAGATATACACTAATTCCACTGTGTGGTGCGATTAAGGAAAGAAAATACAGATTCATGACTTGGAAAGTTTAGGTAAGGCTTTTTTTCCTTCTCTGCTTAAAAAAAATTAACAAAGCCCATAAAAATGACTTGCTTGAAAACTATCAGTCTACAATTTAGATTTTAGTAATATGCCTTCTTGCAGTTAGGAGGGAGACAGAACTCTGATGTGCTTTACCTTATATAAATCATTTGAGCATTTCTATAAATATTTACCAGCAGGTATAAGTAAAAATGAAAAATAAATCATTTGGATTGGTAAGCGGGGTACAGTCATAGCACTATGAAAATATAACTAAATAGCAAACCAGTGGCATGGCTGAGCAGCTAGTCTGGAAGTAATAAAAAATAAATTGGCCGTGGTAGGAAATCAGCTAATGGTGCTAACAGACAGCCACCCTCTTCCAAATAGAGGGAAGTTATATGAACACTGGTGCTAAATGCACATCTGTGCCTAAATTGTGAGCTCGGTAAAGGAAATTGGAAAGACTACCTCGCTGTTCATTTAATAGATATTTAATACATGAACGCTAAACAAGTACTTCTGGAAGTTCCCCAAACCCACCAAAGTCCTTTTAGATCACCAAATATTTGAGATGGTTTGGATGCATTTCTGAACTGTTCATTCAAACTTGCCAAGGTAGAAAGAGCTAAGAAAAATACTGAGGCCAGCAAGGGCAACTCAGGAAAACAGGCTCACTCCAGCACTTATACATTACATATATTAGATATGCCACTGACCTCTCATTAAAAGGCTAAAAACTAGCACACGTGAACTAATGGCTCGGTATTGTCCTTTAATCTTTAACCTGTACAGTCAGCTCTGTAAGGAGGAAAGATGCTGTAACATTAAGACAAAAATAAGAGTAAATAATATCCTCTAATTTATAGTTTATGGGTGAGGATTTCACATTTAATGCAACTGATAAAAGTCAATTTTTATAGGTTTTTGTGGGGAACTAGAAATGCTTTGAAGATAGGTGCTTGATAGTTCAAGCATCATAGAGCAAAAGAGTGTAGTCCTACAAAATTTATGTTGGTACCAAACATAAGGTTTGTGTACAGTAAAGCACAAACATATGATTAAAGTATAACTTTTCTTACTGTGGCTATTATTTAAGGAATTTAGAAAGGATGGATGATACAGGTGGAAAGAATAGGGTCTGAAAATAAATATTATTGCCTATTTTAGTTTTGTCACTTATTACTCTGTAAAGTTTTCTTAAGCTCATTACTTTCCTCTGTCTCTCTGTCCCTTGGTCTCTCCATTCCTCCCTTTCTTCTTTTTAATTTGGTCTACATCTCCACTGAGTTATTTGAACCTGGAATGCCTTAATTAAATTTTGAGCTGGGACCTACTATTGAAGCATCAAGTTTCTTGGTTGCTCTCTAAATGATTAGAAGATGACTTGTCCAGAGAAAAATGGTTCAGAAGATTGAATCTGAAGAGAATAGCAAATGCTGTGCTCTTCACATCACTTTCCATCACTGAAGTATGGCAGTAGATGCTTCATTACTAGCATTCTATTCTCTTTATCATTGATGAAGTTGAGCAGCATTAGCCAAGCATGACATATTAGCTCTTTTTAAACAAATACATCAATCTTGTATTTTCATGTTCTCAGTTTATTATTGGAGTGATGGGTTTGTGGGGTTAGAACTCAAATTAGATCTAAAATTTGGGTGAATGACATTTTATTACTGCAATTACTTTTGGAGAATAAACAAAGAGATATTTAGAGCCAGAGATCTTAGT
Organism: Phocoena phocoena; assembly: GCF_963924675.1. Lineage (NCBI taxonomy): Eukaryota > Metazoa > Chordata > Mammalia > Artiodactyla > Phocoenidae > Phocoena > Phocoena phocoena. The sequence continues at coordinate 87,372,215 of NC_089221.1, read as the reverse complement.
TGAAAATAAAAGTATTTATGCATCTAAATATGGTATAAAAGAACATTTTATTAATTACAACAACTCTGGACATCAAATTGTCCTTATTGCCATTCTTCTTTTTCTTTTCAAAGTTGTGTTGTTTTCATAATGTTTTTCAAATAATAAGATGCATATACACCTATTGAAAAAGAATAAGCTAGGAATTCAGAAAAATGCAAAAACACTGAAGAGAATAAAAATAACACATCATTTTTTAGTTTAGAGATTACCATTGTTATAATTTTGCATACTCTCTTCAGTATCTTCCTTTTTGTGATAGATGTCATACTGCATATATAATTTAGCATGTTTTCATTTGAGGTCATAACATATTTTTACTGATATTAAAATCTCAAAAAACTCAATTTATATTGCATAATATTTCAGAATTATCTGCAAATAGCTTACTTTATTCTATATTTTTACTCATTCAGTTAATATCAATCTTAGTTATTATAAAAAGAATGATGAGAGAAGAGATCAAGATGGCAGAGTAGGAGGACATGGAACTCACCTCCCAGCATGAACACATCAAAAATATATCTATATGTGGAGCAATTCTTACTGAAAATTACCTGAAGCCTGGCAGAAAGAGTTTTGCACAACCAAGGCTGTATGAAAGATCCACATGGAATCAGGTAGGAAGGGAAGAGAAGCAGTCAGGTTGGGACCTGTGCCCCTGGGTGAGGACAAATAAGAGGGGAGATTATAAGGGCAAAGATCCTCCCTAGGGAGTGAGAGGTTAGAGCCACATATTTGGCACCCAGCTCTGGGGTCTGACACCAGGAAGATGAGTCCCCTTTAGTAGGTTAGAAAACTAGTGGGACTAACAGGAGGGCTAAGAAACCTAGACTCTATTCATGAAGAGGACACACAACACTTGTTTACTTGCAAAACAAGTCACGGAAAACAGACTGAAACAACCAATAGTTTTCCACTCAGTAAAGAAGTCCTGGCTCAAACTGGCTCTGGCTCTATCCCCTCCATCTCCAGCCCCACCTTCTAACAAGGTGATAGCTGCCAGGACATTCTGGGGAAAGATATGACTTGTGCTCACATCAGATCCAATTCTCCCACCAGTCTGTGTGAAAAACACAGACTCTATAGGGATGATTCCACACAAGGACACCTCTTAAGACCGGAATAGGTAACTGTTTTACCTAATTTCATGGAGACAAAGAAATTTAAACAAAGTAAAAAGACAGAGGAATTTTTTTCAATGGAAAGAACAAGAGAAAACCCCTGAAAAAACTAATAAAACAGAAATAAATAATTTTCCAGGTAAAGAGTGCAAGGCATTAGTAATAAGAATGTTAGCTGAATATGGGAAAAGAATAGATAAACTCATGAGAATTTTAACAAAGAACTAGAAAATATAAAAAAGAATCACAACCAAAAATACAATAACTGAAATAAAAATATACAAGAAGGAATGAATAGCAAACTAGGTGATAAAGAATGCATAAGTGATCTGGAAGACAGAATAATGGAAATCACTGAAGCAGAACAGCACACAGGAAAAAAGAAAAGTGAGAACAGTTTAAGGGACTGGTAGGACAATATCAAGAGAACCAACATCTGCATTATAAGGGGTCCCAGAGGGAGAAGGGAAAGAAAGAGGTTGAAAAAGTATTTCATGAAATTATGGCTTAAAACATCCTGAAATATCATCCTGAAGAAGGAAACAGATATCTAGGTCTCGGAGACACCGAAGGTCCTAAACAAGATGAATCTGAAACCACACACCAAGACATATCATAATTATAATGGCAAAAGTTAGATCATTTAATCCATTTACGTTTAAGGTAATTATCGATATGTATGTTCCTATTCCCATTTTCTTAATTGTTTTGGGTTTGTTATTGTAGGTCTTTTCCTTCTCTTGTGTTTCTCGCCTAGAGAAGTTCCTTTAGCATTTGTTGTAAAGCTGGTTTGGTGGTGCTGAACTCTCTCAGCTTTTGCTTGTCTGTAAAGATTTTAATTTCTCCATCAAATCTGAATGAGATCCTTGCTGGGTAGAGTAATCTTGGTTGCAGGTTTTTCTCCTTCATCACTTTAAATATGTCCTGCCAGTCCATTCTGGCTTGCAGAGATTCTGCTGAAAGATCAGCTGTTAACCTTATGGGGATTCCCTTGTGTGTTATTTGTTGTTTTTCCCTTGCTGCTTTTAATATGTTTTCTTTGTATTTAATTTTTGACAGATTGATTAATATGTGTCTTGGCGTGTTTCTCCTTGGATTTATCCTGTATGGGACTCTCTGTGCTTCCTGGACTTGATTAACTACAGACTGGCTGAATGGATACAAAAACAAGACCCATATATATGCTGTCTAAAAGAGACCCACTTCAGACCTAGAGACGCATACAGACTGAAAGTAAGGGGATGGAAAAAGAGATTCCATGCAAATGGAAACCAAAAGAAAGCTGGAGTAGCAATTCTCATATCAGACAAAATAGACTTTAAAATAAAGACTACTAGAAGAGACAAAGAAGGACACTACATAATGATCAAGGGATCGATCCAAGAAGAAGATATAACAATTGTAACTATTTATGCACCCAACATAGGAGCACCTCAATACATAAGGCAAATACTAACAGCCATAAAAGGGGAAATCAACAGTAACACATTCATAGTAGGGGACTTTAACACCCCACTTTCACCAATGGACAGATCATCCAAAATGAAAATAAATAAGGAAACACAAGCTTTAAATGACACATTAAACAAGATGGACTTCATTGATATTTATAGGACATTCCATTGAAAAAAAACAGAATACACATTTTTCTCAAGTGCTCATGGAACATTCTCCAGAATAGATCATATCCTGGGTCACAAATCAAGCCTTGGTAAATTTAAGAAAATTGAAATTGTACCAAGTACCTTTTCTGACCACAACACTAAGAGACTAGATATCAATTACAGGAAAAGATCTGGAGGCTAAACAATACACTACTTAATAACCAAGTGATCACTGAAGACACCAAAAAGGAAATCAAAAAATACCTAGAAACAAATGACAATGGAGACACAACGACCCAAAACCTATGGGATGCAGCAAAAGCAGTTCTAAGAGGGAAGTTTATAGTAATACAATCCTACGTTAAGAAACAGGAAACCTCTTGAATAAACAACCTAAACTTGCACCTAAAACAATTAAAGAAAGAAGAACAAAAAGACCCCAAAGTTAGCAGAAGGAAAGAAATCATAAAGATCAGATCAGAAATAAATGAAAAAGAAATGAAGGAAACAATAGCAAAGATCAATAAAACTAAAAGGTGGGTCTTTGAGAAGTTAAACAAAATGGATAAACCATTAGCCAGACTCATCAAGAAAAAAAGGGAGAAGACTCAAATCAATAGAATTAGAAATGAAAAAGGAGAAGTAACAACGGACACTGCAGAAATACAAAAGTGCATGAAAGATTACTACAAGCAACTCTATGACAATAAAGTGGACAACCTGGAAGAAATGGACAAATTCTTAGAAATGCGCAACCTGCCAAGACTGAATCAGGAAGAAATAGAAAATATGAACAGACCAATCACAAGCATTGAAATTGAAACTGTGATTAAAAATATTCCAATCTATCAAACATTTAGAGAAGAGCTAACACCTATCCTTCTCAAACTCTTGCAAAATATAGCAGAGGGAGGAACACTCCCAAACTCATTCTATGAGGCCACCATCACCCTGATATCAAAACCAGACAAGGATGTCACAGAGAAAGAAAACTACAGGCCAATATCACTGATGAACATAGATGCAAAAATCCTCAACAAAATGCTAGCAAAAAGAATCCAACAGCACATTAAAAGAATCATACACCATGAACAAGTGGGGTTTATTCCAGGAATGCAAGGTTTCTTCAATATACGCAAATCAATCAACATGATACACCATATTAACAAACTGAAGGAGAAAAACCATATGATCATCTCAATAGGTGCAGGAAAAGCTTCTGACAAAATTCAACACCCATTTATGATAAAAACCTTGGAAAAGCAGGCATAGAGGGAACTTGCCTCAACATAATAAAGGCCATATATGACAAACCCACAGCCAACATCGTCCTCAATGGTGAAAAGCTGAAAGCATTTCCACTAAGATCAAGAGCAAGACAAAGTTGCTCACTCTCACCATTCTTATTCAACATAGTTTTGGAAGTTTTAGCCACAGCAATCAGAGAAGAAAAGGAAATAAAAGGAATCCAGATCGGAAAAGAAGATGGAAAACTGTCACTGTTTGCAGATGACATGATACTATACAGAGAGAATCCTAAAGATGCTACCAGAAAACTACTAGAGCTAATCAATAAATTTGGTAAAGTAGCAGGATACAAAGTTAATGCACAGAAATCTCTGGCGTTCCTATACACTAATGATGAAACATCTAAAAGTGAAATCAAGAAAACACTCCCATTCACCATTACAACAAAAAGAATAAAATATCTAGGAATAAACCTACCTAAGGAGACAAAAGACCTGTATGCAGAAAATTGTAAGACACTGATGAAAGAAATTAAAGATGATACAAACAGATGGAGAGATACACCATGTTCTTGGATTGGAAGAATCAACATTGTGAAAATGACTACTACCCAGAGCAATCTACAGATTCAATGCAGTCCCTATCAAACTACCACTGGCATTTATCACAAAACTAGAACAAAAAATTTCACAAGTTGTATGGAAACACTAAAGACCCCGAATAGCCAAACAATCTTGAGAACGAAAAACAGAGCTGGAGAAATCAGGCTCCCTGACTTCAGACTATACTACAAAGCTACAGTCTTCAAGACAGTATGGTACTGGCACAAAAACAGAAAGATAGATCAATGGAACAGGATAGAAAGCCTAGAGATAAACCCACACACAAATGGTCACCTTATCTTTGGTAAAGGAGGCAGGAATGTACAGTGGAGAAAGGACAGCCTCTTCAACAAGTGGTGCCGGGAAAACAGGACAGGTACATGTAAAAGGATGAGATTAGATCACTCCCTAACAACATACACAAAAATAAGCTCAAAATGGATTAAAGACCTAAATGTAAGGCCAGAAACTATCAAACTCTTAGAGGAAAACATAGGCAGAACACTCTATGACATGAATCACAGCATGATCCTTTTTGACCCACATCCTACAGAAATAGAAATAAAAACTAAAATAAACAAATGGGACATAATGAAACTTAAAAGCTTTTGCACAGCAAAGGAAGCCATAAACAAGAGCAAAAGGAAACCCTCAGAATGGGAGAAAATATTTGCAAATGAAGCAACTGACAAAGGATTAATCTCCAAAATTTACAAGCAGCTCATGCAGCTCAATATCAAAAAAACAAGCAACCCAATCCAAAAATGTGCAGAAGACCTAAATAGACATTTCTCCAAAGAAGATATACAGACTGCCAACAAACACATGAAAGAATGCTCAGTGTCATTAATCATTAGAGAAATGCAAATCAAAACTATAATGAGATATCATCTCACACAAGTAAGAATGACCATCATAAAAAAAAAACTAGAAACTATAAATTCTGGAGAGGGTGTGGAGAAAAGGGAACCCTCTTGCACTGCTGGTGGCAATGTGAATTGGTACAGCCACTATGGAGAACAGTATGGAGGTTCCTTAAAAAACTACAGATAGAACTACCATATGACCCAGAAATCCTACTACTGGACATATACCCTGAGAAAACCATAATTCAAAAATAGTCATGTACCAAAATGTTCATTGCAGCTCTATTTATAATATCCAGGAGATGGAAGCAACCTAAGTGTCCATCATCGGATGAATGGATAAAGAAGATGTGGCACATATATACAATGGAATATTACTCAGCCATAAAAAGAAAAGAAATTGAGCTATTTGTAATGAGGTGGATGGACCTAGAGTCTGTCATACAGAGTGAAGTAAGTCAGAAAGAGAAAGACAAATACCGTTTGCTAACACATATATATGGAATTTAAGAAAAAAAAATGTCATGAAGAACGTAGGGGTAAGACAGGAATAAAGACACAGACCTACTAGAGAATGGACTTGAGGATATGGGGAGGGGGAAGGGTAAGCTCTAAGCTGTGCCAAAGTGAGAGAGTGGCATGGACATATATACGCTACCAAATGTAAAATAGATGGCTAGTGGGAAGCAGCTGCATAGCACAGGGAGATCAGCTCGGTGCTTTGTGACCACCTAGAGGGGTGGGATAGGAAGGGTGGGAGGGAGGGAGATGCAAGAGGGAAGAGCTATGGGACCATATGTATATGTATAACTGATTCACTTTGTTATAAAGCAGAAACTAACACACCGTTGTAAAGCAATTATACTCCAATAAAGATGTTAAAAAAATAATAATCATCATTTTAAATGTCAATTGACTAAATGCAGTAATCAGAAGATGTAGGGTAGCTGATTGGATAAAAACCAAGATTCATGTACATGGTACTTACAAGAGACTCACTTCAGAGCAAAAGCCACACACAGACTGAAAGTTAAGGTATGAAAAAAGAGATTTCATTCAAATGGAAATGAGAAGAAAGTGGGTGTAGCAATAGTCATATCAGACAAAACAGACTTTAAAACAAAGTTTAAAACAAAGAACAAAGAAAGGCATTATATAATGATAAAGGGATCAGTACAAGAAGAGTACATCACACTTGTTAACATATATGCACCAAATACAGGAGCACCTAAATATATAAAGTAAATATTAACACACATAAAGGAGAAATTGACAATAACACAATATAGTAAGACTTTACCACTCCACTAACATCAACGGACAGATCACCCCACAGAAAATCAATATGGAAACAACGGTCTTAAATGACACATCAGACCAGTTGGACTTAGCATATATATATCTACAGGACATTCCATCAGAAAAAACAGAATACACATTCTTTTCAAGTGCACATGGAACTTTCTCCAGGATAGATCACATACTTCAAGAAATAAGAAAAATCTCAAACAACCTATACCATCATGTAAAGCAATTAAAAAAAGAACAAAGCATAAGGTCAGTATAAGGAGGAAAATTATAAAGATCAGAGAGAAAATAAATAAAATAGAGAACAACCACAACAAAAACAGTAGAAAAGATCAATGAAAACAATAGCTTAGTTTTTGAAAAGATAATCAAAATTGATAAACCTTTAGCCAGGCTCACCAATAAAAAGAGAGAGGACACGCCCCAACAACAACAAAAGAAACAAAAGAGGAGAAATAACAACTGATATCATAGAGATAAACATAATCTTAAGAGATTACTATGATTAGTTATATGTGAACAACTGGATAACCTAGAAGAAATGGACAAATTTCTGGAAACATACAACCTGACAAAACTGAATCAGGAAGAAATAGACAATCTGAACAGATCGATTACTAGTAGTGAAATTGAATTTGTAATTTAAAATATCAGTACCGGGGCTTCCCTGGTGGCACAGTGGTTGAGAGTCTGCCTGCCGATGCCAGGAACACGGGTTCGTGCCCCGGTCCGGGAAGATCCCACATGCCACAGAGCGGCTGGGCCCATGAGCCATGGCCACTGAGCCTGCGCGTCCAGAGCCTGTGCTCCGCAGCGGGAGGGGCCACAGCAGTGGGAGGCCTGCGTACCGCAAAAAAAAAAAGAAAAAAAAAAAAATCAGGACCAGAGAGCTTCACAGGGGAATTCTACTAAACACATAATGAAGAGTTAATACCTATCCTCAAAATATTTCAAAAAATTCAAGAGGAGGAAACACTCCCAAATTCATTCTATAAGGCCACAAATACCCCAACATGAAACCAAAGATACACTAAAAAAAAGAAAATTACATGTCAATACCTCTGATGAATACAGATGCAAAAATGCACAAGATATTAGCAAAGCAAATTTAACAATATATAAAAAGGATCAAACACCATGATCAACTGGGATTCGTTTCAGGGATGCAAGGATGGTTCAATATTCTCAAATCAATTAATGTGATATACCACATTAACATAATGGAGGATAAAAACCACAAAATCATCTTGATAGACACAGAAAAGGCATTTGACAAAATTCAACATTCATTCATGCTAAAAACTCTCATCAAAGTGGGCATAGAGGGAAAATATCTCAACACAATAAGCTTATTTATTACAAACCCAGAGCTAACATTCTAAATGGTGAAAAGCTGAAAGCTTTTCCTGTAAAATCAGGAATAAGGCAATTAGGCCCACGCCTGCCAGTTCTATTTACCATTGTACTGGAAATCTTAGCCACAGCAATTGAACAAGAAAAAGAAATAAAACACATTCAGATTGGAAGGGAAGAAGTAAAACTGTCACTATTTGCAGATGACATGATGCTATATATAAGAAAACTTAAAGTTTCCACCAAAAAACTTTTATAACAAATGAATTCAATAAAGCTGCAGGATATAAGATTTATAGAAATCTGTTTCTTGTCTATACACTAAATTGAACTATCAGAAAGAGAAAGCAAGTAAACAATCCTGTTTAGAATTGCCTGAAAAAAATAATAAAATACCTAGGAATAAACTTAACTAAGGTGGTGAAAGATCTATATTTGAAAACTATAAAACATTGGTAAGGAAATTGTGATGACATAAATAAATAGAAAAATAGTACATGTTCATGGATTGGAAGACTAATATTGTTAAAATATCCATACTACACAAAGCAATCTACATATTCAATGTACTCCCTATCAAAATACATATGACATTTTTCACAGAACTAGAGTAAATAATCCTAAAGTTTATATGGAACCACAAAAGACCCCTAATTGCCAAAGCAATCTTGAGAAAGAAAGAACAAAGCTGGAGGTGTCACTCTCCCTGACTTCAGACTATACTTCAAAGTACAGTATTCAAAACAACATGGTATTGGCACAAAAACAGACACAGATTGATGGTACGGAATAGAGATTCCAGAAATAAACTCATGTACTTATGGTCAATTAATCTATGAAAATGGAGGCAAGAATATACAATGGGGAAAAGATAGTATCTTCAATAAGTGGTTCTGGGAAAACTGACAGCTACCTGAAAAGGAATGATTTAGGACATTTTCTCATACCATATACAAAAATAAATGCAAAATGGATTAAATACCTAAATATAAGACACAAACCCATAAAACTCCTGTAAGAGAACATGGGCAGAATGCTCTTTTACATAAATCACAGCAATATTTTTTTAGATCTGCCTCCTAAGGAAAAATAAATAAAAGCAAAAATAAACAAATGAGAGCTAATTAAACTTAAAAGCTTTTGCATAGCAAAAGAAACCACTGACAAAATGAAAAGACAGTCTACTGATGAGAGAAAATATTTGCAAGTGATATAACCAATAAGAGGTTAAAAATATATAAACAGCTCATACAACTCAATATCAAAAAAACATAAAACCAGACTAAGAAATGGGCAGAAGACCTAAATAGACATTTTTCCAAAGAAGACATACAGATGGCCAACAGGCACATGAAAAGATGCTCACCATTGCTATTTATCATATAAAATGCAAATCAAAACCATAATGAGATATTACCTCACACCTGTCGGAAATGCTATCATTAAAAAGTCTACAAATAACAAATGGTGGAGGATATGGATAAAAGGGAACTCCAGTACACTGTTGTTTGGAATGTAAATTGGTGCAGCCAATTTATGGAAAAGAGTATGGAGGTTCCTCAAAAAAACTAAAAATAGACTCCCATGATCCAGCAATTCCACTCCTAGGTATATATCCGAAGGAAACAAAAGCACAGTTTGAAACGATACATGCACGCCAGTGTTCATAGCAGCATTATTTACAATAGCCGAGACATGGAAACAAGCTGTGTTCAGCAACAGATGAAGGTTTAAAGAAGAAGTGGCATATGTATACAATGGAATATTATTCAGCCATAAAAAGAATGAAATCTCCTATTTTCAACAATCTAGATGGACCTAAAGGGTATTAAGCTTAGTGAAATAAGTCAGACAAAGGCAAATACTCTCTATGTGGAATGTAAAAAATATAACAAATGAATGAATATAACAAAGCAGAATCAGTCTCACAGATATAGAGAACAAAATAATGGTTACCAGTGGGCAGAGGGAAGAGGGAAAGGGCAAGGTAGGGGTAGGGGATTAGAGATGCAAACTACTATTTAAAAAATAAATAAGCAACAGGTATATATTGTACAGCTCAGGGAAATATCGCCATCATTATTTTCTCATAACTATTTAAACTACTATATGGAGTATAATCTATAAAAATGTTGAGTCACTATGTTGTATACATGAAACTAATATAATTTTTAAAATTAACTATACTTCAATAAAAAAGTGAACGATGACCATTATTATACATAAATATATATTTCTGATTACATCCTTAAATAAAGAGCATTTTCTTATCCCTTTATGCATAATGTTAAATTTTCACACACAAACACACACACGAATGCAACATTAACTCTCACAGAAGCAATGTTCATTATGTGGTGCATATGACTGCATTAAAATTCTCATTAAAAATAAAACAGAAAAGAAAGAATGAAAAGAACAAAAATCTTTTGCTAATTTAAGTACAATATCACATTTGTTTATTAAACTTTTACTAATCTCTCTTTCTTCTAGATCTACTTCTCCCTTTGGTTATTAGATCCTATAATGCCTTAATTAAATTTTGGGCTGGGTACTATTACTGAAGAATCAAAGGTGCAGTATGGACCATTGCCATGTTGTGTGTATGTAAGCTCACTACGTGTAGGATATTGTAATGTGATATAGGAGATGTGGTAGGAATATACAAAGGTTAAAACCAAGTTTTAAACTTTATTCTCATGGTCATCACACAGGTAACATCAGAGTGTCCTCTTTGGCAAAAATAAAGGCCTGGCAAAATCCTTTGATGAGGTGAATCAAATAAATGAATCCCACATGCTCAATTAATTCCTTCTCTGGTAAACTGATTAATTACTCTGAAGACATCTTTAAATAGAAATATTGTTACAAAAATTCTCTAGGTAATTTTACATGAAATTTCTAAAGGGTTGTTAATTCTGGTGAAATATGTCAAGTTGGTATGACCATTAACATAAACTTGAAATAAAGCATATAACAGGAAGTCATGAAAAAGGAATATGAAAGCCAAGAAAAATATCAAAACAAAGCTTAATCAAATAAACTTTGCAATTATAGCCCAGGGCACTGTGAGTCTACTTAAATTAAGATTAGTGAAGCCGTCTCAGGACTTTATAGAGAGACATGGAAATTGAGAGAGGTTCCAGAAGATAGGCAATAAATCAAATCAAATAATCAGAAAACAAAGTGACTGGCGAGCTTGAAGTCAATGTACAAGAAGAGTTTAGAAGATACTGTTAAAAAGATGCTTTAGTGTAATAAGAAAAGTGAATCAGTGATAACTAGGATCCATGTGAACAGGCAAAAATAAACAATTTTTGACTAACTGCATCAATATCATATATAATTTCTGTATTATCAGATTGAGAATATGGTAAAGAAATAATGTTTCAACATTGTCATAAGATTGAGATACTTTTTATAAAATATTTATGGAAATATGGGGAAATAGCAAATAGATGATATAAAAACTAAATTATTTGTGTATACATATGTATTCTCACTACATGAAGAGTACTTTACAGCAGTATAGGAAATATGATAGAAATATCTAGAGGGAAAACCATGTTTTAAACTTTATTCTCAGAAATATTCAGAAACAAGCTAAATAAGTGCCAATTTCAAGGAAAATTGGTAATAGAACCTTATCAAAGATTGTCATAATCAACATTTTGCCAATGACTTGCACTGTATGTATGATGATTAAAGTATTAAAATAAAATACTTTGAGACATTTGGTCATGAATTACACTGATTATGTGCAAATGGGAAGGATATTTATTTATTGGTTGAAAAATTATGAACCAGAGGATAATGAGAGTCTAAAGAGAAGGTTAACTCTAAAACGATGATTTCAAATTTTAATTATGTTTCAACTGGTTAAACAATAAATGTCCACTGCTATCTGGTAGGCCTAGAGTTCTCTTAATTGGCTTAATTCATTAAATTTTCTATGTTTTAAAACTTGCCTTAAGTTAATATTCTAAAGGATAATCTCCCAAAATAAAGTTAATAGATTTCTTCACATTATCTTAAGCATCTTATTGGTGTATAATGGTTTGTTTCATTTGATTTATGAATTAATTGGAGAAACTGACAGCTTTACAGTATTTATAACAGAACATGTCATATTTTTCCATTTATGAAAGTCATTTTTGTGCATAACTACAATTTTGTAGTTCTCTTGATACAAGTTTTTATATTTCTTTTAAAGTTTCTTGCTAGGCTAATTATATTTTCCACTGCTATTATAAATGAGAATATCCTTCCATTGTATTTCATAATTGAGTTTTATTACAATGCATGAAAATATATTGGGTTTTGAATGTTATCCAATCAGCTTATTATATAAATTAGTCCAAATACTTTATAAATTGATTGTGTTATTCTTTTTAAGGTACAATTCTACATGCAAGATGAAACTCAACAATGTCCATCAATTAAATCTAATACAGCAGCTGAAAGAGATATGGCTTAGGTACAGCAGCAATTATGAAAATAATTTTATTATCTTAGTCACAATTAATTGTTCTTTCTTAAGAATTAAGTACCTACCACTATTCAAAGGACTGGTGATACAGCAGTGAACAGACAAAAATCCCCACCTTCCTGGAGCTTATTATTTTAGTGGAAGTGGACAATCCAAATTCACATCTCAGTGGGAAGAGAAGCCATTGGAAAGTTTTGAGTAAAGTAGAGACATGATCTGACTTTTTCTAGGGCCTGCTTTAACACTATACCAGCATATGGAGAATAGACTATAGGGGATAAGATTTGAAACAGACCAATTAGGAGATTGTTGCAAATGGTCTAGGTCAGGGGTACCCAACCTCCGGGCCTATTAGGAACCTGGCCGCACAGAAGGAGGTGAGTGGCGGGTGAGAGACCGAAGCTTCTTCTGCCGTTCCCCATGGCTCGCATTACCGCCCAAACCATCGCTTGCATTACCGCCTGAAAAATCCCCCCATCCACCGCATTACCACCTGAACCATCCCCTCCCCCATCCGTGGAAAAATTGTCTTCCATGAAGCCAGTCCCTGGTGCCAAAAAGGTTGGGGACCGCTGGTCTAAGTGACAGGTGATGGTGACTTGAACCAAAATGAGAGGTTCAATTTCTCATCATTAAACCGTAGTGGGAAATTGCTGTGGATTCTGGATTTATTTGAAGGAAAAGATGATAGGATTTGTTGATAAAGTGGACATGGAGTGTCAAAAAAATAATGAAAAGATTTGACATAAATTTGAGTCTGATATCTGTAAATAAACAATGACCACTCTTAGATTGCATTTTAAGAAATATCCAGTGCAATAACACTGGGCCACCCTGTATTCCTATCTGCAGTATTGCTTTCATTTTTGGATATCATAATTTAAATGGATTAGAGGCTGAATGAAATCTGCACAGAGGAGTGTCTCCACGATGGTCAAAGGCACTGGAATCATATCATATGGCACACATTTTAAGGAGCAATTGATATTTAACCTAATGACTAGAACAGTCAGGTGAGAAATAACAGGTTTTCTCAAATACACTGTGTTATGTGGAAGAGAAATTATGCTTTTTAAAAGTGGACCCCATGAGGCAGAACTAGTATCTGATGAGTAAGAGAGACACAGATTTTACTCACTCTGTGAGTACATTGTGAGATCTGAATGTTATAGTGAGATATGAATTGTTAATGTCACATCTGGTCTGAAATGTAATAATCTGTCCTGGAATACAGTATTCCTCTTTATTCAAGGTATTCAAGCCCAGTTTACATGACATCTTGATAGAGATATTATGGAAGGATTTCCATGTCAATTGAGTGACTCTTCCAAATTGAAGGTATTGGTTATTCTACAAAATTGTTTGATTACTTCATTTGATGTCTGGAATATTAATGGATGGCTAGGAGGATATAATACTTAGGGGTGCTTTGAAAACTAGTTATCTTGACAAACTCTAGATAAGATAATCATTTTAAATGACTTTTTTTTCTTTGAAAAAATAGAATTAGCAGTCAAACTGCCTCAGGAAATATTTATTATGCTTTGCTACAAATATTTCCATGTTGTTTCTTTTTTTCTCCGATATACTGAGGCTTACCTAAAGTAAACCTCTCTTTAAATTACTTACGTGAAAAAATAGTTTGCCTCCAGTACGCATAGTTGTGATAATTCCTAGTATGTTTCATTATCTCACTTGATTTGAAATAAAAAATGCCTAGAGACATTTTCTTTTTTTTTTAACTTGGCTGGATTCAACTACAATACTCATTAGATTGTAACAATGGAATTGATATAGTAATTACCTAAGGCAAAAGTTTTGCAAATCAAATTTAAAATTTTTTTCAAGCTCTCAAATACTCCATGTGATTACAAAAAATTAAAACTTCTTATGAAAAATGCAAAAATATTTGACATTTGGCCTTATCAAATTAGTATATTATTATTATAACATTAAAGTGATAAGTTGATATTTCTAGATGACAATTATGTTTCAAAAATAACACACCTTTATTTTGGAAACAAAGTTAAAGAATGGCTGCATCCATATAGTAAATTCATAGTTTTAGTGCATTTATCATTTAAAGTTTAAATAATTTTAACCTGCCAACTTATACATTCTCTGATACTGAAAATTCTGTAGTTTGACTGAATCTCAAGATAGGTTCTAAAGCACTACTGACCTCAAGTATTCTACTACTGCTTTGCTTTGCTTTGCTGAGTGTTCCTGTCTGAAACAGTACAAGGTTCCAGCCTTCAAGCTTCTCTCCCTTGAATCCTATTTTTTCATTACTAAGCCCACTTTGGGGGATAAAAGTTTAGATTTATCAGGTATTTACATTTGAAGGAGTGATATCTAGCAGAGACCAGCTGTAATGAATAAAGACTTTATTGTGCTGAAGGAGAAGGAAAGCAAAACTATGAGGTGTGGCATTACCAGGGAGAATAGAACTGTTTTGTAGAGACCTTGATTCATGAGGTTTGAGGGAGAGGAAGATGATGGGAAATGTGGTAATCTGGGGAAAAAGGAGATAAGTGGAGATTCTGCTTCTCTCTGTGGTTAGCTGATTTATTGTGGGGATGAAGATTATATGTCAAGGGATCTAATCTAATCTAATCTAATTTTATCTAATCTAGTCTAATCACCATTTGTTGTAGAAAGCAGAAAGAGCCATCAACTAGTAGAGAGTTTCTCAGAGAGGACTAAACTATTCTTAAGGGTTATTGTATAGAAAGGGCAAGGTCATAGCAATGCTTACAGGTGATAAGCCATATCTCCTTATGAAAATATAGTGCTGTGCCTAAAAGAGGTTAATCCTCACTTTTGCATGTACTTGTTTACAGGTGAATTAAAGCAAAATTTTACAAAGCTCTTCTTGTACTAGAATTTGGAAGGCCTCATACCCCACCTTCGAAGGTGAAGTTTGTGACACTTAAGTTTGCAAGGGATAGGCATGGAATAGATTGAGGATTGGGAGGAGGGTTGAGTGGAAAAAACTCTCCTCTATGTTTAGGGGAGTAGGGATACTGGATTGGCAAACTTAAAAGAAAAACATTTCAGTAAAAGGAGAAGACATTGAAAAGGGAAAGATGGAATTTATAAGTGCCACATCCTAATATGTCAGTTCTCCTTTGTAAAAGATTAAGGAAATATTTCATTGTGTTAAAGTTATAAAACTCCTTTGTTCCTACCTTTTATACATTGTTCTTTTAAAATCCACAATACGCTTACAGAGTTTTGATCCATAGAAGATAACAGAATGGGCAGTAATCTCCCTCTAACTTCGAGTCTTTTTTTGTTGTTTTTTTTTGCGGTACGTGGGCCTCTCACTGTTGTGGCCTCTCCCGTTGCGGAGCACAGGCTCCGGACCCGCAGGCTCAGCGGCCATGGCTCACGGGCCTAGCCGCTCCGCGGCATGTGGGATCCTCCCGGACCAGAGCACGAACCGGTGTCCCCTGCATCGGCAGGCGGACTCTCAACCACTGCGCCACCAGGGAAGCCCTAACTTTGAGTCTTTACATGGGGATTGTTTCATTGTCTCCCTTGCAATTTAGTTTTATTTAATTGGCATTTTTATTGATATATTTGTAAATTACATTAGTTGTAAGGAATAAAGCAAAGAGATCCTGTGTACTCTCTACTCGGTTTTGCCCCAATGATATTTTTCAAAATTATAGTATAAGCATAGTATCAAAACTAAGATATTAACACTGATTCAATACACCCATTTTATTCATGTTTCCTTAGGTTTACTTGAATTCATTTGTGTGTGTGTGTATTTAAGTTTTATACAATTTTATCTTATCCTGTTTCTCTGCATCCTCAATGACGTTTATTCTTGTCAATATTTATTTTATCCATTCTGATATATGTAGTGATAGCTCATAATAATTTTAACTTGCATTTTCCTGACAGTTAATCATGTTAAACGCATTTTCATGTGCTTATTTGTCATCTGTATATCCTCTTTGGTGAAATATGTATATAGATATATACACATGTCTTTTGCCCATTTTTTTATTGCTTTTTCTTAAGCATTGAATTTTGAGCATTTTTAATATTTTCTACATACTAGACTTTGTCAGATATGTGGATGCAAATATTTTCTTCCAATCAGTAGCATTTCTTTTCATGTTCTTATGAGCTTTTGCAGAGCAAAAGATTTTAATTTTGATTAGATCCAATTTGTCAAGTTTTTCTTTTATGGATTGTGCTGTTTTTGTTGTCTAAAAATGCTTTGCTGAAAAACCTGAAGATTCTTTTTTCTCTGAAAGTTTTGTTTCTTTCTTTCTATTCTTTCTTTTTTTTAAAACATTTAAGTTCATGATCCATTTTGAGTTGTTTTTTAATAAGTTGTTGAGTTTTAAGTCGAGGTCCATTTTTTCATTTATTGATACCCATTTCTCCAGCACCATTTGCTGAAAAGGTGATCTTTCCTTTATTGAACTGCCTTTTTACCTTCCTACAAAATAAGTTGAACATATTTCTGTTGTCCTATTTCTGAGTTTTCTGTTCTGTTATGTGAATCTATATTTTTCTTCCTCTGACAGAAGCACAATGTCTTGATTACTGTAGCTGTATAATAGGTTTTAAATAACAAGTAAAGTGATTCGTCCCATTTTATTCTTATTCCAATATAATTAGAGCTATTCTAGAGACTAACTTTCCATATAAATTTTAGAAATGTTTTTGTCTACAAAAATCTTTGTTGGAGTTTTTGTAGAGGTCCAATTAAACCTGTAGATCCTTTTGGGAAAAATTATTATTTTCACAGTCTTGCAATCCATTAACTTGTTATGTCTTCCCATTTACTTAGGTTTTCTTTGATTTCTTTCATCTGAATTTTATAATTTTAATATACATATTCTGTACATATTTTGTTAAATGTGTACCTAAGTCTTTCATTATGTTTGAAGTAATTGTAAATGGTATTATGCTATTAATTGCTGTTTTCTCCATGTTCATTGTTAGTATATAAAAATGTTTCTTTTTTATTTTTTTGCACGTTAATTTTATATCCTGTGATCTTCCTAGTTCTAATTCTAGGATGCTTTTTGTAGATTCCTTGTGGTATTCTACAATCATGTCATCTGTAATTATAGAGATAGTTTTATTTCTTCCTGTCCAATCTGTATGTCTTTTTCTTACTTTATTTCAGTGGCTACATCTTCAGTATTATATCGAATAAGAGTGTTGAAAATCAGCATTTTGCCTTGTTCCTAATTTGGGGGTGACAGCATTTTGACTTCCCCCATTAAGTATGATGTTAATTTTAGGTTTTTAATGTCTTCATCATGTTAAGCATTTAGTACAAATGGGTAATTGAGTGGTTAAGAATATTGTAGTCTTCTCTGCTCTTGGATAAAAATCCAATTCTCTGACCTCAGCTTTTGAAATCTCAGTCCCTCTGCTAGTAAGAGTAGTACCTTTCTCCTTTTCCTGACCACAAAGACACTGTGTCTGCTTTGGGAGTGTTATTGCCTGTAGTATATCATTTAAGTTCCCTGAGATAGTACCTAAGGGTGAGAGGAAAACTTTTCAAAACTAGAGAAAATGTGTGGGACTGTTTTTGTGCACCTTTTGTAATAAATGTTTCTCTTTAGCAAGAACCAACCTGTCAAATAATTGTTTTCATTATACTATACCTCTTTGTTGTTGGGATAGGAAACAAAACCTTCTCTAACCACTGAAGGTTGCCCAAGTTTGTTAAAAAATCTTTTTGGTTGAACAACAGCATAGCTTAGGTCAGTTAACATACAGCTTTGCAGAGACAGGGCTATGAATTACCTGGCATATGTATACCACCGAAATCAGTATACCACTGTTCAACCCTTGTGACAAGACAGAAGAAGAGTGTCAGATCCAAACACAGGAGCAAGTAAGAGCCAATTTCCCTGAGCAACACCTCCCTACTGTTGAACTTGTAACAACTTTTTGTACAGAAGGAAGGTTCCTTGCCACAATAAGACAGTGTATTTTGAAGTTATTCTAGAGCCCTGGAGAGAGTTGGAGCAGCAATGAGAAAATGTTGAGTGAGTTTCTGTCTAAACATGTTCTGTAGCAAGTGAATGTACATGTGTTATAATATAGACTGAGAGAAAGGAACATGAGAAACAGATATGCTAACTGAAAGAATGATCCATTTTACTCCCTAAAAGGCCTAAGGCAGAAGACACTTCCATCTTCTCCTTTCTAGGGTCTACATACTCCTTTCTTGCCCTCAAAAGGGATGTGTAGAATCACAGTGCTCCATTAAAAATGACAGGATGCTTCTGACTAAATCTATATTTGGGGGCAAAATATCTTAATATCTAGCCTAAGAAATTATTTTCTAGAGTAAGGCCAAGACCTTTGGTGGAAAATCTTAGTAATTTCACAGATTCAGTGTCTTTTCACACTAAAAATAATTGCTTGTATCATTCATCCAACAAATATGTATTGAGTATATATTACATGTAAGAACTTATGACTGAGTGAAACTGAGCTGATAACCAACCATGCCACTGTCAAAAACAAACAAACAAAACCCCTCAATTCTGAAGGGTGTCTCTTTAAGGGAAAAGAAATGTTGCTATTGTGCATATTTTTTTAAAAAAAAACAACGCTCTGAGCATTTTAGAAGTTTGACTAAACTGTTTTCTGAGTAAACTACTTCTATTTACATCACTGTGAATAACTATATGATCTCAGCTTATCCTTGAATTTATCTAGTGTCTTAAAGTCTACTAGAATGAACCTGACCAATGACCATGGTTAAGAAAGAAGTCGAGGGGTTTCCCTGGTGGCGCAGTGGTTGAGAATCTGCCTGCTAATGAAGGGGACACGGGTCCGAGCCCTGGTCTGGGAAGATCCCACAGGCCGCGGAGCAACTAGGCCCGTGAGCCACAGCTATTGAGCCTGTGCGTCTGGAGACTATGCTCCGCAACGAGAGGCTGCGATAGTGAGAGGCCCGTGCACCGTGATGAAGAGTGGCCCCCGCTTGCCACAACTAGAGAAAGCCCTTACACAGAAATGAAGACCCAACACAGCCAAAAATAAATAAACAAATAAATAAATAAGACAAGCATTTGAAGCCCTTTAAAAAAAAGGGGGGGGGGGCCTCCCTGGTGGCGCAGTGGTTGAGAGTCCACCTGCTGATGCAGAGGACACGGGTTCCTGTCCCGGTCCCGGAAGATCCCACATGCCGTGGAGCGGCTGGGCCCGTGAGCCATGGCCGATGAGCCTGCGCGTCCGGAGCCTGCGCTCTGCAGCAGGAGAGGCCGCAGCAGTGAGAGGCCCGCATAACGCATTAAAAAAAAAAAAAAAAAAAAAAGAAGTCGAATGCCAACTTCTTAGAATAGAACCATTTACTTAACAACTTCCTTCCACTAATCTATTTCTATCTGGTACATAGCCACATATAGTTCCTGCTTTCTTACTTTGAACTCCTTCATTTTGAGTTTTGGAACAAATGCATATTTATATCTTTTTCAGATTGTCAGCATTATGTTCAACATTGCAGTTGATAAAGTATTTAGTTTGTGAGTTTTGTGTTTATTTATTTTAACCAATTTTGGTATGCTTTTGTAGCCTAAAGTTCAGAAGGTTCATCAACCAAGAGATATAAATGTTGTCACATTAGCATAAACATGGAAATTTCCCTGAGCTGTTATCTTCTACCTGCACAACTGCAGGATTTCATCCCCCTGAAAAGTCTCTCTAGATATTGTTGAGACTCCTTAGGGAGTGTTTCACATTTGTTCAGTGCTGATTTTACACATCAAAGTATTGTTTCTCCCACCCATGGCTTCACTGTTGACTGATTGAATCAACTTGTCATTCATCATTCTGCTGTGTTTGCCCTGACCTTGGTATCTCAGTGTAACTCCAAGAAGCCAGGCACTACTTTTCTTTCAGCCATTTAAGTGACCTTCATGAAAAAAACAGACTCAAGAGACTACATCCTGTATGATTCATTTATATGACATTCTAGAAAAGGCAAAACTATTTGTACAGAGAACAGAGCAATATTGGCCAGTGGCTTAGGGTAAAGAGAGGACTGAGTACAAAGGGGCACAAAAGACCTTTTGGTGGTTTGGAGTTATGGAACTATACCTTGATTGTAGATGTGGATACTCAATTGTATGCATTTGTCAAAACTCATAGAACCATATATTTATTGTATGTAAATTTTACCTCAATTAAAAAAAAAATACCTTTCATAAAAACATTTTCTTTAACTTCTGCCTATCTCCATAGTGGAGTACAAACAATTTCTGTGGCTGAGTTGGATGTTTGGGGGAGGACACAAATTATAATCTCTTTCTCATTCTTTTGGCCTCACTTCATGAACCTCCTCCCTACTTTTTTATCCAAAACAGAAAACTTGATGTAAATTTGTTCATAACAGTAGACTGCTTGGCCCAATGATTCCAACTCAAACTACACAATGAAAAAAAATATTTACATTTTCTTAAATTCAATTGAAAACAACCCAAGCTTCATTGCAAAAAATGTTCTTTAATAATGTTCAATTTTTAATCCATAATTTACATAATAGCTGTATATTTTAAAAGATCCATTTGATTGACTTGTACAGCTCATTCTGGTAGTGAATTTGTAACAGGTGGATAGTCCAGCAACTAAACATGCCTGATTCCAGAATAACATTTCTGCTATATTGATCTTATAGTCTCTGCTTTGAAAACTTCCCAAATGGTACTCTTTCCATCTGTATGGAATTACAAACTTTAAAACAATCTTTATATACAACAGGAATTTCTTTCATTTAAACCTATTTACTCTGCTTCTTCATTTTTTTAGAATTTGAAATGGTTCTTATCTCTTTTCATTAAAAAGCCTTTCAAACATGTGAAACAACTGAGATGTCTTTCTTGAACCTTCTCTCCTTCAGCCCAGAGGCCTCCCCTATATGATATGATTTTTATTTCCCTATAGCAACTTGATCCTCTTTTCTTATCTAATTTGTTATTGTTATTATAAGTTGTATTTATTTGTTTTTCATAATTTTTAAAATTTTACTGCCCAGAACTGAACACAGTTCTTCAGGAGATCTGATCAGAAGAGATCAAAACTAGCACACCTTTCACTGTAGCTATTGTTTCTATTCATATACACTTAAGATCACATTTGGGTTCTTTTTGACACTTATGTGACTCGATTTTTTTTTTTTTTTTTTTTGTAGATTCTATTCCAGCTTCATGTCTTTCAGAAATTTGATCAATATGAATTGAAGATTCTCATTTCAGTTACTGGATAAGGTATTATCTTAAGGCCCAGGATGTAAGAAATGTAAGAAAATATTCCTCTAGATTAGTGTGATCCATTAATTAGAAACCTCTGGGTATAGTTTTTCAATCTGTTATGAGTTCACTTAATTGTGTAATTGCCAACTCATATATCTGCATTTTATTTACAATAATGTCATGAGAAACTTTTATGGATCTTAACAAAATCCTGAATTTTTTTGTCTATTGCATTTTTCTTATTTTCCAGTTAGTAAGCCTATCAAAAAAAGAAAATGGGGCTTCCCTGGTGGCACAGTGGTTGAGAGTCCTCCTGCTAGTGCAGGGGACACGGGTTCGAGCCCTGGTCTGGGAGGATCCCACATGCCACGGAGCAACTGGGCCCGTGAGCCACAACTACTGAGCCTGCGTGTCTGGAGCCTGTGCTCCGCAACGAGAGAGGCCACAACAGAGAGAGGCCTGCGCACCGTGATGAAGAGTGGCCCCCGCTTGCCGCAACTGGAGGAAGCCCTCGCACAGAAACTAAGACCCAACGCAGCAAAAATAAATAAATTAATTAATAAACTCCTACCCCCCCAAAAAAAAAAAAAAGAAAATGAGTTTAGTTCAATGAGCCTTTTTCTTAGTCAACCAATGGTAATGATCACTGTTTTCTTTTCAAGCTGCTTACAGATCACTCTTTTAACTATGAGCTCTGAATTTTTGCCTGAGAATGATGTAAAACACTCAGATTTTCAAAAAATAAACACTTTTCCTTTTCAGAAATCGAAATTGTAATTTTCCCATTCCCAACCCCATGAAGTTTTTGTTTTCAATGAATATTGATATATTTTTCCCTCTTCAAAGAATATTCCACACATGAAAAGACATTTAATAAGGAAATGAATACTTCTACACTAGTCTATAACAAATCCTACTAAATAATTCATAAAAATCAATAAGAAAATGACAAAGCCTCATGGAAATATGCAAATATGAACACCTCCCAAATAAAATGAAAATAAATGTTTTAATGAATATAAAGTCACACATTCAAACAACAAATTGCTTTTTCTCACTTATAAAGTTACCAAAATTCATTATTTTATTTATCAAAAGAGTTTTAAATTGTATTCTTTACATTATGTTTTATTCTAGGGATTGGGTATTCAGTGATATGAAACATTAGATATGTAGACATTTTTTTGCCTTTGTGAAGGAGGCAAACATATGCATATTCAGGAGAATATTGCAGTCAGAGGGAAATAGTTTAAAGGCTTTGAGATAAGGGATGGAAAAGAAGGCCAGTGTAGCTGATGCACAGTGAATGGTGGAGAGAGGGATAGGAACAAAATTAGAGAGATAAACAAGGACCATATTGTATTGATTCTGCTGTACAATGTTGAAGAGCAGGGGGCGCAGTTGGACTATAAAAACCAAGGGAGTGTTATGATTTGATTTATCCTTTGAAACACAATCACTTTTACTGCCATGTTGAGAACTGACTATTATGGCCAAGTGTGGAAATAGAATTGTAGTAGACTTGTGTAGTAATTAAGGCAGGAGATAATGATATCTTGGACTACTGTGAGATGGTGATAATAAAAATGTTAATTTGTTTCAGAATTAAAATATTAAAGCAAGAATAAAATTTTTGTGGAGTCACATAATATTAATATTTTACTTTATGCCTGTTACATTGTCTGTAAACACGTTCAATTTTTACACAGGTTATTAAATTATTTGTTGCCATGAAAAAGTGCCTGCCATAAAGCATTTACTGTTTTATCCATTATACTTTTAGTCTAGGATCCTAGAATGAGAATTAGTGGATTCAAACACATGAAATTTTTAAGCATCCTAGTAAACATTCTTAATAAATATGAAAGTTATTTCTTTTTACTTTCTTCTTTTATACACTTCCATTGGAAATAATTTAATTGGAAATTAATATTTCTAAATATTACAGTGCTTCAAAATATATTTTGTTTCACTTGATCTTTGTATAAAATTAATCATTCCTATTTTGCTTACTGTATTACTTCCTCTATAATTCCAGTGACTCTCAGATTCATGCTATTTTTTTCCCTTTTGAATGACAACTCCCCATATGCTAATTTTGTGAAAATGGTGCTACATGTTTAATAAACCTCCAGCCTAGATTGTTAAAAAAAGAGAGAGAGATTAATGTTCCCATGTTAATATTTAAGTATATAAATTAAAGATAACTCTCCAAGGTTTTTCCTGAATCAAGGAATTTGTGCTTGTGGTTCTCCCTCTGATTTCTCCTACCCTCGACTTCCTCAGTCTGCTATCCTCACTTCATTATGTCTCTGCTCAAATATCAGCATGTCTGAGAGGACTTTTCTTACCACCCTTTATAAAATAGTTCTCTGTCCTCATCCTTCTCTGTCTACACACTTTGCTTTTTCTTTATATCCTATACCATATTTCAGACAGCAAAAATATTTTTGTGTGTTAACTTGCTTATTTTGCTTTTCTGGACTAAAAAATCAGCACCATGAGGACTTTGTCTGATATGTTTATTGCTATATTCTCAACATCTAAAATATTTTCTGGCAATTATAGGTGTTCAATAGATACTTCAAATTAGTGAATTAGCAAATTAATTATATGATTCTTATTCAAGCATTTATTATTTCAAAGTAAATTTTACTCTTTTATTTATTTTCATGTCAGTAGGGATAATACTGACAAAGAGATTGTGGATCTTTATTGTTTTCTTGTACTTCTGAGCATTAAAAATTCTTTAATCTAAAATCAAAACAATTGGGAAAACCCAAACTTAATTTGGGAGAAAGACGTATTTCTTTTTTTTTTTTTTTTTTTTTGCGGTACGCGGGCCTTTCACTGTTGTGGCCTCTCCCGTTGTGGAGCACAGGCTCCGGCCATGGCTCACGGGCCCAGCCGCTCCGCGGCATGTGGGATCCTCCCTGACCGGGGCACAAACCTGTGTCCCCTGCATTGGCAGGCGGACTCCCAACCACTGCGCCACCAAAGAAGCCCCGTATTTCTTTTTGAATGTGAATATTTTAATGATTAATGCATAGAAAACAAGGTACAAACTCTCCCATTGTCACTGCTATGTGATCTTGTTGAGCAGCTTGTCTTAGTTTGGTCAACCACATACTATGTGATGGTGTGGTACTGCCAATGTCAAGATGGTTGTAGCTGTCAAAAGGGAGACTCTAAAGGCAATTTACATGTTTTAAAGAAAGGTTTCAAAAAGATTCAGGAATTATACATAAACTCACAAGCTAAAATCTGTTATTCATTATACACAATCTTAAGAGCTGTTCAGAGTTTGAGTTGTGATTGGTTGGCATGCTGGCATTTAATGTTCCGCATAAGCCACAGGCATAGCTAGAAATGCTGTTTAATGTTTTGAATCACTACTTTTATTACTCAAACTTTAAAATATGCCCTATACAATAAAAAGCTTTTGATTTATATTAAAATGCAAAGGAATCTAATATAAAATAATTATAACCTCATAATATTTTAGTTCTGGACAACCACTCCCTGACTCTGAAATATTTTATGGTTTACATAAGACAGGTTATTTATTACACATAGATACCACCATGTGCCCTAATTATTGATAGGCAGACATTTTTCTTTATTACTAGTTTATGAAAATTTATTCTCATTTTACTTCAATTTTCTCTATCTATCATTTATCTATTCTCTCTCGCTCTCTCTCTCTCCAGACATTATCAAAATTGGAAGGGGTGGTTACAACAATACATTAGAACAATGTAGCAATGTAGTATTGATGATCAATGTAGTATTGATCATCAAAGTGTTCCATAATTGATTGACTGGGTCTCTTAGATTCATAGCTTAGACATTCAAGGAGTTCAGCCATTCTCCCCTATTCATTCAGAGTAAACTCCTTCCCTGTTAACATTAGCAGGGATCAAGTCAGATTAGCTGTCAGTGGTGAATACAGCCTTGAATTATAATAAGGCAAAATAAAAATAAGTGTAAGAGTGATAATTCAAGGGTTTTACTGCTAGGGATGTGCTACAAATTATATTCCTAGCTTTCAAGAAACCAACGTGAGGAGAAGAGCACAGATCCAAAATTTATGTCAAAGTTAATTTTTTCCAGCTCTTTGTGGCGTTTTTGAAGTCTACTTTCTTGGTTACTAATGTTTTCTTAACAGGCACTATCATTCTTTCAAATCCTTATAGAATATCTGGAAGAAAACAAAACAAAGCCAAGAAAGCCTAAAACAATATCTAACACAT
Source organism: Phocoena phocoena (assembly GCF_963924675.1). Lineage (NCBI taxonomy): Eukaryota > Metazoa > Chordata > Mammalia > Artiodactyla > Phocoenidae > Phocoena > Phocoena phocoena. The sequence continues at coordinate 87,346,084 of NC_089221.1, read as the reverse complement.
TGAAAAAGAGAATGTGTGTGTGTGCGTGTGTGTGTGTCTGTATTGTATGGGAAACTCTCTTACTACTTATCTAGCTTAGAAGGGGAAGAGAAAATATGTGTAGACTCTCATGTTTGCATAATAGTTTTACTGAATTCCTTTGGTTTGCTGAAAAGTTTATTAATGATGACAAATTCCAGGGGTTCTCCTCAAGGACTATCTGCAATACTATATCATTTCCCAGGAAATTTGTCAACTATGCTAACCCCAATTTTACTTATCTTTCAGAGAATTCTTAAAAATAAAGTATGCCAAAAATTGGTAGGTTCAAAAAATATCTGGTTTATTATTTTGTTCAAAGTAGTGTGTGATGGAACAAGCTAAATAAACATACCTTTATATTTAGGAGTGGAAATTACAGAATTCTCCTTAGCAAAATAATTCCCCTTAGTAGCTTGGTAGAAAGTTCTTTCTTTGGGCTAAGATAATTTCAGTATAATTTAAGCTTTTTACCACTTGTTTTGGGTTTTGCTTGTTTTCTGGGCACACAGAAAGCTTCCCATTGTTGCTGGGCTTCTGTTGCCTTTATGGAATAGTTCTTCAAAGTGATTAATCTTGTATTATTGATACAACTGTAAATTTTGTGATTAAATATGGCTTTGAAAATGCAAACTTCTTGTAACAATTTTTAATTTATTCATATTAAAGCTAAAAATACTGATAGTATCTAGTAAAATTTCTAAATCTATTTACTCTAGTAAATTTGTTTTAAAACTTCCATGAAAAATTGATTTTTTTTATCCATAATGAGTAGTAGGCAAAACTACATGATTTTAGACTCTGCTGCAAACTGAGAAAGTTATAGCTCTCTTGTGACCACAATTTTGAAATACAGAAGTCAGTTTAATAAAATCACTTTTGTGTCCTTTCAGTCTCAAACACATAATGTTTATACATTTGTATGCTTTTGTTTTATTATAGATGTCATATGGAAGGTTTAGACATGAGCTATTTTGAAATCATTTCAGGCAATTTCCAATTCTGTGTTTAAGAGTCTATTGAGTCTGGGCTTCCCTAGTGGCGCTGTGGTTGAGAGTCCGCCTGCTGATGCAGGGGACACGGGTTCGTGCCCCGTTCTAGGAAGATCCCACATGCCGCGGAGCGGCTGGGCCCTTGGGCCATGGCCGCTGAGCCTGCGCATCCGGAGCCCGTGCTCCGCAACGGGAGAGGCCACAACAGTGAGAGGCCTGCGTACTGCAAAAATAAAAAAAAAAAAAGAGTCTATTGAGTCAGTTATTAGGACTTTGAAAATTATTGGCACACATCTAGTTAATTGTGGCTGTGCAACATAAGAACACAACAAATGCGACCACTGTTAGGTCACTGATCAGTGTCTCACCATTTGATCATCATGGTCAGTGAATAAAGCTGAATTGAATTGAAATGGTTAATTTCACAGCACGTTTAAGGTATGAGTTTTCTGTACATCTTACAAGAATAGAAAATGCTAGTGTCATGTGGGTTAAAATACATTAATTCCACATAAAGCACTCTACAAAAGGAAAGGATATTTGATTTGTATGGCTTTAAAGTTTTAACAGATGAGTCTATCCCTGTGAGACCACAGACCATTTACCATCACTAGATTGATTTCTTTCAATGCTAAAGGCTTGATGGTATTTTTCAGTTCATTGTGAGTAGAATGATACTTCAAATACACATTAACTAAAGGGTCTTCAGAGGCTGTATTAAGGAGATGAAACCCTAAGTGACAGAAGGGATAGTAGCATTTACTAAGAGCAACATTTTTGATAAGGTTTATATAATTAAAACTATTGTAATAATCTCTAAGTTTCTTTATAGGTATTGAAACAATCAAATAGTCTTGTGGTTTGTGTGGTACGAATACATTCAAAGAAAAAAATATTTTAGTATTTTTTAGTGTTTCTTTTAATTTGTTAAAGGTGTTCTGTCCTTTTTTTCTGAAGTTCTTTGGCTTTCAAGATGGATAGAGTTGTGAGGTGGATGGATACCGCAAATGACAACTGATATCAATTAAAGGGACCATGGGTTAAGAAACTGGAACAGGGACTTCCCTGGTGGAGCAGTGGTTAAGAATCCACCTGCCAATGCGGGGGACATGGGTTTGATCCCTGGTCCAGGGATCCCACATGCCGCAGAGCAACTAAGCTCGTGTGCCACAACTACTGAGCTTGCACTCTAGAGCCCGCGAGCCACAACTACTGAGCTCGCGTGCCATAACTACTGAGCTCGCGTGCCGTAACTACTGAAGCCTGCACACTTAGAGCCTGTACTCTGCAAGAAGAGAAGCCACCACAGTGAGAAGCCCGCGCACCACAACGAAGAGTAGCCCCCACTCACCGCAACTACAGAAAGCCCACGCGCACCAACGAAGACCGAATGCAGCCAAAAATAAATAAATAACTTTATTATAAAAAAGAAAGAAATTGAAATCCAAAGGCTACTACCAAAGGATATTTTATTTTAAAAATCTTCATTTAAATTTTAAATGACATGGGAAATCTTGAGAGACGATTATACAAAGTAAGGACACCAAATTAGACACAATAGTTATCTTTGGATATGAGAATTTGGGGACATTTTAGTTTTCTTTAATGTTTTTCTATATTTTCCAAATTTTTACTTTTAAAAACAGAAAAATATATATTAAAGCATGATTGTTTTAAGGAGGAAAACCAGTTAGGGCAGTTAAGGAAGTCATCTAACAAAAATTCTGCCTAATGAACTACAGCCTATCTTAAGGTGATTTCCTAGGAGAAGGGCTGAAGACAATGAAAATTTTTGGAACAGAATCACATGAAACAAATAAACGTGGGTGTTAAATTAATTTCTAATGATAACCATTCCCAAATTTGTCCACATCAACTAGGTTATCTGTGGCTCTAAAATTAATTTGAACCTCAATGATCAAGTTCATTGTACTATGTTATCAAGATTAGATAGTTAATTTTCTATGTCACTTTGTCACTTTGGGTTATAAAGTATATATATGGATTGTGTCTGGGTGTATATATATATACACACATTATATATATACATATATTTATTTTTTTCTTGGGTGGTGGGATAGAATTAAACTTCTCACACTTTAGTTCATCCAGGTTGTATTTGTTCTTCATTCCCTGGCTTCCTCATTCAATAAGAGTTCTCTACATTGATTTTGTCCTCTTCTGAAGTTCTTTAGTGCTTATGGTCTGAACTGCCCAAGTGGGTAATTTGTGTGTAGAGTTTATGTTCTAGTGTATGCTACCTCTGTCTCTGTAAAGGTTCTGATATCCAGTTTTTTTTTTACAGTCTCCCTACCATGGTAGACACTCAAAAAATATTTATTGATAGATTGACTTGAAAGAATGTTTGGATGTCATGTCAATTTATTATGATAATGTGCACAGTGTTCTACTCTCCAATATAAAAGTAAAAACCATTTTCTATTCCGGATTAACATTCATTGTTTCACTGTGCGTCTTGTAAAAATACTCATTAGGGAATTAAACTTTTTGATTTTTAAAATCTGATTTAGTTTACTCTGGCTTAAAATTAATCCTGAACAACAGTCTTTCCTCCTCTCAGTATATCACTAAAATCCAAACAAGAAAGAGAAATAAAAACAAATTGAACATAAATACTTTAGCTAAACTACTGTCAAATTATGGGATGAGTTAATCATAATTATGAATTCAATGGCACTATTTTATATCAAACAAGCAAACATCAATAAACAAATAAATCTAAGCAAACTAGATCTCACCTATGATACCTGGGCTTTGCCCCATAAAAGAGAGTAAGTAAGCTTGATATTTTATCTCCTCCCCCAACCCAGTGTCTCCCTCTTGCTTTAAAGACCCAGTTCCTTTCCACGACAAAAACTTGGCTGCGAGTGCTGTTTTTTGTGTTGCCCAGAAAATTGATCTCTCTCAATTAATGGCTTTCTACATCTCTTGAGAGTCTGAAACTTCCAAAAAATAAAAAGAAAGTTTACAGACACTGGGGGTAAAACATTCAATTATAAGCCATTCCCAGTAACAAAGAACTTTCTCGGAGCCAGAGGAGGGGGAGACACTTAGTGGCAATGCATGCTGGGGAGGATAATTTGTCATTATTGAGCTTTATAGGGCCAGAAACTCCACGTTGGGGAGGTAGTTGTAGGACCAGCACCTTGTAAAACCAGCAGAGCTACACTGGATCCTGGTGGGAATGGGACCATGCTTGGGGCTATTAAAGTCAGATTTCCCTTGGGAAGTAATTTGGTTAAGCAGTGGATTTGGTCTCATTCAAATGGTGAGTGAGGGAAGTTGAGAACATATTCAGATGTCAGTTTCTAATAAAGTGTCTATAGAGACCTTGTCTGCTTAGAGGAGGGGGCCCATGAAAACATACCACAAAAAAATACAAAAGAAATTCATAATTTCAAAATTCGCTCTTTCAGGTGCAGTTTATCATCTAAGAAAATATATTCTTAACAAAACACAAAAACTATTTACTAATAAGAAACAGAAATAAAAACTATAGTGGCAACTGAAAGGCAATAGAAAGAGATAAAAGATTTTCAGCCCATCTGAAATTTAATAGATTAAAATTCACTCTAAAAGAGGGTAAAAACAAGATTATTTCAGAAAGACAAAGTCCACAAATTCCAAAAAGTACATTATGGAATTTCAAAATTACAACAAACTGGGAAACAATTGATGAAAGAAGTCAAAAATGAAAAGGAAATACCATGAGCTAAAAGTCTAAATAATTCCAGACATACTGAGAGGGTCAATGAATGTGTGTGTGTGTGTGTGCGAGCACGCGTGCGTGTGTGCGCCTAGGGTGCAGGGTTGGTGGAGAGTGTGACAAAATTGTCTAAGGTTATAGTAGCAATTGTTAAAGACCTTCTATTTCCTTTATGTTTAGATAAAATACAGATTCAATAATATGTATTAATAACGGAACAAGAAAATAAAAATCAATAGAGAAATAAAACCTACAAGAAAATATTAAAGAAATTACAAAGATTCTAAGATGGGACAAAACAAAGACAATCTAAATGTTACTCAGAAGAAATAAATCTCAAACCAAATGACAGAAAGGTGAAAAATAAAAATAACAAAATTAGTCACTGTATGCCAGATATATGCAAACAAAAAGGGACAGATACCAAAAAAAAAAAAAAAACCCAAAACCCCACCCAAACAAACAAAACAAGGATGATGCTAGTTTAAAGTCGGTTTTCAGTTGCAAATGAAGCAATGGAACATAATTATATATTCATAAAATATGCAATTGATTTGGGGGTAGAAATATTTTTTTTTTTTTTTTTTTTTTTTTTTTTTTTTTTTTTTTGCGGTATGCGGGCCTCTCACTGTTGTGGCCTCTGCTGTTGCAGAGTACAGGCTCTGGACACGCAGGCTCAGCGGCCACGGCTCACGGGCCCAGCCGCTCCGCGGCATGTGGGATCTTCCCAGACCGGGGCACGAACCCGTGTCCCCTGCATCGGCAGGAGGTTTCTCAACCACTACGCCACCAGGGAAGCCCCTAGAAATAATTTTTTAAAAAGATAAAATTTTTATTATCAATATGTAGTGTGCTAGGTTGAATTCCAAGATGACCTCAAATGACCCCTGGCCTTATGCAGTCCTCACCCCTTGAGCGTGGGCAAAATCTGTATCTGAAGAGATACTACTCCCATGATTATGGTGGGTTATAGGTCAAAAGTAAAGAAGTAATTATGGGCTCATATCAGTTATTTTAAGATAGGGATATTATCTTCGATGACCCTGACTTAATCATATAGGCCTTTAAAAAAGAAATGAGCTTTTTTCAGGAGAGAGGTTCAAAGCTTGAGAGAGATTTGGCACCACTGACAGCCAACAAGAAATCAGGGACTTCAGTCTTAAAACTGCAAGCCAGTAACCTTAATGAGTGTGGAAGCAGATTCTTCTTCAGAGATTTCAGAAAGGAGCACAGCCTACTGAAATACCCTGATTTCAGTCTTCGAAGATCCCGAGCAGAGAACCTAGTCATATCATGCCTGAACTTCCGATATAAAAATCTGTGAGTTAATAAATGGGTGTTCTTTTAAGCCTCTAAGTTTGTGATAATTTCTTAAATAGCCATAGAAAATAAGTTACACATGGAAACAGTGTGCTAAATTACTGAATTCAGGAGATCTGTACAAGGTCATCAAGGTATTGTGGAGAAACAGGTGAGATGAGGAGGGAAATTCAAAGTGCTTGCACTACAAAATCATGAGCCACAACCTCAGCTGAAATCCAACAAGTAGAAATTAGAACTTGGTAAAAATTGCACTGTTCGTGAGCACTCCTGGTTGCTTGGTCTGGCATTCTGGGTATAGGTTCCGGAAGTGTTTTAGAGGGGTTTTTATCATTAAAAAAGAAAAAAAAAAAAAAAGGATAAGACTACAAGGTGATGGTTTTGGATCCTTGGGGACCCATAAATATTTTATAGCTCCTGTAACTTGGTCATAGCACCTATAAAAGTAAATATATTTGTGGTTCCATATTGCTTATCCTTCTTATATGGCACTATATCTCATGAAATGAGACCCTTGAAGCAGCAATGATTAATACTATATTGAAATACCGAGGGGGGACCTTGAAGATGGCAGAAGAGTAAGACGTGGAGATCACCTTCCTCCCCACAGATACACCAGAAATACAACAACACGTGGAACAACTCTTACAGAACACCTACTGAAGTCTGGCAGAAGACCTCAGACCTCCCAAAAGGCAAGAAACTCCCCCACGTATCTGGATAGGGCAAAAGAAAAAACAGAGACAAAAGAATAGGGACGGCACCTGCACCAGTGGGAGGGAGCTGTGAAGGAGGAAGTTTCCACACACTAGGAAGCCCCTTCGTCGGCAGAGACTGCAGGAGGCGGCGAGGGGCGCTTCGCAGCCGCGGAGGAGTGCACAGCAACACGGGTGCGGAGGGCAAATCGGGGAGATTCCCGCACAGAGGATCGGTGCCGACCGGCACTCACCAGCCTGAGAGGCTTGTCTGCTCACCCGCCGGAGCGGGCGGGGCTGCGAGCTGAGGCTCGGGTTTCGGTTTCGGTCGGAGCGCAGGTAGAGGACGGGTTGGCGGCTTGAACATAGCCTGAAGGGGTTAGTGAACCACGGCTAGCCAGGAAGGAGTCCGGGGAAAAGTCTGCACCTGCCGAAAAGGCAAGAGGCTTTTTCTTCCCTCTTTGTTTCCTGGTGCGCGAGGACAGGGGTTTCAGAGCGCTGCTTAAAGGAATTCCAGAGACGGGCGCGAGCCGCGGCTAAAAGCACGAACCCCAGAGAAGGGCGCGAGCCGCAGCTAAAAGCGCGGACCCCAGAGACGGGCGCGAGCCGCGGCTAAAAGCACGGACACCAGGGACGGGCGGGAGACACTAAGGCTGCTGCTGCCGCCACCAAGGGGCCTGTGTGCAAGCACAGGTCACTATCCACACCCCTCTTCCGCGGAGGCTGTGCAGCCCGCCACTGCCAGGTTCCCGGGATCCAGGGACAACTTCCCCGGGAGAACGCACGGCGGGCCACAGGCTGGTGCAACATCACGCCGGCCTCTGCCGCAGCGTCACGCTGCCTCTGACGCTGCAGGCCCGCCCCGCACGCAGTGTCCCTCCCTCCCCCACGGCCTGAGTGCGCCAGAGCCCCCAAATCAGCAGCTCCTTTAACCCCGTCCTGTCTGAGCAAAAAACAGACGCCCTCCAGCGACCTACACGCAGAGGCAGGGCCAAATCCAAAGCTGAGCCCCTGTGAGCTGTGAGAACAAAGAAGAGAAAGGGAAATCTCTCCCAGCAGCCTCAGAAACAGAGGATTAAAGCTCCACAATCAACTTGATGTACCCTGCATCTGTGGAATACATGAATAGACAACGAGTCATCCCAAATTCAGGAGGTGAGCTTCGAGAGCAAGATCTATGATTTTTTTCCCCTTTTCCGCTTTTTGTGAATGTGTATGTGTATGCTTCTGTGTGAGATCTTGTCTGTATAGTTTTGCTTCCACCATTTGTCCTAGAGTTCTATCAGTCCATGTTTTTTTAAAAATTTTTTTTCTTAATATTTAATTTTAATAACTTTATTATACTTTACCTTCTTTCTTTCTGTCTCTTTTTCTCTCTTTCCTTCCTTCCTTCCTTCCCTCCTTTAGACAACGAATCATCCCAAATTGAGGAGGTGGTCTCTGAGAGCAGGATTTATGATTTTTTCCCCTTTACCTCTTTTTGTGAGGGTGTATGTGTATGCTTCTGTGTAAGATTTTGTCTATATAGCTTTGCTTCCAACATTTGTCCTAAGGTTCTATCCATCCCTTTATTTTTTTCTCTAAATAAGTATTTTTTAATTAAATAACTTTATTATACTTTATTTTATTTTACTGTATCTTCTTTCTTTGTCTTTTTTCCTTCTTTTCCTCCTTCCTTCCTTCCTCCCTCCCTCCCTCCCTCCTTACTTTCCTTCTTGACTTCTTTCCTTATTTGCTTCTTTTTCTTTCTTCCTTCCTTCCTTCCCTCCTTTCTTTCTTTCTTCATACTTCTACTAATTCTCTCTACTTTTTCTCCCTTTTATTCTGAGCCATGTGGATGAAAGGCTCTTGGTGCTCCAGCCAAGAGTCAGGGCTCTGCCTCTGAGGTAGGAGAGCCAACTTCAGGACACTGGTCAACAAGAGACCTCCCACCTCCACATAATATCAAACAGTGAAAATCTCCCAGAGACCTCCATCTTAACACCAGCACCCAGCTTCACTCAACGACCAGCAAGCTACAGTGCTGGACTACCTATGCCAAACAACTACCAAAACAGGAATACAAACCCACACATTAGCAGAGAGGCTGCCTAAAATCGTAATAAGGCCACAGAAACCCCAAAACACACCACCAGACGTGAACCTGCCCACTAGAGAGACAAGATCCAGCCTCATCCACCACAACACAGGCACTAGTCCCCTCCACCAGGAAGCCTACACAACCCACTGAACCAACCTTAGCCACTGGAGACAGACATCAAAAACAGCAGGAACTACGAAACTGCAGCCTGCAAAAAGGAGACCTCAAACACAGTAAGATAAGCAAAATGAGAAGACACAAAAACACACAGCAGATAAAGGAGCAAGATAAAAATGCACAAGACCTAACAAATGAGAGGAAATAGGCAGTCTACCTGAAAAAGAATTCAGAATAATGATAGTAAGGATGATCCGAAATCTTGGAAATAGAATGGACAAAATGCAAGAAACAGTTAACAAGGACCTAGAAGAACTAAAGATGAAACAAGCAACGATGAACAACAAAATAAATGAAATTAAAAATACTCTAGAAGGGATCAATAGCAGAATAACTGAGGCAGAAGAACGGATAAGTGACCTGGAAGATAAAATAGTGGAAATAACTACTGCAGAGCAGAATAAAGAAAAAAGAATGAAAAGAATTGAGGACAGTCTCACAGACCTCTGGGACAACATTAAACACACCAACATTCGAATTATAGGGGTTCCAGAAGAAGAGAAAAAGAAAGGGACTGAGAAAATATTTGAAGAGATTATAGTTGAAAACTTCCCTAATATGGGAAAGAAAACAGTTAATCAAGTCCAGGAAGCACAGAGAGTCCCATACAGGATAAATCCAAGGAGAAATATGCCAAGACACATATTAATCAAACTGTCAAAAATTAAATACAAAGAAAACATATTAAAAGCAGCAAGGGAAAAACAACAAATAACACACAAGGGAATACCCATAAGGTTAACAGCTGATCTCTCAGCAGAAACCCTACAAGCCAGAAGGGAGTGGTAGGACATACTGAAAGTGATGAAGGAGAAAAACCTGCAACCAAGACTACTCTACCCAGCAAGGATCTCATTCAGATTTGATGGAGAAATTAAAACCTTTACAGACAAGCAAAAGCTGAGAGAGTTCAGCACCACCAAACCAGCTTTACAACAAATGCTAAAGGAACTTCTCTAGACAAGAAAAAAGAGGAGGAACAGACCAATAATAACGAACGCAAAACAACGTAGAAAATGGGAATAGGAACATACATATCGATAATTACCTTAAATGTAAACGGACTAAACGGTCCCACCAAAAGACACAGATTGGCTGAATGGATACAAAAACAAGACCCTTAAATATGCTGTCTACAAGAGACCCACTTCAGACCTAGAGACACATACAGACTGAAAGTAAGGGGATGGAAAAAGATATTCCATGCAAATGGAGGCCAAAAGAAAGCTGGAGTAGCAAGTCTCATATCAGACAAAATAGACTTTAAAATAAGGACTATTAGAAGAGACAAAGAAGGACACTACATAATGATCAAGGGATCGATCCAAGAAGAAGATATAACAATTGTAACTATTTATGCACCCAACATAGGAGCAACTCAATACATAAGCCAAATACTACCAGCCATAAAAGGGGAAATCGACAGTAACACATTCATAGTAGGGGACTTTAACACCCCACTTTCACCCATGGACAGATCATCCAAAATGAAAATAAATAAGGAAACACAAGCTTTAAATGATACATTAAACAAGATGGACTTAATTGATATTTATAGGACATTCCATCCAAAAACAACAGAATACACCTTTTTCTCAAGTGTTCATGGAACATTCTCCAGGATAGATCATATCTTGGGTCACAAATCAAGCCTTGGTAAATTTAAGAAAATTGAAACTGTATCAAGTATCTTTTCCGACCACAACGCCATGAGACTAGATATCAATTACAGGAAAAGATCTGTAAAAAATACAAACACATGGAGGCTAAACAATACACTACTTAATAACCAAGTGATCACTGAAGTAACCAAAAAGGAAATCAAAAAATACCTAGAAACAAATGACAATGGAGACACAACGACCCAAAACTTATGGGATGCAGCAAAAGCAGTTCTAAGAGGGAAGTTTATAGCAATACAAGCCCACCTTAAGAAGCAGGAAACATCTCGAATAAACAACCTAACCTTGCACCTCAAGCAATTAGAGAAAGCAGAACAAAAAAAAAACCCAAAGCTAGCAGAAGGAAAGAAATCAAATCATAAAAATCAGATCAGAAATAAATGAAAAAGAAATGAAGGAAACAATAGCAAAGATCAATACAAGTAAAAAAAAAAAAAGATCAATACAAGTAAAAGCTGGTTCTTTGAAAAGATAAACAAAATAGATAAACCACTAGCCAGACTCATCAAGGAAAAAAGGGAGAAGACTCAAATGAATAGAATTAGAAATGAAAAAGGAGAAGTAACAACGGACACTGCAGAAATAATAAAGATCATGAGAGATTACTACAAGTAACTCTATGCCAATAAAATGGACAATCTGGAAGAAATGGACAAATTCTTAGAAATGCACAACCTGCCAAGACTGAATCAGGAAGAAATAGAAAATATGAACAGACCAATCACAAGCACTGAAATTGAAACTGTGATTAAAAATCTTCCAACAAACAAAAGCCCAGGACCAGATGGCTTCACAGGTGAATTCTATCAAACATTTAGATAAGAGCTAACACCTATCCTTCTCAAACTCTTCCAAAATATAGCAGAGGGAGGAACACTCCCAAATTCCTTCTACGAAGCCACCATCACCTTCATACCAAAACCAGACAAGGATGTCACAAGGAAAGAAAACTACAGGCCAATATCACTGATGAACATAGATGCAAAAATCCTCAACAAAATACTAGCAAACAGAATCCAAGAGCACATTAAAAGGACCATACACCATGATCAAGTGGGGTTTCTTCCAGGAATGCAGGGATTCTTCAATATATGCAAATCAATCAATGTGATAAACCACATGAACAAAGTGAAGGAGAAAAACCATATGATCATCTCAATAGATGCAGAGAAAGCTTTTGACAGAATTCAACACCAATTTATGATAAAAACCCTGCAGAAAGTAGGCATAGAGGGAACTTTCCTCAACATAATAAAGGCCATATATGACAAGCCCACAGCAAACATCATCCTCAATGGTGAAAAACTGAAAGCATTTCCACTAAGATCAGGAATAAGACAAGGTTGCCCACTCTCACCACTGTTATTCAACATAGTTTTGGAAGTTTTAGCCACAGCAATCAGAGAAGAAAAGGAAATATAAGGAATCCAAATCGGAAAAGAAGAAGTGAAGCTGTCACTGTTTGCAGATGACATGATACTATACAGAGAGAATCCTAAAGATGCTACCAGAAAACTACTAGAGCTAATCAATGAATTTGGTAAAGTAGCAGGATACAAAATTAATGCACAGAAATCTCTGGCATTCCTATATACTAATGATGAAAATCTGAAATGGAAATCAAGAAAACACTCCCATTTACCATTGCAACAAAAAGAATAAAATATCTAGGAATAAACCTACCTAAGGAGACAAAAGACCTGTATGCAGAAAATTATAAGACACTGATGAAAGAAATTAAAGATGATACAAATAGATGGAGAGATATACCATGATCTTGGATTGGAAGAATCAATATTGTGAAAATGACTCTACTACCCAAAGCAATCTATAGTTTCAGTGCAATCCCTATCAAACTACCACGGGCATTTTTCACACAACTAGAACAAAAAATTTCACAATTTGTATGGAAACACAAAAGACCCCGAATAGCCAAAGCAATCTTGAGAACAAAAAAAGGAGCTGGAGGAATCAGGCTCCCTGACTTCAGACTATACTACAAAGCTACAGTAATCAAGACAGTATGGTACTGGCACAAAAACAGAAAGATAGATCAATGGAACAGGATAGAAAGCCCAGAGATTAACCCACGCACATATGGTCACCTTATCTTTGATAAAGGTGGCAGGAATGTACAGTGCAGAAAGGACAGCCTCTTCAATAAGTGGTGCTGGGAAAACTGGACAGATACATGTAAAAGTAGGAGATTAGATCACTCCCTAACACCATACAGAAAAGTAAGCTCAAAATGGATTAAAGACCTAAATGTAAGGCCAGAAACTATCAAACTCTTAGAGGAAAACATAGGCAGAACACCCTATGACATAAATCGCAGCAAGATCCTTTCTGACTCACCTCCTAGAATAATGGAAATAAAAACAAAAATAAACAAATGGGACCTAATGAAACTTCAAAGCTTTTGCACAGCAAAGGAAACCATAAACAAGACCAAAAGACAACCCTCAGAATGGGAGAAAATATTTGCAAATGAAGCAACTGACAAAGGATTAATCTCCGGAATTTACAAGCAGCTCATGCAGCTCAATAACAAAAAAACAAACAACCCAATCTAAAAATGGGCAGAAGACCTAAATAGACATTTCTCCAAAGAAGATATACAGACTGCCAACAAACACATGAAAGAATGCTCAACATCATTAATTAGAGAAATGCAAATCAAAACTACAATGAGATATCATCTCACACCAGTCAGAATGGCCATCATCAAAAAATCTAGAAACAATAAATGCTGGAGAGGGTGTGGAGAAAAGGGAACACTCTTGCACTGCTGGTGGGAATGTGAATTGGTTCAGCCACTATGGAGAACAGTATGGAGGTTCCTTAAAAAACTACAAACAGAACTACCATATGACCCAGCAATCCCACTACTGGGCATATACCCTGAGAAAACCAAAATTCAAAAATAGTCATGTACCAAAATGTTCATTGCAGCTCTATTTACAATAGCCAGGACATGGAAACAACCTAAGTGTCCATCATCTGATGAATGGATAAAGAAGATATGGCACATATATACAATGGAATATTACTCAGCCATAAAACGAAATTGAGCTATCTGTAATGAGGTGGATAGACCTAGAGTCTGTCATACAGAGTGAAGTAAGTCAGAAAGAAAAAGACAAATACCATATGATAACACATATATATGGAATTTAAGAAGAAAAAAAAAACGTCATGAAGAACCCAGGGGTAAGACAGGAATAAAGACACAGACCTACTGAGAACAGACTTGAGGATATGGGGAGGGGGAAGGGTGAGCTGTGACAGGGCGAGAGAGAGTCATGAACACGTACACACTAACAAACGTAAGGTAGATAGCTAGGGGGAAGTAGCCGCATGGCACAGGGATATCGGCTAGGTGCTTTGTAACCGCCTGGAGGGGTGGGATAGGGAGGGTGGGAGGGCGGGAAACGCAAGAGGGAAGAGATATGGGAACATATGTTTATGTGTAACTGATTCACTTTGTTATAAAGCAGAAACTTACACAACATTGTAAATCAATTATACCCCCCCAATAAAGTTGTTAAAATAAATAAATAAAGTGCAAAAAATATAAAGTACCTACTGAGAAACTCTATTAGGGGAAAAATTCAAAGCTACAACTATAGTTAGAACACATTTAGAATGTATTTCTTTTTTCAGTTTTTGATAGATCAAGTTTTAAAAAAAATATATGTAGAAGATTAATAAATAGGCTATTATTAAAGAACCCATAAACAAAACAACTAACAAGCCAATAAAGCAACAGACTGTTTTAGAATGTCAGTGGATATTTAGAAATATTAAAGCCATGCTAGGCCATTAAAAAAAACCTCAACAAATTTTAGATGGAAAATGTTATACGGAACATTTTCTATCAGCATGTAATGAAAATAGAAATTAAGGGTAAACAAACAAAACACAGAATGATCTGAAGCTAAAACTCTTAACCCTTGTATAAGAGAAGAAATCAAAAAGAAAATTATATATTTTTAGAAATTAATTTCACTTCATTATAAGTCAGAAGTTATGAAATATGACAAAATATTGGAACTAAAATTTAATTATATGATTTTTATCATATTCACTAAACTGTAATTACTCTTTATAAAAATAAGTTACTAAAATAAATATGAAAGAAGCTAGGAAAATGTCTACACATATAATAATATAACATACAAATATCTGCCTAACAAAAAAGGAAAAATTACCTCTAAAGTTAAGGATTAAAAATACATTAAAAAAGGAGAGGCAGTAAAAAATAGAAGAGTAGTGTAATTAACAAACCTATTTCTTTTAAAAATTCAAAAAATAGAGAAACTCACAGTAAACCAAATGAAGAAATATAAATAAAAATAAAGAATACACAGTATAGAAATACAGAAATGGGTATAACTCGGTAAGATGCAATCTTTTAAGAGCATACTCTAGTCTCATGATTTTATGATAATTTATCCAGATAAATATTTTATGTTAGTAGATGGGGATGATACAAAAATACTTTACACTCATTTGGTGGAACCAGCAAGCCTCAGGATTCTTTATTGCAAGTAACAAAAACACAACACAATCTGGCTTGAACAGACGGAGTACGTTTTCTCACATATATTTATATATTCAGGGATATAGACCTATATAACCCAAGGTTCCCCTCCTGAAGAGGTTTCATATCACCAGTCTCTCCCTAGAGTTTTTGGTTTTACTTCCCCAAGTTAGGTGCTTCCTTTGGGAGGTTTTCTTATTGTGATGTTTCTATAGTTGAATATACAATGTGATATTCACTCATTTAAGTAGTAGTTTCCTTGTATTTCAAGCTTAGCAATTATCTTTCAGATTTAAAAAATATATATATTTTACAATATTTGTATAGTAAATAAGATTCTCTCCAAAACAGAAAAAAAAACTGTTCCTTTGTTATTAAAAAGCACTCAAAATAGTCACTATGAAAAACTCAAATACATGAGGTTTATCAACCTGAACTTCTAGACCTCCTATGAATCAACAATTCTTTATGTGAAATGAATCATTAATGAGAAAATCATAAATTAATAGGACCTATGATTATTTTATGCTTATTATCTTTCTTAACTCTTTTTAAAATATGTTTTAACACTCTTCAGGTAAGATTTTATACAGTCCCAATTTATGTATTATAAAATGCCAGGAACTTTGGGTATGTGTTTTATAAGATTGCCATTTTTAAGATGAGTTGTTGTAGCTTATTTTAAAACAAGTATTTATTTTTCATTTCTAGTGTAGAAAAGAGTTGGCATTGGTACTAGAAAAAATAATTGTAACATGCCACTTCTGTATTCCCCAATTCTTGAATAATATTCCATTTAGCAATTTTTAATTTTAGATTTCTCTTAGAAAACTATACATTAAATAAATTAGAGCTATTTAGAAGAAACGTGGGCATGGTACTTGCTGTAAGATTTTATGAAATTTAGTGAAATTCTTCTTTCAGAGTCAGATTGTTGTTTCAACTATTACACATTAGTACTTCTTAACTAATATATTACACTGATATAGTTAAAATGGTAATTAAGACTGTTGTTTCTAGTGCTACAAAATGCCCAAGTGAGCATAAGAATTAGCTGGAGAATGAGTTAAAATACACATTCCTGGACTTTATTTCCAGAGATTCAGATTAACTAGGTCTGGGTAGAGGGCTTCTTCATTTTCCTAAGAAATCCCCCGGTTATTCTGAGGCTGCTTATGGGCCACTTTGGAGTTTTGAGACAGATGTAGAGCAGAAAACAGAAGGTCACTCTTTCATTTTCCCCCTCCCAACTTTTAAACAGAGCTCTCCTACTTTTCTACTATTTATATATTAGGGATATATATATATATATAAACTCTTATTTGATGAAAGTTGCATGAGTGAAAAATTGTTTGAATATTACTGCATTATTCCATCATAGTTAGAAATAGAAAAAAACAGAGAAGATTACTCCATCTCTACAGAGAGGCCTGAGTTGTGATAGTACTTACTCAAAAAGCAAGGGTAGAGCTTAATGATATATCAGTGAATTTTTCATTATATTAATTTCTAGAAAACCAGTAATACTGTTAACGAAAAGTTTGATTAATACTAAATTTTGGCCAAACATCAAAGGAACATAAAGTACTGAATAATCATTAGGCAAATCTTCAACATCCTTTCTTCTTAGAGAAACAGCAAGAAAATTTAAATTGATAATTCAAAAGAAAACATTAGAACTCTTTTTCTTATTAGGATGTAGAAAACAGTGTGAGAATGTCATTTACCCTGTAATAACAAGAAAAAAGCCAGGTATTTGGGAAAAAAGTCATAATTTTTCCTGAAACCATCACAGTGCTACAGCTGCAAGGTAACTAAGTAAATTGAATTACAAAGAATGACCAAAAGAAATGATGAGATACACTTTGTTTACTTTGGCATGTCACTGGAGGAAGAGGTGGTCACCATACAAGCAGGTAAAAAGAAATCAGCCAAAATTTTAACAAATTCTTAAAGCCTTGGTATAGGTTAACATGTTCACTTTGAATAGACGGGAGCCCAAGACATAAGAATGTCTGCACTCACAAACTCTCTTCCCAGTCCTGTGACAGGTACTGATAACAAAGATTGGGGGCAGGGCCAGAAACCCAGTGAGAGTTGCTTTGGGAGCTCAGTAGGCCGGAAGTGGTCAGCTGGCACTGAAGGTAGGCACTGATCATCATCTTCTTCCCTAGACCTACTCAAATATGAAAGCTTAAAGTCTTTGGTGAAGGGGCAGCAAATACTTTCACTTCCGTGGTCAAGGCAAGGATTCACTGCTTCACCGAGAGGGGTAAAAGTAGAAATCCTCTACTCCTGAGGAGGATCAAGGAGCTCTTCCCTACTCATAAGAAGAAGAGGTCATCTCTTATGAGGAGCTGGTCAAGAAATTCTTCTGCCCAGGAATGCAACAGACACAAAGCAGAGATTGGTTGCCATTAGAAGAGTGAGCATTCTGGTGCATAGGTCTCTAAATAAGACTGAAGTTGTACCAGGAAAACAGAAGCCTCATAACTCCCAGCAAGAAGAAAAGCAGTCTACCACTGGGGGAGGGGTGCAGTGAGAGACCACCCCCCCAACAGTGGCACAAGTGTGCAAAAACTGCTAAAAGCTGAAGGTGGACCAAGAATAATGAGAAAAACCATCCAGAATTGCAAACCACATTCTGAGCACAAGGTAACATTGTGTCTTGCCTGAAGGAACCGGAGCCTGTGGTGCATAAATAAAGACAGAAATAGAAAAATGGAAATCCAGTGAAACATCTTATCAGTTGAACTCAACCTCCCACAATAGTGGTCTGATAGGAGATGAGACTGCCCCTTTCAGGTATAAATATTGACTTTGGTCTTTCTCTTCTTCTGCATACAATGCCTATATTCAATCAAGATTCTCTCTCTCTCTCTCTCTCTCTCTCTCTCTCTTTCTCTCTCTCTCTCTCTCTCTTTCTCTCTCTCTCTCTCTCTCTCTCTCACACACACACACACACACACACTCCCATTTCAAGGAATAAATATTCAAAATAATAAGATTTAGGGACCCATATATTAAAACTATCAGAGAGGAACTTTAAAGTAACCAAGGTAAATATGTGAAAAGATCTAAATACAGTGAAGAACTGAGTAAAAAGAACCAACAAGAAAAATAAAAATGAATATGTCAAATTTTGATTGAAGAACCATTTAAAAAGAAGATATGATGGAACATCATTAGAAAGATTTTGCATGGATCAGATATGCCACAGAACATATTGGTTTCTATTAAACCTATCATCTAGTTATGGTATATATTCAATGTATCTATATTTAACTATAGATCCTTATCCCATCTCTATTTTTAATTCTGTTTTGCCTCTGACTTGATGATATCTTGGTACTCCAGTCCTCATTATCCCCCCTCCTGTATATTTCCTCAGGAAATATTGTGCATGCCAGACAATTTGTCACTTAATTATGTGTATTCTGCTAATTTATATATTAGAATCATCCCCCAGATTCTCTCTTGACATGTAACAGGGGATGTAGGAAATATTGCTTTACTTAATTAGAGGGGAATTCTTCAAAAAGTTATTCAAGTTTAAGGCAGAACTGACTCCACAACTTCTATCTGAGCACTGACAATGTTCTGTTGCATCATTTTTTTTCATCTATTTGTGTAGCTCTATTAGATTTTGATCCTTTGAGAGCACAGAACATTGTTTTATTCATCTTTATACCTACAATATCTAGGACAGTGTCTAGCATATACTAGCTACATAATAAAATTGTGCTGAATGAATGCATGAGTGAATAGATGAATGAAAATTTTCCTGTGGTCCAGGTGGAGTCCTTAGCACTATCCTCCTGCGTTTACACGTGGACTCAGTACAACTTAACTATGTGATGCTGGGCTGGATAATCATCTGACCACCTGGTAAGCAGGGGCTGCAGGACCCCTTGTCTATTTTCTACATTCAAGAAGTCCTGGCAGAGGCCGCTTCCTTCAACATAACAACAATCCACATTGTAATTTTCATTTTTATATGACCTGCCTGATAGAAAGTCTCCATTGTAATAGTTCTTTCTTTATTTTCATCACTATGATATTAAGCTTAGATTTGATTAGATGCCATTTACTATAATGCTGATGAAGGTTCTCTTTATGAACACTTCTTTTTATTACCCTTATTATGTTTTTAGGTTTTCATGGTGGTATATCATTATTTGATGGTAAAACATGACTATTTTATTTTATCTGTAGCTAAAAGATATTTTCTTATCAATGTAAGATTTCTATTCTTAAATCCAAATTTCTTTCCAGTTTCCTTTATAAGAAAAGAGTATTCTGAAGAAGTTTACACTGAGAATGATGAACATTTAATGAAATTATGGAGTGCCGACTTTTAATGAAATACTGCTATAGGATTAGTGTGTGGAATATCTTCTAGGTGAATTATGTTGGAATTTCCAATTAGGGTGCTAGAGGTAGGCATGGATTTCATTGCAGTTAAACATTTGCTGACAAGCCAGCCTTTCAATTTAGATTTGTGCATTGAGTAAAGAAATTTGATCCTGTTCAGCTTTCAATAGAAAATGTTTTCCTTTTAGATCTACTACTTCTCTGGGAAGCTTTATACTTGACCAAAAAAGATTCTCTTTGCCTGCCTATCTTTAGATATACAAACGCCTCACATGAAATAAATATTCAAATAAATAAATAAATGATAATTTTCACTGGGAAAAATAACCACTATTATTATGCTGCTTTAAGATAGTACAAAAACAAGATGTTCAAAGAAAGAAAACTACAGGCCAATATCACTGATGAACATAGATGCAAAAATCCTCAACAAAATACTAGCAAAAAGAATCCAACAGCACATTAAAAGGATCATACACCATGATGAATTGGGGTTTGTCTCAGGAATGCAAGGATACTTCAATATATGCAAATCAATCAATGTGATACACCATATTAACAAATTGAAGGATAAAAACCGTATGATCATCTCAATAGACGCAGAGAAAGCTTTTGACAAAATTCAACACCGATTTATATTAAACACCCTCCAGAAAGTAGGCATACAGGGAACTTTCCTCAACATAAAAAAGCCCATATATGACAAACCCACAGCCAACATTGTCCTCAATGGTGAAACAGTGAAACCATTTCCACTAAGATCAGGAACAAGACAAGGTTGCCCACTCTCACCAATAGTATTCAACAGAGTTTTGGAAGTTTTAGCCACAGCAATCAGAGAAGAAAAAGAAATAAAAGGAATCCAAATTGGAAAAGAAGTAAAGCTGTCACTGTTTGCAGATGACATGATACTATACAGAGAGAATCCTAAAGATGCTACCAGAAAACTACTAGAGCTAATCAATGAATTTGGTAAAGTAGCAGGATACAAAATTAATGCACAGAAATCTCTGGCATTCCTATATACTAATGATGAAAAATTTGAAAGAGAAATTAAGAAAACACTCCCATTTACCATTGCAACGAAAAGAATAATATATCTAGGAATAAACCTACCTAAGGAGACAAAAGACCTGTATGCAGAAAATTATAAAACACTGATGAAAGAAATTAAAGATGATACCAATAGATGGAGAGATATACCATGTTCTTGGATTGGAAGAATCAACATTGTGAAAATGACTCTACTACCCAAAGCAATCTACAGAGTCAATGCAATCCCTATCAAACTACTAATGGCATTTTTCACAGAAGTCAAAGAAAAAATTTCACAATTTGTATGGAAACACAAAAGACCCTAAATAGCCAATACAATCTTGAGAAAGAAAAATGGAGTTGGAGGAATCAGGCTCCCTGACTTCAGACTATACTACAAAGCTACAGTCATCAAGACAGTATGGCACTGGCACAAAAACAGAAAGATAGATCAATGGAACAGGATAGAAAGCCCAGAGATAAACCCATGCACATATGGTCACCTTATCTTTGATAAAGGAGGCAAGAGTATACAGTGGAGAAAAGACAGCCTCTTCAATAAGTGGTGCTGGGAAAACTGGACAGGTACATGTAAAAGTATGAGATTAGATCACTCCCTAACACCATACACAAAAATAAGCTCAAAATGGATTAAAGACCTAAATGTAAGGCCAGATACTATCAAACTCTTAGAGGGAAACATAGGCAGAACACACTATGACATAAATCACAGCAAGATCCTTTTTGACCCAGCTCCTAGAGAAATGGAAATAAAAACTAAAATAAACAAATGGGACATAATGAAAGTTAAAAGCTTTTGCACTGCAAAGTAAACCATAAACAAGAGAAAAAGACAGCCCTCAGAATGGGAGAAAATATTTGCAAATGAAGCAACTGAGAAAGGATTAATCTCCAAAATTTATAAGCAGCTCATGCAGCTCAATAACAATAAAACAAACCACTCAATCCAAAAATGGTCAGAAGACCTAAATAGACATTTCTCCAAAGAAGATATACAGAGTGCCAACAAACACATGAAAGAATGCTCAACATCATTAATCATTAGAGAAATGCAAATCAAAACTACAATGAGGGGCTTCCCTGGTGGCGCAGTGGTTGAGAGTCCGCCTGCCGATGCAGGGGACATGGGTTCGTGCCCTGGTCTGGGAGGATCCCACGTGCCGCGGAGCGGCTGGGCCCGTGAGCCATGGCCGTTGGCTGGGCCTGCGCGTCCGGAGCCTGTGCTCCTCAACGGGAGAGGCCACAGCAGTGAGAAGCCCGCGTACCGGAAAAAAAAAAAAAAAAAAAAAAAAAAAAACTACAATGAGATATCATCTCACACCGGTCAGAATGGCCATCATCAAAAAATCTAGAAACAATAAATGCTGGAGAGGGTGTGGAGAAAAGGGAACACTCTTGCACTGTTGGTGGGAATGTAAATTGATACAGCCACTACGGAGAACAGTATGGAGGTCCCTTAAAAAACTAATAATAGAACTACCATACATCCCAGCAATCCCACTACTGGGTATATACCCTGAGAAAACCATAATTCAAAAAGAGTCATTTACCACAATGTTCATTGCAGGTCTATTTACGATAGCCAGGACATGGAAGCAACCTAAGTGTCCATCGGGAGTCCATTCAGTCTCCCAGGATATTCTATGAGAAACTTTGCAATTAGATTTAACAGATTAAATAATAATACTAAGTACTTGCTCTAATCCAAGGTATATGACTATAAGGCTAACAATTTGCAGCTTTACCACATTATCAGAAAACATTTTTTCCTCATAGCAAGTAGAACATTTCTCTCTATCCTGAGTTTTCTCTCACTGTTTCATATTTTGTACACTAATCTGTAATAATATTCATTCCAAATACAGCCTAGAGTTTTTAGTTATATATATAATTAGAAATATACATATATATTCATTATATAGATGAACATTATACTTTTAAATAGAAATACAGTTTTTGGGTTTCTGATTATAAAATATATATCAAGATAGAGTAAATAACCATTCAATAATAAAGAACTCCAAGTCACTTTGGTGTAAAGCAACAAATACTTCTTTATTTCTCATGAAATATCACAGATTTCTTGTGGACTCTGCTCCCTTTCTTCTTCTCTCTTGGACTTTGACTAAGAAGCTACTATCTGAAGACGTGTTGAAAGTCAGTACAATGCAGGGCAAAACAGTGTAGTGAAATATACTTTAGCTCTTAAGATTTCAGCCCAGAAGTAACCCAGGTAATGTATGCTGACATTTATGGTGGTGCTAAGTAAACTGCTGGGGCACAGGCAGGTCCAATCCCACCATAAGCTTAGACAATGAGGAATAAGAAATAGACTGTAAACTACACTAATACAATAATTTATTTTGTAAATGTCTTACTAATCGGTATTTTTTCTTTCCTTCTTTCTTTTTACTTCCCTTCCTCCCTCCCTTCCTGCTTCCTTCTTTCCTTCCTTCCTTCTTTTTTCTTTTAAACATGTATTCTAAACATCTCTGAGTTTCTTGGATGTGTATTTTGTTGTCTTTTATTATTTTTGAAAATTCTCAGCTGTTATTTTTTAAAAATATTTCTTCTGTCCCATTCTCACTTCTTTCCCTGGAATTCAAATAACTTGTATGTTAGAGCATTTATATTGTCTTATAGCTCTTGGATGTTCTGTTTCATTTCTTTCTCTCAAAATTTTGCTTCTTTGTGTGTAAGCTTGCATAATTTCTAATAACATATAAGTTCACTGATTCTTTGCTTGGCTGTGTTGTGACAACTGAAGAGTTCATCATAAGCATTTCAGTATAGCCAGTTGGTATTTTTTTCATATTTTCATCCCTCTGATGAAATTCCTCATATGTTAATACATATTGCCATCTTATTCATTAGAGCCTTCAGCATAGTAATCATTGTTTTCAAAATTCCTGTTGTATAGTTTCAACATGTGCATAATATCAAGATATTAAGTACCTACTTTCTCTCTACTTTGTCTGAATTCAAATATCTTTCTATACCATGTGAGTTGTGGTTGTTGTTTGGCTTACAATCCGAGGTAGTTGTTCACTCTCCAGTCTCATGGAGTACCATCCTATATAGTTGCATAGCTGAAAAGTCTTCAGTTGATTTACCTTTTTAACCGTTATTGACAATGTGTACAACTATACTACCCAAACTTAAGTCATTTATTCTGATAGATGAATTGATTTTTTCATTTGGAAGATTACCTAATAAAGAACCTTTTTCAGAAGTACAAAAGAGTATTTCGTGATGTAAATGTTCAAAATTATTTTTAAAATAATCAAAAACATTAAAATGTCTTTAATTTTGCCCTCACTTATATTTTTTGACAGTGTATACAATCTTTTACCCTTAGAACTTTATAAGTATGTTCCAAAATTTTTGGCTGAAATTGAGAAGCCTAAAGCTAATCTTGTTATATTTGTTTTTTGAGATAATTTAGCTGTTTGTATAATTGATTTATCAATTTATTCTTGGATTCTCAAACTTTACCTTGATATGTTTGGCTGTTTATGCTCACTGAATATTCTTCCCATACTTTTAGTGCAGGTATCTTCCTTTAAAATCTGGATTTAAAACTAGTCCTGAGATTGACTTCCAGGATCTTCTAGCATCAAAGGAAAAGATAAAGCTAAATTCATAGCATTAGTTGTTCTTGATTATAAACTACAAACATATAGAAAAATTTCTAAAATCTCCATTATCCTGGAGTATCTCAAATACTATTAGGAGAAAAGAAATGTCATAGGCATCCTGGAAGGAGAACATAAAATCCTAGTGATATCTTCTATGGTATCCAGCCTGCAAAATGGTCCCCCAAATTCTTGCCTTCTGGTATTATCACATTTATGTAATTCTGTCTAGACGGAATAGTGCTGAACTATATGACCAAATTGTAGATGTGTGGCTGCCACTTTCATCTCTTGGCTTTTTCTCTTGTTAGAAGCCAGCGACCATGTCTTGAGGACCCTCTAATACCCCATGGAGATTGGTCATGTAGGAATAATCTGAGGTCCCATGATTAAATTAACTTGCCAGCTATCTGAGCGAGCCAACTAGGAAGCAAATCCTGTAGCCACACTGAAGCTTTCAGATGACTGCCATCCTATTTCACAGCTTGACTGTAACTTTATATGAAGAACTGTGCCAGAACTGCCCAGTTTATCTGAATTCTAGAAATTATGAGAGATAATAAATGCTTAATATCATTTAAAATCACTAAGATTTGGGGTCAATTCTTTTGTAGGAATAGATAACTAACACACCTTTCTGTCAAGAACTGCATAGAGTTTAAGACTCTATCTTGCCTACAAGCTAACAAGTTAAACTGCTACAGTTTCATAAATTATGGCAGAGCAAATAGACTCGGGTTAGAAATAAATGTTTATTATGGCACAGAAGGAAGCATGAGTTCCAATTTTGCATGGGCTTTCTTTGTCCCCCAAGTATCATGAGGATGATGTAGAGTTTGGCCCAGACAGATGATATACACTCAGTAGTCTTGTGTCACAGCTGAGAAGCCCCAAATTTAGGAAACTCCCCAGTCTCATATGGGGCTGCTAGCAAACATACCCAACTTTTGTCCCAGAGGGAGACAATATCTTTATTGCACTGATTTGGAAACAACTATGTCCTCTGCTCAGGGGGAAGACACTGGCTTTATTTTCCAAGGATGTTTGTATAGCAAACACAGCAGTCAGGGACAAACATTATCACAAGACATCTAAAAACACCATGAAAAACTTCCCCCAACACTCCCTCAAAAACTTTTACTATTTAAAGGGGTATACAAAAGCAGATATCAACTCCAGGGTGCCACTTTTGTAACTGGGGGACTTAATGCTCATAGACATAGTTTGCTGAGGTAATAAAATTAAATTTCAACACACAGCATTTTATTCCTAATGAAATCAATAAATATTCCTACTTTAAAATATTTTAAATTAAAATACATAGAAAGGAAAAATATTTAACAATATTGTGTATTGGTTAAAAATATATTTTCAATTTTGTCCTACTAGCAATAACTCATTGAAAAAACAGAAATGAAAACTTCTTCCTCATATCAGTAAAAATAGTGTTTCCCCTTCCTTAATCTAAGAATGCTTAGGGTAAGGAAATATTTACTTCACATACATTTCTAATGAGCATCAAATTGCCATTTACTAATATTGCATATGAATAAATAATATTTACTAGGATTTTTCACTAATCGTTAATAGGATTTATACCAAATTATGCCAGACTTCTGTTAAGTCTTTCAGAATATAGAGACTATGCAGTCTGGACTTCTACGTGTATCACAATTTTATAATTAAGCAAGAGATAATAAGGTATAAATATTGTTTACATTTGAATGCCAGTACAATCAAGGGTTGTGCATTACTATATAGCACTGTTAAAATTTTGATCAATCCTCAGTATTCAAGTATTGAATGCAGTGTTGAATACTCATGGATCGTTAATGTTGATTACTGTCATCACCACTGCACAGAATATTATGGAACTCAGTTTCCCTTCTGAACTGACACTGCTTTTTCCTTACAATATTAAAAAGAAGGCTTCTGATATTACTAAAATGATGCATACTAGGACTTAAAAATAATAGGGCTTCCCTGGTGGAGCAGTGGTTGAGAGTCTGCCTGCCAATGCAGGGGACGCGGGTTCGTGCCCCGGTCTGGGAAGATCCCACATGCCGCGGAGCGGCTGGGCCTGTGAGCCATGGCCGCTGAGCCTGCGCGTCCAGAGCCTGTGCTCCACAACGGGAGAGGCCACAACAGTGAGAGGCCCGCGTACCGCAAAAAAAAAAAAAAAAAAAAAAAAAGATTCATTCTAATGTTTTCGTGAAGTCTATATTAAGAACTCTGGAAGCTTGACTATTTTATTAAATTTATATACTTATATATTTCAATCTACAGTCCAAAAAGAAAATAAAATGGTAAAGGGGGTAAATGATAAACTGCAGACTAGAGAATTTTATACAGTATGTAAAAAATTTCTTGCCAATGACATTTGCTAAGGTGACATTTCTTTGAAATAAGAAATTATATTTTAAGAGTAGAATATGATACTTTAATTGTTTCTCAAATTCTCCTTTTTACTTGGTAGTTTTCTGAGTCAAAGCAAAATTCGGTGACAAATAATGCATTAACCAAATAACTGAATATATAACTAAAAGTACTAAGTAACAAACTATTTTACTGGAAAAAAAAGTTCTATTATAAGTTAAACATCCTAGGCATTTTTCTCTCTGTTCTCTTGGGCAGAGTTGACTGCTGCTCCTCCCTTTCATGCTTATGGAAGGACTTTATGATAGTGGCAACTAATCTAAGCGCTTAGATATGTTGTTTGACAAGTATGCTGATTATTTGAAATTAGGGGTGTACTGCAGCTAAATGGATTTGCTTGATTTGATATGTTATTACGTAATTATTATTTGAAAATTCAATAAAATACTAAAACAAATAAAGCTACTAATTTTAAGAACAATATTTTTTGTGTTACACCCTCTGTCTCTAGACTGTAAAAGAATGCAGCTGTGCTGATTAATTATTTAAAAACTACGTGCAGAGTTAATCCCTGATCTACCAAAAAAGCGTTTACAAAACAACTCAATTGTTCTAACTCTTGGTTTTAATTTTGATTCTATTAAAAACGATACTCATCTGTTATGTGCTATGATTGAATTTAGTCCTTTTCTAGAATATAATTGCTTAAAGAATTATCAGCTACGGAATTTTAACAATCTATGAAACAATAAATTCTATTTTAGCTTCAACATGTAAGATTTCTCATTTTTGCATCCTTTTAAAAGATTTACAGATTTATATTTCATGAGAGATTTCCAAATTGTCAATATTACCCTGGTTAACAGATAGGTAAACTATTAAAACAATAACAAAATCTTCATTATACCATAGATTTCATTATAATAAAATTGCATATTTCTCTTAGATTCAATGTATAATTTGTTTAGAGAGCAAAATAATAAAATAGATTTTAGTCCCCAACATAATTAAGAAGCCATTTTCACACTAATTTATTATAGTTTTCTAAGATTATAAAGTTTACATTGAACTTGCAGACAGCTGTTTTATGAAGTATCTCATTATCTATAAAATTGTAGTTGTGCTACAAATAATGTTAAAATTGTATTATATCTGCAAGCTATACAATAGACTTTTAGTTCCTAATTTTTACCTTATATTTGTGCTTTTGTTTTCTTCACAACACAATCTGCTTATTGTATTCCTCTTAAGTTTAAGCCTAACAACTTCCTTTGAAAAGACTTTTTACATCTATTTGAGTTGAGTGAAATTCAGCTCTTCCTGAGATCCAACACTTCCTTGGGTATACTTCCATGATTAATACCAAGTAGTATACAAACTACTGGCTATCTAACGAATATGCATGAATATCTCTTCCCATGTGATGTCAAGAAATTAAGTGGGATATTTAATGGTTTCTGAAAGTTAATTTCTGCAAAAAAGAAAATGCTTTTTCCATGCAAATTTAGAGAATTACTTCTAAAGATTAAAGTTTTCCTTCTTCCCTCCCTCCTCCCTTCTTTCCTTATCATAGAACACCATCACTGAAAACTGAGAAAAGAGAAGGGCAGCTCTGTGCAAATCTGGAAAATTTAAAAACTTCACCTGATAGGGGACCTTAGAAATTACAAACTTTCTTAAAAGACCATATTCAAAACTCTGTTTTAAGAACAAACCAAAAAAACTACTGATGGTAAGAGAATGAGAATATTATGGATAATTATAATGGTCTCTGTACATGAAAGCCACCCACTCAGTTGCAGATGTCACTTGTAAATAATGAACACAGGATGAGCAGGAGAGGATCAGCAAAACTTGAGCCACGTCAGAGGAATCAAATAAATCTGAGCATGAACTATCATCTGTCTAAGCTTGGGCTAAGAGAGATTGGAAAATTATATATCTACTATTCATAGTTGTCTTTTAGCTTAAATATAAATTCCGGCTCTTTGTCACTCTATCTAGTGTCTGCCAACACACAAACACATGCTACATTCTAAAACATTATTTATTTTACTCATGGCACTCATCACAATCTGAAATTATCTTATTACTTCATGTGATTGCTTATACATTTCTTGTCTGTTTTTCTTTTTTCACCACTAGAAAGCAAGCTCTAGGAGGACGGGTTCTTACTGGGTTTATACTGGCACTGTTCTACATGGTAGCTAGTAGCCATAGGTAGCTATTTAAATTTAAATGAATTAAACTTGAGTAATATAAAAATTCCTTTTCCATATTTTAAATGTTTAGTAGCCACAGGTTACCATATTTTGCTACGTGAACTTTAATTTCTATTAGTAGTTACATTTATAGTTCAAAATATTTTTTTAAAATTTATTTTTCTTATTTAACCAACAAAAAAGTACAAAACTCAGTTCCTGACTGGGATGGGGGCACCTAGATGTATGGTTTCATTAACATTGTCTCAGCAGTTTCTCTCTGAAGTTGCTGAAAAGTCTGCACGTGGGACCAGATACATAAAATTGATGTTAGCTCTGAATGATTTGCTTCATAATTGTTTTTGCCAGAAGTTGGCTATAAATACTCACTTTGGTGAGGTTTCTTTTGAATGAAACTCCTCTATTTGTTGGTTTTATATTGTAACTTTCTACGTATGTTTACATCACTTCTGGTGCCCTGAGGAAGCTTCACTCCACCTTGGAGGATTCTAGATTGCAGAAAAAAGTGAAATTATGCTACTACTTAGCCTATCATATTCTCCTTCAATCCTACAATTCTTGTCTATAAGCAATGGTCAAACAAGTTTTAAAAGGGTTACTTATTAAGGTTTAGCTTATTTTACTTCCTTTCAATATTATCTAAATTGTCATATAACATGATATGAATGATTTTCTGTCACTCTTCATTTCTGTTCTATTGCTAATTTTTCCCATTTAATTGTATATCGGATGGTGATTTTTATATAATGTGCTAATACCACCGTTCTTCCCAGAATTTTTAAAGTTCTGTTGTCCCATTACTCAGCCATTAAAAAGAATGAAATAATGCCATTTGCAGCAACATGGATGGACCTAAAGATTGTCATATTCAGTGAAGTTAGTCAGACAGAGAAAGAGAAATATATGATACCGCTTACATGCAGAATCTAAAAAGAAATGATACAAATGAACTTATTTGCAAAACAAAAACAGACTCACAGACTTAGAGAACAAACTTATGGTTATTGGGGGGAAAGCTGAGGGAAACGCATAGTTAGGGAGTTTGGGACTGACATGTACATGCTTCTATATTTAAAATGGATAACCAACAAGGACCTACTGTATAGCACGGGGAACTCTGCTCAATATTATGTAACAAACTAAATGGGAAAAGATTTGAAAAAGAATACATACATGTATATGTATAACTGAATCACTTTGTTGTACACCTGAAATGATCACAACATTGTCAATCAACTATAATCCAATGTAAAATAAAAAGTTTAAAAGAAGTTGTGTTGTCCCTCAAAACTCTGAATTAAGAAAAACAAATCTAGGTATTTTTATGTATAGTCAGTTGGAAATTTTGCATCTGACTTTGAAATGCCATTAATAACTTTATGTGTTGTCCATAGCCCCTCTAACAAAAATTTGCTTTGTTGAGATTCATTTCCCTAGATAATATACATTGAAATACTACTGAATTTTCATTATTATTTCTTATCTTTTCCTACTAAACTTTAGAAAAAAATTCTATTTCCACCCTAACAAAGAATCTGGCACATAATATGTACTCAAAGAATGACCAATGAATACATAAAAGAAATAATGAATGAATGAGGATCTAATAAATTAGTATATCTATATGAACATTCTTTTAGAATATAAAAAAGGAAACTATCCAGATTCTCTTTTATGTCTAAGACAAAAAAGATATGAATAAAAATAGCAGAGATCATTGGTAAAAGGTTTTACAACTACCTTATTGACAAAGGCAATTTTAAGAATTGTTAAATGTGGGAGATTTTACTCTCCTTGCTACCTAACAAGTAAGGCTGCCTTACTGTCATGGACAGTGGGAGAAGACATGAGACTCTTGAGTTGGAGACAAGGGAGTTCATTACTCACAGCAATACAGTAGCCTGAGTGACATCCTTTACACCAGTTTATTGAGCCCCAATTTCCACTTGGTGACATAGGGCCACATGATGCTTAGGCATACAATGTCTTGAAGTACAGGAGTAAAACCCTGACCATAGGAAATCCCAATCTTTTAAGGGATCTGCAAGCAAACCTGTTCAAACTTTGCATCTGAGAGAGATACTGTCATCATCTGGAAAGCAAAATTCTGCCCCTTTACTAGAAGAATACACTATCTCTATCTTCCAAGTCTGTTTGCTATACAAACATTTGTTAAAATGTAGTCTGGAATAAAAGAATGACAATGTCTCTGCTGGCAAGATGTGTAGAAATATGAGATATATATGGAGAAATATCTCCCAATAATCTTACTGTGTTTGACTGAATAATAAAGAAATATACATTTCACAAATCACTATATAATTATTTCATAATTATTACTTATACCTCAATTTCAGCAAAATCATTAAGCGTGTTGTTGTAAATAACCCTTCCACATAGTTTTTGTTCAACTGAAAGTAATGCCAAATTATACATCTTTTCTTTAGTCATTATAGTTCTTAGATTATATTTATTGATATTAATTTGGTAAAAACTTGGCTGAAGAAGTTGCAGTGAAGTTGTCTATAAAATTCTTGAAGCAATTCTTAGATTCAGAAACACACTAGGATTTTGAAGTTGAATCGTATGTATTACCATCATAAAAGACAGAATATTTTAATTTTGTCACATTATTCACTAAATTATATTGCCATTTTTACCATCTCTAAAATATATTTGTACAATAAAACAATCATCACACATATTTCATTTAGACAGATATAATAATATAATAATAATTAATTTATAATTATTTATATAATTAATATTTAATATTAATATAATTGATATTTTAATTAATTATATAATTTTATATTATTATATAATTATAATTATATAATAGTAAAAATAATTTGCATAGATGTGAATTATTTAATATTTTAAAATATTATTCAACTGCCATGAGATGTTAATTACAAACCATTATTTATTCTTTTAGAACTATGTATTAGAACACAAAGAAAAGCAATACAAGGACCATTGGCATTGACATTTCATTGAATCTATAACATTTATTCCATATATGAGAAAGACCATATCGTCAAGTCTACTGTTATTTTCTTCTACTGCATAAAATCTGTTATTATTCCTATTCAGTGGAGTTTATATTCATCTCTAAGATTTCCATTTTTTGACCTTATTGTATTTTTGTTTTCATTATGTTTATGCTTTTCTTTAAAATCTTGAACATATTTATAATATATGTTTTTTAGTTTTTAATTTTTTTTGCCAATTGCAGATTTCTGGACCTGTTTCTCCTAACTAATAATTCTCAGATTATGGATCACATTTTCCTGGATTTTTCATATGATTAGTACGTTTTGACTGAATGCCAAACATTGTAAGTATTATGTTTTTGAGTATCTGAAATTTGCTGCTTTCCTTTAAAAGTTTTGATCTTTTTTCAGTGGGAAGTTATTTCTGGATTAGCTTGATCCTTTGATAAATTCTCATATCCATTCTTAGACTATGTTTACTCTAGGAATAGTTTATCACTGCTCAAAAGTGTGTATAACATTTCTGGTGACTCCTTAAAGCCCTAAGTGTTCAATAACTTAGGTAGGGTCCTCCTACCCTTCCTTGTCTGAATTCAAACGTCTTCCTACACCGTGTGAATTTTGGTTGTTGTTTAGCTTACAGATATTAAGTTAGTTGTTCATTGTCCAGTCTTGTGGAATGTCATCCTACATAGTTGCATAGCTGAATATTGAAGAGTCCATGTAGATTTCTGGAACTCTTTTTTTTTTTTTTTTAACATCTTTATTGGAGTATAATTGTTTTACAATGGTGTTAGTTTCTGCTGTATAACAAAGTGAATCAGCTATACATATACATATATTCCCATATCCCCTCCCTCTTGCATCTCTCTCCCACCCTCCCTATCCCACCCCTCTAGGTGGTCACAAAGCACCGAGCTGATCTCCCTGTGCTCTGTGGCTGCTTCCCACTAGCTATCTATTTTATATTTGGTAGTGTATATATGTCCATGCCACTCTCTCTCTCACTTCGTCCCAGCTTACCCTTCCCCCTCCCTGTGTCCTCAAGTCCATTCTCTATGTCTGTGTCTTTATTCCTGTCCTACCCCTAGGTTCTTCAGAACCTTTTTTTTTTTTTTTTAGATTCCATATATATGTGTTAGCATACAGTATTTGTTCTTCTCTTTCCAACTTACTTCACTCTGTATGACAGTCTCTAGGTCCATCCACCTCACTACAAATAACTCAATTTCTTTTTATGGCTGAGTAATATTCCATTGTTTATATATGCCACATCTTCTTTATCCATTCACCTGTCGATGGACACTTAGGTTGCTTCCATGTCCTGGCTATTGTAAATAGAGCTGCAATGAACATTGTGGTACATGACCCTTTTTGAATTATGGTTTTCTCAGGGTATATGCCCAGTAGTGGGATTGCTGGGTCATATGGTAATTCTATTTGTAGTTTTTTAAGGAACCTCCATACTGTTCTCCATAGTGGCTGTATCAATTTACATTTCCACCAACAGTGCAAGAGGGCTCCCTTTTCTCCACACCCTCTCCAGCATTTACTGTTTGTAGATTTTTTGATGATGGCCATTCTGACTGGTGTGAGATGATATCTCATTGTAGTTTTGATGTGCATTTCTCTAATGATTAGTGATGTTGAGCATCCTTTCATGTGTTTATTGGCAATCTGTATATCTTTTTTGGAGATGGAACTTTTTTTGTTACATAAAAATATCTTGTAGGGTATTTTTGCCC
The DNA here is from genome assembly GCF_963924675.1 of Phocoena phocoena. NCBI lineage: Eukaryota > Metazoa > Chordata > Mammalia > Artiodactyla > Phocoenidae > Phocoena > Phocoena phocoena. Next base: position 87,312,446 of record NC_089221.1, on the reverse strand, counting down.
CATATATTCCAGCTACCTCTACATCTATGAATATCTATGATCTTTATCTTTTGAATACTGGCATATCTTGTTGATATTGCAGGTTCAGTTCCAGACCACTGCAATAAAGTGAATACAGGGATAAAGTGAGTCACGCAAAATTTTTGGTTTCCCAGTGCATGTAAAAGTTATGTTTACACTATACTATAGTCTATAAAGTATGAAATAGCATTATGTCTAAAAAAAATGAATATACCTTCATTAAAATATCCTTTATTGCTAAAAAATGCTAACCATTATCTGAACCTTCAGTGAGATGTAGCAGCAACATCAAAGATCACTGATCACAGACCACCATAACAAAAAGTTTGAAATAGTATGGGAATTACCTAAATGTGACACAGAGACATGAAGTGAGCAAAGGTTGTTGGAAAAATGGCACCAATAGACTTGCCACAAAACTTCAATTTGTAAGAAAAGCAATATCTTCAAAACACAATAAACCTAGGTGCAATAAAATGAGGTAGGCCTATATAGAGAGAATCTGATTTATTTTCCCCCTACTACACTAGAATCAAGAAAGTGCTTCCTGGCATTCAGCAATCTGGGGGTAATTATACAAGTAACTATAAAATTCATCCTGTTTATTTTTCTTCCTTCAGGAAGAAATTTTTTATGGCAGGAGAACTGGTCTAGTAACATGTACCCCCTTATAGTTGGAAGCAGAGTCATCTGGTTCTTTTTTATATTTTTAATTTTTCTGCTGTGATTTTTCCACCTCTTACATCTTGATGCCTATATTTTTCTTTGAATCTTTGACCTTACACATAATAATTCTTTTAACTTTCCTGATTGCTAATTTCAGTGACATTGCTACATCTCTCTTATTTTTCCTTTTAGCTATAGATCACAGCATCCTACTTTTGTATATGGGTATCAATTTATGATTATATCCTGGTCCTTGTGGATGTTAACATTGTTGAGAGTCTAGATTCTGTTGATTTCTTTTAAAAAATGATGATTTTTGTTGTTACAGCCAGTTAATTTATCATTCCTGTTTTGTTTTTAGAATTTACTAGGGCAGTTCTAAAGTAGCCTTACTCTAGTAAGAGAGTAGTCTTATTTCTAAGGACAGGGCTTTCTGTCATTTCAATAAATGTCCAGAGTGATCAGTGAATTATCTCCATAGTGGCTGGATAAACTCCAGAAGTTTGAAACCTCCAGAATTCCCATTCAGGATACAGTCTCTCAGTAGTTGTTCTCAGAAAGGTCTCATGGAATATCAAAAGGCTCAAAGTATTCCTATATAGATTTCTGGTGCTCTTTCCCTTTGCACCTCCTTTATGTATCATATCGTGCTTTTCAAATTTCAGCTCCCTCAGGAATCCCATATTGCAATTTACTTATTTCCTCTTTCTGGGGAGAGATTGCTTTTCTTTTTGAACTCCCCTTCCTTTCCTCATGGTTCAGAAAGTTCCCCCAGGTAGAAATCTTGGTGAATGTGATGTTTACTTAATGTATTTCCTTTCTTTTACAGATAATAGCCTTGTTCTATGTGTTGTTCAGGATCTGAAAGAGTTACTTCATATAGTTTTTCCAGCTTTATTGTTGTTTAGGTAGGGGGATAAGTCTGATACCTGGTATTCCACATTTGAAGGATATTTCTTCTGAGTGTAGGACTGTATATTGGAAATGTTTCCAGCATGTAAATATGTCATTGAACTGCCATCTGTCTTTGATTGCTTTTGTTGAAAAGTCAGCCATCATTCTTACTGCTCTTTTGAAGGTAATACATCTTTTGTTTCTCTGGCTACTGTCAAAATTTTCACTTCATCTTTGATTTTTCAACAGTTTCTCTCTGATGTGATTGAATATGATTCTTTTTATATTTATCCTGCATGCATTTAAATAAAATATTTGCATCTGTCTGGGATTCATAAAGAAATTCTCATCATTTTGAAAAAACTTATTCACTATTAGTTATTCAAATACTGATTCTGTCTTGTTTTCTGTCTCCTCTCTCTCTGGGAATCAAATATCACATAGGTTAGAACTTTCGATGGTGTCTCACATATCTCTTGCATTTTACTTTATTTTACATTATTTTTCTCATTCTTGTTCCTCTCAGTGTTTCAGATTATATATATATATTCTATTGTTCTATTTCTGGTTTTCTAATTATACGTCCTATTGTGCCCAATCTCATTCTATGTGCTTTTATTTTCAGATTTTTTAAAAGGATATCTGGGTGGTTTTTGTAATTTCTAATTCTCTGTTAAAATTTTTATCCTTTAATCTATTTTTCATTTTTTTCTTGCAGATTTTTATGATGATTTACATGTTAGTCACATTTCAAGTCCCTATCTTATAATTCCAATATCTGAGTTATCTGTGGCTCCTCACCTATTGTCCTTGTTTTATGTTAATTTTCAGGCATTTTAACCTCTTTTTAGTGTTTCTCATGAGATTTGAATGTATGTTGAACATTGTTAAAATGTCTAATTAGACATTCACACAAGGAAATGTATGTAGACTGTTTATTACAGAAATTTTCATCCAAATGAAATATTTGAAATAGACTATAGCAAAAATTGGTGGTGGATTAAAAATTTTAAATATAGCCTCACACACTTACTCATGAAAAAATTTTCATTTGACACTCGCATTTTGGTGTTTTTTAAAGAACACTCTAGGAGAAAAATTAAAAATATATTTGAGAGACTTAGTATACTAAGTCTAACCATGTGAAATTGCCTTAAAAAATTGTTAAAATTGTTGTAATTTCATATGGTTCACTCTAATCCATGCAGAAAGACCAGTTAAGAGGTAGTTTTAATATTCCAGAGAAAGAGCATGGCAAATTGTATTAGCTGGTATCAATGGATATATAAAGAAGTAGAGTAAAGAGACATTTTAAAAGAAGCAAAAGGATATGGTAACAATGTGAGTTATGAGGAAGGGGACGGTGGAGCCAAGGATAGCTTTCTTATTTATGACCTGAACATATGAGCGGATTGTGTGTCATCTGTGAAATATGAAGCACTAAAAGAGGATGTTTTGTTTTGGTGGGTGGGGCAGCAGTGATGAATCAGTAGAATTTTGGTCATGTTCACGTAGTGTTTGAGGTGCCACTAAGACATCCTAGTGCAGAAACCTGGATGGCAGCTGGATAAGCATTTGTAACAATCATGGACATGTTTTTTTTTTTTTTTTTTTTTCCGGTACGCGGGCCTCTCACTGTTGTGGCCTCTCCCATTGTGGAGCACAGGCTCCGGACGCGCAGGCTCAGCGGCCATGGCTCAAGGGCCCAGCCTCTCCGCGGCATGTGGGATCTTCCCAGACTGGGGCACGAACCCGTGTCCCCTGCATCGGCAGGAGGACTCTCAACTACTGCGCCACTAGGGAAGCCCATGGACATTTTTTTTTTTTTTTTTTTGAGACAGAGAAGTTGTGTTGAAACTTGGGAATGTGTGACATCATTTAGGAAACTGTGTAGTGTGAGATAAGAGGGCCTTTAAGGAGGTGGAAAAAACGAAAAATTGGCCAAAGAAGGAATATCAAATGTTGTAGAAAACCAACAGACTGTTGTGGCATAGGGAAGATTAGAGATTGTTTGTAATTGGTGACCCTGATACAAGCAATTAAAGTAGAGTAGTTGAAGCACTTCCTTTATTGGAGTGGGTTGAAGTAGGTAGTGAAGTACTATAGAATCATTAAAGATGATGAGATCTATATTTATTTACATGGAAATGTGTTCATAATGTATCAATACATTTTTAAACATTAGGTTGAAAAGCAATATTAAAATAGAATCTATTTTATAAGAATATATACACAGAAATATATATATATATATATATATATATAAATATACACAGAAAATTATAAATGACTGTAGAAATTTAGCAAAAACTATATACTGCACAGTTTGCTTACAGCTCTATATTATTACCTCAGAGGCTTTCTAAGAGAAATAAATGGGATGAGAAAACTACAATTTAAGTAAGTCTATGATCACAAAATTCTATTGAGGAAATCTTGCCCTCTCTTCACAAAACCCCCATAATTTTGGCTGAAGTTATTTACATGATTGGATACATTCATAATTATTTTGTTATGTCTGTGCATCAAAAAAGAGAAAACTTTAAAACTAAGTCATATATCAACCACAGAAAAGTCTTTGTTCAATAACCTTTCTCATCACATAAAAAGTCAAAGTTCTGGAATAATTGGTCAGTTTTCAAATAAGACTAAATGATGGAGGAAAAGTACATGAAGGAAAGTAAGGTCATATTTCAATAACGATTATTTCAAAATGCCCAATGTTCAAGGAAGTGTTGAGTTTTTTGAAAATATCTTAAAGCTTGATGAAAATATCAATATGGCTAAAAATTGAAAACCTGGAACATTATGTTTAGTAGGACTATGCCTTGTTATATACTGGAAGAATTCAACCATGTTACAACTGGTTGATATGGATGTAAGGTCACAATTATTATACATTTTTCTTTATAGCTGACATCAGTTGTGAAAACTGATCATGGTATCCCTACTGAAACCCCTGTGGCTTGATTGTGCCGGTACTGCTCAGATAAAAGTTAGGCCAGCAAATGCAAAATAAAGTGGACATGTCAGGTCAAAAAAACACATATGTAAAATACCTCATTTCCTGGAGGTAGATAGATTACTGCTCCAGTTCCTTATTTTTTTTTAAGCATACTGAATTAATTAGAAATTGAAGTACCATTGTAAATGTGACACTTTTCTATCAAGAAATAATGCAGATTAATTTATCAATTAAAAAAAACAAATATGATCTAAATTTGGATAGTATATGCTGATTATATGTTATACTTAAAAGTATTTTATGTTTATATGAATATACTTTAAAAATCCTCTGATATATATATATGTGTATATACATACATAATATATGTATATATGTTGCTATGCTGAGACATATAAATATTAGACAAAAATATCAACAGTGAGGTTTTTATTCATAACAATGATTGTAGAAAAGCCTAGGTGTTAGTAAATACCACTTCTCAGACAGACGTTTCAAGTATTTTTCATCCTGTTCCAAGATCTAAAGCAGACGGTAAGCCAGCCACTTTCATGGTTCTGGTTTAATAGGACAAATTCCTCAACAGCTTTTTCTCTGCAAATAATTTTTCACAAGCAACAGCACTCTCCCAACAGTTTCTGTTACTGTGATTGACAGAGAATATGTAGGAAGTTAGCTAATACACCACCACAGTGTAAGAAGCAGTGTTCCAGTATTACCATTTCTGAAGTGGTGGCAGGTGTGAATCAAATTAGCATACAAAGAAGAAAAATCTCTTTGCTAGGTACTTCTCCCACTTCCTTTCAAGTGTTTATATTAAGGAGCTCATCTGGCACCTTGCAGTTTTGCCTCCCTCATTTGGATCAGAATTAACCAGTACCGGGTAAGAAAATATGTTTTGAATGTTGTCATTTCACATATTTGATACGGATGGGGAATGGTATTAATTATTATTTTAGCCTCCAGCATTTATTATGTGAGAATCCCAAAAATACTTTAACAGAAAAATGCAAGCTGAAATAAAAGGTTACAGAAGACTTGCTCTTATTTACCAAGTTTTCATGTCACATTATAACAACTACCAAGTGAATAATTATCACATAACTAAAATGGAATTATAAGAATAATACTGGTATTTGCTTTTGTTTGGACATTTGTTTTTTGATTTTATTCAATAAATCCTTCTATGGAAAGAGCCAATATTTATTAAGAACCTAGACCCTGCTACAGCTTTACATGAATTATGCCCATTCCCACAGATTTGCAAAAAGATAACTATATTTCCATTAACACCTTTATATAGCTATCCTTTCCATTAACACGATCATGATGCTACTGTGTTGCAGATTTTGAACCAAGGTCTGCTTATTCTAAAGTCATGAAACACACCAACTTTCTGATAATTGATGCAAACATTAAAATAAATAAATTTTTGATAATATAAAAATTATCATGGTGAGGGTTTTCACTTATAATCCCTAAACTTAGTAACTCTGATATTAATTCCTTTACAGTACTTAATACAATCCAAAATTTTTGATAATGTATTATTGATCTCTAGTTTTTGTCTCTCTCACCTTGAGGGCAGGTGCAGTGTGGTTTGTCTTATTCACCACTGTATTTCCATCATCTAGAACATTTGTTGGCACCAGGCAGGTGCACAATAAATGTTTGTTGAATTTTAAAAGATATTTTAAATGGATAAGAATTTCAAATTTGTTTCATTCTTATAGCTTTATAAATCTTACATTGTGTTAATTATAAGAAATTAAAATTAAGTATATATCTGTAAATACTCAGGCAATGACAATAAAATACAATATCTTGTGATTAAAAAACAATGTTCCAAAGATGTGATTAGAAACGTAGTAAAATCAATCCCCCATTGTATTTTTGAAATATATTACCACTTGAAATATATTGCCACTTACAAGGCTTTTGAAATTATTCTATCAAATACAAAGTTAAGCCTTTAAAAGTTATCAAAATTCTAAAAATTTATAATCTAAAATATAATTCATTATAAACAATTTAGTTGGAGCAAAGACATTCTGGTATTTTGCTTGAAACATATTTTTAGGCTGAATTTTAACCACCCAAAATAAAATGGGATATTAACCACTTCATATTTGATTAAGTGAGATCTTCCTTCTCCAAGCCCTATCATTCTACCATCCTCTCCATGACTTCGTTTGCATTCTGAATTTCCTTGTCTCTTTTCCACAATACTGATTAAAACTTTACTACTGTTAAAAACTTCTTTATTACCTTTCTTAATCAATATTTTATTGCAGATTTACTTAAATTTTTCCAATCTGGTTTCCTTGAACTTTTGACTTATCTCCTCCAATTTTAAACCATATAGCTATATTCTCCTGTAGCCTGTTACATCTTTGGGAGGATAACAAGAAGTTACTTTGAAAAAAATGATTCTATTCTAGTAGAAATTACTTTGTAGTTATAGACACTCTCTCCGAATCTTCATGGCAATATGCCCTTTAGTTTGAGATTTAAAAAGCATATACTGTTTTGCTGTTATTTTATTCATCCTCAATTAGAAACAGAGCTATCCATGTCAGTATTTGTTAGGAAACAGAATTTAAAAGGACACTTGATGGTGACTGAACAAAACCCAATTCACACTGGCTCAAGTGAAAAAGAGAATTTATTGGCACATCTACCTACAATTTCCAGTGGTTGATAGGTATGGATAGATCTAAGGACACAAATAATGTTATCAGGAGTCACTCTTTCTATTATTCATCCCTCCTCCATTTATTTTGGGCTCATGTAGGCAGACTTTTCACAAGTTTTGCCAAGATGGCCTTCACATGGTTTGCTCTGAGAAACTTTTGCTCAAAGAACTTCATTTGTCCCATAGTGTAGTTTCAAAAGTTTTTATGATTGATTGGATTTTCTTCTTCTCAAGCTAATTGTGGAGCAAGACTTTGGCCAGAGGTTTTTGAATATGTTGGTTCAGCCTACATTTCATGCTCATCTCTAATAATGTAGAAAGGGACTGGTCTTGTCAACTGCTTGAAATGAGAATTAGAGGAGGGTTTCCTGATAAAAGAAGATGAAGGGGATATAGTTGCTCGATAGAAGGATGACAATTATCTACTACATATAGGTCATATACATTTTTCTTGATTTTGCTCACTATCTTGCAAGCCCAAGGTTCTTGGATTCAAGACTAATGAACTGAATTTTGGTCTATTATTTTTTATTAAAATAAAGCTGGAAATGATGGAAAGTACAAAGGGAGTTTTAAAAAATTGGTTCTAACTCAAATATTGAAACTACCTATTTATATAAACTTGAGTAGGTCATTTACATTTCAGGACCTCCATTTCCTTGTGTACGAATTTAGGTAACTATTTTCTGTAAAATCCTAACTTTTGATCAATTAGCTTGTGAGGTGCTCTTATGTATGCCACCAACTCTCTGTGTGTGTCAGTTTCTTGAGCATAAAATAAAGTTCAGGGTTCCTGTCCTTTCTGGCATTTTGGTGTACAGTGAAAGTAAAATAAAACGACTGTAAGGAAAGTACTATGAAACATGAGAAAAAGAAAAATTTTCATTTTCACACTGCAAGAACTAAATTATGGATCATTTTCTTCAATTAATTCTCAGACAACCTCTCTTCAAAACAACCTGAAACAATGCAAAATTTTGTTGATGTGGTATATATTAGTCCTATAAATCCCATTTGTGTACAATTTAATTAAATCTGTAACTGTTTCTTTATCTTCAACCCTTCAAATACTTATGGTACTTTGTAAGTGAACCAACTTACCTAATAGGTATAAAAAATAATAACAATAATAGCATGTAATATTTATTAAAGGCTTATTTTAAACTAATTAAGAAGTGGAAATACATACCCATTTAATCCACAACATAAACTTTTAATTAGTTTGGATGGTTTCTTGAAATAATATTTGTGAAAACATAGTAGTACATGTCTTAATTTTCAGTAAAATAGGGATATATCCGTGTGACTATTGACTGTTTATATGGGGCATTAAAAATTATGTGATATCTTATCTGCATATTAACTAATGATTGTCACTATGCTCCTGAAGTATGTGCTTAAAAACACATTTGCTGTTGCTTTTACAATGTAAATTAAATAATTCAGCTTTTTCATTTCCACCAGTTCCACTGGAATGCATATATTGATTTCATTAAGTTTTAATCTAATTATTTTGTTATTCATTAAACAATATTTGAGTCATTTTTACTATCTGAAAAATTTATCAAACTTCCACTTTGCTACTAAGTTTTTATCTAGTACATTTAACTTATGAGATGTACAATTTACCATAAATTTCACTCTATAATATTTAACCTATTTCTCATCAAACTCAAATAATTTTAATATGAAAAATCACAGAGTTCTTGCATGAACAAAAGCCCTCCCATTCACTCTTTGCTTTCTCCCACATTTCCCCGTAGCATTACATATTATATAACTTATAAGGTAAGTCGTTATTCTGAAAGCCCCTGCAATAATGTACATTCATTCTTTGTTTTAGGATGTAGTAATTACTTACAGTGCTTCAGTTATCATTTTAATGTGAACAGTGCAATTGTCACTGGGTAAAATGTACTCTTTGAACATGATAAGTATGTAGGCATGATTTAGAGGCCTGTTGAATGGAAAAACATTAAATGACAACTCATAACAAAGGAGTCCATATGAGTAGGGCTAACCAGAAAACAGTAGAAATAAATTTTTTTGATACAGTTATCCTCAAAATGGGTTCTGAAGAAATATTGAATTTATCTGTAGTTTATTCTTTGATAATCTATTAAGTCACCTTATTTTTAGTGTTTCATGAAGTAATAGTGGACTCTGTATTGCTATAAAAATCAGTGACACTTTTCACTATATAAAGATTACATAATTCACATGTAAAACAAGATCAAGAATCATGTTGCAATAATTTCAGATAAAAAATGCATTTAGAATTTTATTCATAAATATTAAAATATTTTAATGTGAGAAAAAATAATTACTTGATGTCCATATTTAGATTCTTAAAATTAATCAAATATACTATACTTCAGTGTAATGCAAGGCAAAATAATGTATTTAATGGATCCAAACAATAAATTGAGAAATAAGTATTTTTATTTAAAATGTTTAAATTTTGCTTCTTTTCAGATTTTTTGCTTTATGTTTCTTATCAAAGTAATCAATGATATTAAACCAAAAGGCTAATGTTTCCATTGTTCTGTTTCACTGATACTGACACAGTTTATGTATTGAGGAAATAGGTTGAATTTGTCATATAGCCTCAGGAGGATATATATGTGTGTGTGTGTGTGTGTGTGTGTGTGTGTGTGTGTATACAAATATATATATATATATATATGCCAAGTTAAATGAATTTTTAGCAGCCTGAAATATTTCTAATGGTCAAACTTTGGTTCCTTGTGTGTTGATATGATGGAAGGCTATGTCTTTAGTATTGTTTTCAAACTATGCTTTACATGTGCTTCTTCTATTGGTTTCAAAAAATTATTTTTATCCTTTAGCTGGTATTAAATTAACATGCTTCTTACTTAAAAAAAGCAAGCCACTAAAATATAGTCTATTTCATTGACATGTCTTCTGTAGCCTAAAATATGTATTCAAACAGCAGCTGGAAATGTCAACTGCATTTGACACTGGCCAACTGATGAAAATGGTTTGTCCTATTGACTTAACTCCCACAATTAGAACTGTTCACCATGGCTGCTGCATAGTGTGCTTTTAGCTACAGTGACCTGTGCTGTTACAAGAAATGAGTTTTGGAAATGGTCTTTATCCTCACAAATAAAGTTAGTGCATCCAGATTTGGAAACTGACAGCAGTAATATTCCCCAACTAAAGCTGGAGCTTAGCCCTGTTATACTTATTAAAAAGCCTATTCATACAAATTAAATCCATTCCATATCCTGGACCCTGATGACAGCTCCATTTTTTTTCTTGTCTGGTTTGAATTACCTCAAGTCTGTACCCAGAAAGAATTTATCCCTTTCAAGAGACTTCTCCAAGCCTATAATAAATTCACGTGGGTCGTCCCATCAATGGAGTGAATTTGCATTATTATTTCATTATGAGTAGGAAAGAAAGCGGATTAGATCTCTTCCAGCATTGGCAGAGCCTAATTCAACCTGAACACATGATTAAAGCTGGCATTTATGACTCTAACTGTCAAAGAAAACTAATTGTAAACTGAGAGCTGTGGATAATTACGGCTTTTGCTATTAAACCATTTCTCTCCTATTTATCACAGAACCAACTACAGACTTTACTACTGTTTGCATTTAGTTCTCTGATTACTATGAATCTACTTATGCAAATGAAATTTGATCTATAGTCTCAAATTGAGGACTTTGTGTAAACTTAAGTTTAATCAGGCTTTAGTGTGTATGTTTTGCTTTTTCTTTCCCTTTTAAAAATTTTTTGGAAAAGGTGAAGTAACACTAAGACCACTGAGTCCAAGACACTGCATTTTGTATTGTTTTAATTACAAACCCTATAACAGCTGTCTGATAATAATTTTGACACATATGCTATTTGAACTAACTTTCATAAGAGACTTTTAAAAATTATCCCCTATTATATACCGCAGTGTATACGGTAAGGCCTTTAGGTACATACATGTTTACACATTTTATGTTTATATATATTTACACAGGTAGGAATAATTATGCATATAGAAATACACACATACAAATATGCATACAGAAATATATGTGGGGTGGTGGTGGTGGTGGTATGAATTGGGAGATTGGGATTGACATATATACACTAATATGTATAAAATAGATAACTAATAAGAACCTGCTGTATCAAAAATAAAATAAAATAAAATTCAAAAAAAAAGAAAAAAGAAGAAATATATGTATACACTCATACATACATATACATGTATCCATGCAGGCACATGCATACATACATACAAATAAGTGTATGGATATATCACCAGTAAACACTGTTAAGTACTTAATGATGTAACAAATATCTTTATAGTTTCATGGGAAGCTGTATGGGTAGTGGCTAGTCAAACAATCTCTGAAGTATGTCTACTTAGGATTCAATTGCACTTTTACCATGTACTAGCTATACACATTTATACAACTTTCTTATTTTGAAAATGTGTAAATATTACTATGAGCAGGATAATTAAATAATTGTAAACTAACCTGCACACAGTAAGTGCTCAATTAATGTGAGCTTTTAGCTAGTTTCTTAGGATTCTAGTATTGAGACTGTGAATCACTGTTTTTGTATGAATTTGTTTGGCAGTGTATTTTAAAGTGGAAATATAACAATAGGGATAGGTATAATTAAATTACATGCTTCAATTTTACAGGCCAGTTCTAATACATGAAATTGTATTAATCAAAGGTGATTACTTAAAAGCTTAAGTAGCAGAATTTAATTTTTATAACTGTAAAAATTATTTATGAATAATAAACTATACATAAAAGGAAAAAAATAATTTCTTTTGTTTAGTGCCCTGGTTTTCAATTCAGGGAATAGTTTCACTGAATCATATGAAATACTTCTGATAATCAATGAAATTAATTGTATGTTGATAAGAACAGGCTAGAGAGTGGCCAAGATGATGGAGTAGAAAGACCCTGAGCTCACTTCCTGTCACTAGTCCACCAAAATCACAATTATCTGCAGAACAACCATTGATGAAAAAGATGAAGCTACCAGAAAAGATCTTCTACAACTAAAGACATAAAGAAGGAAACACGGCAAGATGGGTAGGAGGGGCAGACTCATGATCTAAACAAATCCCATACTCCCCTAGTGGGCAACCCACAAACTAGAGAGAAATTATACTGCAGAGGCTCTCCCATATGAGTGAGAGTCCTGAGTCCCACGTCAGGCTCCCTAGCCCAGGGGTCTGGCACCAGGAAGACAAGCTCCCAGAAGATTTGGCTTTGAAAGCCAGCAGGGCTTAAGTGCAGGAGCCACAAAGGAGTGAGGGAAATAGAAACTTCACTCTTAAAGGGCACACACAAAAGACCATGTGCACTGGGACCCAGGACAAAGCACTAATTTGATAGGAGCCTGGGTTAGACTTACCTGCTGGTCTTGGAGAGTCTCCCAGAGAGGCAGGTGTCAGCTACAGCTCACCCTGGGGACATAGACACTGGTGGCAGACATATTTAGGAACAGCCAACCACATGAATATTGCTGCTGGTTGCTGCTATCTTGGCTCCTTAGAGCCAGGACCTGGCCCCACCCAACAGCTTGTAGGTGCCAATGCTCAGATGCCTCAGGCCAAACAACTAACCTGGTAGTGACATAGCCCCACCCATCAGAGGACAGGTTGCCTAGGCTTCCTGAGCCCACAGCCACCTCTAGATATGCCACTAGACATGGCCCTGTCCACCAGAGAGCCAAGACCCAGCTCCACTCACCAGTGGGCAGGCACTGACCCTTCCCACCAGAAAACCCTCATTAGCCTCTAGACCAGTCTCACCCACCAGGGAACAGACACCAGAAGCAAGACAACTATGATCCCACAACCTGTGGACCAAGCCTGCCAACAGCAGGCCAGACCCTATCTTGGGACCAGTTGGGTCCTGGCCCTGCCCACTAGCAGGCCAGCACAACCTTCAGGATAACTCAGACCCCATACCCAACTGTGTCAGGAACTGGCCCCCTCTCCCCCACAATGATCTGAAATGAGCTTTGGTGTCCCTGGAGCCTATAGCTACACTCCAGGAACCAGCTCTTCCTGCCAGTAGTCTGGCACTAACCCCAGGATCTGGCTTTATCTGCCAGTGGGTGGGCAACAGCCCCACAGTCTTTAGGACCCTGAATCTGCCCACCAATGAGCCAGAACAAGCCCTAGGGTTCTGCCACCTTATGACCAGGCCTCGCTAAACAGCAGCCAGCAGCATCCACACAAGGCAGGGCCTGTCAACCAACTGGACTAGGGGACAACCAAGCTTACCTGATCATCTACATAGCCAGTCACAGCAGAAGGACCTGTGCAGCCCTCTTAGAGGAAACTTCTAGAGCATACAGCTTGGGTGATGGGGAGTGCACTGTTGGCATGTATAGGACATGTCCTATAGAAGGCCATTTCTCCAAGGTCAAGAAATATAGCTCACCTACCACATACATAAAAACACAAATAGCAACTTAGACAAAATTAAGTGGCAGAGGAATATGTTCCAGACAAAGAAAAAGATAAAACCCCAGAAGAAGAACTAAGTGAAGTGGAGATAGGGTTCAGAGTAACAATTATAAAGATGACCAAAGAACTGAGGAGGAGAAAGTATTCACCGAGTGAGGTTAGAAGTTTTTTTTACAAAGAGTTAGAAAATATAAGGAACAACCAAACGTAGTTCAAGAATACAATAATTGAAATGAAAAATACACTAGAAGGAATCAATGGTAGACTAAATGATACAGAAGACTGGATCAGTGAGCTGGAAGACAGAGCAGTGGAAAGCACCGTCACTGAAGAGGAAAAAGAAAAAAGAATGAAAAGAAATGAGGACAATTTAAGAGATCTCTGGGAAAACATCATGTGAATTAATATTCACATTATAGGGGTCCCAAAAGAAGAAAAGGGAGAGAAAGGGCCTAAGAATATATTTGAAGAGAAGATAGCTGAAAAATTCCCTAACCTGGGAAAGGAAACAGTCACGCAAGTCCAGGAAGTGGAGAGAGTCCCATACAGGATGAACCCAGAGAGGAACACACCAAGACACAATGTAATCAAAATAACAAAGATTAAAGATAAAGAGAGAATATTAAAAGCAACAAAGGAAAAGCAACAAATAACACACAAAGGAACTCCCATAAAGCTATTGGCTGATTTTTCAGCAGAAATTCTGCAGGCCAGAAGGGAGTGGCATGATATATTTAAAGTGATGAAAGAGAAAAACCTACAAACAAGAATACTCTACCCAGCAAGGCTCTTCTTAAGATTTGATGAAGAAATCAAAAGCTTCACAGACAAGCAAATGGTAAAAGAATCTAGCACCATCAAATCAGCTCTACAACAAATACTAAAGGAACTTCTCTAGAAAAGGCCACAACTAAAAACAAGAAAATTATGAAATGGAAAAGCTCACTGGTAAAGGCGAACATACAATGAAGGTAGGAAATCATCCACACTTAAAGCTAGCAGGAAGGGTAAAAGATAAAAGTAGTAAAATCATCTGTGTATACAATAAGAAGTTAAGGGATACATAAAACAATTAGATGCAAAATATGATACCAAAAACAGTAATCATAAGGGGAGGAAAGTACAAATGCAGGGGTTTAAAAATTTACTTGAAATTAAGAGCTCAGTAACTTAAAACAATCTGATATAGATAGATAGATAGATATAGATATAGATATAGATATATAGATTGCTGTACAAAAACCTTATGGTAACCACAAACCAAAAATCTATAACAGATATACAGACTAAACACTCCAAACAAAAGACACAGAGTGGCTGAATGGCTACAAAAACAAGAGTCATATATATGCTGCCTGCAAGAGACTCACTTCAGATCTAGAGACACATACAGACTGAAAGTGAAGGGATGGAAAAAGATATTCCATGAAAATGAAGATCAAAAGAAAGCCAGGGTAGCAACACTTATATCAGAAAAAAAGACTTTAAAATACTGTTACAAGAGACAAAGAAGGATACTACATAATGGTCAAAGGATCAATCCAAGAAGAAGATACTATTATTTTGTAAATATATATGTACCCAATACAGGAGCACTTCAATATATAATGCAAATACTAGCAGACATAAAGGAGACATTGACAGTAACACAATAATAGTTGAGAACTTTAACACTTCACTTACATCAGTGGACAGATCATCCAGACAGAAAATCAGTAAGGAAACACAGGCCTTACATACACATTAGACCAAATGGCCTTACATACACATTAGACCAAATGGCCTTAATTGATATATACAGAGCATTCCATCTGAAAGCAGAGGGATACATATTCTTTTTAAGTGCACATGGAACATTCTCTAGGATAGAGCACATGCTGGGCCACAAAGCAAGCCTAGGTAAATTTAAGAAAACTGAAATCATATCAAGCAGCTTTTCTGACCACAATTCTATGAGACTAGAAGTCAACTACAAGAAAAAAAACTGCAAAAAACACAAATATGTACAGGCTAAAAAAACCAGTGGGTTATTGAAGAAATCAAAGAAGAAATCAAAAAATACCTAGAGACAAATGAAAATGAAAACATGACAATCCAAAACTTATGGGATGCAGCAAAGCAGTTCTAAGAGGGAATTTTATAGCAACACAATCTTACCTCAGGAAACAGGAAAAATCTCAAATAAACAACCTAACCTTACAACTAAAACAACTAGAGAAAGACCCTTCTAAAGGTCAATGAAGATAACATTTTATTTTATTCCCTATCACCCAGCAATATTGAAACTGGAACCCATGAGTTATGGGATTCTGTACTGTCCCAAGTTTTGATTTTAACCTATTCAATTAATGATTAAATTAATTAGTTTCTATTACAACAATATTAGCTTATAATTAACTTTGGAAGATATATGTAATATTAAAAAATGGAGACTTTTAAATCAAATATTTTTCTTACTCTTTTCTTTTTTCAAAATGAAATAAAAGACCTTTTAAAACTATTCCCAGTTTCATGAACTTACAGATAAGTCTTTGCATTTGTGTATTACCTTTTCCTCTCCGTTCATAAGCATAAATGCAGTTACATTAGTTATGCACATGCATGGTGTGTGTCACTTTTTCACTTATTATTCGTTCATAAACATTGATCTCTGTTTTTTTTTTTTTTTTTTGTGGTACGCGGGCCTCTCACTGTTGTGGCCTCTCCCGTTGCGGAGCACAGACTCCGGATGCACAGGCTAAGCAGCCATGGCTCACAGGCTCAGGCATCCGCGGCATGTGGGATCTTCCCGGACTGGGGCACGAACCCATGTCCCCTGCATTGGCAGGCGGACTCTCAACCACTGCGCCACCAGGGAAGCCCTGATCTCTGTTTTTATGTAATCTCTGTATTATCATTTAAATGACCTCTTAAAATGCCACTGAGTCAACATTCCATAATTTAGTTGAACTATACCCTACTCTTATGAGACTTTTAGACTGTTTTAAAATTATGTCTACAGAGAACTAAAAAAATCTCAGAGCATATACCTTTTCTTGAATTATTTATTTAGGCTTAATTATTTGGAATCAGATGACATTTGAAAGGTATGAAACCAACTATGATTTAAAAAAATTTGCCATACATATTATTCTCCAAAAGGATGGTATAAGCAATGAGGCTTTTCCTAACAGCATTATAGTGTCATCTGGTTTATTTTTATTATTTTGTTAATTTGTCAGTGGTACAAAATATTAAAATGCATTTCTTAATGTTAGGTTAAAGACCAAAGATAACAAATCAACAGTTATGAAATCAAGTTCATTCTCTGTATATACATTAAGTGATGTCTCATTGTTTGATTTTTACTTTCTGAGAGCTTGCACTTTGCTTATGGATCTTGAAGGACCACTGATAAATTATGCTTGCATTTCAGAAGTCTTAATTTCATACTAAAATGACAACCTAAGTCAACAACTCTGTAGGAAACCTTTCTCAAGAAATAAAGCATCACCAAATACAGTATTTAGCTTCTTTAATTGAAGTTAAAGTGAAAAAAATTAAATAAAAAATTGCTTATTCTAATGTATAAAAGAACATTTTTGTGTATCTTTCAAATTATCATTACAGATTTTAAAGTAAGTAGCTCAAAATATATACACACATTTTCTCATTCAGATCATGGTATGCAAAGATAAAAATTATTTACCCAATAGAGCTGGCATCAATATGAATCAAAGAAGCATAATTTTTTCATAATGATATTGTCATAAATTCCTGTAATTCAGTAATGATTTATTAATAGAGTTTTTACTAAAAATGATTCTCAGATAAACTTTGTTTAAATTTTCCACAAGAAACAAATTTCAGTGTAAAATTATATATATTTTTTTCTTGCATCAAAAATTCTAGACTCTTCTCTCATTAATATAAAAAAATTAATTCTGCCAAATTGCAGTATCAGATAAAAGTTGTTGAAAATGTTATTAAACATTTGTATGCATATTATTTATTAGATATTTTGTTAGAAATACAGCTCTTCACTATTTTTATTCATTGATCATCATTAAAGATACCTCTACAGATGAGCAGATATAGATGCAAGGAAGTTATCAAGTAAACTACGGCATAAAAAGGATTAAAAATGGAAAAAATGTTATAAATTTTTCTGTGTTCTCAAGAATATATGAACATAATTTCTCAGAAAATGCAATAGATATAACCAGGGTATTATTGTATTTAAGAGGAGTGATACATCATTGCTCAGCTATCATCCAAAGCCTGCTTTTACATTATTAAGCAAAAAGTATACAACCCAAATCAGAGTAAGAAAAACTGAAGCCCCAAAATATTGAATGAGATCCTAGGAATTTAGCAAGTCTTAAATGGCAGTGACTAAAAAACTACTATACTACACAGCAATGTAGATGCTTTCATGACCTCAGTGGAGGTCAGTACAATGGGGACTAAGTGAGGTTTACAGTTGATGTGAGAACTCTTGGTGCTTTGGCTTGAATTAATGACTGGTGGCTATACACAGAAACTTTTTTTCTTTCACTCTAGAAGGCAAATTTAAATAAAATCTTTTCTAAAGAGAGCTTTAGTAATACAGGAATTTGACAGGATAGTAAGAACCATGAAAATATTTCTTTTCACTATATTCTTACTTTCTTAACAATATGTTTCAAAATAGTATACACTAAAAAAAAAATCTCTATCTTTAAGTGCCAATTGCCACCAAAAGCCCACAGGCCTTCATCAGGCAAATTCTGAATGACACAAAATGCAGAAGACTTATTTTCTGAAGAGGGTAAAAGAGGCTATCTATCCTAGAGAGGCATTCATATCTGAATAGTATGAATTATGGGTACTTTACAGAAAACAAGGGAATCAAACAAGCAAATATATTCTGGAATAAGTACAAGTCCTTTCCACCTCTGTTTTGAAAACACTAACATTTAAGCCTTTATTCTTTAGGCAAGATACTAAAAGATCCCTCTTTGAAAAACATAGCAACCTAAGAGAAAATACTAGAGATATTAACATTGGGGATTTCCAGCTAGATACTTTATAGTAACGTCCAGTTGATAAGCCTCACAGGTACATAGGGTTTCTAGTTGCCTTATAGCATCTTTCTCTTAAAATGATAATGGCAAGCAAGGATCAGCATATATCTAAGGAAAGCAAACACCAAATAAATTAAAGGAAGAAGTAATTTTCAGTAAACTATCATCCAGTAGTATGCTGGGGCCTACGAGCTTGGGGGTAAGAGCCAATTGTTAGTATCTTCTCCCTACTCTTCATTCGGTGCCTACATGTTGGTATCCCTAAACTACATTTGGTACCTTGAAATCCACCATAGTGGAAGTATTTTATACCACTGAAATTGGCTAACTCAAAAAATACAACATTATCATTCATTTCCTCAGAGATATACTGGAAGTGTTATGTCTACAAACAGGAGGATGCTATATTTTTAATAAAGAAAAATCAGAAACAAAAAACAAACTTTTCAAAATAAAAACTGTGAAACTGGAATAGAAAAATGCAACAGAATTTTTGGAAAGTTTATTCTCCTCCAAACAAAGACAAAACAAAACAGAGTAAAATATCGGACATAAAATTAAAATTAAACCGCTAGTCTAGTTGTTCAAAATCCTAGCACTAGAAAATCCAAAAAGAGGCAACAGAGAAAATGGAGCAAAGAAAATAATAAAATTATTCATTAATATTTCCAACAGCTAAAAATCATGTTTCCTAGCTGAAAGCACTTACTAAATATCCAGAACCATGGGAGAAAATAGATGCACACCACGCTATATCATCACTAAATTTCAAATCATGAAGACAAAAAGAAAATCCTATAAATTTCCTCAGAGAAAAACTTGTCTTATAAAAAGGCACAGGAAAAAGAATAATTTTTACTGTTTTAATTTTAGTGTAGGATACTTGAAAGTAAAAGAGCACCATTATCAAGTTACTGAGCAAAAATGATACCCAATCCAGAATTCTACATCCAGTTAAACTCTCATACAAAGATTAGGATAAAGACAAATTCAGACAGGTGGCAAAGACTGTTGACATCCTCAACCTAAATGAGAAATCAAACAAAAAAATTTTAAAGGGGGAATACATGTGACAGGACCCAGGAATCAGGGAATCCAAATATGGCAGAGTGGCAAAGGGAGACTCCAGGATGATGATGAAGAAAGAACCTTACATAATTGTGTTCTACAGGTAGAGGTCAAAGTCCAGATTGAAGCTGGTGAGAAGCAGCCAATAGAGACTCTTTAAGAAGATTCAACTGAAAATACATCTACTAAGTCTAAATGTGTTTCAAGGAGATTTGGACACTTGGCTGGATGTTTTAAGTTACATAACTAGAAAACTATCCAAATAAACAGCAAGAGAAAAAAAGATAAAATTCGTTCTGAGGAAAATAAGAAGTTAAGGAAATAAAAGAAATCATTATATTATGCCCCATGGCTCAGTGGTGAATAGCATTGATATAGTCATTATTTTAAACTCTGGATAATGTTACAACAAGGCCCTCAACTCTCATCTCTGGCTGACTTGGAGAAGCTACACAAGCAAGTGAAGGCAAAAGAAGGAGGAAGTGATATGAATTGCCTGGCTGAGTGTTAAGTTTGTGCCCCAGAATGAACACAGATCCCCTTGGCAAAGACTGGGAGACTTATCTAAGGAAAGCTCTGTTCATTGTCTATCTGACAACTAAGCTAACCAAGCAGAGATTTCAGTGGTTACACATGACAAACAACACAGACTTTACAAAACCAGTTCAGAAAAGTCATAAAACAAACCACCACCAGCATCTACAACAAAGAGCAAGAACAACAAACCCTGACGGGGAGGAGGGGGAAGCATCTGATTTCTGGACTTGCCATATTGTGTTTTTAAATCCACAAATTTCAGCAAAAATTTAGGAGACATGAAAAAACACTAGAAAATATGACCCATACTTTCACATGAAAAAGGGCAATCAATAGAAACTGTCCCTGAGAAACCCAGATGATGAACTAACTAGACAAAGACTTTAAATCAGCTACTGTAAAAGAAATGGAATAATATTCAACCACGAAGAGGAATAAAGTACTGGAATATACTAAAACATAGATGAATCTTGAAAATATTAAGCAAGGTGAAAGAAGCCAGTCACAAAGGACCATATATTATATGATTCCATTTACATGAAATGTCCACAAGAGGCAAACCTATGGAGATAAAAAGTAGATTAGTGATTTCCTAGGAATGGGGAGGGTAAGTGTGAGGGAATGGTGAATGACTGCTTATGAGTAAGGATTTTGTTTTGGTGGAGGTGGGAGGGTAAGTAATGAAAATGTTCTAAAAATGACTTTGGTGATAGTTGTTCATACCTATGGATCTAATAAAACCACTGAATTGTATTCTTTAAAAAGAATTTGATGTAACTGCATTAACAGTGTGGGAGGGAAGTGTGCTTGTTTGTTGTAGGAATTATGGAGGGAAAGAGAAAGTAATAATAAAAATGAAATACCATCTTTTTTAGTGAGAAATAAAAATAGATAATGTCTAAAACTGAAAAATTGGGATGTAGCTATACAACAATATTAAATATGGATTTGATGAAACATTTTAATATTAACACAGAGTTGAAAGTAGGTGACTCTGGGGAGGGAAAAAAATTACAGGGTAGGTGATAAAGAATTTTCATAATAATCCTTATGGAACTATTTGATCTTTTAAACAATTTGCATGCTCAACTTTAATTTAATTAAAAATGTTTGAGTAGAAAAAAGTTACACATACACACATGTTTATGAGTATTGGCTCTGGAATCAGACAGGTTGGGCTAATTCTGTGATAACTAATTCTGTAATCTTAGACACATTATTTAATTTCTCTGTGAGTCAGTTTCTTGCTTTGAAAAAAAGAGATGATACTAGAACCTACTGGTCATCTTTATGGAGATTTAATGAAATCTGTGTAAAATGAATGAACTTCTTGGTATACAGTTAGATGTTGTTGTGATGACTACTATTACTTCATTATAATGTAAACTTCTCATTCCAGACATCCAGTCCTTCAGTTCCCCACCACAAAAGAAAACTGGTAACCTTCTGTGTCATCTAGAGATAGTTCTTACATATATGAAATTATATACATATGATATATAATTTTACACATATGATATTTTATATATATATTTGTATACACGTGTAGGTATACATAAATATACATATTTTTCATTTTTTTTTACAAATGGAAACATAACACAGGTAACATTTTTATCTAGCATGTATCATTTAAAATATAATGGATAGCATGTGAACAAATAGAGAACTATTTTTTTTTTTTTTATGCTGCAAAGTCTTCCATTACATAAATATACCATACTTTATCTTCTTCCCTACTGGTGGACATAAAGTAGGATCTAGTCTTATACTCTAAAGAAGTAGTGCTGTAATTTCTCAAATGAGGGAGTACGTCTGTAATATAATCTAGAAATTGAATCACTAGATTAAATGATATGCAGTTTAAGACATTTAAACAAATCTATTGAATTGTAAGAGTTTTTCAAATCCCAAAACTTAGCATGCTGCCTACTCTGCCAGCCTCCACAGCCTGAGACCTTACTGAATTAAGTAGTAATTGAATAATTACTCAAAGATACAATATAGGTGTCCTTTTTCAAATAAATCAGATTAACCCATTTCACCACATTGGTGAGAATTCTAGCATGAGGCTAGAATGAATGAATGAACATATATACAATGATGTTAATTCATTAATTTTCTATTTTAAAAAATATTGGTTGAACATCTACTGTGTGCTTGTAGGTGGTGGTTACAATAAAGATAACATATCATTCTTCAAATTTTTAAAGTTTAAAAGTAGGAGGGAAAGAAGTCTTTAGTCCACTGTGATTTAGGGAAAGTTGGAAGTTTACTCTATGCTGAAAGTTTATTAAAAGACATACTTAGAAGCAAAGAAACAAAAAAGAAAGAAAAAGACAGTTCTTTTTTTTGTTTGAATTGTCTAATTTCATTTCTTTCTTTTTAGCCTAAATGCATCGTAAAAACATATACCTTATGAGTTACAAAACTATTTTGTTTAGGGGCACCTTCAAGATGGCAGAGGACTAAGAGGTGGAGATCACCTTCCTCTCCACAAATACATCAAAACTACATCTACAGGTGGAACAACGCATACAGAAAACTTACTGAATGCTGACAGAAGACCTCAGACTTCCCAAAATCAGCCTTAGGAGCAGCAGATTAAATCGCCACAATCAACTTAATGTACCCTGTATCTGTGGAATACCTGAATAGAAAATGAATCATCCCAAAATTGAGGCAGTGGACTTTGGGAGCAACTGTAGACTTGGGGTTTGCTTTCTGCATCTAACTTGTTTCTGGTTTTATGTTTATCTTACTTTAGTATTTAGAGCTTCTTATCACTGGCAGATTTGTCTGTTGACTTGCTTGCTCTATTCTTTAAAAAAATTTTTTATATATATATTTTTCTTTTCCTTTTACTCTTTATGGGAGTGTGAATGTGTATGCTTCTTTCTGTGATTTTGTCTGTATAGCTTTGCTTGTGCCATTTGTCCTAGGGTTCTGACTGTCCGTTTTTGTTTTTTTTTAACTATAGTTTGTTGTTGTTGTTGTTGTTTATTTATTTATTTTTTGTAGTACAAGGGCCTCTCAGTGTTGCGGCCTCTCCCGTTGCGGAGCACAGGCTCCAGACGCACAGGCTCAGCGGCCATGGCTCACAGGCCCAGCCGCTCCATGGCATGTGGGATCCTCCCGGACCGGGGCACGAACCCGTGTCCCCTGCATCGGCAGGCAGACTCTCAACCACTGTGCCACCAGGGAAGCCCTTAACTATAGTTTTTAGTGCTTGTTATAACTGGAGGATTTGTTTTTGGTTGGGTTGCTCCTTTCTTTCTTTTTTTTAAAATTAAAATTTTTTTATTTTTAATAATTTTTTAATTTTAATAACTTTGTTTTATTTAATTTATTTACTTTCTTTCTTTATTTTTCTCCCTTTTCTTCTGAGTGCTGTGGCTGAGAGGGTGTTGGTGCTCTGGCTGGGTGTCAGGCCTAAGCCTCTAAAGGTTGGAGAGCTGAGTTCAGGACATTGGTCCACCAGAGATCTCCCAGTCCCATGTAATATCAAACGGTGAAAGCTCTCCCAGAGATCTCCATCTGAACGCTAAGACTCAGCTCCACTCAATGACCAGCAAGTTACAGTGCTGGACACCCTATGCCAAACAACTAGCAAGACAGGAACACAACTCCACCCAATAGCAGAAAGGATGCCTAAAATCATAAGAAGGTCACAGGCACCCCAAAACACACCACCAGACGTGGTACTGCCCACCAGAAAGACAAGATCCAGCCCATCCACCAGAACACAGGCACCAGTCCCCTCCATCAGGAAGCCTACACAACCCACTAAACCAACCTTACCTACTGGGAGCAGACACCAAAAGCAATGGGAACTACAAACCTGCAGCCTGCGAAACGGAGACCCCAAACACAGTAAGTTAAGCAAAATGAAAAGACAGAGAAATACACAGCAGATGAAGGAGCAAAGTAAAAACCCACCAGATCACACAAATGAAAAGAAAATAGGCACTCTACCTGAAAAGAATTCAGAGCAATGATAGTAAAGATGATCCAAAATCTTGGAAATAAAATGGAGAAAATACAAGAAACGTTTAACAAGGACCTAGAAGAACTAAAAGAGTAAGCAAACAATGATGAACAACACAATAAATAAAATAAAAAATTCTCTAGAAGGAATCAATAGCAGAAAAATTGAGGCAGAAGAACGGATAAGTGATATGGAAGATAAAATAGTGGAAATAACTACTGCAAAGTGGAATAAAGAAAAAAAAAAATAAAAAGAATTGAGGAGAGTCTCACAGACCTCCAGGATAACATTAAATGTACCAATATTTGAATTTTAGGGGTCCCAGAGGAAGAAGAGAAAAAAAAGGGAATGAGAAAATATTTGAAGAGATTATAGTCAAAAACACCTCTAATATGGGTAAGGATATAGCCAATCAAGTCCAGGAAGCACAGAGTCTCATACAGGATAAAACCAAGGAGAAACATGCTAAGCCCCATGTTAATCCAACTATCAAAAATTAAATTAAAAGAAAAAATATTAAAAGAAGCAAGGGAAAAGCAACAATTACCATACAAGGGAATCGCCATAAAGTTAACAGCTTATCTTTCAGCAGAAACTCTGCAAGCCAGAAGGGAATGGCAGGACATATTTAAACTGATGAAAGGGAAAAACCTACAACCAAGATTACTCTATCAAGCAAGGATATCATTTAAATTCGACAGAGAAATTAAAACATTTACAGATAAGCAAAAGCTGAGAGAATTCAGCACCACGAAAACAGTTCTCCAACAAATGCTAAAGGAACTTCTCTAGGCAGGAAACACAAGAGAACGAAAGGACATACAATAACAAACCCAAAACAATTAAGAAAATGGTAATAGGAACATACATATCAATAACTACCTTAAATGTGAATGGATTAAATGTTCCAACCAAAAGACACACACTGGCTGAATGGATACAAAAACAAGACCCGTTTATATGCTGTCTACGAGAGACACACTTCAGACCTAGGGACACATACAGACTGAAAGTGAGGGGATGGAAAAAGATATTCCATGCAAAAGGAAATCAAAAGAAAGCTGGAGTAGCAATTCTCATATCAGACAAAATAGACTTTAAAACAAAGACTATTACAAGAGACAAAGAAGGACCCTATATAATGATCAAGGGATCAATCCAAGAAGGAGATATAACAATTGTAAATATTTATGCACCCAACATAGGAGCACCTCAATACATAAGGCAAATGCTAACAGCAATAAAAGATGAAATCAACAGTAACACATTCATAGTAGGGGACTTTAACACCCCACTTTCACCAATGGACAGATCATCCAAAATGAAAATCAATAAGGAAACACAAGCTTTAAATGATACATTAAACAAGATGGACATAATTGATATTTAAAGGACATTCCATCCAAAAAGAACAGAATACACTTTCTTTTCAAGGGCTCAGGGAACATTCTCCAGGATAGATCATATCTTGGGTCACAAATGAAGCCTTGGGAAATTTAAGAACATTGAAATCGTATCAAGTATCTTTTCAGACCACAACGCTATAAGACTAGATATCGATTACAGGAAAAAACTCTGTAAAAAATACAAACACTTGGAGGCTAAACAATACACTGCTTAATAAACAAGAGATCACTGAAGAAATCAAAGAGGATATCAAAAAATACCTAGAAAAAAATGACAATGAAAACACAGCAGCCCAAAACATATGGGATGCAGCAAAAGAAGTTCTAAGAGGATAGTTTATAGCAGTACAATCACCTTAAGAAAGAAGAAACATCTCAAATAAACAACCTAACTTTATATGTAAAGCAAATAAAAAAAGAACCAAAAAAACCCCAAAGTTAGTAGAAGAAAAGAAATCATAAAGATCAGATCAGAAATACATAAAAAAGAAATGAAGGAAATAATAGCAAAGATGAATAAAACTAAAAGTTGGTTGTTTGAGAAGATAAACAAAATTGATAAACCATTAGCCAGACTCATCAAGAAAGAAAGTGAGAAGACTCAAATCAATAGAATTAGAAATGAAAAATGAGAAGTAACAACTGACACTGCAGAAATACAAAGGATCACGAGAGATTACTACAAGCACCTATATGCCAATAAAATGGACAACCGGGAAGAAATGGACAAATCCTTAGAAAAGCACAATCTTCCGAGACTGAAGCAGGAAGAGAGAGAAAATATAAACAGATGAATCACAGGCACTAAAACTGAAACTGTGATTAAAAATCTTACAACAAACAAAAGTTCAGGACCAGTTGGCTTCACAGGTGAATTCTATCAAACATTTAGAGAAGAGCTAACACCTATCCTTCTCAAACTCTTCCAAAATATAGCAGAGGGAGGAACACTCCCAAACTCATTCTACAAGGCCACCATCACCTGATACCAAAACCAGACAAAGATGCCACAAAAATCAAAACTACAGGCCAATATCACTGATGAACATAGATGCAAAAATCCTCAACAAAATACTAGCAAACAGAATCCAAGAGCACATTAAAAGGACCATACACCATGATCAAGTGGGGTTTATTGCAGGAATGCAGGGATTCTTCAATATATGCAAATCAATCAATGTGATAAACCACATGAACAAAGTGAAGGAGAAA
Source organism: Phocoena phocoena (assembly GCF_963924675.1). Lineage (NCBI taxonomy): Eukaryota > Metazoa > Chordata > Mammalia > Artiodactyla > Phocoenidae > Phocoena > Phocoena phocoena. Next base: position 87,285,483 of record NC_089221.1, on the reverse strand, counting down.
AACCACATGATCATTTCAATAAATGCAGAAAAAGCTTTCAACAAAATTAAACACCAATTTATGATTAAAACCCTCCACAAAGTAGGCATAGAGGGAACTTACCTCAACAAAATAAAGGACATATATGACAAACTCACAGCCAACATCATTCTTAATTTTAAAAAAATGAAACCATTTCCACTAAGATCAGGAACAAGACAATATTGCCCACTCTTACCACTATTATTCAACATAATTTTGGAAGTTTTAGCCACAGCAATCAGAGAAGGAAAAGAAATAAAAGGAATCCAAATTTGAAAAGAAGAAGTAAAGCTGTCACTGCTTACAGATGACATGATATTACACATAGAGAATCCAAAAGATGCTATCAGAAAAGTACTAGAGCTAATCAATGAACTTGGTAAAGTAGCAGCATACAAAATTAATACACAGATATCACTTGCATTCCTATACATTAATGATGAAAAATCTGAAAGAGAAATTAAGGAAACACTCCCATTTACTACTGCAACAAAAAGAATAAAATACCTAGGAATAAACCTACCTAAGGAGACAAAAGACCTGTATGCAGAAAACTGTAAGACACTGATGAAAGAAATTAAAGATTATACAAACAGATGGAGAGATATACCATGTTCTTGGATGGGAAGAATCAACATTGTGAAAATGACTCTACTACCCAAAGCAATCTACAGAGTCAATGCAATCCCTATCAAACTACTAATGGCATTTTTCACAGAAGTCAAAGAAAAAATTTCACAATTTGTATGGAAACACAAAAGACCCTAAATAGCCAATACAATCTTGAGAAAGAAAAATGGAGTTGGAGGAATCAGGCTCCCTGACTTCAGACTATACTACAAAGTTGCAGTAATCAAGACAGTATGTACTGGCACAAAAACAGAAATACAGATCAATGGAACAGGATAGAAAGGCCAGAGATAAACCCATGCACATTTGGTAACCTTATCTTTTATAAAGGAGGCAAGAATATACAATAGAGAAAAGACAGCCTCTTCAATAAGTGGTGCTGGAAAATCTGGACAGCTACATGTAAAAGAACGAAAGTAGAACACTTCCTAACACCATACACAAAAATAAACTCAAAATGGATTAAAGAGTAAATGTAAAGCCAGACACTATAAAACTCTTAGAGAAAAACATAGGCAGAACACTCTTGACATAAATCACAGCAAGATCCTTTTTGACCCATCTCCTAGAGAAATAGAAATAAAAATAAACAAATGGGAGGGACCTAATGAAACTAAAAGCCTTTGCACAGCAAAGGAAACCATAAACAAGATGAAAAGAAAACCCTTAGAATGGGAGAAAATATTTGCAAATGAAGCAACTGACAAAGGATTAATCTCCAAAATATACAAGCAGCTCATGTAGCTCAATATCAAGAAAACAAACAACCCAATCCAAAAATGCGCAGAAGCCCTAAACAGACATTTCTCCAAAGAAGATATACAGATTGCCAACAAACACATGAAAGGATGCTCAACATCACTAATTATTAGAGAAATGCAAATCAAAAGTGCAATGAGGTATCACCTCACACTGGTAGAATGGCCATCATCAAAATATCTACAAACAATAAATGCTGGAGAGGGTGTGGAGAAAAGGGAACACTCTTGCACTGCTGGTGGGAATGTGAATTGGTACAGCCACTATGGAGAACAGTATGGAGGTTCCTTAAAAAACTAAAAATAGAACTACCATATGACCCAGCAATCCTACTGCTGGGCATATACCCTGAGAAAACCATAATTCAAAAAGAGTCATGTACCAAAATGTTCATTGCAGCTCTATTTACAATAGCCAGGACATGGAAACAACCTAAGTGTCAATCATCGGATGAATGGATAAAGATGTGGCACATATAAACAATGTAATATTACTCAGCCATAAAAAGAAACAAAATTAAGTTATTTGTAGTGAGCTGGATGGGCCTAGAGACTGTCATACAGAGTCAAGTAAGTCAGAAAGAGAAAAATAAATACCGTATGCTAACATATATGTATGGAATCTAAAAAAAAAAAAAAAAGGTTCTGAAGAACCTAGGGGCAGGACAGGACTGAAGAAAGACACAGAGGTAGAGAATGGACTTGAGGACATGGGTAGGGGGAAGGGTAAGCTGTGACAAAGTGAGAGAGTGGCATGGACATATATACACTACCAAACATAAAATAGATAGCTAGTGGGAAGCAGCCGCATAGCACAGGGAGATCAGCTCGGTGCTTTGTGACCACCTAGAGGGGTGGGATAGGGAGGGTGGGAGGGCAGACGCAAGAGGGAAGAGATATGGGAATATACGTATATGTATAACTGATTCACTTTGTTATAAAGCAGAAACTAACACACCATTGTAAAGAAATTATACTCCAATAAAGATGTAAAAAAAAAAAAAAAGAAATGAGCTATCAAGCCATGAAAAGACATGTAGGAACCTTAAATACATATTACTAAGTGAAAGAAGACAATCTGAGAAAACTTTATACTGGATGACTCCAGCTATATGACATTCTGGAAAAGGCAATAATGCTATGAAGATAGTAAAAATATCAGTGGTTGTTGCCAGGGGTTGGGGAGACAAGGGACGGTTGAATAAATGGAACAAAGAAGATATTTAGGGCAGTGAAAATATTCTGTACCATGCTATAATGATGAATACAGGTCATTATATGTTTATCCAAATCCATAGAATGTACAACACCAAGCGTGAACCCTAATGTAAACCATCGGACTTTGGGTGATTACAGTGTGTCAGTGTAGGCTCATCAATTGCAATAAATGTATAACTCTATTGTGGTCATCAATAATGGTGGAGACTATGCATGTGTGAGGGCTGGAGGTGTATGGGAAATCTCTGTACCTCCTTGTCAATTTCATTGTGACCCTAAAACTGTTCTAAAAATTGTCTTTGAAAAACAAAAACAAACATTGAATACACTTTCAATGCAATGAGAAGTCAGAAAAAAACTCAGAACTCTAATTACCATTGAGTGATACCTAAAGCATCTGAGACCAAAGGAACTATTTTTGGAAATCTGTGCAAACCATAACAGTTTTGTGGGAAAGAGCAAGGAGTGTGAATGGGGCCTTCTAATGGTACATCTCAGAAATCTTCAGCCAATATTCACTCTCAGAAGGGAGATCTATTCTGCCAGGGAACTACTCTGAGCAAAATTGACATGGTAAAGGACTAGAGATGTTCCAGAGATGGCAGATGGCAGAAAGTGACAGCAAAGTAAATGCAGAAAAATGAATGCATCATCTATGAAGACAAGTGATATCATCCCTAGATTCAGCACTCTAAGAAACCAGAGAGATGTCAGATTATGGAAAAGCTCTCTTGAACAAGATAAGTTTGTAGGAGGGCCAACTATACAGAAATACCATGTTTTATAACAGTTTACTGCTAGAGTCAGAGAAAATGGAGCATACACATGTGTGTGTGTGTGTGTGTGTGTGTGTGTGTGTGTGTGTGTGTGGAGAGAGAGAGAAAATCAATTTCCATAGAAAAACATTTATAAAGTAATAACCACTGCTTCCACAAAAAACTCTAACCTCACTTGGTTTCACAAGAAATACTATGAAATATCTAAAGACACAAAAGACCTTTTAGAACTTAGAAAATTTCTGAATTCTTCTCACACTTCAAGTATAAGTATAATAATAATTTTATTTTAATTTAAAAAAATTAAAAAGAGAAAGACATGGATAATATGGAAACAACCTAAATGTCTGTTGTTGGATGAATGGATAAAGAAAAGTAGTTATATGTGCAATGGAATATTATTAATCCTTAAAAAGAAGGAAATTCTGCCACTTGCAACAACATGGATGAACCTGATGGACATTATGCTAAGTGAAAAAAGTCAGAGGTAGAAAGACAAATACTGCATGATCTTACTTTAATGTAGAATCTAAAATAGTCAAATTAATAGAAGCAGAGAGTAAAATGGTGGCTGCCAAGGGCTAGAGGAAGGGGGAAATGAGAAGATGTTGGTCAACGGGTACAACATTTCAGTTATACAAGATGCGTAAGTTCCAGAGATCTAAAGTACAGCACTGTGATTATAGTTAACAATGTCGTATTTTATGCTGGAAATTTGCTGAGAGCTTAGATCTTCAGTGTACTCACCACACACAAAAAAAGATGTTAAGTATATAAGAAATGGCTATGTTAATTAGCTTGATTGTGGTGATTATCTTACAATGTATGTCAAATCATGAAATTGTACTCTTTAAATATAAACAATTTTAATTGTCAATTATACCTCAATAAAACTGTATAAATAAGTAATGGGTTTTGATGTAACAGTGTTCGATAAAATAATAGCAGAAATCCAGGAACACTTAAGAGCATAATATAATTTAGTGGGGTTTATCCCAGGAACAGATTAGTTCAATATTAAGGTTATATATTAACATAATTTACATTATTTGGGAAGTACTGAAATATCACCTGAGCATTTCTGTAGATGCTGAAAAGTCTTTTGAGAAAATTCAATTCCATGGATTATTTTTAAAAACTCAAAACTTGAAAAAATAGGAATAGATAAAAGTTTTCTTAGCACAATGACATATATTAATATCAAACCAAAAGCTAGTATTACTCAAAAGGGGAAGATACTAGAAGTTTTTTCACTAAGGTCAGGAATAAGACAAGGGTATACTCTATTACCACTATTATTCAAAAACTGTCTGTTGCCATTATCCAATAAAATTAGAAATAAAAGCATATAAACACTGAAGGGGGTTGACTAACACTTGCAGTTGACTTGATTTTGCACCTGGAAAGTTAAAGAGAATCAAGTAAAAATAACTTATTATGGTTGTAGAACAAATATTAGCATATACTAATAGCTAATAATGTAAAACATCAGTAACTTTCATATACTTCAACAACAGCTACAAACCAGAAGAAATATGATGGAGAAAATGTCCCATTAATATTAGTAATGAATAAGATAAATTGGATGTAAAATAAACTTTGCAAGAAATGTTCAAATTCTAGATTAAAGATATTTTTAAATGTTCCTGAATGACACAACATTGTAAACAAATGGAAAAGCTAGCCATTTTCTTGGAAAAGTCTCCATATCATCATCCTGTTTATTCCTCATGTTATTTAACATATTTAATATTATGACACTTAAAAATGCCACCAGCATTTTATAAGTAATTATTTGAAATTACTGTTCACTATTAATTTCTCCATTTCCCACTTCAGACCCAAAGGAAACTGCCCTTCTCAGACCCTTCCAAGTAGAGGGTCATCTGACTCATCCTGGACCATGCAATAAGAAAGTTGCTTGTGTCCCTTCCAGCTTAAGCCAGTAAAAAGCCTAAGGGTACGTCTATCTCTCTTCCATTTTGTGCCAGTGTTGGAGGAGGCTTTTTGTTGAGATGGTGGGCCTAAAGATTGGAGCAATATGGATCACTGAGTTACATTATTGAATAGAGCTATTTTGGACATTATTTAGACATGGCAGAATTTGTGGGAGTAAAATAAAATAAATCAGAACAAAACAAACATTTTTGTTTAAGACACTGAAAATTTATAATTGTTTGTTCCCACTACTTAATCATCTTATTTTGATTAATATGGAAGAAAGTTTGTGTCAGAAGTGACGTATTTTTGTAACAGCAATAAAATATGTGACAATTACTTAGTAAAAAAGTATTACAAATATCATAATAAATATATAAATGTAATATGGAGTCATCACTTCATTTAAAATATAAAAGTGCTTAGATTAGATAAAAGTGAAATCTGTGATATGACATTTATAAAATAAATAACCAAAAAAAACTGAAAGTATAAGATAAAGCTATCTTGCCCAAATACAAACAAAAAGAAGGTCATTATCACAGTTTATATTTAACATGGTAATGGTGGACCTATATAATGTTGGATGACAAAAATAAAACATATGTTTGTCAAAGACCCTAAAATACATAAAGAAATCTTTTGTCATTCACAATTTTTATGGTTTTCAAAACAAGCACAAGAGATCTTATTGACAAATTAATACTAGTAAGAGTGATTAGTAAATTTTCTGAACATAATATAAATAATTTAAAAAATAATACTGCATTTTAATACACCATCAAGAACCACTTAAAATATATAAAATACCAATTAAAAGCAATAATCATTATGAAGTGTCTCAGAATAACTCTAACAATAGGTGTGCAATAATGTTTATGAAGAACATTAAAGACTTTACTGAAAGACATTAAAAATAAATACTATATTGAAATATACAGTATATTTGTGAGAATAAATATATTCTAAGTATGGTAATTATCCTCATATTAATTCATAAATTTCTCACAATTCCAAGAAAAATTCTTTCAGTTGTTTTTTTTAATTTTGCAAGCAGATTCTCACCATTATATGGAAAAGTAAATGCCTCAAAGCAGACAACAAAATTTTGTAGAACAATTTAGTGAGGCTTAAGCTAGCAAATATTAAGTTGTACTATATAGCTCTAGTAACTAAGATAATAGTATCTTGGGCAAAAATAGTTTTGCAATGATTAGTTTTCTAAAAGTAAATATAATAAAATTTCAACTTCATATAATAAACAACATATTTTAAAGAGTTAATAAAATATATCAAATAATACATTTCTTTGGTAGAGAAGGATTTTGTAAAAATGATGTAAAACAAATACCATAAAAACTGGTAATTCTAATTCATTAATTTGATATAAATTGGAGAGCATCTTGGTAATATTTAGCAAGATGAAGCAGTATTTTGAAGATGAACTCATCATATGACACAGTAATTACACCTCAAGTTATTGAAACAGAAAACCTTTTACATGTGTGTACTGAGAGACATAAACAAGAATGTTTCCAGTAGTAGTGTTTTAAAATAGTGAAAAAAAACAACAGAAACAAATATCCATCAGCAGGAGAATAGACATATAAATTGCAGTTATTCATACAATGGATTTACACAAATAAGTGAAAATACATTATTTATTGTTCATACAATAATATAAATAAATCTCAGAAATGTGATATTAAACGAAAAAAGTTGTATATTGGTACATATATATGAGGACAGATTTATAAAAGATATTTGTATAAAACAATAATATATAATTTTTTTATATACATGCTTTGCAGGAAAAAAAAGGAAAAAGAAATAGATGGGAATGACAATATCCAAATTTTTGGAAGTGGTTAAATATTATGAGAGGAGAAGGGGAATGAGATTTGTGAGGGCAACTTTGATGGCTTCAACATTTTGTGTAACCTGGATTGGGGATACATACTAATTTTTAATGTTTAAGGATGTCTGATATATTTCATAGTATTTTTTTAAAAAGAAGTTTCAATGTTTAATATCCATTAAATATAAAAGATTCTAAACAATTTAATAAAATTTTTAAAATATATGTGTAGTGTTAAAGAAAATATTAAGAATATATGTGTAAGATAAGCTTTAATTTTTAGGAAAAGATTTGCTTTTAATTCATAACAAATATTTCAGTGCTTACTGTTGAACATCAATCCTGAATAATCCATATGTACTTTTAAAAGGAACAATTAATTTTTTAAGAGAAAACTTAGGGCTAATTATAACCCCCCAAAAGTAGATGAGAGGATGAAAAGAATGTTATGTAAATCTGAATGTGTAAAAGTTATGTAGTTTGGCTTTCAATTTCTAAAGTGAGAAAGCAAAAGGTATATGTTACATTCATCAGATAACTTCTATTTTGTTAAAGGCTGGTAAGCTAGGCAACTTAAAGAATATAATGATGATTCAAGAACATGAAATCAGTAGATGACTGACTCAAGTTTTCATAACAGCCAGTTACCTATCCTTGAACTTAATCTAGCTAAGTCATTCTGACTTATGTTCTTGTCCTTTGTCTTTCTAGGAAGTATCAGAGCTAAAGTAGCTTGAAATATGAGCATATGTGAACTAGCTTTGTCAAGGTAACTTCTAAACATAATGAGTGTGCTTTGGCAAACCTTGATAAGCACAGGTCATTTTGTCAAGCGATTCTGTTACAAGATCTTTATGATACCTTTGGATTCAAACTATCATGTTTGAGCAGTTGCTGTCTAATAGGAATTTACCTCTATTAAACTGACTCAGAAAAGTTCTGGCTTCTTTACGAGATATTTGAAATGAATATTACATTTAGAATTGACTGGTATTGGAGATCTCTGCTTTCAAATGTCACCTGGTTAAAAAATTTCTGATGCAATCTTTAACAACTCCCACCACCAATAATTCTGAAGATTAGAAAAGATGCAAAAATTCATAACAGTTTAAACAATTACTGGTTAAAAACCTATTTTCCAAATCAGGGAATTAGCTCTAAAACTTCACAACCTACAATTATGGTATACATTTGCTTCTTATAAAAGAGACTAAATTTCAAAAGGCAGGAAATAGTTTGTACATTTATTGTTCTCTGTTTCCTCAATTAGAGACTTAGAGTCAATAGTGTTGCAGATACATCTAAGATGGCTCCTGTTACTCTTGCCTCCTGGCATTTACATTAGTTTCTAAGCAATATAATGTGACAAAAGTGATGGGATATTACTCCAATGATCAAATTACCTTATGTAAGACTTCATCTTGCTGGCAAACTTTCTTTAGAGACTCTCCTTGTTGGCTTGAAAAAGAAAGTCCTCATTTTGGAAAAGTCCCACAGCAAAGAACTACAGACAGCCTATAGGAGCTGAGGTTTGTTCCTAGCCAATAGCCAAACAGGAAGCAGGTGCCCACAGTCCTAAAACTGCAAGAAAATAAATGCTGCCAGCAACCTGTGTGAACTTAGAAGTGGGTTCTTCCTCAATCAAGTTTTCAGATGAGAACACTGCTTTAGCCAATATCTTTTTTTTTTTTTTTAACATCTTTATTGGGGTATAATTGCTTTACAATGGTGTGTTAGTTTCTGCTTTATAACAAAGTAGCCAATATCTTGATTGCTGTCTTCTGAGGGCTTAAGCAGAGGATATATTATCATTAAGCCACGCCCAGATTCCTGACTCATGGAAATTTTGAGGTAATAAATGTGTGTTGTTTTAAGCTGCTAAGTTTGTTAGCATGTTAGATTAATAGTCCTAAATAGAGTACTCCGGGGGGAGAGGTATGGGGGTTGAAGAGGATCTAGGATGGCAGAGTATGCCAGGGTATGAAGTTTTTTGATGCACATATAAGCTCAAATATCAGAAGTGGAAGAGATTCCTTGATTAACATAGAAGTGCTACACTTGGTGATCATTGTTTGTTAGAGGCAGGTCATTGTGTTGGAATCTGTACATGTCAACTTGTTTTCTAGTTATAAGTAAGGGGAGAGAGCCAATAGCACCTAATAGCTTAGAGCAGGGGTTGGCAAACTATGCCTTGCAGTCTAAATATGGCCTCTTATCTATTTTTGTAAATATAGTTTCATTGGAAAACAGCCATGCTCATTTGTTTACATATTGTCTTCAGCTGCAATGATGGAATTTAGTTGTGGCAGAGACTACAATCTGCAAAGCCTCAAATATTTATTGTCTGACTCCCTGCTAGACAAGTTTGCTGACCTCTTGGTTAAAACATGAGATAAAGTAGAATCTTTCTACATATGTATACATCCACTGGCAAATATTAAATCTAAAGAGATCTTATTTAAGTGTTAATAAGTAAGAAAAACAGAGTCCTGAAGACATATTGTAATATAGTGATAGAAGTAGCTCTATGAAGGTACATGGAAATATTCCATGTATGAAAATGACCTGAAGAAACATTCAGGATTAAAAAAAAAAAATTAGAACAAGTGCTTTTGAAAAACAATTAATCAAAGATGTAACATTAGAAATTTTTTTAGAGATGAATACATTGGCTTGTTCTTTCAGATTAAAAATTTTTCATTTCAGTAGCTTTAATAAGAAGTGATACACAGCTTGGTACATGCTAATTTTTAAATTACACACACAGACACACACACACACACACACACACACACTCAAAAGGGAAAACACTATAAAAAATAGCCACGTTGAAAAGACATGTTGCATATAAAAAAAGAGTTACCAGAATGGCAACAGGCTTTTCTTCTGCAATAATAAATTAAGATTAAAATTGGGGAACTTTGAGACATAAAAGCTTGTACTCAACATTTTTATATTCATCCAACTTGATTTTCAGATGTGTAAGCCAATAAAGTACATAATCAAGTGTGAAGATATTCAGAATATATAATTTATAAATTAATACAAAATGAAGTAAATTAAATGTTTATGAATAAAAAACTTACAATAGAAAAAAACTGGCAGTGAACACTGAAACAAATTGTACATAGTTGAAGCTAAGTAAATGTTTCACATTGGGTTAAAACTGAAAAAAAAAGTGTTTCAAATAATTAACTAATGCTATTACAAATTATCTGCTATCTAAAAAGTAGTAATAAGGACAGTGTGTTAAATGGTTGGGAGATTGTGAGACTGTAATTAGATAGCATAGTATAGAATGACGTAATGACATAAAAGAAGTTCAGAAGCATTTTAAATAGGAAAAATAGGCTAAATTTTATATTAAGTATGTCCCGTACATGTTTTATTGTTAGGTATGAATTATCTCTATCCATATTATGACTGGAAGGGTATAATCAAGTTATTATCAGCATTATTTCTATGCATAAGAATTATGGGAAATTTATGTTCATGTTTAACTTCTCTGTCTTTTCTAAATTTATTATGGCCAACATATGTTATTCTTCAAAATAAAGTATATTACAAATGTATTTGAAATGAATATATCAAAATATTTATTTTGGACATTAGTAGTATTAGAGATGAACTGTATTTTTTGTATTTACTTTAATGTAGTTTTAACTAAAGTCAGGACCACTTTGATGCTAAAAAAATTACTGTGTAACTAGTTCAGAGCCCCATTATTGTTGTATAGTAAAACTGACTGTATTAGAACATGGAACAAATTTTACCTGGTAATGAAGAATGTCGATGTTTAATAGCAACACCATTTTTGTCAAGTTATTAGTCTAAAAAATTGGGTTATGGATACACAAAACTGGAGAAACAGTTGTTTAGACAGTATTAGCTGTCTTTTAGGCTATAATGCTTTGCTTCTAAATCGACCACCAATATGAGATAATGTGCTGTCTTGATAAAGGATACATGGTCACCATGTTTATCAATGCCAGATCATAATAATTAAAATTCATTTCTAAGCAAATAGGTCAAGAATGCTCATATGACAGAATATTTTATGTCTGGTGCTTAATACAGGCACAAAATGCAACAACAGAAAAAAATATATATGTATCTGAAGTAGTAAGACTTGGATTTCTTTGTGGCATTCAGAATTTTCATAATTGGGAAAGCAGGGTGGCCTGATCTCCAGGGGAAAACTGAGGTTGGGGGAGTGGAAGTCAAGATGAGAGCAGGAGATAAAAAAACACCTGCAGCCAGACCACCTAGCCTGGTCAGGAAAGGGGAAGGGGGTAGGTAAGGTGCAGGTCTTCATAAGGAAAAAAGGCTATATGTGTTGGTTAGAAATGAGGATAGTACAGAGCTGGGATAACCAGGTGGGGCTGAAAAGGAGGACTGCAATTTACAATGCGAGGCTTGGAGACAAATAAAAGAGGTTTGGCAACATATTCATGGTCATTAAAGCTGCTGAGCTTCATAAATCTGGAGTCTGCCAGAATCATTATTCAGAGTTTCCCATGTGTAAATCAGTTTGTGGGCAAGGAACTGGCATGTGTAATTATTTGTTAATAGTAGGGACATTCATGAGAAGGAATAAAACAGCATCATTGCAAAATATGTACTTATTTTTATTTTTAAAATAATTTTTCATGAGAAAGAAGTTATTTTCATGGAAAGTAAGTTAAGAGAAATTAAAAATCATAGAATTTACCATTCAAAATAAGATGTAAAATATCTCACAGTTTATGTTTACAGCTCAAGCAGAATTATAAATCTGATTACTTTTAATTGAATTGAATATGCAGAAAATTCCTTTGTGAAGCAGCTCAAGACTATAAAGTTTGTTAGTAAATATGATAACTATTACACGTATTGAGAAAACTAGGTAGGTGATGGAAGTAGAAAAGAAGTAGAACTCATGACAGCATATTCCATAATACTATTCATTCAATGCAAAGTGGAAAACTTGAAAGCAACTGACGAAAGTGACTTTTAAAAAGAGGGAGCATGGATAAAGTTGAAAGAAAGTGATGTGGAGTCCAGCTGCTAACACAAAGGAGGAAATAGAAACATTTCATACTTCTTGGCATCCTTCTCCTGTGAGGTTTTCTGTTTCAGAACCTAATCCATTACGGTTTTACTTTTTGGCAAGGTAAGAAGAGAAAAGACTTCATTGTGCCACTGTAAACAAAGTTTAAGTAATTATACCTCAAAATCTTTCCAAAAAGGATTTCTCTTCTCCAGACTTTGAAACAGGGTGTTGGAGAAAGCTTCCTGATGTGGTATTTCTCAGATTTCATTTTCATTTTGGCTAAGAGGTCTATTTTTGCACTGCCTTTTTCTTATTTTGATAGATCCAAGTTGGTTTCATTTCTAGAGTAGCAGATTACTCTGAAATTATTGCAGGTGGCTCAGAGGATTTCGTTTTGTCTCAGGTTAGGCAGACTTCAATATGCTGTAGTTCTATTTAGTGTAGCAGATTTTTACTAGCTTCCATTTGCTTGCCCATTCTTTATGCACTACCAACCAGTTTATCATTTTTGTGATATATTTTATAGATCTAATATATTTGAAATCAATGAGAGGTTTGTCTAGATTAGAGCTTTGCTCTGAGTAATAAAAGGAAATAGGTTTCCAGAAATTAAATCGACCAATAAAAAGTATGTTATTTTTTTTTCATATTTAGGAGGTTGTCTTTGTCTTTTTCTTATCATAAGTCCATATATTGTTCAATAAATTCAGTCTTAATTCTGAGTTCTTTTGTCAAGTCATAACTCTGAAATACCTTCTCCATCTATTTTTATCATTTCCCTGTTTGTTTTCCCAAAGTTCAATCCCTCTATCAAATCTTTTAGAGGTAATCCAATCTAAATTTGATAATTCCAATTGTTCTAGATTGCCTTATCATCTATGTATATAGGTCATGCACCTTTATCTGGGTGAAAGGATATTATCAATACTATGAACATTTTATCTTGGATAAAAGAGAATTGATAAGGACAGACTTCTAAGGTAGTCTTTGAGTAAAGGAACTAGGTCTGATTATGTAATATTCAGTATGTTATTTGTTGTTAAAATTTGTTTCATTAATAAAATTTTAGAACTAGCGAGTAGCTTTCCATGTCTGATGTGTTAGCTTAAGATATGATTATGACATCTAAAAATAAGACCCTTATTCTGATACAACATTATTGCAGGAGATGGACTGATAAACAACATCTCTCCTCTAAATATAGAAGAATGTAGAAATTTTCTACAAGAAGAATGACCCAGGGCACAGGCTGGTGCTTAGTTAACAAACTGAAGGTTATTATAATCTCAAGTAATATGTTACATTTGATTGAATAATTAATATGCGCCAAGCACTTCTTGAATTCTTTGCCTATATTAACTAAGTTAAACTTCATAGCAACCCTTTGAGGTAGGAACATTAATATACAAAGACAAGGAAACTAAAGTATAAGATGATAAACAAAGATCATATTGTGAGTGTGTGGCCAGAATTTAAACCCAGGCTATCTGGCACCAGAGCTTAGTTCCTTAAATACCTGCTAAACAGCATCTGAAATTGGGCTCTGATATCAATTAACCATGGTCCAAGAAAACTCACTGCTATCTACCTCTTTCATTCTTAGAGAAGATGCTTGGTCTTTGAGGGTTCCAGTGATAAGTTGCAGAGGAAGCTAGTTTTTCCAACACTATTTCCTTGTTGCCTTACAGAGCTGCTATGAATAGACTTGCTTTCTAAGATATGGGTTCTAGGAGATGTAATTTGTTGGCTCACATATGTAGTTAGGTAGGATTGAGATAGTTCTCTCTTTTGTATTCTAGTTTTTAAAACTAAACTAAGGGACCCCACAATCCTGTTGTCATTTATTTGTTGGTTCTCTTTATTTGTAGGCCTTAATTAATTCACTTTATTTATATAAGTAAATAAATAAATATACACACACTAGTATTCCAACTAGATGGTAAGCTTTTGTCCTCTATTATAACCAGATAATATCACAAAAAAATTAATTCCAATCCTTTATATATACACATAAGAAAAGCTTAGGTCTAGAAGTCCTATACAACTTGTTTGTGGTTGCATAGTTCTTCAGTGAGGGAATAAGGATAAGAACTCAGCAAGATGGTTCCTGGGCTAGTTATCTTTGTACTATAACATACAGAGGATGGGTTTAAAAAAAAAAGCTTCATGTATTAGGCAACATAATTTTGCAATTCAGCCCAAGAGATAGACTTTGTAAGAAATAAAGTCATATTCGAGACAATTTGAGTCAAAAGTAATATGTTATATGAAAATGTATTTAGATTTAATATTGTTATCAGAGAATATCTACTAATGACACAATTCATGAAGCTTCAGCCATCAAGAGAAAAATCTTTGGTTTGTCCTAAGTCTGATCACATGCTTAGAGTGTGTAGCATGTAGGTAGAACACTTAATACATGTTTATACAACAGGTAACATTTGCTTGAACTGTCTGCTCTGATAACTCACATGTTGGCAGGAAGACAGTTTACACATAATAATTAGAAAGTGCTTTCGATTCAGACAAACTTTGATTAGAATGTTGATAGTTCCAAGTACTTGTTGTGTGATCTTGGTCACATTACTTAAATAATGCCTCAGTTTCTTTGTGAAATGGAGATAACACTGAACATGACTGTTGCTCTCAGTTAAATATATAAAGTGCTTTATACTCTCTACACATACTACACAGTTTAATAAAAATAATATATTAGTACCTTTATTGTTGGTATTAAGTGCTCAATGAACAAATCTGCAAATTTTTCTCAGGATTTAAGTCAATAAGCAAATTATTTTTTCCTTCCAGTCTTTTGGCGGAGAAGGTTGTGAAGAAAGTTCAGTTAAAGCTAGAATCTTGAGATATGCTCTGGGGAGGTACAAGGCTAGAAAATGTACAAGTTCTCATTTAATGTGTTGTGGAATAAATGCATGTGGGAAAATATAAAATATTCCAAGAAAAATTGCTAATAAATAAATAAGATTCTTAGAACTTTAAAAATAAGTGTTAAGAGAAGCTGCAAACATGATAATTAGATCTGAAGGTAGATTATTTAGAATGGCTTTATGTAGCAGTGAACTTTGAGCACAATGTAAGCAAAGATATTATGAGGGGAAAAGAATGTAATGGACTTTCCAAATGTGAGTAAGGGATTTAGAGAACACTTCGAATTGTGAGCTAACAAATTAAAAATGGCTAAATATCAACATGTTTATTTAGCTGAAATGAAAATTTTTGCTTAGGAATTAGATAATATAAGGGCATGAACAATGGGTCAAAAAATCTGCTGTTCATTCCTCAGTGACAGAAAATATTGGATGAACACACATTACGGGGTCTACAATGTCTTTCAAGTTTTGGGCAGAGATCTCACTGATAGGAGTAGTAATACAATCCAAAAATTGCATCAATTAAAAATAACTTTATTTAGGGAATAGATTAGAGTCTTGAATTGGATCTACCATTCAGTTGTTAACCTTTGTATTAGCAGTTGATATGATTTTGGTGGTCAATGATGGTTTCTGTGCCTGTGATGCTTACTTTTTTTTTTTTTTTTTTGCAGTACACTGGCCTCTCACTGCTGTGGCCTCTCCCATTGCGGAGCACAGGCTCTGGACGCGCAGGCCCAGCGGCCATGGCTCACGGGCCCAGCCGCTCCGCAGCATGTGGGATCCTCCCGGCCCGGGGCACGAACCCACGTCCCCCGCATCGGCAGGCGGACTCCCAACCACTGCGCCACCAGGGAAGCCCTGTGATACTTACTTTTGTATGACATAAATGATAGTCTTCGGAGGAGAGACCATCAAGATGGTGGAGGACTAACGTGGAGATCATCATTCTCCCCACAAATACCTCAGAAATACATCTACATGTGGAACAACTCCTACAGAACACCTACTGAATGCTGGCAGAAGACCTCAGACTTCCCAAAAGGCAAGAAACTCCCCACATACCTGGGTAGGGCAAAAGAAAAAAACAGAGACAAAAGAATAGGGACGGGACCTGCACCAGTGGGAAGGAGCTGTGAAGGAGGAAAGGTTTCTACACACTAGGAAACACCTTCACTGGCGGAGACAGGGGGTGGCTGGGGGGGGAAGCTTTGGAACCACGGAGAAGAGCACACCAACAGGGGTGCAGACGGCCAAGCGGAGAGATTCCTGCACAGAGGATCAGTGCCTGAGAGGCTTGTCTGCTCACCTGCCAGGACACAGGTGGGAGCTGGGAGCTGAGGCTCAGGCTTCGAAGGTCAGATCCCAGGGAGAGGACTGGGGTTGGCTGTGTGAACACAGCCTGAAGGGGGCTAGCGCGCCACAGCTAGCTGGGAGGGAGCCCGGGAAAAAGTCTGGACCTGCCTAAGAGGCAAGAGACCATTGTTTCCGGGTGCGCGAGGAGAGGGGATTCAGAGCACTGCCTAAACGAGCTCCAGAGATGGGCACGAGCCGCGGCTAACAGCACGGACCCCAGGCATGAAACGCTAAGGCTGCTACTGCAGCCACCAAGAAGCCTGTGTGCAAGCACAGGTCACTATCCACACTGCCCCTCCCGGGAGCCTGTGCAGCCTGCCACTGCCAGGGTCCCATGATCCAGAAACAACTTCCCCGGGGGAACACACAGCGCACCTCACACTGGTGCAACATCACACCGGCCTCTGCCGCTGCAGGCTCGCCCCACACTCTGTATCCCTCCCTCCTCCCGGCCTGAGTGAGCCAGAGCCCCCTAACAAGCTGTCACTTTAACCCTGTCCTGTCTGAGCGAAGAACAGATGCCCTCAGGTGACCTACATGCAGAGGTGGGGACAAATCCAAACCTGAACCCCAGGAACTGTGTAAACAAAGAAGAGAAAGGGAAATCTCTCTAAGCAGCCTCAGGAACAGTGGATTAAATCTCCACAATCAACTTGTTGTACCCTGCATCTGTGGAATACCTGAAGAGACAATGAATCATCCCAAAATTGAGGCAGTGGACTTTGGGAGCTACTGTAGACTTGGGGTTGGCTTTCTGCATCTAATTTTTTTCTGGTCTTATGTTTATCTTAGTTTAGTATTTAGAATTTATTATCATTGGCAGATTTGTTTATTGATTTGGTTGCTCTCTTCCGTTTTTTTTTTATATATATATATTTTTTTTCCTTTTTCTCTTCTTGTGAGTATGAATGTGTATGCTTCTTTGTGTGATTTTGTCTGTATAGCTTTGCTTTTACCATTTGTCCTAGGGTTCTGTCTGTCCTTTTTTTTTTTTTTTTTACTATACTTTTTAGCACTTGTTATCATTCGTGGATTTGTATTTTGGTTAGGTAGTTTTCTTCTTTTTAATTTTTATTTTTTTTTAATTTTAATAATTTCATTTTTTATTTTAATAACATTATTTTATTTTATTATTTTTATCTTTATTTTTTTCTCCCTTTTCTTCTGAGCCATGTGGCTGACAGGGTCTTGGTGCTCCAGCCGGGTGTCAGGCCTGTGCCTCTGAGGTGGGAGAGCCGAGCATAGGGTATTGGTCCACCAGACACCTCCCGGCTCCATGTAATATCCAACGGCAAAAGCTCTCCCAGAGATCTCCATCTCAATGATAAGACCCAGCTCCACTCAAAGGCCAGCAAGCTACAGTGCTGGATACCCTATGCCAAACAACTAGCAAGCCAGGAACACAAACTCACCCATTAGCAGAGAGGCTGCCTAAAAACATAATAAGGTCGCAGACACCCCAAAACACACCACTGGATGTGGTCATGCCCACCAGAAAGACAAGATTCAGCCTCATCCACCAGAACACAGGCACCAGTCCCCTCCACCAGGAAGCCTACACAATCCACTGAACCAACCTTACCCACTGGGAAAGACACCAAAAGCAATGGGAACTACAAACCTGCAGCCTGTGAAATGGAGACCCCAAACAGTGTAAGTTATGCAAAATGAGAAGACAGAGAAATACACAGCAGAGGAAGGAGCAAGGTAAAAACCCACTTGACCAAACAAATGAAAAGGAAATAGGCAGTCTACCTGAAAAAGAATTCAGAGTAATGATAGTAAAGATGATGCAAAATCTTGGAAATAGAATGGAGAAAAAACAAGAAACATTTAACAAGAACCTAGAAGAGCTAAAGAGCAAGCAAACGATGAAAAACACAATAAATAAAATTAAAAATTCTCTAGAAGGAATCAATAGCAGAAAAACTGAGGCAGAAGAACAGATAAGTGACCCAGAAGATAAAATAGTGGAAACAAATACCATAAAGCAGAAAAAAGAAAAAAGAATGAAAAGAATTGAGGACAATCTCAGAGACCTGTGGGACAACATTGAATGCACCAACATTCAAATAACAGGGGTCCCAGAGGAAGAGAAAAAGAAAGGGACTGAGAAATTTTCAAAGAGATTATATTGGAAAACTTCCCTAATACTGGAAAGGAAACAGTCAATTAAGTCCAGGAAGTGCAGAGTGTCCCATACAGGATAAATCTAAATTGGAAAAGAAGAAGTAATGCTGTCACTGTTTGCAGATGACATGATACTATACATAGAGAATCCTGATGATGCTACCAGAAAACTACTAGAGCTAATCAATGAATTTGATAACGTAGCAGGATACAAAATTAATGTACATAAATCCCTTGCATTCCTAACAGTAATGATGAAAAATATGAAAGAGAAATTAAGGAAACACTCCCATTTACTATTGCAACAAAAAGAATAAAATATCTAAGAATAAACCTACCTAAGGAGACAAAAGACCTGTATGCAGAAAACTATAAGACACTGATGAAAGAAATTAAAGATGATACAAACAGATGGAAAGATATACCATGTTCTTGGATTGGAAGAATCAACATTGTGAAAATGAATCTACTACCCAAAGAAATCTACAGAGTCAATGCAATCCCTATCAAATTACCAATGGCATTTTTCACAAAACTAGAACAAAAAAGTTCACAATTTGTATGGAAATATAAAAGACCCTGAATAGCCAAAGCAATCTTGAGAAAGAAAAACAGAGCTGGAGTAATCAGGCTCCCAGAATTCAATTATACTACAAAGCTACAGTAATCAAGACAGTATGGTACTGGCACAAAAACAGAAATATAGATCAATGGAACAGGTTAGAAAGCCCAGAGATAAACCCACGCACATATGGTCACCTTATTTTTGATATAGGAGGCAAGAATATACAATGGAGAAAAGACAGCCTCTTCAATGAGTGGTGCTTGGAAAACTGGACAGCGACGTGTAAAAGAATGGAATTAGAACACTCCCTAATACCATACACAAAAATAAACTCAAAATGGATTAGACCTAAATGTAAGACCAGACACTACAAAACTCTTAGAGGAAAACATAGGCAGAACACTCTATGACATAAATCATAGCAAGATCCTTTTTGACCCACCTCCTAGAGAAATGGGAATAAAAACAAAAATAAACAAATGGGATGAATGAAACTTAAAAGCTTTTGCACAGCAAAGAAAAACATAAGACAAAAAGACAGCTCAGAGAATGGGAGAAAATATTTGCAAAAGAAACAACTGATAAAGGATAAATCTCCAAAATGTACAAGCAGCGCGTGCAGCTCAATATCCAGAAAACAAACAACTCAATCCAAAACTGGGCAGAAGACCTAAATAGACATTTCTCCAAAGAAGATATACAGATTGCCAAAATACATATGAAAGGATGCTCAACATCATTTATCATTAAAGAAATGCATATCAAAACTACAATGAGGTATCACCTCACACCAGTCAGAATGGCCATCTTAAAAAAATCTAAACAATAAATGCTGGAGAAGATGTTGAGAAAAGGGAACACTCTTGCACTGTTGGTGGGAATGTAAATTGATACAGCCACTATGGAGAACAGTATGGAGGTTCCTTAAAAAACTAAAAATAGAACTACCATACGACCCAGCAATCCTACTGCTGGGCATATACCCTGAGAAAACCATAATTCAAAAAGAGTCATTTACCACAATGTTCATTGCAGCACTATTTACAATAGCCAGGACATGGAAGCCACCTAAGTGTCCATCGACAGATGAATGGATAAAGAAGATGTGGCACATATATACAATGGAATATTACTCAGCCATAAAAAGAAGCGAAAATGAGTTATTTGTAGTGAGGTGGATGGACCTAGAGTCTGTCATACAGAGTGAAGTAAGTCAGAAAGAGAAAAACAAATACTGTATGCTAACACATATATATGGAATCTAAAAAAAATGTTTCTGAAGAACCTAGGGGCATAACAGAAATAAAGACGGAGACGTAGAGAATGGACTTGAGGACACGGGGAGGGGGAAGGGTAAGCTGGGATGAAGTGAGAGAGTGGCATGGACATATGTACAGTACCAGATGTAAAATAGGTAGCTAGTGGGAAGCAGCCGCATAGCACAGGGAGATCAGCTCGGTGCTTTGTAACCACCTAGAGTGGTAGGATAGGGACAGTGGGAGGGAGACACAAGAGGGAGGAGATATGGGGATATATGTATATGTATAGCTGATTCACTTTGTTATAAAGCAGAAATTAACACACCATTTTAAAGCAATTATACTGCAATAAAGATGTTAAAAAAAGAAAAGAATGTAAAAAAATAATGGTCTTCATTCTGTTTTCTACCAAAGATTTATAACATTTTAGTTCACAAATTTGTTAGACAGTTCATGTCATAAAAAGCAAAAGCAAGTTCCTGGTTGAATAACTTTAATTTCACCTAATTATTTCATATTTTATAATGATGAGAAATGTCATTCATATAAGGTAAAAATTTTTAAACTCCATAATCCATTGATTTATTATTTCCCAATGTAGCACCAGAATGGGCTAACCTGCAAAGGAAAGAATATACAGGTACTTTTAAATTAATCAGATTATATAAGAAAGTAGGTTGCCTAGTTAGGGATTTCTGTAATTCCCCTGGGAAGAGTATCTCTAAATGTTAGCCTCCACTGCTCTGGGCAATGCCATCTTTTACTACTACTGTGTTCCTGTTTTTCACCACCACTGCATGACGTTTTTATGCACATTTCAGCCAGATTTTCATTCTTCTCTTTCTTACTCCAAAAGCTAGACATTCATTGAACATATAAATGCAATTGTTCGGTAGAAATCTTAATAGGCACTATAGGCAGAAATTGTCAGTGATCCCATTGTGATATATACACTGAACAAATAGAAGGAATGAAAGTATGTTTTTTGGATAAAAATTTCTTTTAGAACTGCTTTGATTGAATTAAAATGATTTATGCCTACCATTATGAGTGTATATATTCATGTACTTCATCAAATGGTACAATTTATAGATGGAGGCAATATAATGCAATGAATGGACTTTGTAGTCAGACAGACAAGTGTTCAAATCTTGCCTTTAAATGATATTTTCAGTACATGAATCTAAAATTAGTATTTAAATTACCACCACTGTTTTTCCCATTATCTGTAAAAAGAGAGCTAATGAGGTAACACTTTACTGAGAGTCCTCCATATAGTAATTATTGCCGTTATGATTATTATGGTATGTGCTAGTTTTTTCCTCCTCCATTATTACAAAACACTTTGTACATATCTCTAGTTTAATTCATATTGCTATGTGTCTTTCTTCTCTGTGGATAAATATAGAACATAATAGAGGTAAACAGAAATATTTGCTAAATGAGAGAGGCATAAGGTGTGAGGTAATGTTAATCTGTTAATCTATATAAATATATAAATCAAATATGAATAATAATTGTTTTATATTGACTATAGAAGTACAAATGTAAACAAAAAGTTTTCTACATCTGAATATATTTTTATTTAAATGAAATCTAAGACTGGCATACAAACAAAAACAGAAATAGTATTTAGGGTTAGTATTGCCATATAATTAAATTATTATTAAATATGTTTAGCATCATATGTAAAATGATTCACTGTGCTATTTGATAACTTTAAGCATTTAAAAACATGATAGAAAATTGCTTTAAGAAAGGTAGTCGGTGCCAGTGCATATATAAAGACAGCTTGATAAAGTAGAGAGAAAATGATCATTGAAGTAAGCATGACTCGGGTTCAAATCAACTTTTTAAACCTTGACATATGAGGCAATGAAGATGGAGTACAAAGAAAGGCATAACAAGAAACAGTGAGGGAAGTTTGATGCAAAAACACGAATCAGAAAAAAATGGGAGGAAAAATTAACAAGGGAGATCAAATAAAGGCAGGATTGAGCTAAAGATATGGAGACAGTGAAGTAGTAGAAAAAAAGTAAAATTAAGAAACATTTTCTCATTTCACGTAGAACTACTGTAGCCAACTAGCCTTTTAAAGAGGGTTTGCATAATTCAAATCAAAGGGTAAAGCCATTTATGTTGATTTTGAAACTTTCTGGAAATTGATGGTGAGATATAAGACAAAAACAGTTGGTTCTGTTGTAATAAAGAGTGGGTTTTGCAAAGTTTTTTTTTGTTTTTGTTTTGGCAGAGATATTACAGAGTCTTTAAATATGGGGGAAAAGATCTAGAAGTTGCCTGAGAATAGCAAAGAAAAACTGAAGGGGGAGGAAGAGATCTTGAGGTGGGGAAGGAGTAGAGCCAAGTGGGTATATAAAAGCCCTCTGTCACACTAGAACATAGATTATACGTGTCTACACTTGTGTGAGTGATATTTGAGGAGAATCTCAGAGGATAGGAGCCGAATTCCACACCTGGGATGATGTAGTAGAATATCAGGCCAGCAAAGTAAGGACTGTGTGACAGCCATAAATGAGCAACTATAACTAGTGGTGATTATGTAAAACCTTATTCCACCACAGCTGGGATAGATTTTCAGTCAATTATATTGAACAAATCTAAAAAGATAGGGCACCTGAGTTGACATCTAGCTTAAAGGGATTTGAGATTGGTACACATAGTAAAATAAATGGTGTGAGTCAGCTGTTTCTAGAGATGAGTGAGCTATTCAAACAAAAGAAAGCTGATTTCTTAAAAGAATTAATGATTATTTTGTTTTTAGCTATTTGGTTAGCAGTTATTAGTAACTTAATTATCCCTCCAAAATTTTTAACCAATTCATCTTTTCTAATCCATTTTGCTCAATGACCCAGCTTTAGTCACTGCAAGAATACAGTGAGGATGAGCCAGGCCCACCCTATGCCAGCCTTAGCAAAGACTGCCTTGACTCAAGCGGATAGCTGGTACTTCCATCTCACTAGGGAATTCAGTTTTCAGAGGCAATTCACCTTCTGGTTGTTTTTCTAAAGGACTATATTAACAGACAGTGGTTCCCAGTGTACTCATTTTGAAATATCATGTGACCTTATATCTGTTGGTAATCTTGGGGGCACAATCTATTTTAATATGTTCACCTGCTTCCTGTTCTCAAAACAATTTGGACGTAGTATAATTCTTCTATCCATCAATATTCATCCACTATGGACCCAACTTGAATGATAAAAAAATTATTTTTCCTGAAACCTTAACCTTTAAACCAGTTTTCACTGTTTGTCCAGGAATAATCAAGTGAGCTGAATTAGAATAGTAGTTAACGTATTTCCACTGTAATAAGCATTTTATTGGAGTATATCATGTATACTGAAAATGTACAAATCACAATTACCATAAAGTGACCTAACTCATTTACTGTCTCAATCTATCTCTGTATATATTAGCATACAACTTATATAAAGCCATCTCTCTTGTGGAATACAATAAAAATGTAACTTTGTCTCCAATGTACCATTAAAATGTATTTGGTGAGGGAAATTTAGATTTTCCCTTGCCTCTTGATGAAACCTGGGACTCTAGCTGAGACTCTCCATGATCATATCTTTTTGGTCATTCTTTGAAATTAAAAGACTTTCAGTCATTTTAAATTATAAACACACTATCAATTTAGTGGTTCCAATTTTACAGTCCCAGAAAATGATCAAAATTGTGAACTTGCTTTAACATTTGGTCCTTTCCTCTCCCCACAACCAGGGTCATAGTAGGGAGGATGTTTCCTTATTTTCTTTTTCTCTGCTCAGAGTATGTCCTTCTCCCTACTACTCTGTAACTGCTTGGTTCTCACGTCATTATATTCAAACTCAGGGAGACAGAGTGGAGAGAAGGGTATGGTCTTCCATGGCAGTTGTATGTGATTTCTGACTCTGTCTCTCATGGTACTTACTGGTCCTTCAGAAGCTCTTCTGCTGCAACTCCTGCATAGCTGTGATGTACCTGCTCCTCCAGGTGAGTATGCTTTACACATCCCCAATTTTTCCTGTAGTCAATGTCCCGGCAGAACGTTTCAGGTAGTCTTTATGGGCAGTCTTTACAATAGCTCTAGGTTCTTTTTCCTGTTGTCCCCAAACATTCATGTGCCTAAGTTGGGAAGGTTTACTTCCCCAGGATCTTCCGCTTGCCCACCTGCCTCAAGGAGGTAGCCATGGCCTCTGGCTTTGTTATACTTTTGGTATATTCCAGATGGCACCTCAATGTGCATGTTCCAGATGGCAACACTTAAATACTGGAAATGCATCTCATGCTACCTGATAGATCTTGTTGGAGGTCCTGTGAATGGACTTGAGGTAATGGGTAGGGGGTTGGGAGTCACAGCCTAGAAACATACTCTCCAAAACAGAAAGCAAAACAACACAACTGTCTTCACAAACTTTCATTTTTATTCTTTGGCTCTTTTTCTACCATCTATCTGGGTCAGTAGACCCAGTGTGAAAGGTCCTCATGTCACAAAACCATTCTTAAATATTTATTTTGTTCTGTTGTCTTACTTGCGTGAAACATCTATTGTATCAGGTCCTTAATACATTATTCTGTTGCATAGATGTGGGTATAACAGCTATAAATAATGTTTTTCTATAGTACGTATTCTTTGTTTCCTTAAATATATAATATAATCGTTTCCTCACACTAATAAATTTTTTTCATAAAATTTTAATGGCTGTAGCTTATTCTTTTCTATGAATGCACCATATTTCATATAAAATAGTTCCTACTTTGGACAGACTGTCTATGATTATTTCCCCTAAAATTTTACTACTGTTGAAGAGGGGGAAGACGGCGGAAGAGTAAGACGCAGAGATCACCTTCCTCCCCAGATACATCAGAAATACATCTACACGTGGAACAACTCCTACAGAAAACCTGCTGAATGCTGGCAGAAGACCTCAGACATCCCAAAAGGCAAGAAACTTCCCACGTACCTGGGTAGGGCAAAGGAAAAAAGAATAAACAGAGACAAAAGAATAGGGACGGGACCTGTACCAGTGGGAGGGAGCCGTGAAGGAGGAAAGGTTTCTACACACTAGAAGCCCCTTTGCAGGCAGAGGCTGCGGGAGGCGGAGGGGGAAAGCTTCGGAGCCACGGAGGAGAGCGCAGCCACAGGGGTGCAGAGGGAAAAGCGGAGAGATTCCCGCACAGAGGATCGGTGCCGACCGGCACTCACCAGCCCGAGAGGCTTGTCTGCTCACCCGCCGGGGCGGGCCGGGCTGGGAGCTGAGGCTCGGGCTTTGATCGGATCGCAGGGAGAGGACTGGCGGCATGAACACAGACTGAAGGGGTTAGTTCACCACGGCTAGCCAGGAGGGAGTCCAGGAAAAAGTCTGGACCTGCCGAAGAGGCAAGAGACTTTTTCTTCCCTCTTTGTTTCCTGGCGCGTGAGGAGAGGGGATTAAGAGCACTGCTTAAAGGAGCTCCAGAGAGGGGCACGAGCCACGGCTAACAGCGTGGACCCCAGAGACGGGCAGGAGACGCTAAGGCTGCTGCTGCCGCCACCAAGAAGCTTGCGTGCGAGCACAGGTCACTCTCACACCTCCCTTCAGGGGAGCCTGTGCAGCCCGCCACTGTCAGGGTCCCGGGATCCAGGGACAACTTCCCCGGTAGAACGCACGGCGTGCCTCAGGCTGGTGCAACGTCACGCCCGCCTCTGCCGCCGCAGGCTCGCCCCGCACTCTGTACCCATCCCCTACCCCCGGTGCGAGTGAGCCAGAGCCCCCGAATCAGCGGCTCCTTTAACCCTGCTCTGTCTCAGCGAAGAACAGACACCCTCCAGCGACCTACACGCAGAGGTGGGGCCAACTCCAAAGCTGAACTCCGGGAGCTGTGCAAACAAAGAGAAAGGGAAATCTCTCCCAGCAGCCTCAGGAGCAGCGGATGAAATCTCCACAATCAACTTGATGTACCGTGCATCTGTGGAATACCTGAATAGGCGAATCATCCAAAATTGAGGAGGTGGACTTTGAGAGCAAGATTTATTATTTTTTCCCCTTTTCCTCATTTTGTGAGTGTGTATGTGTATGCTTCTGTGTGAGACTTTGTCTGTATAGCTTTGCTTTCACCATTTGTCCTAGGGGTTCTACCCGTCTGTTTCTTTTGTTTGTTTTACTTAAAAAATTATTTTTTCTTAATAATGATTTTTTATTTTAATAAATTTATTTTATTTTACCTCACTTTATTGTATTTTCTTTTATCCTTTTCCTTCCTTCCATTCTTTCTTTCTTTTTTCCTTTCTACTTTTTCTCCCTTTTATTCTGAACCGTGTGGATGAAAGGCTCTTGGTGCTGCAGCCAGGAGTCAGTGCTGTGCCTCTGAGGTGGGAGAACCAACTTCAGGACACTGGTGCACAAGAGACCCCCCAGCTCCACAAAGTATCAGACAGCTAAAATCTCCCAGAGATCTCCATCTCAACACTAGCAGCCAGCTTCACTCAACGACCAGCAAGCTACAGTGCTGGACACCCTATGCCAAATAACTAGCAAGACAGGAACACAACCCCACCCCCAGCCATTAGAGAGGCTGCCTAAAATCATAATAAGTCCACAGACACCCCAAAACACACCAACAGACGTGGACCTGCCCACCAGAAAGACAAGATCCAGCCTCATCCACCAACATACAGGCACTAGTCCCCTCCACCAGGAAGCCTACACAACCCACTGAACCAACTTTAGCCACTGGGGACAGACAAAAAAGACAATAGGAACTACGAACCTGCAGCCTGCAAAAAGGAGACCCCAAACACAGTAAGATAAGCAAAGTGAGAAAACAGAAAAACACACAGCTGATGAAGGAGCAAAATAAAAACCCACCAGACCTAACAAATGAAGAGGAAATAGGCAGTCTACCTGAAAAAGAATTCAGAATAATGATAGTAAAGATGATCCAAAATCTTGGAAATAGAATAGACAGAATGCAAGAAACATTTAACAAGGACCTAGAAGAACTAAAGATGAAACAAGCAACAATGAACAACAAAATAAATGAAATTAAAAATACTCTAGAAGGGATCAATAGCAGAATAACTGAGACAGAAGAACGGATAAGTGACCTGGAAGATAAAATAGTGGAAATAACTACTGCAGAGCAGAATAAAGAAAAAAGAATGAAAAGAACTGAGGACAGTCTCAGAGACCTCTGAGACAACATTAAACGCACCAACATTCGAATAATAGGGGTTGCAGAAGAAGAAGAGAAAAAGAAAGGGACTGAGAAAATATTTGAAGAGATTATAGTTGAAAACTTCCCTAATATGGGAAAGGAAATAGTTAATCAAGTCCAGGAAGCACAGAGAGTCCCATACAGGATAAATCCAAGGAGAAACATGCCAAGACACATATTAATCAAACTGTCAAAACTTAAATACAAAGAAAACATATTAAAAGCAGCAAAGGAAAAACAACAAATAACACACAAGGGAATCCCCATAAGGTTAACAGCTGATCTTTCAGCAGAATCTCTGCAAGCCAGAATGGACTGGCAGGACATATTTAAAGTGATGAAGGAGAAAAACCTGCAACCAAGACTACTCTACCCAGCAAGGATCTCATTCAGACTTGATGGAGAAATTAAAACCTTTACAGACAAGGAAAAGCTAAGAGAGTTCAGCACTACCAAACCAGCTTTACAACAAATGCTAAAGCATCTTCTCTAGGCAAGAAACACAGAGAAGGAAAAGACCTATAATAACAAACTCAAAGCAATTAAGAAAATGGGAATAGGAACATACATATTGATAATTACCTTAAATGTAAATGGACTAAATGCTCCCACCAAAAGACACAGATTGGCTGAATGGATACAAAAACAAGACTTGTATATATGCTGTCTACAAGAAACCCACTTCAGACCTAGAGACGCATACAGACTGAAAGTAAGGGGATGGAAAAAGATATTCCATGCAAATGGAAACCAAAAGAAAGCTGGAGTAGCAATTCTCATATCAGACAAAATAGACTTTAAAATAAAGACTATTAGAAGAGACAAAGAAGGACACTACATAATGATCAAGGGATCAATCCAAGAAGAAGATATAACGATTGTAAATATTTATGCACTCAACATAGGACCACCTCAATACAAAAGGCAAATATTAACAGCCATAAAAGGTGAAATTGACAGTAACACATTCATAGTAGGGGACTTTAACACCCCACTTTCACCCATGGACAGATCATCCAAAATGAAAATCAATAAGGAAACACAAGCCTTAAATGATACATTAAACAAGATGGACTTAATTGATATTTATAGTACATTCCATCCAAAAACAACAGAATACACATTTTTCCCAAGTGCTCATGGAACAGTCTCCAGAATAGAACATATCTTGGGTCACAAATCAAGCCTTGGTAAATTTAAGAAAATTGAAATTGTATCAAGTATTTTTCCGACCACAACGCTATGAGACTCGACATCAATTACAGGAAAAGCTCTGTAAAAAATACAAACACATGGAGGCTAAACAATACACTACTTAATAACGAAGTGATCACTGAAAAAATCAAAGAGGAAGTCAAAAAATACCTAGAAACAAATGACAATTGAGAAACAATGACCCCAAACATATGGGATGCAGCAGAAGCAGTGCTAAGAGGGAAGTTTATAGCAATACAATCCTACCTTAAGAAACAGGAAACATCTCGAACAAACAATCTAACCTTGCACTTAAAGCAATTAGAGAAACAAGACCAAAAAAACCCCAAAGTTAGCAGAAGGAAAGAAATCATAAAGATAAGATCAGAAATAAATGAAAAAGAAACAAAGGAAACAATAGTAAAGATCAATAAAACTAAAAGCTGGTTCTTTGAGAAGATAAACAAAATTGATAAACCATTAGTCAGACTCATCAAGAAAAAAAGGGAGAAGACTCAAATCAATAGAATTAGAAATGAAAAAGGTGAAGTAACAACTGACACTGCAGAACTACAAAAGATCATGAGAGATTACTACAAGCAACTCTATGACAATAAAATGGACAACCTGGAAGAAATGGACAAATTCTTAGAAATGCACAACCTGCCAAGACTGAATCAGGAAGAAATAGAAAATATGAACAGACCAATCACAAGCACTGAAATTGAAACTGTGATTAAAAATCTTCCAACAAAAAAAAGCCCAGGACCAGTTGGCTTCAC
Source organism: Phocoena phocoena (assembly GCF_963924675.1). NCBI lineage: Eukaryota > Metazoa > Chordata > Mammalia > Artiodactyla > Phocoenidae > Phocoena > Phocoena phocoena. The sequence continues at coordinate 87,255,875 of NC_089221.1, read as the reverse complement.
AGGCTAATTCTATCAAACATTTAGAGAAGAGCTAACACCTATCCTTCTCAAACTCTTCCAAAATATAGCAGAGGGAGGAACACTCCCAAACTCATTCTATGAAGCCACCATCACCCTGATACCAAAACCAGACAAGGATGTCACAAAGAAAGAGAACTACAGGCCAGTATCACTGATGAACATAGATGCAAAAATCCTCGACAAAATACTAGCAAACAGAATCCAATAGCACATTAAAAGGATCATACACCATGATCAAGTGGGGTTTATTCCAGGAATGCAAGGATTCTTCAATATACACAAATCAATGTGATACACCATATTAATAAATTGAAGGAGAAAAACCATAAGGTCATCTCAATAGATGCAGAGAAAGCTTTTGACAAAATTCAACACCCATTTATGATAAAAACCCTGCAGAAAGTAGACACAGAAGGAACTTTCCTCAACATACTAAAGGCCATATATGACAAACCCACAGCCAACATCATCCTCAATGGTGAAAAACTGAAAGCATTTCCACTAAGATCAGGAACAAGACAAGGTTTCCCACTCTCACCACTCTTATTCAACAGAGTTGGAAGTTTTAGCCACAGCAATCAGAGAAGAATAGGAAATAAGAGGAATCCAAATCAGAAAAGAATAAGTAAAGCTGTCACTGTTTGCAGATGACATGATACTATACATAGAGAATCCTAAAGATGCTACCAGAAAACTACTAGAGCTAATCAATGAATTTGGTAAAGTAGCAGGAAACACAATTAATGCACAGAAATCTCTGGCATCCCTATACAATAATGATGAAAAATCTGAAAGCGAAATCAAGAAAACACTCCTATTTCCATTGCAACAAAAAGAATAAAATATCTAGGAATAAACCTACCTAAGGAGACAAAAGACCTGTATGCAGAAAATTATAAGACACTGATGAAAGAAATTAAAGATGATACAAATAGATGGAGAGATATACCATGTTCTTAGATTGGAAGAATCAACATTGTGAAAATGAATCTACTACCCAAAGAAATCTACAGACTCAATGCAATCCCTATCAAACTACCACTGGCATTTTTCACAGAACTAGAACAAAAAATTTCACAATTTGTATGGAAACACAAAAGACCCCGAATAGCCAAAGCAATCTTGAGAATGAAAAACGGAGCTAGAACAATCAGGCTCCCTGACCTCAGAAAATACTACAAAGCTACAGTAATCAAGACAGTATGGTACCGGCATAAAAACAGAAATATAGATCAATGGAACAGGATAGAAAGCCCAGAGATAAACCCATGCACATGTGGTCACCTCATCTTTGATAAAGGAGCCAGGAATGTACAGTGGAGAAAGGACAGCCTCTTCAATAAGTGGTGCTGGGAAAACTGGACAGGTACATGTAAAAGTATGACATTTAATCACTCCCTAACACCATACACAAAAATAAGGTCAAAATGGATTACAGACCTAAATGTAAGGCCAGAAACTATCAAACTCTTAGAGGAAAACATAGGCAGAACACTGTATGGCATAAATCACAGCAAGATCCTTTTTGACCCACCTCCCAGAGAAATGGAAATAATAACTAAAATAAATAAATGGGACCTAATGAAACTGCAAAGCTTTTGCACAGCAACGGAAACCATAAAGAAGACCAAAACACAACGCTCAGAATGGGAGGAAATATTTGCAAATGAAGCAACTGACAAAGGATTAATCTCCAAAATTTATAAGCAGCTCATGCAGCTCAATAACAAAAAAACAAACAACCCAATCCAAAAATGGGCAGAAGACCTAAATAGACATTTCTCCAAAGAAGATATACAGACTGCCAACAAACACATGAAAGAATGCTCAACATCATTAATCATTAGAGAAATGCAAATCAAAACTACAATGAGATATCATCTCACACCAGTCAGAATGGCCATTATAAAAAATCTAGAAACAAGAAATACTGGAGAGGGTGTGGACAAAAGGGAACACTCTTGCACTGCTGGTGGGAATGTAAATTGGTACAGCCACTATGGAGAGCAGTATGGAGGTTCCTTAAAAAACTACAAATAGAATTACCATATGACCCAGCAATCCCACTACTGGGCATATACCCTGAGAAATCCATAATTCAAAAAAAGTCATGTACCAAAATGTTCATTGCAGCTCTATTTACAATAGCCAGGACATGGAAACAACCTAAGTGTCCATCATCGGATGAATGGATAGAGAAGATGTGGCACATATATACCATAAAATATTACTCAGCCATAAAAAGAAATGAAATTGAGCTATTTGTAATGAGATGGATGGACCTAGAGTCTGTCATACAGAGTGAAGTAAGTCAGAAAGAGAAACACAAATACCGTATGCTAACACATATATATGGAATTTAAGAAAAAAAAATGTCATGAAGAACCTAGGGGTAAGACAGGAATAAAGACACAGACCTCCTAGAGAATGGACTTGAGGATATGGGGAGGGTAAAGTGTAAGCTGTGACAAAGCGAGAGAGAGGTATGGACATATATACACTACCAAACGTAAAATAGATAGCTAGTTGGAAGCAGCCGCATAGCACAGGGAGATCAGCTCGGTGCTTTGTGACCACATAGAGGGGTGTGATAGGGAGGGTGGGAGGGAGGGAGATGCAAGAGGGAAGAGATATGGGACCATATGTATATGTATAACTGATTCACTTTGTTATAAAACAGTAAGTAACACACCTCTGTAAAGCAATTATACTCCAATAAAAATGTAAAAAAAAAATTACTAGTGTTAACAGAGTACCACTAACATAAACTCTTAATGAGAACAATCATGTTTATTTCCTTAGGATAAATTCTTATAACGAATTGCTGAGTCAAATGTATGCACATTTTTAAGAGTTTTGGTATATATTGCCAAATTGTCCTCAGGAAACTTTGTCTCAGCAGCAGTGTATAAAAGTTCCTGTTTAATTTACAATTGACAATAATGCATGTAATTCTTTTAGTCTTTCTCAGTTGATGAATAAAAATTAAATCTCATTGAGAATTTAATTACTAGTGTTGAAACTATCTATGTATCATCTATCTTTCCATACACACATATATATTAGAGATTTTTAGTTGATTTCAGAAACATGTTCATTACTTTGTCCATTTTCTATTGGTACATTAATTTTGTATTTATTTTATTTAAATATTGAGGACATCAAAAATTTGGCCTTCTGTATCAGTCAGATTCCAGTCAAAAAATAGAAACCACACTGGCTATTTCAAACAAAGAGAATTTCATACATGAGATAGGATATAAAGTTTTGGATTCTCTGAAAGAACCAAAATGAGAGGGGAATGCTAGAGAAATAAAAAGGATGACAGGATATTACCCTGAGATCAGAAAGCCACAAATGCCCTTGAGCGTGAGCCATGATCCTGCACCTGCTGCCGCATGGCTGTAGGTGCAGCTGAAGCAGCTCCATCTCCAATGTGGCACTGACGTTGCTGGGGAGAGACCTGCAAAGAAGGGATCCTGTTGTTTGGGGTGGCGCTGCCATGGCTACTAGAGGTCATCAGTGTCTCCTCATCACTGTCACTAGTGCCAAGGTCACCAGCTGCTGCCATTTTCAGAGCCAGATGCAGAACATGCATTTTCCTTCTTCCTACATTTTACTATCTATCCTCTATCTCCCACTGACAAAACTTAATTGAAAACTAGCTAGTTCCAGAGTCTGGTGAAAGCACTTTAAAGTGTACAGCTATAGTGGCACAAAGCAGAGTACATAAGAGAAGGACCAATGTGGGACCAAGAGAAAAATGATAAGTAATTTGCATACTACTTATAAATTACAATATTCTCCAGGTTTTCATTTACTTATATTTTTATTTTATAATGTCTTATGAACATACAGAAATTTTGAGTTTTATTTATTAAAAATTTTTTTTTCCTGTTTTCTTCCATTGGTATTTTGATATATGTGAAAACAAATATATGTAGAATATATATAAATATATATAAAATCTTCCCTAATTGATGTAAATTTGTTTATATATTTACATTTTAATCCTTCTGAGTATTTATTTGTATGTTCCTTCTTTCTTTCTGACAACCTTCTTTCTTTCTTTCTATTTTATTTATTTTTTCTGCAAGTGGTAAATTAATTATTTAAGTACTCTTTATTCAATAATTTAGTCCTTTTCCAACAATTACATATGTGATATCGAGAAATTCATCTAACCTGCTGGCTCTAATTTCTCTGTTCCAATTCTTTTACCACCTTCTAATCAAGCTTTGGCTGATCTTTCTAGGCCATTCATGACCCCCATCTACCTTAGTAAATCCTAACTTCAATTCTCAGTTCTCACCTCACCTGTTGTATCATCATTTGACCTAATTGGTTACTTCTTCCTTTCTCTTATCTCATTAGTCATGCCTTCTCAGACTCCTTTACTTATTTCTTCCTCTCTCCTTTACTTCTTAACATTTGAGTTTCCTAGAGCTGAGTTCTTAGACATCTTCTCTTCTGTTTCTATTTATTCCCTTGATGATTTTGTCTAGTCTCTTTGCTTTCAATACACCCATATGGAGACCTCTATCTCCATTCCAGAATTTCCCCCTATATTCCAAAATTACACAGCCATATGCCAATTCGATATCACCATTTGCTTATTTAAGGGATATCTCAGACTCAAAATAAAAATCAACTACTTTTGGGCTTCCCTGGTGGCGCAGTGGTTGAGAGTCTGCCTGCCGATGCAAGGGACACGGGTTCGTGCCCTGGTCCGGGAAGATCCCACATGCCGTGGAGCGGCTGGGCCCGTGAGCCATGGCCGCTGAGCCTGCGCGTCCGGAGCCTGTGCTCCGCAACGGGAGAGGCCACAACAGTGAGAGGCCCGCGTACCGCAAAAAAAAAAAAAAAAAAAAAAAAAAAATCAACTACTTTATATTGTTCCCAAACTTGCTTTTCCTATGTTTTCTATCTCCGTAAATGGCAATTCCATTAGGTTGCTCAAGACTAATGCCTTGCATTCGTTTTAGCTCCTCTAGTTCTCTGATATCCCACATCTAGTCAATCATAATACCCCATCAGCTTTCACCTCAAATTGATTAAAAAATAAAAACTTCCACTGCTACCATCCTAGACAAAGCCACCATCACCTTTTATCTGGATTAATATAAAAGCCTCTTAATTGGTCTCTCTGAGTTCCACTATTTTCCCCCTACATTCAATTCTCAGCACAATAACCAAATTCTGCATTTAGTACAGATTCAACCATACACTGCTCTGCTCATAACCATCTAAATGTATCTCATCTCATTCAGAGGAAAATCTCTAGAAACCTTATGATATTCTTCAAGAACACATACCACGTCACTACCCTCATCTCACAGACTCAAGTTCTGGCTCTTTCTCTTCTTTTGTTTTATTCACACTGATCCTCTTGCTTTTCTTCAAATCCACCAAGCATATAGTAATTTCAGGGACTTTTACTTTCCTCCTGTCGAGAATGATTTTTCCCCACATATCTCTATTCCTCATTCCTTCTCCTCAGTTTTTCTCAAATTTTGCTTTTTCAGTCAGGCTTTTTTGACCATCCTATTTAAAATTGCCATGCCAGAGCTGGTACTCCAATTCCCCTTGCTTAGTTTATTTTCCTTCATTGTATTTGCCAACATTTAAAATATACCATTTAAAATATGCCCGTCTCTTCAACTAGAATATGAGCTTAATGAGGGATTTTGTTTGTTTGCTTATTTGTTTGTTATATTTTGTTTACTCCTTTTATCTTCATTGTTCACAATGGTGCCTGGCACTTGGAAGATTTTTAATAAATACTTGTTTAATGATTTAAAAGCTTAGTATATAATTGTAGGTGTGTTTCACATGTTCTATGCAGTGATTTACTTGTCCAGATTTGTAACAGTGCTGTCGTTTATAAATTACTACATCTCTGTAGTGGACTTTAAAGTTTGGAATTTCAAACATCCTTTTGTAAACAAACTTTTAATTTAGAATAATTTTAGATTTACAGAACAATTGTGAAGATAGTGCACAGGGTTGCTAAATACCCTACTCCAGGTTACAATTATTAACATTTTTACATTAGTATAGAACTTTTGTCACAGTTAATTAATCAATATTTACACATTATTATTAACTAAAGTCCATGCTTTATTCAGATATCCTTAGTCTTTATCTAATGTCTTTTTTTTTTTTTTTTTAATCTAAGAATCCCTCCGGCATACCACATTGCATTTAGAAATCTTGTCTCCTTAGGCTCTTCTTGGCTATATAAATTACACAGTTTTTTTGTTTTTGATGACTGCAGGGGACTGAATGTTTGTGTCCCCTAAAATTAGTATGTTGAAATCCTAACCTCCAGTGTGATAGTATTAAGAGGTTGGGCCTATTGGAATTAAGTCATCATAATATGCCCTCATGAATGGGATTAATGCCCTTAATAAAGTAAACCTGAGAAAGATCCTTTGCTCCTTCTGCCATGTAAGGACACAGTGAAAAGTGAGCAATCTGAGCCAGGAAGTGAACTCTCATCAGACACCAGATCTCCTGGAGTCTTGATCTTGGACATCCCAGCCTCCACAACCGTGAGAAATTTCTGTTGTTTATAAACTAGCTAATCAATGGTATTTTTGTTACAGCAGATTAGGATGGATTAAGACAATGAACTTTACAGTTTTAAAGAATACTGGTCGGGTACTTTGTAGACTTCCTCTCTTTCAAAATTGTTTTGATGTTTTTCTCATGATTAGACTGGGGTTATGAGTTTTTGAAAGAAAAGCCACAGAGGAAAAGTGCTCTTCTCATTACATATTAAGGGTACACACTATCAACATGACATCAGTATTGATGTCAGTCTTCATCACTTGGCTGAGGTAGTGTTTGTCAGGTTTCTCTAATGCAAAGTTATTCTTTTTTTCCTCTTTCCATACTATATGCTTTGGAAGGAAGTCACTATATTCAGTTCACACTGAAGAAGTAAGGAGCTGTGCCCCTCTTACTTGAGGGTGGAGTATAAACATAAATTGTTTGGAATTCTTCTGCATGGGGAATTTGCCTATTCTCTCCCATTTGTTTATTTATTCAATCATTTATTTATGTAAGTATGAATACATGGATATTTAGTTTATACTGCTTTATTTATTTTATTGCTCAAATTGTTGTAGCTTTGGCCATAGGGAGCATGTACTACTGGCTCCCGCTTCCCTTTGACATACCCCATGACTGTGTTTTTGGGTTTTTTTTTTGAGTACTACCTCATTTTCTGGCACTGAAAGATGCTTTAGACTGATCTTGTATATTTCCTACCCTAGTCCAAGAACAGCCCTTTATCCAAGGGGACTCTGGTTCCTTTAATCAAATAATGGTTTTCAAAACCAAGATCTGGACACTAGGGCTCAAATATCTGTTATTCATTCATTCATTCATTCAACAATCATTTTTGTGTACTTTTGCTTATACATCGTAGATGTTGAAATTATTATTTCAAGTTAGAAAATTTTATATTTTTCTTCATACTCACTCTAAATTTTCCTTGTTTTCTCTCATTAAAAAAAAATTGTATTGCTATTGTGAATGGGTTCTTTTGTTCCATTTACATAACTGGTCATTGTTATTATATTTAATTCATAAATGAAGCTTTACTAAACATATATTCTAATACTCTTTCAAGGTTATTCTTTGACTAAGTAATCATAATATTGTAAACTACTTTTAGCTTTTATCTCCTGCTTTTTAACACTTATAGTTATCATTTATTTATGGTGATAAAACTTCCAAGAAATATTAAATATAATAGTGAGATTATTTTCTTCTTATTTGTGTTTCTGTTTTACTAAAAAGAAGATTCTAAATGAAAGCATACTCTGATTCAGTAATAGAATCTTGGCCATCTATGGCAAAAAATCGGGATTTATGCAGTGATAGGCACTTCAAATGTAATTCTGATAATATGTTGGGAATTTTAAGAAATCACCTCGAAGAGGAAATGTCAAAAAGCAGTAGGACCTACTCTAGGTAAATTGATACCACAAAAACTTTGTTGAAGTCATTACAATTCTAAACCACACATCCGTTTCATCGGGATGTTTCTACTATAACTACATATTTCTTATATTTAAAAATAACTATTTGTAATCATTAAGTTTAGCTTTCTTTTTAATAGGAAAGGATGCCTAGTCTTTCAAATGTGAATTTGGTGAAAAACAGTGATAAAGCAAGTACAAGACATCAGACAGGTTCACCACAGATTTTTAAATGAAATTATATAATTCCTGATATTTTTCTATAAAGATGTAGTTAAATACATCTTCTTAAAATAAATGAAAAGTATCCTTCTCTTTGACTGCTATTAGATATATTTCTTAAAATAGATTATTAAATATTGTGTTTTGGGGCTTCCCTGGTGGCGCAGTGGTTGAGAGTTCGCCTGCCAATGCAGGGGACGCGGGTTCGTGCCCCGGTCTGGGAGGATCCCACATGCCGCGGAGTGGCTGGGTCCGTGAGCCATAGCCGCTGGGCTTGTGTGTCTGGAGCCTGTGCTCCACAATGGGAGAGGCCACAACAGTGAGAGGCCCGCGTACCAGAAAAAAAAAAAAAAAATGTTTTTATTTACAAATTGAGTTTGTTTTGTTTGTTTCCCCCTTATATAGAGGGCAAGTAAAGGCATGATGATTCTAGGGATTTTTATGGAAGATATCTGTTTTTTTCTCAGAGAAATTTTAGTTTCTGATGGTTTAACATGTGGAAAAATGGATAGTATCAAGTTTATACATTGCAATAAAAGCTACTAGTTATTGCTGACTTGGGCATTATATTGAATGACAGCCCTTGGTTTGCAGTTACCACCTGGCTGAAGGAGGATTTACCAGTAAGATTAGTTTATGCTTCATAGAAATGTTAAATCTTGCAGACAAAGAATCTGAAGTAGGAATGAAAAGTAGGCAGGATTTTTTTTTGACAATACAGACTTACCAAAATTAATTGCTATTTAATTCTACTTTTAATGCTGACACTTGAATAAACTTTAAAAGTTCATCTACTCCTAATGAAACAAAGATTATTCTAAAGCTTGTATAAATATTGTGATATATTCAATATGAAAGTTTATAAGTAATACATCAAACAATGTATGTAGTCAGAAAAACAGTCTTGAAGTTCCATTATTTTCTACATTTCAAAACTTTAAAATCTCTTCCTATGTTAACAATTCCCAAACAGCCTGAGGATTGTAGGGAGCTGAGATCTATTCAAGGAAAAGGTTATTTCTTCATGGACACAGAAGCTCAGCCTCTAAAAATTATCCAAAGGCATTTTTGTCTGAAGCTAGTGTGCCATTGGGGGGTTTGTACAGGCTGCCTTAATCTCTCCAGGCAATGGAGTGAAGATGTGATTAATAAGAGAACTGTGCTGTAAACCAGGGGTTGGCAAAGTTTTCTGTAAAGGGCCAGATTGTAAATATTTTAGGCTTTGTGGGCCATATGATCTCTGTCACAAATACTCAACTCTGCCATTGTAGCATGAAAGAACCCATAGAACATTACATAAATTAATGAATGTAGATATGCTTCAATAAAACATTATTTTTATACACTGAAATTTGAATTTCATATAATTCTCCTGTGTCACAAAATATTATTCTGCTTTTGAGTTTTTTTAAACCTTCTAAAAATGTGAAAACCATTCTTAACTTACAGGCTATACATAAACATGAGGCAGGTGAAATTTGTTTTCTTAGCCATTTGTTTTCATTGACCATTGTTTAATGATACAAACACTTGAATCCTCTCAGGATTCAGGCCTCTTAGGACAGAGTTTACCCAATAATTGAGCAATTGATGACAGGAGACCATCATGTCTTTCAAGGAATACCATAAATCTAGTTCGGGGGAAAGTGTTACCATATTGATCTTCCAAATGTTTTTTGCCTTCTCTTGGAAACATTACTTTTGGAAACTATGTTGATTAGACTAAAGAAGAAGATTATTTCTAGAACTCCTGAACAAAATATATATATATATATATATATATATATATATATATCTTACCTTTATTTTGGTGAGGAAAGAAGTCTTTGTACGTGACAAGGATATCTCTTGCTTTTTCCCAGACTATGGATTATTTTTTTAACTTGGAAGGTACGAAGAGCATTCCCATGAACATAACTCATTTGTGTATATATGATATATATATGTATGTGTGTGTGTGTGTGTGTGTGTGTGTGTGTGTGTGTGTATATATATATCAGTAAAAAGAAGGTACATAGCTCAAGGTGAGCCCAAACATATCCTTTCTGTCTCTACTTAAGCTGGATGTCATTAAAGCTTTACCTAGATATCAGCATGGGGTAAGCTGGAAGAAGATTAGTTTGGGGAAGCCAGGGAGCTGCATGAAAGCATCAGTCCACATCAACTCTGAGGTTGGTATAAATATGATAAAGGGATGAAGAAGAGGCTAGGAAGACAAAATTTATTTAACTTAAAACTTCTGTAATCACTTTCTTAAGACTATGCTAGATGAACATAATCTTCTATATATAAAGCAGAACATTTAGGACAGACTGGAGTCTACTGATGGTCAGTCTTTCCTTTTGGTCTTTAATTTGGGGAATGCATGATTTGAAAGCTAAAGCCTAAAAAGAATAAATGAGTTGCTTATTTAAGCTGGAAGAAAAGTAAAATGAATAGAAACAAAATTTATTTTGAATAACTTGAAAAGTTTTCTAACAATGTGATGGATTGACCCAAAGCACTGGTAAGACTCTGGTAATTGAAAATGAAACTGTCTTGTTGAAAGCAACAAATTATCTATAAATTTTAAAATGAAAATTGTTTATTTGGTATTGGCCATTATAGAGGAGAAAAAATTTAGATATTTGCAAGAGATTGTGCTGTTATGTTTATTTTATCTCAGATTTATGGACATTTCTAAAATGTACAGTGCCATGCGAAATCCATGACTTAATATAATTGACCTGAAAGTAATAATTCCACATTTATCTCTCAAGCTGGTCAGCAGAGGACAGGATGAAAATGTCTATTGAAATATTTTAATCAGTGTACATTCTCCACCCAAAATTGTGGTTGGATAAAGTCCAGAATGACTTTCTTTGTCTTCTTCATATTTATCAAATGGTAAAGTAGAATAAAAGAGCAAAAAAATGACTTCCATAAATGGAAAACCTTAAAACTAACTATTTTTGTCATTCTCAGTTTTTTCTAAGACCTCACATTTGGCTACAGAAAAGCAAGGTGGTTTCCATCTTTTCAAGACACAATGAAGTACATGGTTCATTGAGCCAGTTGGCCTGCCAAAATTCCTTGGCAAAGGGAAGCTTCTGGCCAACTAACTGTGATATAATAAATGATCTGACCAGATTGTCAATGAATTGAGATCTGAAGTTAGAGCCGCTTTGGGGATGGAGAAATTAGTTATTTCTCTTCAACTTTTGCCCCTAAAAATATCAAAGCTCTGAAAAGTGTACCACAAATCTCCAGAGAACTAATACCATATCAAGTGGTGGTATGTTTCTCATTTGTCCGTTATGAATCATTTATTTATTCATGAGAAATTTCATTATTAAATATTTATTATGCTTGATTTTCAATATAATATATGTTCATTTGGGTAATAGGGCAAAGTTTAAAGAAAAAAATAACAGCTATCCATAATTTCAGTACCCACATATATCTACTGTAAAAATTTTGATATATTAATAGTTGTTTTTTTCTCTGCATTTGTAGATTATATTATGTGTTGTGTGTTACTTTGTATTTTACTTTTAATAGCTTCATATTATAGCATGAGCAATTCACCAAGTCATAAATAAATCATCATAAATACTACTTAAGTATTTTAAGGTATAGTAAGTCCCCTACATACAAACGAGTTTCATTCCAAGAGCATGTTCATAAGTCCAATTTGTTCACAAGTCCAACAAAGTTAGCCTAGGTACCCAACTAACACAATCGGCTATATAGTACTGTACTGTAATATATAGGTTTATAATACTTTTCATACAAATAATACATAAAAACAAACAAACAAAAAATAAAGAAAACTTTTTTTTTTTTTTTCGGTACGCGGGCCTCTCACTGCCGCGGCCTCTTCCGTTGCGGAGCACAGGCTCCGGACGCGCAGGCTCAGCGGCTATGGCTCACGGGCCCAGCCACTCCACGGCATGTGGGATCTTCCTGGACCGCGGCACGAACCCATGTGCCCTGCATCGGCAGGCGGACTCCCAAGCACTGCGCCACCAGGGAAGCCCAAGAAAACATTTTTAATCTTACAGTACAGTACCTTGAAAAGTAGTACAGTACAATAGCTGGCATACAAGGGCTGACATCGAGTGAACAGGCAAGAAGAGTAACTGGAGGAGAGAGAGGAGGTGGGAGATGGTAGAGCTGAAGCATCATCAGCAGTAGGAGATGGAGGGCAAGCTGCAATTTTATTCACACCTGATGTGGATTCAATTCTATCTACCCTCTTGAAGAAACAATCCAGTGATGTCTGGGTAGTAGCTCCTTTTTTCTCGTCATAAATGGCACGGTAGCACTGGATTGCATTCTGAATGGCTGCAGCAATCTTCCTGTACCGTTCTTCGTTCGGGTTCTTTGCCTCAAAAACTAAGTGTCTCCTCAAATAAAGAAAATCCCCTTGCCATTTCAGGCATCGTGAAACTCTTTGGTTCTTCCGTTACTTCTTCTTCCTCTTGTCTCTCTTCATCCTTTCCCTGGGCCGCCAATTCTACCAGGTCTTCATTAGTAAGTGCCTCGCGTTGCACAGCAAGGAGTTCAGTGACATCGTCCTCTTACAGATCTAGCTCCAGCTTCTCGCTGAGCGTCACTAGGTTGCTGCAGATCTCTTTGGACTCCTCATCCACCTTCTCAAATCCATGAAAATCGGGCTTCCCTGGTGGCGCAGTGGTTGAGAGTCCGCCTGCCGATGCAGGGGACACGGGTTCGTGCCCCGGTCTGGGAAGATCCCACATGCCGCGGAGCGGCTGGGCCCGTGAGCCATGGCCGCTGAGCCTGCGCGTCCGGAGCCTGTCCTCCGCAACGGGAGAGGCCACAACAGTGAGAGGCCCGCGTAACGCATAAAAAAAAAAAAAAAATCCATGAAAATCCATGAACAAACTGCAGGCAAAGGTTCTTCCAAACCCCACTCATGGTGATGGCTGTAACCTCACGCCAAGCAAAGTCAATGTTTTTTATGGCCTCGTAGATATTATAGTCCTTCCAAAACTGTGCCACGGTTGTTCCTGATTTGTCACTCACCTTTAATGCCCAACGAAAAATGTGATGTAAATAATATTTCTTGAAAGTCGCTGTAACTCCCTGGTCCATAGGTTGGATGAGCGACATAGTATTCAGTGGCAGATGCACTACTTTGACGTTGGGATGAAAGTCGTCCATGAATGGGGGGTGGCCCGGAGTATTGTCAAGCAGCAAAAGAATGAATGGGACATCCTTCTCCAAGCAATATTTCTCTACCTCTGGGATAAAGTGGTGGAAAAACCAGTCCTAGAAAATGGCCCGTGCAACCCAGGCTTTGGGGTTACTCTTCCACACAACAGAAAAAGAGCCCTTGGCTATGTTTTTAAGGACTCTTGGGCTCTCTGAATGATAAGCTAAGAGAGGCTTCTGCTTCATATCGCCAGAAGCATTGCCACCAAACAACAGAGTTAGCCTATCCTTTGCTGCTTTATAGCCTGGCATCAACTTTTCCTCCTTACTGATATAACTTTGGTCTGGCATTCTCTTCCAGTACCGTCCTGTCTCATCCACATTAAAAACCTGCTCGGTAGTGTATATATACACTACCAAATGTAAAATGGATGGCTAGCGGGAAGCAGCAGCATAGCACAGGGAGATCAGGTCAATGCTTTGTGACGACCTAGAGGGGTGGGATAGGGAGGATGAGAGAGAGGCTCAAGAGGGAGGGGATATGGAGATATATGTATACTTATAGCTGATTCACTTTGTTGTACAACAGAAACTAACAGAACATTGTACAGCAATTATACTCCAATAAAGATATTAAAAAAACAAAAACAAACAAACAAAAACCCTGCTCGGGTAAATACACGCCTTCATCAATAATTTCTTGAAGTGTTTTAGGAAACTCCCGGGCAGCTACCTTATCTGCACTAGCTGCCTGACCACTTACTTTTACATTCTGAAGGTTGGCTCTAGACTTGAACCAATGAAACCAGTCATGGCTGGCATTAAAAGATGCACCTTCTGTTTCCTGGCTGTGTTTCTTCTTCGAGTCTTCATAAAGGCTTTTAACTTTCTCTTGAATCAGGACTAAGCTTAGCTGGACTCAATGCTGGTGCTGATCCTGCATCCACACACTGAGGAGTTTCTCCATCTCCTCCATCACTTTTCCACACTTTGATATTATTGTTGACATCATTGTCACAGCAGACTTCACATGTTCCATGATCTTGTCCTTGTTCTTTAGAATTGTGCCAATGGTTGAACTATTCACGTTCTAAGAACAAGCAACGTCTACCACCTTTTCACCTCACTCCACTCTCTCAATTATTTTCACTTTTGTTTTCATGTTATCGCTTGGCTCTTCTTAGCAGTACTAGCTACATCACCGCTGCTTTTATGCTTGCTTCTGGACAGCCTGGGCTTGAAATAAAGACACTATACTAGCACAACCACTCACAGAGGATGCACGCATGTGACAATGTATGCCAGATATGTGAACTAACTTACATGATTGGACATGTGAATGCATACTAGCATCTTTGAAAGTTTGCAACTTGAAGGTTTGTATGCAGGGGACTTACCGTATTCAATCACAACAATAATTTTTGGCCATTTAATGTATCTGCTTGCCAGTATCTTCACAACTTCAATATAAATTGTTTTAATATCTATCATTGCTTCAGTTTTCCACATTTATTTTCTAAGATAACAAGAACTATATTCCTGATATCTATGTTAAATTGTTGCCTTTAAAGTTTTTGTAGTTGCTGTCCCAGTAAATTTATTTTTAAAAACTATAGAACTCGGGCTTCCCTGGTGGCGCAGTGGTTGAGAGTCCGTCTGCCGATGCAGCGGACACGGGTTCGTGCCCCGGTCCGGGAAGATCCCACATGCCGTGGAGCGGCTGGGCCCGTGAGCCATGGCTGCTGAGCCTGCGCGTCCGGAGTCTGTGCTCCGCAAAGGGAGAGGCCACAACAGTGAGAGGCCCGCGTACCGCAAAAAAAAAAAAAAAAAAAACTATAGAACTCTATGTCAGAAATAGATTTCAAAAAACTTTGATGGTCTCCACTGAGAATCTGCATAAAATCAGATGGGGCTGAGCTAATATGTGAGATATCTAAATTTTTTGTGCTCTTTATGACATCCTAATTGGTGTGGACTTCCTCTGCTTGAGCATGTTTGTCTCATGCACTCTTTTCATTATAATGTCCTTAAGTTCTGTTCTATCTTGGGTAAGAACATTTATTCATATAAGTTAAATTTTATAAGTGTCTAGTTATTTCTGGATGGTCTTTGGTAAATACGTGAGCTAACCACTCCTCCATATACCCTTCTCATACTTTCTTCAATGCTCTGTTTTTACACCCAATGCTGGTTCTCAGTTTTCCATAAATTTTAATCATCCCTACTAGGACTCTAATCTAGAATAAATATAAATATCTTAATTCATTCAACAAAAGTTTAATAAATATCTAACAGGTGTTTCTGAGAGTTGTAGACAATGGGAATACAGTAGTGCACTCAGCATCAAAACTTCTTCTCTCATGGAGTTATCAACACTTGGTGAGGGGAGGGAGAAGACATTGCATAAATAAAAAATAACCTGAAAAAAGTCAGGTAGTGGCAAGTACTAAAGTTTTATTTAAAATGAGGAAAGTTAATAAAGATAACGGGATGATTACTTAAGATTGCATGTTCAGAGATGGCAGCAATGAAGAGGTGACAGCTTGAATTCTCAATATCATGAAGGAGTCAGCCTTGTGAATACCAAGACGAGACTTTCAGACAGAGGAAACAGGTAGTGCAAATGTTTAAAGGTAGGGACCAGATTGGTGTGTTCAAGGAAAACAAAGAAGGCCCATATGACTGAAGCATGGTAAATAAGAGAAAATATGGAAAATAGATTGTAAAGGAAAAGTGGGAATCAGATGTAAATGAATATGTTAGCTAGGATGAGAATTTAAATTTCATTCTGTTTTTTTGAAGAATCCATTGGAAGGTTTTAGAGAGATCAGTCATATGATATGAGAGCTAGCAATACAATTTAAATTTCTTCATTTTGGATAGTTTATAAGAACTCAAGAGTAGAGACGGGGGATATTTACAAGTTGTAGTAGACAACAAACACAAAAAAGATGATGACTTGGACTTGGGTTGCAGAGTGTAGATGGAGAGAAGAGGACAGATATGACACATGTTTTATTTTGTTTTTAATTGAAGTATAGCTGATTTACAATAGTATATTATTTTCAGGTGTACTTCATAGTGATTCAATATTTTTAAAGATTATATTCCATTTAAAGTTATTACAAATTAATGGCTCTATTTCCCTGTGCTGTACTATATATCCTTGTTGTTTACTTTGTACATAGTAGTTTGTCTCTTAATCCCTTACCTCTATCTCACCCTTCCCCCATTCTCTCTTCCCACTGGTAACTACTAATTTGTTCTTTATATCTGTGAGTCTGTTCCTGTTTTGTTATATACATTCGTTTTATTTTTTGGTTTCCACATATAAGTGATAATTTAGAGCATGTCTTTCTTTGTCTGCTTATTTCACTAAGCATAATACTCTAGGTCCATCCATGTTGTTGCAAGTGGCAGAATTTCCTTCTTTTTATGGCTCAGTAATATTCCATTGTGTATATATATATATATATATATATATATATATATATATATATATGCCGTATCTTCTTTATTCATTCATCTGTTGATGGGTACTTAGGCTCCATATCTTGGCTATTGTACATAATGTTGCCATGAACACTGGGTGCATGTATCTTTTCAAACTAGTATTTCTTTGGATATATACCCAGGAGTGGAATTGCTGGATCACATGTAGTTCTATTTTTAGTTTTTTAAGGAACCTCCATTCTGTTTTCCTTACTGGATGTACCAATTTACAATCATGCCAAGAGTGTACTGGGGTTCAATTTTTTCCACATGTTCACCAACATTTGTCATTTGTAGTCTTTTTGATGATAGCTATTTTGATGACTGTGAGGTGACATCTCATTGTGGTTTTGATTTGCATTTTTCTAATGATTAGTGATGTTGAGCATTTTTTTATGTGCGTTATATATCTTCTTTGGAAAAATGTCTATTCAGGTCTTCTGCTCATGTTTTACTTGGGTACTTTGTTTTTTTTCATATTGAGTTGTATGAGCTGTTTGTATGCTTTGGATACTAACCACTTATCAGTCATAACATTTGCAAATAATTTCTCCCATTTGGAGAAATTTCTTATGTTGATGGTTACCTTTGCTGTGCAAAAGCTTTTATGTTCAATTAGGTCCCAGTTGCTTATTTTTGTTTTCATTTCTTTTGCTTTAGGAAACAGATCCAAAAAAAATTGCTACCATTTATGTCAGAGTGTTCTTCCTGTGTTTTCTTCTATGAGTTTTATGGTTTCAAGTCTTACATTTAGGTCTTTGATTCATTTTGAGGTTATTTTTTTATATGGGGTGAGGAATCTTCTTGAAGGTAGAAGAAGAGCTAATGGTTTTGACCTAGGTGGAGGAGATTTTTGGTGCAAAAATATTGGTGATTTTTGTGCATTTTTCTGGAGTGGAAAATCTACCCTCTACTGAGGGTAGAGCAGATTTGGGAGAGATAAATCAAGAGTTTGTTTTGGACATACTAACTTATAGATGCCAATATGATATCCAATTGGAGATAATGAGGCAGCTTCTATGACTCATGAAAATTAAAGACAGATAGGGACAGGGAATACTAGAAATAAAGACTCAGAATTTATCTGCCTATAAATGGCATTTGAATCCATGAAGTAAGGTATGTTATCTACTGTAATCCTACTTAGTTCAAAGTATTCATCTAACCCCCAACTTATGCCATTGTGCTTGGTGAGCTCAGTACTAACATAGACAACTCATGTAACTCCTTACCTTCACAGATACTTGGCCTTTTCAATACTAGTGATCTTCACCTTACTCTATTTTGTCACTTATTCCCAAAGCTTCATCCTGGACCTGGGGCCAGGCATGACTCATCACTTCAAAACTCATATTCCACACCTTCTTTCATAATTACCAAGCAAGAACCCAGACCAATCCCAAATCTATACTCTGTGCTCCTATATAATACCAGCTAAATACTGTTGCCATTAAAACACTTCAATACTTTTTAAAAGTTGTTTCCCTTTCCTATCTTTCAGGGTTTTTTGGTTTGTTTGTTTGTTTGTTTTCAAAACTGAAACATTTAGGATTAATGTGGCTGTAAGAATAAAAAATGATATAGAATGGCATACATAAAAAACTTTTAAATTTTTAATTATTATGGCCTTGGAGAGGAGAGTCTGTTGTAATTGGTTCAAAAGCCCATTGACATCACAATCAACGTTCTTGTAATTCTCTTGGGCTTTGCCCATGGCCACAGAAAGTAGTTCCTGCTCCAGGCTTTGTATTAACATTCAAGGCAGGAAGAAGTAGGAAATGGGAAAGGGGCCACACCAGTTATGCTTGTCCCTTTAAATCTAGAAAGCAGAGGCTTTCTTTCCATCTCTGCTTCACTTTTAGCATTAGAAAATTATTTTCCCTCCTATTTTTCAAAGCCAACTCTTCCACAGCAGTTCTTAATCCTGTTTGCTCCATTCTCTTCTTTCTTCATCATCATTTCTCTTCTCTCTCTCTGCCACTATTGTTAATTTTCAAACCTCTATTTCTCCACTCACTTTTTCTATTTAGCCCAATGAAAACATCTAGGTTTTTTATAATAAAAAAAAGCCTTTCCGTTGATCTTTCATCCCTCATAACTATAATCACTGTCTCTGATTCATGCTCCATTCTATTATCAGCCCACTGGGGTCTTTTCTCTCCCTCACCATTCCCAAACACTGTCATTTCAAAGGTCACTGATGACCTCTTTAATGTCAAGAGCACATCCTTGTTTTACCACCTTTTGACTAATTTAACCCTGTTAATTGGTGTTGATCATTCTTAGAAGTATCCACTTAAAAGTGTCTCAGGTTCCATATAAATATTGGCTCTCAAGCCTCTGAATGCTTCTGAAACTATTCATTGATGGCCTTCTTTGTTTTTTAATATTTTATTGAAGCATAGTTGATTTACAATGTTGTGGATGGCCTTCTTTTTAAGTCCATCTTTGGTGTATCAGAATTCTCCCAATAAATGATATTTATTTTCTATGAATACTTGACCAATGTGATCTCAACAACTCTCATGTTTTTCACAAAATAAAAGGCAGATGATTGAACACTGACATTTCCACTCTGAAATCTTTCCTGATGGTTTATGTGACACTTATCTGCATGATACATTATTTAAATGTTCCACAACTAAATTAGTGTCCAAAATTAATCTGAGGTATTTCTATCCTTTTCCTCTATATTCCCATGGTCACCCAAAAAAATGAAAACTGGGAAGCACACTGGTTACTTCACTACAGTGCAACTCACAATGCTACGATCAAGTATTAATCCTAATATTTCTTAAATATTTCCTCCCACTTATTGATACCTACTACATCCACTTTAAATTCAGGCTTCATTCAGCTCTTACTGTATTATTTCAACAGCGTCCTAACAAGGAAGGTCACTCTGATTATATCCATCCCTCATACTGAAACAAAAACAATCTACCACATCTACTGCTCAAAAGTCTTCAGTTGTTCTTCATCACTCATAGGATAATCCTTCAGTGTTCCCCATTATTCACAAGATAACTCACAAGAGGCATTTCATGGCAATGAATAGTATCTCTGTTCTAGCTCTTATCTGAAACCTGGTCTTTATATGACTATAAAGCTTCATCTCTCTTTACTCCTTTCCTCACACTATATGTGTTGGTAAAATCAAAGTGTGTGGAGCTCCTGGAGCAGGCTGCAATGTTGTACAGCTCCTGCCTCTACTCTCACTGCTCTTCTGAGGTTCCTTCCTACCTTACTGCCTTGATCCATTTAATTATTGCTAATTCTTGTAAATTTAGTTTGGTGCCACTTTTTTCAGATTTCATGTCTGGTCATTATTTCTCTCCAGATTTTTAGCTTTCTCTAATATCTGTATCACCTTACCTCCAGAAATATCAAAGTAATTTCAGTTCCCCCAAATGCTATGATCTTTTCCAATTGTAGACTTTTGCATTAACTCTTCCATCAGTCTGATCTTTCCTCTCCTCTCCCCTTATCTCACACTTTTACGTTCCAACAGCTTTGCTCTAGAACATTTTCAATTTCAACGAGATATTACTGCCTTCCAGAAGTCTCCCTGAGTATCAAAGTCTTGATTTTCTCCCTTTAATGTGGCTTCAAAGTACGATAACAATATCAAACACCTATAGTATCTAACATGTGCCAGATACTTTTCTAAGTACTTTGCATATATTAAAGTATTTAATTTTCACAATAATGCTGTAAGGTAAGCATGGTTATTATCCCCACTTTAGAGATGAGAAAACTGAGGTACTGGGATGTTAATTAACTTACCCTATGTTGAACAGTTAGCAAGTGAAAGGGACAGACTTCACACCAGGCCAAGCAGTCTTTGCTTTACTGTACAATACTTCTCCATTTACTACTTCTATGATACACAGAACTTGTGTACTTGCTGTTACCATTTGCCAGAATATAAATTCTATGAAAACTTATTTACTATTGAATCCCCACCATCTAAAAGCCTTTGAACATATTTGGTGCTCAAGAAATTTTTGATAAATGATAAAAGGTATAACTTAAGTGTTTCTCTTCTGTGTTGCCATGGCGCTCTGGGAATAACTATGATTTTGTTGAATTTTTTCTATTATTTACTTATAGCTTTCTTGGCTTTATTGAACTGCAAGCCCCTCTAGGACAAAACTTTAATTATCCATCAGTGTGTCCCAAGTGAAGCACATGTGCTCAATAAATGTTTGTTGAACAAATCTGTAAATAATACCAGTGGAAGAAATGTATGCAAGATTTTTGTGGTGGATCTGAACAGTCCCTTTCTATCTGTACTTCTATATGGCTCTAGGAAAATATTTATTATATAACACATATGTTAATCAACTATTTTTGAGACCTCTTTCTATTTTATTGTAAATAAGGATCATTTTGAGATAAATCTTTCTCCCCTAGAACCTAAAACTTTTATGATCTTAATTCTCTTCAAATCTTAGACCACTATCCAAAAACATACCAAAATACATCTTAATAGAACACAAATTACTCAATATTAAATTGCCACAAGGAGTTAAAATGAATCAGAAGATATATTTCTTGCTCACAAGGGCAATGTAATACAGAAGTTAGCTCCAGCACAAATAAATCTGAACAAACGTAAATGATAGATACATGCATATCCTCCTATTGATATGTCAAGATACACACAGGTAAAAGAATATCTGAAGTGAATGGACCCAGGCGGATTTAGTTTGACAAGTTTTCCAAGAGTTGAATCAAGTAGAAATTTGAAGGAAGGTGATGTGGTTTTATGCATTTAAGAAAGGTGTGTAACCTAGAAAGGGCAGTGAAAACATATACTTTAACACCACATGGAGGATAATTTAAAATATTTTCATTTTTTTACATATTTATAACAAGTCATGAGGTTGCATATAATAATTTGACCTGCTAATCAGAGATGAACTCATAAAAGTCCATTTTCTTTGACAAATAGTCCTGGCATGGGCTTAATTTTTATTTTTTATTGCCCCACTGTGCTTGTATTTCCATATATCCTCAGAAGAATCCCACATATCTTTCTACCTCTGCTCCTTGAGATTTCTTCCCTTTTCTTTTATTCTCTTTCTTGTTTTAACAGTATTCTTTGGTTTGTTCTTATGGAGAACAAATTCACTAACTCTTAGCAATTATTGCTTACGTTACTGCTTGCATTTCCAGTACGTTATTAGTTCATCTCACTTAAGCAACCTTTTTTTTTTTTTTTTTTTTCCGGTACGCGGCCATGGCTCACAGGCCTAGCCGCTCTGCGGCATGTGGGATCTTCCCGGACCAGGACACGAACCCATGTCCCCTGCATCGGCAGGCGGACTCTCAACCACTGCACCACCAGGGAAGCCCAACAACCTCTTTTTGAAGCGAGGAAGTAGGGCTTAATGTTTTGCATCATAAGCATTTTGGCATCTAACATTAAATTAAATAAGTATGGATATTTGATAAATGTGAAATATATATGTATTCACTATATTTTTACATAATTGAACTAATGTTTAATGTTCATCATATAATGTAACATGTATAGCATGCCAGAAAGGAATAATCTGAATAATAAAATAACAATTAATTTCAAAATATGGTAGCTATTTTTAACAGACTTTTTTATTTGACTCTTTCCCAAGGGGGCCATTATGAACTTGATTTGAATGAACCAAAATTTTCCCTAAAGTAATCCCGATTTCCTACTTTGTTGAGCAGTTTCATTTACATAATCTCATAAAGCATTATCTTCAATCTAAATGAAATGGTTAAGTGGCATTGGCTAACACTATCAGTTTATCTGAATTGAAACAGGGAACCACATCGCTAGTGCATGTCTTTACATATATAAGTCCATAAGCAACAGAATGAGTGGTCTGTAGACATAGCCTACAGTAATAAAATTAAGAAGAAAAAAACTCACTCTGTTGTGCCTTCATCTGACCTTTCTTTGCCTAACACTGGGTGTTATCTTATCTGGGTTTTATTCCTTCCCTTTGTCAGAAGGAGATCAAATCTGGGATTCATTCTTTTGCACACTGCTTATCAGAAAAAGAAAGAATTATATAAAGTAGTCTAAGCATGGCTCTTCTCCTTTCTGAACTCCTTTTGGTCTATGAAATTCCAGGTGCAGCCCACAACTCACAAACAATTTGATTTATTTTGATTTTCTTTTCTGTTTTGTATGCAGACAGTTTACAACAAATTAGGAACTATAGTACATATTCCTGCAGCTAGGATTTGGAAAGTGTTTCTTCTATTTATTCCTGGGAGAGAGATATTTGACTGCTCTACCAGAATGTGAAGTGAAGAATCAGATTTATTCACAGCTATATCGCTATATTAATTAGTATGGGAGGAAGAAATAAAGCAGTGTTGACCCTTTGTATAAGTAACATATAATAACAAAAAAGCTAACATTTATTAAATGTGCCAGATGCTGTTTTAACTACACACTTTATTTGTGTTACCTCTTCATAGGTGATAGATATGCTACCAACTAGGTACCATCTTTATCGCTGCTTCACAGATAAATAAACCAAGGCTAAGTTTAAGTTATTTTCCTAGTAATTCTTAGCTATTGAGCAGGAGGGCTGGATTTCAGCCCATGTCCATCTGGCTCCAGAATGTGTATTCCTAAATAGCATGCTATATCATTCTATACTTAACACCCCAAACCTCAAAATAATTTTACTGTTAAGTACTATTTAAATTATGTGTTCCATTAAGTTTTCTATAATTACAATTACAATGAAATTTAATAGCTTTTGAACCATAATTCAAATGCAGAAAATGGGATAAGTTGCATCTTAAGATGTTTTAGGTGTTCAAATAAAATTTTTAACTTACAAAAATACTTTATATAGTTTTAACTGAAATTTCATGTAATACATCTATACCAATCTCGTTAGTAGTCTCCTCAACAAATCTCATTATTCCACTTTGGGTCTCTCCTTGGCTTATCTTTAATTATTCTCTCTCTACTGTTTTAATCCATTATATTTTGTCCATCCTCTCTCCATCATGTAAAAATGTATTTAAATATTTTGCCTTCTTTATGGTATTCTTCCTAGGGAAGGGTTTATTTCCTATTTCATATTTTGAAAGGTCTTAGGAGAATAGAAAAAAACACATATTTGCTCAGCCTGATATCTTGAAACAGAGGATTTATATATTTAACTTTTAAAGACAATGATAGATGGTGGTGGTGGGATGAACTGGGAGATTGGGATTGACATATATACACTAATATCTATAAAATAGATAACTAATAAGAACCTGCTATAAAAAAATAAATAAAATAAAATTCAAAAGTTCCAAACAAAAATGACAATGATAGAATAATTGTTAGAGGCATATTGGATGTTTAACATCAGCATCAAATGGCACTATCACTTAACTCCATTCTTCATTTTTATTTTTGGATTTCTGAATTTTCTCACTCAAAAAGGAAGATAAAATTTTATTAAATTAAACTAGTTTGTACTGTTTCCCCCTTGACTCAGGCCCCTTTGCAGGGTATATAATTGGAAAGAATATGTATAAAAATCAACAGAGGTGGTAACACAAATATGAGTCAAATAATTATTAAAATACTGAAAAGAACATTTTATGATTACCGGAATTTGAAATTATATGGTGTTAAACAGAGACTGATTTTTACAGTAAGACTGAACAAACCAAATGACAGCTTTGTAAATCCAGTATTGATGATAATTTCATGATCAATTTAAATATATTAATGGAAATAATTCTTAATATAATTTCAAATAATTGATGGCTAATTAAATTTACTATCAACTGCTTTTCAGTCATTTATGTCATATACCTCTGCTTAGGCATTGCCTTTTTCTGTTGTATCTTCTAAGATTTGAAATATTCCTGTGTCTGAGGATTGCTATATAAATATAACACATGTCTGTGTCCTATGAATAGGTATAGTATTTCCATGGTGAGTTTCTATATGAACTAAATTCATTGACACTCCCTTGAACTTCTGCTGTTACCATCAAGGCCCTCAGTTTTGCTTCTTTCTCTTTTACCACTCTCAAATAAGAGGGCAGACATCACTTTCTTATTTCTCCTTAATATAGATAAGGCTTTAAGTTTTAATAAGAGTCTCTGGAAAGGATTTTGGGAATATGGCAGGAATCAAGCAAACAGACATACATAAAACTGGCTACTGTTTGCAGTCAGCGATGTCTGCAGTTTTCACAACTTAACACATTCTTGTGAGTATTTCAGCATCTTGATATAGAACACTAATTTACTAAACTTTAATAAAGAATGAGACTCCATCCCTCCTCAAGCCCTTGCTCCTCCTTCTTGCTGGGACAAATGGAAGGGTGAAAATGAGACCTGTATCACTCAAACCAGTCACTATTTTATTTCTTTCTCTCTAATTTGCAGCTATGTATGTGACTGATATTGATAAATTTTTCATTTTTAAAATGTCTGCTGGTTATCTGCAGTCTCTGAAGTCTATATGAGACCTCTGCAGGCCTATTCATCATATAATACCCTCCATCTGAGATATCTTGCTTTGACACAACCTCATTTACTCTCCCTTAGCTCTTCCCCACAGGGCACATGCTTCAGGGATTTTCTTGCCCAGCAAACATTCCTATTATATGGTACACAGGCAGGATTGCTCAAGCACAGCTACTTTTTCAGGCACCCATTTGATCCACACTAAACCCATATGCATCCTTGGCCTGCTCTTGAAACTGCCATCTCTCTCTGCTCTGATATGAAAAGGGACAGATTAGCGAGTGAACAACTTATGTAGATGTCAACCAGGGAAGGGGAAAAAAATACTAGATTCCTCTTCTTACTGGCCTCCTTGCCTCTCTCTTCCCTTTTCAACCTCTCCTCAGAAACATTATCTTTCTAAGGGACAAGTCTAAAGACCCATTCCCTTTCTTGGTCCTATTGGAGAGTGTGGTGGGTTAACGTCTGCAGGACCAATTTTACATACTCTAAGCCTTGGGTGAAGATGGCTAGGCCCAAATGTTTATGGGTTACTTACAAAGTGGAGTTTCTCAGAACCCATTATTTTCTAGTTTTAGCACAATCCTGAAAAAGTTAGACATCACTGGTTGAAACATGTCTGATCACTCTCCAAATACTTAACTGGGTCTCTGATACTCTCCTTGCATTTACTGTCATGTTTCCATCCTGTTCATTTTCAAGTTTTAATAAATCAATTTCCTGTTGTGTAAGATCAGTGGGTTTGTATATGTCATTCCTACTCAGGCTTAATGTTTTGAGATTTTACTGTGATCAAATGATTTCCTTGCATTATTTTCATTGGTACTATATTAGTGACTTTCCTTAGATGTTTAGTGTTTGAGAAAATAACATGAAGGAAAACATCTTTCTTTTCTGTGCAGCACATATTCCCCCAAATAGAGCAATTATGAATTGACATCCAAATAATACCTTCATTATTATTTTTTCTAAAAATATTGATGATTAAGTTTGTAAGATTTCCTGTGCAAATTCTTTTTCAATATAATTTTTACAGAAGGAGAATTGCCCAAGTAATCATTTCCAAAGCATTGTAATCTCAAATTATCTTTGAAGGTAGATATATTCAAAATAGGAGAGAAAGCAAATTTTCACAGATAGAGGTAGGCTATGTAAAGTCATGTGAAATTTTTATTACAGTTTTATGGAGTATTACCTTTTCAGTAAAAATTTTAAATAAAATGATACCACTGAAATACAAAGGATCATAAGAGACTACTGTGAACAATTATACACCCATAAATTGGACAACCTGGAAGAAATGGAATAATTCCGAAAAATATACAACCTACCAAGACTGAAATAGAAAATCTGAACAGACTGATTACTAGCAAGGAGGTTGAATCCGTAATAAGAACCTCCTAACAAACAAATATCCAGGACCATACAGCTTCACTGGTGAATCCTATCAAAGTTTCAAAGAAGAATTTGTATCAGTTTGTCTCAAACTTTTTTGAGACAGCAGGGTCCTCGTCCAAACACATTTTATGAGGCCAGCATTACTCTGATACCAAAATCAGACTAGGATGCCACAAAAAATGGAAATTACAGGCCAATATTCCTGATGAACATAGATATAAAAATAATCAACTAATTATTATCAAACAAAACTCAACAATACATTAAAAGGTTCATACACCATGAACAAGTGGTATTACTCTGGAGATACAAGGATGGTTCAACATCCAAAAATAAGTCAGTTATACACCACATTAACAAAATTAAAGGATAAAAATCATATGATCATCTCAATAGATACAGAAAAAGCTTCTGACAAAAATCAAACATCCATTTATGATAAAAACTCTCAATCAACAAAGTGGGTATAGAGGGAAACATACCTCAACATTATAAAGACCATACCCACAGCTAACGTCACTAATAGTGAAAAGCTGAAAGCTTTTCTTCTAAGATCAGGAACAAGACAAGGATGCTAACTCTTACCACTTTTATTCAACACAGTATTGGAAGTCCTAGTTAGAAAAATTGGGCAAGAGAAAGAAATAAAAGTCATCTAAATTGGAAAGGAAGAAGTAAAAATTTCATTATTTGTAGATGACATGATAATCCTTAAAGAAAACTCTTAAGGCTTCATCAAAAAACTGTTAAGAGTGAATAAATTAATTCAGTAAAGTTGCAAGACACAAAATCAATATGCAAAAATCTGTTTTCTTTCTTTATACTAAACAGTGAACTATCAGAGAGAGAAATTAATAAAACAATTCCATTTACAATTGCATAAAAAGAATAATTTCCTAGGAATACTTTTAACCAAGGAGGTAAAGAACCTGTATATTGAACCCATCTAAAAAACAAAAAGACAACTTACTGAATAGGAGAAAATAATTGCAAATCATATATCTGATAAGGGGCTAATATCCAAAATACACAAAGAACTCATACAACTCAGTAACAAACAACAAACAATTCAATTAACAAATGGGCAGAAGATCCGAATAGACATTTCTCCAAAGAAGACATTCAGATGGCCAGGAGACACATGAAAAGATCCTCAACATCACCAATCATCAGGAAAATGCAAATGAGATATCACCTCATACCTGTTAAAATGACTATTATGAAAAAGGAAAGAAATAATATGTGCTGGGGAGATCGTGGAGAAAAGGGAACTCGTGTACTGCAGATAGGAATGTAAATTGGTTCAGCCACTGTGAAAAACAGTATGGAGGTTTATCAAAATTTTAAAAATATTATTATCTTATGATCCAGCAGTTCTACTTCCAGGTATCTATCCAAAGAAAACAAAAATGCTAATTTCAAAAGATATCTCACTCCCATGTTTATTGCAGCATTAATTACAACAGTCAAGAAACAACCTAAGGGTCCATCAAAAGATGAGCGAATAAAGAAATTGTGCACCTTCAGGGCATTACGCTAAGTGAAATAAGTCAGACGGAGCAAAACAAATACCGTATTATCTCTTTTACACATGGAATCTAAAAAGAAATCCCACAAAAATAATACAAGCTCATAGATTCAGAGAACAGATTTGTGATTGCAAGAGGCAGATTTGGGGATGGATGAAAGAAATGGGTGAACTGATTTTTTTAAGTTAAATAAACTGAATATTTTTTTGAAATAGTAGAACATAATATAGTAAAAGAAAAAACACCTTGTATGGGAGACCGTACTTTGTCACACGGAAAAAAATAGTATACTTCACATAAATATAGTCATGGGGTGTTTTACCAGAAATGCTGAAGCAACAGAGTTCTACTTGGTGTTCTACATGGTGTTAGCAGGAATATGAGTCATTTAGCTGAGCTATCAATGTGTGTTCTCTCTTTCTCTCTCTGAACACTGTAAGATTCTGGTTCTGCTCACTAATCATTATGCTTCCCACCTGCTAGTAGCTGAATCAATACAGCTTCTTCTCTACATGGATATAAAAAGCACATCTTGATTTCAATAAATGCTTTGTAAAACCAAGGATTTTTAGGGCATGGCTATGTTAAATACAGGGCAACTTTACAATTGAAAGCTTAGAAATTGTTAAGAATGCCTTGAATCTACGCAACCCATAATTTTAAAAATGCTATTCATAATGAAAATAACTGTTACTGAATCTAAAAAAAAACTTAGTTGAATATTCATTCTGTCATTATGACAGTATAGGTGCTAGTCATATAAAACAGGGAAATCATATATAATTATATTTAACTTTAGCAACATTATTATTCTTTCCTGGACTTGCTATATGTAATCAAATGAGACAAAAGTGTGGGAATTTGGAGAATCTGAAAAATCATGTTGACTTAGGGGCACTTGGCTATCTATGTCTAACTCTGAGATTCCTTCTGTTATCCTTAGCTAAGAAAGAAACTGAGTATTATGTGTGGATTACTGAAAAAATTATGATTAATGTATCTTTTAAAGTTAATTATTAATAATAATAATAGAGTTCTAGAGTTCTAAGTTGCACGTGAACACTTGTGAACAGTATTTCACATCCATCATTTGATTTCATCTTTATGAATTAATACTGATAACGACAACAGCTATCATTGTCCAAGTATTTACTAGTTTCCAGACAATTTGTAGAGGGAACTTTATAGTTTCAGAAAAACAGCCATTAAAAACCCTGAGACACAAATACTGTATTCTATATTGTTACTGCACTTTTAGAAAGCAATGAGCCGAGATTCTTTCTCACATTTAACTGACTCTACCCAATATGCTGTATTTCCTCCCAATGTTTCTGAGACAAAGGCAAGGTAATTATCATTAACCATTCAATAAATGAGGCTCCATGGTGAGGAAGATCTCACACGCTTTGGATAATCTAAATCAGATCCTGCTGCACCCCCATATTACCCTTCTTGAATTATGCAGATGCTGAGTGTGAGGTTAGGTACAATGCACAATGAAAACTCAAAATCCTTTATGGCACTAAGAAAGGTATATAAATAATATCAGAAGACAAATATATCTACTTGCAAAAGTGCAGAATTCGAAAGGAAAGGAAAGTCATATGAGAAAGGTTTTGTTCATCCACCTCACAATTTGTTAAAAGAGAAAGTTGGTAAACAGTGACATCTTGATTTATTTCACTCTTCATTTTTTTCTAATTCATTTTTCTTTTCTCACATTTTCAAGAGATGGTAAATTAAAACCAGAAAACTTGTTTCTTTAACTTAAAAAAAATTCTTTATACTATAAACATCAACTACTTAAGTTACTTTGAAAGAACTTTGAACAAGTAAACAAAACCCACGTACTTCCTACTTGCTCTTAAGGCTTATAGTATAATTATGTCGTGTCCATTTTCTATCTTTTCCACTTATTATACAATGACACCATTGTTTTCACACAATAAGAAATATAATACTGTACTCTGCTTTTTTTCCCTCTAGAAGCTAGTAGAATATAAATGTTATCATCTCACAATGAAAAGAATTGTTTTAAGAAAAAAAATCTTTTACATCTTCTGTGACAATAATGATTTTAAACAATCATTAAACAGAATTTTTTCTTTTACTTTGGGTTCTTGTCAGAAGGAATAAAGACACAGTCCTTAACACATTTTAGAATGTATTCTAATACTCTGCTTTTAAAAAGGTGTACCTCGCTTTCCCCACAGATCTCTTGTATTCTCCAATAAGAAGATATAGTGAATTGCATTCAGCCTGTTGTCAAGAGTTTGAAACCAGTAGGTCAGAGGTATGAAGCTGTTAATATATAAAACATGTAATCTCAATAATGTTTTTTACTTTGAACACCTTCTTGCAAGGATTTTCCCATACCTTTTCTCAAGCTCATTGAGGTTCACCAGGGCAATGCAAAATAGAAAGAGTAACAGGCCAAGAGCTTGGATCAAGTTCAGGCCTCACCATTACATTAATTCAAAACATTTAAGGGGAATAATTGTGCATAGACCTTGTTTTATTCCCATTTCCTCACATAGAACTTGGCACGGAATAAGAAATAAATAAATACTTGTTGAATGAATAAACACATGAGCTCAAACAAGTTGTTAATGTTCTCTGAGTCACAGATTCCTCAGTTGAAAAATGGAATAATATCTGAACTGTGATGACAATAAGAAACTATATGTGTGTTTGGTTTGTATGTATATGTACATAAATATGTTCTGAAGTTTGTGGAAGCTATATAGTACATGGACATGTAAAGAATTATTATGATTTTTGTTAATACTAGAATCCTTTGAAGACGCTAAGTGAGGAAAATGAGCACTTTATGATACTCACCTACTATGATAAACAAAAAGCTTGTAAATCCAAAGTGAGGTTTATAAATACAAAAAGTGAGAAAACTACTATGTTTCTAGCTTGTGATAACTCTTCCTGACCTAAATACTACACATCTGTTCCCTGAGAGGCAAGTTGAATACCATTTAATGCTGTCAATAGGATATTCAAGAAGGATATTCAAAAAAACACTGTTTTTTTTCTTGAATATCAAACAGAGATGTTTGATAAAATATAAACACATTTCAAACAGAGGTGTTCCTCTCACACACTGCACTGTTATTAAATACTGACGTCAATCAGAAATTCATTAAAGAAAGTAATGAGTTTAACATTTGGATTATTCTTAAATCTTAGAACACTCACTCTGATTGGTAGAGGCATGTCAAAGATGAGTCAGTAGGAGCAGTCCATCTGTAGTGCAGGCAATTCATGAGGTGCACTGTCTGTAGAGAATTTAAAAACAATAATAAAACTTGACTAAGGTTGGCCTGCTTTTTATTAACACCATGCTTCAAGTCAGTGATAAAATTTTCCTTCCAGAAAAAAATCTGTTGTTCTAAGTTCTAAACAATTGCTATGGTTACTACTGAGTTTTAATAAATATATATGTTAAGTTTCAAATTAGCACATTTTTATTACTTATCCTTTAGTAAACATTGTATTCTACATGGAATTTAATTTAACTCTCACTTATGCAGCTGGACTTGATACATGCACTTGTTTCAGCAATGAGTTTATAAAGGTATGGAATCATTTAAGCTCTCTTCAAGCCCAGTCCATGCTCCATTTAAACAGCAGAACAGAAACAAACAATGATAGTCTAGTAAATGTAAATAAAGGAACAAAACTTGATCACCTATACTTTTATCTGTGTGTAAAGTATTGGAAGCTGTTGGAATTAATCCTAAAGAAAAAATCATGTAGAGCAATATGGCAACTTCTGGAATTAACTATAAAATGGGATTTTTATCACTCTATGACAAACTTTTCGTTATATTTTAGATTTTTTAAAACTGTATGGATCAGTTGTATCATGTGAAATATATTTTTTTGAAATTAAAATTAATGAAAAGTGTTTCTCAGCTACAACCAGAGATAGAGTTACTAATCTGGTTACATTGTCTATTGACCATAGATATTTTAAGATTTTGATAAGGTCATTGACAAATTCGCAGATAAATAATTGCAAAAAGAAAATGTAAAGTTATTATAACTCTTTACAGCCATAGAGAAATGTATGTGTAAGGTATTTTCCTAATCTATAAAAGACACAGTAATAAACTAAAAAAATACTAATCCACTACATTATTCCTTTCTGTACCATACAATAATTCCAAATCTGTACTCTTTCATTTGTTTTACTGACATGATTATATATACATGAAGTTCAGTAAATAAAACCTTTACTGTCTGTGTTCTTTCCGGACATTAGTATTATGTCTTTCATTTCATGATTATTACTTGGTAATGATCTACTCAGGGTGTCACTTATGCTAGGTATGCTACTGATGATGATTCCTGACACACAAATTATCATATGAAGAAAAGACTGTTAAAGCTGGGTATGTCTATTTTCAAACCATATGGAAGGAATGGGTTATTTTTAATAGCAGAGAGATTCAGTTGTCAATTGAATGGTACAAAGGCAGAAAAAATTAAGGTTCTCGTCTGTGTTTTTACATGTAAGTGTGTAAATAAGATATGATACTGAGGTAATTAGAAAGGGAAATGTCCCCCTGATCTTTAAATGAAATTTCTGTTCATTTTAAGATACTATTAAGAGCATGAAAAAAGTAAGCCACAGAGTGGAGGAAGATACTTGTGATACCTGTAGATAATAAAGGATTCATATTCAGAATGTATGATATATCCTTATAATTCAATAGGAAAGAAGCTAGAGAATACAAATGAGAAAAAAAAAAACTTGAACAGGACATCCAAATGGCTAATATACACATAAACAGTGTTCAATGTCACTGTAGACAGTGACAGTGACACTGTTTAACATGAATTAAAACCACAATGTGATATCGTTATAAACTCACTAGAATAGCTTAAAGTAAAAGAAAATAAAAGAGACTAACAATACCTATCATTGGCAAAAATGCAGAATAGCTAGAATTCTCACATACATTGGTAGTAGGAGTGTAAATTGGTACAATATTTTGGAAAATAGTTTGGTATTATCTACTGAAGTTAGTCATGTGTATTCCCTGTGACTCAGCAATCATTATAAGAGTGACCTAACAGCTTCATTTATGATGGGCAAAAATTCTAAACTACCCAGTTTCTTACCAACATTAGGCTAATGAATTACCTGTGGTATATTAATAGAATTGAATGCCATAGAGCAATGAAAATGAATAAACTACTGCTACATGCAACAAGATTCATTCTCACAAACATCACTTATATACTATATATAAAGCATATATAAAAAAGAATTCCTACAACACTTATATTAAATTCAAAACTGGACGAAACTAATATGAAATCAGGATAGTAACTAATTTGGGGAGAAGTACTGGTAACTGGGAGATATTTCAAGGAGCAATTTTGGTGTGCTGGTAATATTCAATTTGTTAAAGCTTTCTATATGCATGTTCTACTTCAATAAAAAGAATTTAATTAATATAAATTATAACACATTGCACTTACTGTAATTTCAATAACATAGCAAATCTAAAGAACTTCACTTGCATAGCAAAACCACACAGACGATATCTCTAACCTATAATCACAGTAAACATAAGTTGACCTTATAGCAACCTTTGTTATAAGGCACTGGTATAAACTTTTATATTTCATCAAAAATGTTTTGGATATAAAGGTCATTAATAAGCAATTTAGATAAAATTGGATTTTGAGAGTGAGAGAAAAAATCTATTACTTTTGTTTCTTATATGGCGATTTAATATCTCATTCACAACTTAATCATTATCTCACACAGAATTACTAGATTGCCTAGTGGAATTACCAGTTAAAGAGATATAAAGAATATGTGTGTTACATTATTCTTAGCATTCCTCTATGAGTTTTCACAGATGTCTTGAAATGTACATTAGGGACAATTGCTTTGCCAGACACATAATTAATGCTTTTAAATCAAGAACCTATTGAAGGTTATAGCATACCTGCACTATTTTGAGTTTTTCTAATTAGATATATGCTATGATTTGTTGTAACCAGTTTTATTTTTTTCCAAGAAAACACGAATACATAGGCAGATTCTCTGGATAAAAATCCTTGAATCTTCTCCAAGGGCAGAGGATAAGGGAATGGTAGTAATGTAGCATAATGGCAAGAAGTGTGCCTTTATAAATGTGTGCCTTTCTTTTTGATTTCCTGGGATTTTGCAGAGTGATTAATACTTGTAATACTAATTAATACTCATTAGTACTCATAGAAGTCAATTTTATCACTATTACAAATCATATGTGAAATTTCATCATATATGTAAGTATTGTAAATTACCGGTAATTTAAGAGTAAAAGCCCTCATAACAATGTGTTTGAAAAAATTTATTTAAATTTTATCAAAATGTGAAACAGAGAAAAAAGTAAACCAAAAGAATGAAATTCTGAAAGGCCTGACAGACAACTTAATCAAGATTAATAAACGGTGTCCTTTTATCAAACAAGAGATGTTTTAAGACAATGTCTACATCATACTATTAGTTCTTAAATCATCAGAAAATTTTAATTCTATATGCAAATAAACTCAGTTATTTTTTATAATGTCAGATAATTATCATAAGTTATGCACATGCAAATTATGACGTTTTTAGTGTACTGACATCTCTTAAAATCTGAAAAAATATATATGACTTAAAAAATAAATATTGAAAAACAGGAGTCAAAGTTACAGTCTACAGTTTGTTTTTAAAAATTTGTAAGCATTAACTGTGTATGTTCTCTAGCATGAAATTAATGTCATTTGTCTATTGGTTAATCGATAAAATATATAGAAGAAATCACAGATGGTTTGTTATCCAGGTGAGAGGCTATTGCCTAAATATCCTCTGGGCTGAGTGGATGCCTGGAACCCAGGTTACTTGATATTTGGACCCAAGCTCTTAACTACCTCAGGTTTCCTCCCTTGTTCCCTTAGACTCCATTTCAACTTGCTGGCATCACATTATGGCTCCACCCAAGACCTATCCTGTTCAACTATAAAGCTGATTTACACACAAATTTCCTGATTCTTTAACCTCTAGAAAATAATCCTAATAGTTTGTGCTCAGCATCTATTGATTTCTGCAGAAATGCCCTCTGAGAGAATTGTTAAATCTTTAACATCATGTTCCTTAGGAACATGTACTCTATTTAAAAAGTTGGTACATTTGTAACTAGTTATTAGGCTCTTCCCTTTAGAAATAGCCAACCAGAGCAATACTTTTCTAAATGCTCAATTTTGACTTCTAATATCTCTTTCAATTCTAATATTCAGGTATATTTTTGTTCCTTATGTTCTTTACGCGATGACTTTTTTCCTTAAATGTAGCTATTTTTTTGTTGTTACTTGGCAGATGAGGATTAAATTGTATTATCAACTCCAGAAAGTTTATAAAGTTGAAAATTCATAGAACTCAAAATTTCATTTCTTGCTCTACTATTATCTATGTGGTGTTCAGCTGCATCATTTGTGACTTGATAGGGTTTGAGGGACTCTGTTATATCCAAAGTTGCTTCTGATGCAAGCTGTATGCGTCTCGGGTCATAAGAGTCAGAAGACCCCTTTATTCAACAGCTCCACAATTCTGTTGTTAGCTGGTATAGCCACTTTTCATTGAACACTGGTTAACGAAGAAGCCATCAATCTGGGTTTCTGACCTAATGGACATGTAAGTCATTTAGTCTGATGAAGCATATTTCCCTTTTTACTTTGCCTTCCATTATGTTTTTTACTTTGTAACAAAATGCCCTGTAGTACTTTAATTATTATTATTTCTTCTTGGAACTGAAAAAACATCACATAAAAGTCATCAACTCATCTTCAGAACACACTTCAGAACACCACTCCAATCATTGTGGTTGCTGTTATAAATGTAATAAGAAAGGCTTTGAAAGTGAGTTTATCTGGAAGTTATATTTTTGTCAATACTTTTAATACCAATATGTAAAAGCCAAATAAAATTCTTCTGGATTTTAGAAAAAGATGAACATTCATGGAAAAAATTTTTGTCAAAGAAAAGAGAAAAAAAGACAATAGTTTAAAATATTTGCTTTGATACCAAGTTAGAGTATCACACCTTGGGTCATGGAAAGTCACTTAAACAATATATTTTCCAGCTACTACATAGCAAAAGTATGATTGGGTAAAAAGTTCATTTTCTTCCATATTATGTAACTTATTATTAAAGATAATTTACTTTCATTTCCATCAATCATGCCCTCAGAAAGAAACATTTACATATACCACTGGTCCATCTGTAGGTTTCTATCAAGAAAGAATATCCTACAATACAAAAAGTAGTTAAAAAAATCTTGGGTCTACTATAGTTTTCAATATTGTTATCTCCATGAATTAGATTTCCATCTCTTAAAAAGGTATAATATATATCAATCTATCAATGATATGTCCTGATGAAATATTATATTTGTAATTGTTATTTTTATAGATCATTTTTGTTAATACTAGTATAAAAAGGTTAATATATTTGATTAATGTATTTGAAAACTTGTTTTTAAAAATAAATTTCAAGTCAAAAACATTTTAGAATCTAATCAAGTATCTTAATAAAATTCTAAATTTCAAAATATGCTTGGGACACAAAAATATTGACATTAACTGGATTACCCACATTAACCATAATTTACTTACTATTCCTGGTGAAAATTGGTGCATCATTCACAAACAATTCCCATTAGAAGCTTAGTGAATACTTTTTTCTGTTAGTTTCTTGATTTTTTTTTTTTTTTTCATTCTAAATACAAACACAATCAGTTGGCTCTTGCTGGCAATTGTTTACTATTGGGAAATGAAGGTGTGTATTTTTTTTTTTTTTCTTTTTTGCGGTACGCGGGCCTCTCACTGTTGTGGCCTTTCCCGTTGCGCAGCACAGGCTCCGGACGCGCAGGCTCAGCGGCCATGGCTCACGGGACTAGCCGCTCTGCGACATGTGGGATCCTCTAGGACCGGGGCTCGAACCCGTGTCCCATGCATCGGCAGGCGGACTCTCAACCACTGCGCCACAAGGGAAGCCCCAAGGTGTGTATTTTTAACCTCAAATTTACTGGTAGGAAAGTAAAAGATCACAATGTTGCTGATGAAATATATGGATCTGATACCCTAATATGATTCAAGAAAAAGTGTGTGAAAAGATGGCTCTGCTTGGTGTGGTATTAAATGAATGGGACATGTTGTTTTTCTTCCTTTTTATATGTTTTTGATGATATTTGTTTAATTTTTAGTTTCAAGTCAATAACCTCAATGAATTAAATATTTTCAAAATTTTATCTAGATAGATAGATAGAAATGAACTTTTAAAACATAACCACAGGGCTTCCCTGGTGGCACAGTGGTTGAGAATCTGCCTGCTAATGCAGGGGACACGGGTTCGAGCCCTGGTCTGGTTGGATCCCACATGCCGCGGAGCAACTAGGCCCATGAGCCACAACTACTGAGCCTGCGCGTCTGGAGCCTGTGCTCCGCAACAAGAGAGGCCGCGATAGTGAGAGGCCCATGCACCGTGATGAAGAGTGGCCCCCGCTTGCCACAACTAGAGAAAGCCCTCGCACAGAAACGAAGACTCAACACAGCCAAAAATAAATTAATTAATTAATAAACTCCTACCCCCAACATCTTCAAAAACAAAAACAAAAACACAACCACAATATATCAGGTTTTAAAATTACTATTTCCTTAATACTATCACCAAATATACAGATTAAATAATAATTTGATTTAATTTGGATACAAATGAGAACAATATGTTTCCTAGGTCTCTTTTAACTGTTCATTTTAAATAATTAATATTTAATTAATTATATACTTCCATAATACCTCTTTTTCTCCCCTTGCAATTTATTTATTGAAAAAAAAATGAGTTGTTTGGTAGAGTTTCCCAAAGTCTGGATTTTTCTGATTGCAGTGTCATTTATTGAACATGTTTCTTCATAGTTTATACTTCCTGAAAACTGACAGTTAAATCTTACTTCATGTGAGAGACTGCATATACAGTAAGGTGTAATTTTTTTCAAACAACATAAGCTAGAGTTTGGGAAATGTATTGTTGGCAATTATGGTTACATTGCCCTTATTCCTGAGTGTTGATTTTTACTTTGAGTGATGAGGAGGTTTCTTCTTGATGATAATCAATGGAAAATATCCTGTGGCAGAAAATTTGGAGAAGATGCAAATCATCCTCTCCCTGGGACTCATGTTTGGATTAGGTTTATAAGGTGATGAGATACCTCCACATTTCACTGGAGACACTTGATCAGAGTCTTATTGACTCTAATGAGACCTACTGAGGAGTGCAGTGCTAAGATACTTTTTATGTTTTCTTCTATCTTTATTTCTGGAGAAAAGTTTGTTTTATCCTATCCTGTAATAAGCTTTTGGGAATTAAGGACAAACTTTCATCAACTCAGTACAAAGTAGTACTGAGCACTTGCCCTTTAATTCCTCAAATATTAGATGATTACCTATGAGCCAGGCACTGTGTTAGGAACTGAGGGTATAAATATTAGTGAAAACAGACATGGTTTCTCTTTTCACAGCACTATGGTCATATAAGGAATACAGATAATAATCAAATAAATCTCCTACTTAGTATATAATTACTAATTGAGAGTGCTCTGAAGGGAAAGAACATTATTTAACATCATTATAAAACAAAGGAACCGAATCTCAAGATGTAGCAAGAAATAAGACAGTCGAGAACGAGGCACATTTGGGGATGATAAGTATCCACCAGGATATGTTTGTGGAACATAAAAATATTTCTCAGTTTCAATCTCAGAAATTCACTGAGGAAGGAAACCTTATTCCTGAAAAAGTTTCTCAAAGTTTTGAGATATAGTCCTCACACTTTAAAATTAGACATTGAATAAAAGGATTATCCCTGAAAGGAAGAGAGATATGAGCCATTTGGTTTCTATGACAAAACTGCTTGTTAAAACACAGGCCTTCTTATTTCTCTTATTTGCCCATATGGTCCACATGGAAAATATTGGGTAAGCAGAGAACTACATCTAGTCACAAAAAGTTTCGACTTCTGAATAGATCCAAACATAATTTTAACTGCTGTTTGCAATACAAACTAAATGGTTTAGTGATTATATTAACTACATTGGTATTAGGCTAATTAAGTTGCTTTGTCTAGAAATATAGAGAAATTTCTTATAGGCCTGTGTAAAGCAACCATAAATAACCATGTGCAAAAATATGAACACAATCTGAACAGATTTAGAAATACAATATTCCCTACATCATGAAGTATTTTTCTACTTCAGCAGTTCTTTATGGGAGAGAGTCACCAAAGACACTTTAATATAAAGAAACCACAACTTTTTTTTTTGTAATAAATGGGGAACAAAAGAAATAGGAAGACAGAATATAAGAAATAATTTATGAAGAAAAAGATAGAAAACAAAAGAACAAATTTTTACTCTAAAATTTTGCAGTCTGATACCTGCCCTGCTCACATGAACCATTATTCAGAGAAGATAAGTGGTGACAGATGTGGCTTCGTTATGGAAGGAACTTAATGTCAAGCAGCTGAGCAACCACACTTCTTAAAGAAATTAATCCTGAGCACTCCTAATTGGACTCTTCCTCTCCTGTTTCCTCCTTAAATTTCTAACTGGAGTTTTCAGTAAACGATAGCAATCTTGATGGCATCTAATGGTCTAAATAATATTACATTCCCGAGTCTTCCTGCTGGTAGTATTCATAAACACCTTTCGAAAGTACCAGTGTCTGGGGTAGAATAATTCATCTGAAATATGGCCATTTACTTATGATTTGTTATCATTTACATATATATTCTCCTTTCTATTAACTATTTTTTCTTTCCTGTCATACTTTTCTTAAGGAGTAATGGGTTAGACAATGATATTATTAGTAGGCCTAATTTATGAGATTAAAAAATACCATTTTTTATGTGTTATATATTTAACCATGACATTTGAGATTCCTGTAGCATGATGGTACCATTTTTGAGGGGGGAGGGGCAGTTTTGCATTTCTGCTGGTTAGAGCCCTTATACAAAAACCTTTTTTAAAAAATCCATAATAAAAAATTAAACAGTGACGGGATATGAAGTTAAAAGCCCTCTGGAGAAGGTATATATTATAGAAGCGGGAACTCATATCTATATCTATATCTATATCTGTATATAAATAATACTTTGCCTATTCCCATATGTATGTGGTATTTAATCTCACTACACCATGAGTATTCTCCAAGTGACACTGGAGCACTGAGGATACCACTGGGTGATGATGGTGATGAAGTGGAGGAGGAAGGTTGTGATTTTTATTCTGGGGGCCACTCCAGCCTAGTGAGCTGCTCCAGGAAAGATTATGATTCCAGTGATACTTCCTTGCTCTGCAATGACCCAGCCTCCACATCCCAGTGAAATGGCTCCTCATCCCTGTGTGGTGTCATCTGGCCCTGCATGTGTAGTCTTTCACTTGTGTGGCTTTCTATTTTCCTATCCATCTTCTCACATAATGGTTAAAACTCCTCATGGCATTCTAGATCAGTGTTGTCCAAGAGGAATATTATTCATGCTACATTAGTAATTTAAAATTTTCTAGTAACCAAATTAACAAAACTAAAAACAATTAAATTAATTTTAATAATGTATTTGATTTAACCTAAGGTATTAAATATTATTTTAACACACATCAATGTAAAAATCATTAATGAGTATCTTATGTTTTGTTTTTTTATACTAAAGGTCCAAAATCTGGTGTGCATTTTACACTTACAGAACATCTCAGTTTGAACTAGACATATTTCAGGTGTGCAATAACCACATGTCTCTAATGGCTACCATATTGGAGAGCACAGCTCTGATTATTCCTCTCCTTCATGTAGCCATAGGCCTAGATCAAGCTATTATGTACTTTATCAAGGATGCCCCTCCATTTTCACACACTGAGAAACCTAGAAATGAGATGACACAGTTCCTCCCTTAGACAGACAAATATCACCCTTTCTTTTAAAGTTCATCTTATTTAGACAAAATTTACATGATTTTCTATAACTCAGTTAATAAACAGAACATATAAAACTTCATTCTTAGTCTCCTTTCATCACACATCAGATTTGTGCATTCCTTCTTCTTTGAACTCTTAGATATCTATTTGTTGACCAAGCCCTTAATATGCTCTTATTATAAATTAGGCAGAAATAGGAAACAAAAGAGAATTCCAAACTCAAGAGAGGTTGGGAATCATATAATCCATGTACCATGTCCATAGGAAAATAGTATGTTCATAATAAAAGCCAAAAGCATGATTATTTTTACTCAGAGCCAGATTTTAATCCTGCCTCTATCATCTGTTTATGTACCTAACATTTTCACTATAGGAACCACTTCTGCTCTAATATAGGAACTATAATATTAATAGTCCCTAATATTAAGAATTACAAATGCAACCATACCTTGAATACTTGCATTGGATCAGATTCTTTCCTAAGGATTTCACATTCATTCATTATTTATTAAATAAAGGAAATAAATCTCACCAAATGAGATAATGCATGTAATATTTCTATCTTATACTAGCTTATCGATATAGTCACTATAATAAAGCAATATTTATGATGGTAATCATTGCTTTCCTTATTATCTTCTAGCCTATCTTCAATTTTCTTAATAGATGATAGCATCTCAATTTTCATCATAGACAGAAATCCTGCAATGACAAAACTATGTGTATTTATTATATGAATCTCCAGGGTACAGTTTGTTTATTTCTTGTAAACTTTTGGGGCTCAGGTGCTCAATAGACAATGAATACATTAATGAATTAATTAATAAGCCAAAAAAGGGGGCACTTCTGAATTCAACAGCTGTGGTATAGCAAAGCAAGACTGTATCAATTATCTTTACTATTTCATTTAGAGAACTGTATTTACTACACTACAGCCTCCAAAATTTGTCAAAGCAAACCAAAGGAGATGAATGTTGTATAGTCTTTGACAATGGGACCAATTTGATTCCTCATATTCCTCTTCTCCTGCCCCTTCCCACTAATGACTAGGTCATGGGTGTGCCACCTGACCTGTTAATGGCTGGAACAGCCTTACATACACAGTGGTGAATCCTGTGGATGCAGAACAGATTCAAATAAAAGTGGCTCTGCTCTTTCCTAGCTTTCAGATTTGGGAATTCATTGAATCTGCGTCCTTCTTTTTTTTTTTTAAATCTTACAAAATACTAAAGTTTTTGCTTGTGCCATAAACATGTAAGTTAAAAACAAACCATACCAATCCATTTCTGAGCAAATGTTGAGTTAATGCTCTTTTGTGTACAAACTTCTAATTTAAAAGTGCTCATTTTGTAAGAGCCAACAAAGTTAATTGACAATAACATCAGCATTTCTGAGAAAATTAGATATTCACATATAAAAGAATGAAACTACACCCCTATTTTACACTACTCACAAGAATTAAATCAAAATAGATTAAAGGGTTAAATGTAAGACCAGAAACCATAAAACTCCTAGAAGAAAATAGGAAAAAAGCTCCTTGACATGGCTCTTGGCTATGTTTTGGACGTGACACCTAAAGCACAAGCAACAAGAGCAAAAACAAACATGTGGGAATATAACTGAAGAGTTTCTATACAGCAAAAGAAACAATTAACAAAATGAAAAGACAGCCTATGGAATGGGAAAAAGCATTTGCAAACCATATATCTGATAAGGGGTTAATATCCAAAATATATAAAGAACTCATATATAACTCAATAGCAAAACCCCCCAAATAATCCAATTAAAAATGGGCAGAGGATCTGAATAGGTATTTTTCCAAAGAAGATATATGAATGGCCATAGGTACATGAAAAGATGCTAAATATCACTAATCATCAGAGAAATGGAATGAAAAGCACAACGAGATATTATCTCACACCTACTAGAATGACAATCATCAAAAAGGCAAG
Organism: Phocoena phocoena; assembly: GCF_963924675.1. Classification (NCBI taxonomy): domain Eukaryota; kingdom Metazoa; phylum Chordata; class Mammalia; order Artiodactyla; family Phocoenidae; genus Phocoena; species Phocoena phocoena. Next base: position 87,212,610 of record NC_089221.1, on the reverse strand, counting down.
GGATAACAAATGCTAGAGAGGATGTGAAGAAAAGGGAATTCTTGTGCACTATTGGTGGGACTGTAAACTGGTACAGCCACTATTGAAAACAGTATGGAGGTTCCTCAAAAAATTAAAAATAGGACTACCATACGATTCAGCATTTCCAATCCTGGGGATATATCCAAAGAAAACAAAAATGCTATATTGAGGTATCTGCACCCTCATGTTCATTGCAGCATTATTTACAATAGCCAGACATGGAAACAATATGTGTCCATCCACAGATATATGGATAAAGAAGTGATATATATACAACAATGGAATATTTTTTAGCCATGAAAAAGAAGGAAATCTGCCATTTGTGACAACATGGATAGAACTTGAGGGCATTACGCTAAGCAAAATAAGTTAGACAAAGATATATAAATTCTGAATGATCTCAATTATATGTGTAATCTAAAAACAAAACAAAACACCAAACTCCAAAAAAAAGGAGATTTGTGGTTATCAGAGGTGGTAGGTGGGGGGAAGAGGGAATGGTTGAAGGTGGTCAGAAAGTATGAACTTTCAGTTATAACATAGATAAGTACTAGGGATGTAACATACATATACAGTTAACACTGCTATATGATATATTTGAAAGTTAAGAGAGTAAGTACTAAGAGTTCTCATCACAGGAAAAGAAACATTTTCTCTTTTTTCTTTTTGTATCTATATAAGATGATGGATGTTAACTAAGCACTTGTTGTAATCATTCTACAATATACTTAAGTCAAACCATTATGCTGTATACCCTAAACTTATACAGTGCTATATGTCAATCTTATCTCAAGAAAACTGGAAAAAAATATGATAAAGAGAAAAAAATAATCAGCATTTTGTATTAAATGCTATTTGGAATGACGATCGCCTTTAACTTTTCCTGCCCTTTTAAACTTTACTTAAATGAAAATATTTTTTTATGTAGCTACATTTCCTATTTACATGAACAGCAAATAACTGCTACCTTATATGTGATTGTATATCAGAGTTACATGCCATTATTTTACATCTAGGCTGTTTAAAGAACTTCTACTTTAAAGGAACAAAAACTACTAAAGGGTGAAATTTTCATTGTAATTCCTCAGGAATTCCTTGTCTGAAAATTTTCAGGATATTTCCAATACCAGTATTAGAACTTCTGATGACAGGCTTATGACAGATAAAAGTGATTATAATTCTTTACACCTGATCATCTGGGAGAGATTTTAGATGAAGTTTTTACTTAAAGAAAGAAATAAGCTTCAAAGTTTTTCCTCAAAGGAAAATGGATATGAGTGTACCTCCTCTCTTCTTCTCCCTCCTCCCTCTCTCCCTCTTTTTCTTCCTTCCTTCCTTCCTTCCTTCCTCTCTCCTTCCTTTTTCTTTCCTTTCTTTCTTAGCAGAGGAATAAAGCTTCAAAGATTGATGTCATGTGAGTACAAGAAATGAGATCCATACTTTGGAGCCCTAAAGGATTAAAGATTATTGCCTGAGGGGACAATGAGCTTGTCTCAGAAGGCTCTATAACTACTTCATTAGAGTAAAAGGTGTGTATAGCCCTGCTATTGAGCTTCCTAAGAAGTCCATCCTCTCTTTGATCACCACATTGTTGACAAGGTATCTCACATATGGAAACGAGAGCACATGATCCACAGACGCACTGCTGTGCCCTTCCATGCATGAGGATTCAGCAGACATGATTTGGATTATGCACAATACTTAATGGAAATAGCCAAAAAAGAGACATGGCCTTGCAGGAAACTGATAGGAAACTTAGCTTGAACATGCTTGAAAGACAAAGAGACTATTAAAAAATGAAGGACATCATCAAACTCATGAGCTTTATTAAGCCATCCTAGTTTCAGGACCTATACAGTTCTAAGCTGAGTTACAGGACTCCAAGCCAGGAAGGTTTATAGATTTCTAATTCTGTCTTCAACTATTTGCTAAATGACAGGGAATTAAAAAACAAATCCAAACAAAAAAGATAAAAGCAAAATCTCTGCTTTACTAAGCTTCTTGCATTCTCAACGAGTTACCTGTGAGGTAGAAGAATCTGGCTGAATAAATGAAGGTTAAATCATCAACAGCAAGATCACTATTTTCCCATTCAAAAGATCTATAAAAGGATGTAGTGCTGCCCTTGCTGTATTAATTTGCAAGCATAAATACTTGAAGGTAAAAGCCTGAGATGTGCATCTGGTCCAAAGTTAACAATAGTAAATGAATGCTAACTTTCTTTGAGTCTATTTTTTTCCTAGATTATAAAACAGATCAAATTATGATAAGTACACAAAGGAATTTTTACTATTATATTATGTATATTATATTTAATTTAAATATTATTTAACATTTGTGATACCTAGCCTATTCATCTAAATAAGGGCCATGTTACTAGTATTTCCTCTCATTGGTTTTACCCCATATTTATCATGAACCAAGTTTGGCATATGCATATATTAAGTGAGAGCCCTTACATATTTAGCACAACAAATATACCACAAAGTACCTAGAAGTAAGAGATTTGTGTCTAACTGTTGATTAGAAATTTTAATTTTCTGGGCCTTAATGTCTTTATTTGTAAAATGGTTTATTTGAAAAAAAAAATTGATTAGACCTAGATGCTTAAGGTGTTATAATTTTTTCTGGAGGGGGCACAGAGATAAATGCTCAGGAATGTATCTATATTATTCTACTCTTTCCAAGATAAAAAAGCTGATTAATTGATTTGCTTATTTTCCTGATACTTAAAGAGTGATATTATTAAGCAAAATAAAGTGAGTTTATTATTATTTTTTTCTCCAGCTTTTGCTTTGAGGAGCTAGTTTGTTTTATAAGAAGGTATGAGGTATTTCTGTGAAGCTGTATTAACAATAAGAATACATCAAAACTATAAAACAGTTTTATACCAAGCTTCAACAATAAATACATGCCTTTGGCTCTTTATTTTAAGTTTTGGACTATACACAATATAATAATTGACTGATTTAGTTACCTTGAATTCCAGTTTGTCCCCATTTGATTCTAAGCAATTATCTGTTTAGATGAAGTAAATAAATAAATCATCTCCATTTTATATGAGGTGTTGACATTTATTGATTTAATGTTCTCTTAAAATTTTTTGGGGAAATGGTTTTTAAATTACAATAATAAGTGGGCAGAAGTTAATGGACTTACCCAAACTAGAGCAACATGTTGGCATGTAATTCATTGTCAAAATTCTGTGAGTGAATTTTATTTCCACTCCTTCTTTTAGTAAGGAAAATTATGGCTAAGGGGCTATATGTTGCTATCCTTTTGTAATTTGCATTGCTCCTTCTCTGTGAGCTAGTGTTTGAGGATACTGCACTACTAAGAAACATAATTATTTCCTTTTAGACACTGACATGTACTATGTTTTCTGTCTTCACTAGACTAAAAGTCCTTCAAAACAAAATCTTTGAAAAAAGATTGTACCCTAATTTAGGAAGAAGAAATAAACTATTATGAACATAATAAATGATTAACATTCAGACACTTCTGCATTAATATTTAATAAGAAAATGTGTTGTAATGTAACAGGCAGTATAAACTTTACTAAATATATAAAAACATGAGGCATAAATCATTCAGATTACCCTTCTTATCAGTCTCCAAGATAGCTGTGAGTACACATAAATTGTGCCTCTCTACAAATACATAATCATCCCTTTTTCTTTTATCTCATAATTCCTTTCATATTGTTTACCTTGCTTCTCTATCAGTTTTACCCAATCCTTTATCTATTATCTATCCTCTTCCTTTGTTTTTATCTTTAAAACAACAGTAGTGTGGTCTCTTTTTCAATATGCAAATAAATTATATTTCAAAATTGTTACAATTTGGGCTTCCCTGGTGGTGCAGTGGTTGAGAGTCCGCCTGCTGATGCAGGGGACACAGGTTCCTGCCCCGGTCCGGGAGGATCCCGCATGCCGCGGAGCGGCTGGGCCCGTGAGCCATGGCCGCTGGGCCTACGCGTCCGGAGCCTGTGCTCCGCAACGGGAGAGGCCACAACAGTGAGAAGCCCGCCTACCACAAAAAAAAAAGATAAAATTGTTACAATTTATTAGGTTTGATTACATAGGTACATGCAAATTAAATATAAAATTAGAATATACCACATTTCCCATATCAGTTTCATATTTAAGCATCTTTAAGTAAATCAGGATTTTTCTAAAATCAGTAACAATACAAATTCCGTGCTCAACAAAGATTAGGTTAAAGGGACAATTGATAGATCAAAACAAGTTCACTCAAAAAAAGTAAAGTGAGCTGATTTTGCCTTAATAGGAGATACAGAAATGGTGGAAAGGGTTCAAAATACCTTCAGCTGAATTCTTGCCTTATCTGAAATCATAGTGAAGGATTGTCTCCTTTCAGGAGCCTGTGTCCAACTATATTGTTTTCTGATATAAAACTACTTTTCTTCTGTTACAAATGTCTATATTACATTGTTAAATCTGAAGTCTGAGGTCAAAGAATACAGTACCACTTCATGTTTTAGATATACCACAAAAGGCATTCTCCCATACTTCTCTCCCTAAGATGTCTGAAGTGCTCTTGTGAGTTTCCATAGCTTAGCTCTCCAAAAAACTAAGATACGGAAGGCTGAAGGGAATCTAAGACATGGGTAAAAACAACTTTTATGTTCTCATTATTGTGGAAAATAAACCTTTGGCTTGAAATTTTATTTCAGATTGATTAGGCAAATGATGCTTGAAAAAGCTGTTCCACTTCAAAATCATTGGCTTTTGTACACTGTTCTCAGTTTGACTTTTGAAATACCTCTCTTCCCTGCCAATTGTGCTACCCCCATGGTCTTTTGGCATTATTTATCTGTTGGGTTATTGTATTTTATTGTACAATCTTAGTATACTCAAAATGCAAGCAGCTGAAAAAACTTACTTTATATTAAAGGCATACACTAGTTTTTACATGGGGAAGTAAATTTCCACACTTTTAATGGAAGTGTGGAAATGGTTCCAAAGAAAGTACAAACCTCACTTAATCTGGCAGGTTTAGACTTACTGAGCTAAACAGACTATTCAGCTGGATAGTGAAATTCAGGAAATACAATCACTGTTGGAATTATATTGGTGGGACTTGGCCTTTAAAGTTGTTTCAGTACAAACCTTCTATAAAACATCTATGTAAAAATCTTTCCTTCTCCTTCTGGTGTGTAGGTCATGATACATAGTCATTTCCTTCTGAATGTCCATCAAATATTATTTTGCTAATTTTAAGAATTTAAAGTCTCATATATCCAATGGCACACTCATTCAAAACCCCAACAGCTCTCATCAGGATTGTTCACATTCCTGATTAATCCCTGGAGCATACAGGATAACTCGCTTAACTAGCTGTGTGGGGAAATGGAAAATCTATAGTAAGACAGAAGCCCAATGATTATTCTGAGAAAAGCATTCACTCCTTCAGTCTCATTTTTTTTCTAGTATGTATACTACTAGTCACTAAAAACCAAGTGATATTTTTCCATTATTTGATTTGTTAGAAAGGCTTTACTGCCTTCAGTTTTTAAGACCCTAAGTTATTAAGCTAACATGTTTCATAAATCATCAGACAATAACAATGCTAGTGGCTCTATACGAGATATATTTGGGAGAGTCTTTTTTAAACATTCAAATAAAATTAGCATTTGAAATTTTACCTTATTATTTAATTTATAATTTGTACTTATAGGCCATACAATTTTAACATGATTATAGTTAGCATATGTAGTAAGATAAGTTTGATACTCTCTAACAGAAAATTTGTGGTGACTGAGGGTTTTCTGTACAATGATAGGCAGTGCTGGAGAAGCAACTGTTTGATGCTGAAGGCAAACATACAACCTCATGATTACACCCACATCAATGCCTTTAGAGTCTGTTCTGATGAGTACACAACAAGATGACAAAGAATCATTCAGTCATTGGAGACATACTCCACACTTCTGAGATAGGTACTGTGGGTGATACAAAGCTGAAAGAGACCTACGATATAGAACTTCAAAGTCCTAAGATATAGAACTTCAGTGCACTAGATTTTTCATGTCATTTCAAGGGGTTCACAGAGTACCTGTAGTTTAGATTAAACATCACTAACTTATATGAAGACCGTTAAGAAAAATCTTGAGTTACCATGAAAAATTTTAGCAAGGCCAGTAGCATTATGAGGACAGATATGTTAAAAAGAGAGAGAAAGAAAGAGTTGTTCTTGTTGAAAGTCTCTTCAAAAATCCCAGGTCTGGGCTGCTTTACCATTCTGAATCATCCTATAAATCTGATTATTTTAAATGGTGATCCAGTGAAAAACAATTACAGAAAATTCAAGTTCAGGGTTTGAATAAGTGCAATTTAGATAAATGCTGAGGCACCATGAGAAACGAGAAACTTGTAGACTCAGAGTGGCAATTAATTGATACAGAGCCATGATTATTCAGTAGAGGCTTGACATAAATGAGGAATCGTTTTATTATATCAAGTGGGGGGACAAATAACAAAAAGAAGAAAAATGCAAAAATCAAAAATCTGGCTTTGGGGCTTACCTGGTGGCACAGTGGTTGAGAGTCTGCCTGCTAATGCAGGGGACACGGGTTCGAGCCCTGGTCTGGGAGGATCCCAAATGCCAGGGAGCAACTAGGCCCATGAGCCACAACTGCTGAGCCTGCGCGTCTGGAGCTTGTGCTCCGCAACAAGAGAGGCCCGCGCACCACGATGAAGAGTGGCCCCCGCTTGCCACAACTAGAGAAAGCCCTCGCACAGAAACGAAGACCCAACACAGCAAAAATAAAATTAATTAATAAACTCCTACCCTCAACATCTTAAAAAGATATATATATATATATATATATATATATATATATATATATATATATATATGTGGCTTGGGTGAATTTCGTCAAAGATATCATCCTTTGCTGAGTAGCTTTGTTGAAATTTTATTAATCAGAATATTACCTGTTCTATGTCTATGAGGATCTGTGACCTACACGACTTGTTTCCCTTTCCCATCCAGGGCCCTGGCTGGATTCTTGGAACATAGTGGTTACTCTAATAATGGATTAATCAAGTAATAAATCAAAACATACCATATATTATTCAGTTAGTGGCTTTTTTTCCCTTTTTTCCATAAAGGGGAATATTTTGAGTTTCTCAGCTTTTGTTCTACCACTCTTTTCATATCCAATTCAAGTCATATTTTTTTTAATTTTTTTGCGGTACGCAGGCCTCTCACTGTTATGGCCTCTCCCATTGTGGAGCACAGGCTCAGCGGCCATGGCTCACGGGCCCAGCCGCTCCGTGGCATGTGGGATCTTCCCAGACTGAGGCACGAACCCGTGTCCCCTGCATCGGCAGGTGGACTCTCAACCACTGCGCCACCAGGGAAGCCCCATATTTAACTAGCTAAATAACTTCATCAGCCTGTAATGAAATAAAAGTTATCTCTCTCTCAATTGCTCTTTCAAGGACCCATTTGTATTTCTCTTCAAATTTCTTCCCAGGAAATATTTAATAAGTACTTATTAATTATATCTGTGTTCAAACATGGGATATATCATTTATAAGAAAGATCAAGTTTTTGCCTTTCATGGAACTTCTATTTTAGTGAAAGAAAAAGATATGAAACACAAAATTACATAATATAATACCAGATAAATAAAACAGGAAGTGAGAATAGAGAATAACAGAGGTGATTTTAGACAGAGTTAAGGAAGGCCTCTGTGCAGAATCAGCATTTAGGATAAACTATTTCAGGAAAATAAAAGGCAAACACAATGATCTAATGTAAGGAACAGTTTTGTGAAGTGGAGGATTAGAAAGAAGTCCAGTGAGGGTGGGGGTGGGGGTTATGAGTAAACAGGAGATTGATAAGAAATGGAATTGGAAAGGTAGGAAGAACCAGATGTTGTATGGTCATGAAGAAGTTTGGATTTTATTCTGATTGTGATAAAAGCCACTGAAATTTTTGAACAGGAAGTGATCTGATCTAATTTAGGTACTAAAATGATCATACCGCCTGCTCATTTTGGTTTATATTGTATTTTAAATTCTAAACTGTTCATTTTTTTAATATATATTTTATTCCTTTGCTGAGAATATCAGCTAAAATCAATGTCTTTGTATAGACTAGTATAGAGAGGTGGTGTTGTTATTGAGTTTTCCAACTGCTTAATCTTAAGAGCTATTACTTTGGTCTTTTTCTTTTTCTCAGCAAAAGTTTGTACAAAGTGTTCATCAAAGACTTGTAATTCTTAGAGGGTGCTGTTTGCTTTCTAATCTTTGATTTTCTAGCTAAATCTATGACCTTGGGTTTAAGGTCTTCAACAAAAAAGTGCATAGGACAGTTAGGACTGTTGAAACGTCACTCCCTGATAGAGGGAAGAATATTCTCTAAAGGTGCTAGTGATGTGGTCTAGAAAGTCTACAATGATTTTTTTTTCTATTTATAAGACTTCAACTTTTTAAAATATGCTTTATATTTTAGAACAGTTTAATATTTACAGAAAAATTGAGAATATACTATAGAAAGTTCCCATATACTTTGTACCCAGTTTCCCTATTAGTAACATAGACATTAACATGGTTTAATATTAACAATAAATGAAACATTATTGATACATTAGCTAAAGTTTATACTTTTTTCAGATTTTCTTAATTTTTATTTAATGTATTTTCCTGTTCTAGAATCACATCCAGGGTCGCCAAGTCTTTTTAGCTTCCCCTCTGTTGTAACAAGTTTTTGGACTTGTTTTTGATGAGTCTGACAGTTTTGAGGTTTACTGGTCAGTTAATTTTTAGATTGCCTCTCTATTGGAATTTTCCCGATTTTTTTCCCTCACAATCAGACTGGAGTTATGGGTTTTGGTCTTGCAGGGGAGGAACACCACAGGAAAAGTGCATTTTTCACTACATCTTATTGAGAAAACATACTATCAATATGGTTTACCACTGTTGAACTTGACCTTAATCATCTGGCTGAGGTCATGTTTGTCATGTTTCTCCACTATAAAGTTACTCTTCTTTCCTCCTTTCCATATTACAATGTTTGAAAGTAAGTCACTGGGTGTAGCCCAGACTTAAGGAATGTGGAGTTATATTGCCCCTCCTGAATGCCAAGGAGTACATAAATTATTTTGAAGCCTTCTGTACAGGAAATTTGTCTCTCCTCCCAAATTTATTTAATTATTCAATCATTTACTTATATAAGTATAGACCAAGGCATATTGATTTTATACTGTGGGTTATAATGCAATATCACTTTAGTTCCTTGCTCAAATTATTCCAGTTTTGGCCTCTGGGGACTCTTTTAGTTTCCCCATCATCATTATCACTTATTAATTGGAATATGTGTGTGTGTTTAGTCACCTTCTTATTCTCTGGCGATATAAGAATGTTTCAGGTCATCTTGCATATTTTCTGCCCCAGTCCTAAAATAAGCCATTTCTCCAGGGAGCCTTGGTGCTTTCATTTTGCGAATGGTATAGATACCACAATCTGAGAGCTAGGACTGGAGTTTTGACTAATCATTTTTGATAGAAAAGTCCTTTGAGAAAGCTCTAGGCTGAATTGTGTTAGCCTTTTCAAAGTTCTGCAGAATAACCACTGAAGTCATTAACTGTCCTTGGTAAAATTCTGCCAGATTTCAAATATTTAGTTACATTTTCATCATAAAATTTGTACATGCAAGAAGTTGGACATAAAATCAGACTTTCATTGAATTGCTGAGAAAATCATACACAAATGATAGGAAATAATAGAGACTTAATAGATAAGAGTCTTGGTATTTTTTAATGCCCTAGGTAAACAAACATAGTCCAATCAAGAGGCTACACCAAAGTCAAAAAAGAGAGTAAAAGCTTAGGCAGCACTTGAAGCAAAGAGTAGGTATGCTCATCATAAATAGGAATTACTCAACTGTGCAGGCCCTGGGATTTGAGGATGCAGACTTTAAGAGGTGTTGTTATGCTCTGTTCAGGAAGTGACCTGGGCTAAGTGTGATATAAGTAGCAGCAACAAAAATGGTGGAAGAAAACTAACCTGATCACCATTAAGGATAGCCTTTATTGAAAAATGTTACAACAGGTTCAGCTTTGAAAGAGTGTTTTATCATAAGGAAGAAGGGTAGTTTTTGTAGAGTTTTTGCAGAAGGAATAAGAAGTATGTAAGTTTTGGGAAGTGTTATAAACATTTGTTGGAAGACAGGGAGATTATTATTGTGCTTTAGCAGCTGATGGCTGAGCAATTTTAATTTGACAAAAGTAGTAGAAGAAAGAGGGCTTAATATCACATGAGGACTACCATAAGGGGTGGGAAGAACAGTCTGGGGGATTGAGAACATAAGAGGGTCACAATGGAAAATTTTCAACCATCTAGTTTCTTATGCTTGATTATATTAAGCATCAGTGCTCTTCAGCTTAAATACTTGTACCCTCCCACACATTACATTTATTAATTTTAATGTTTTAAGTAAATTAAATATAGTAAGAACACTGTATTAGAGGATTAAGTACCTCTGTACTGTACATTTTTCAGAATACCTTCTTGTCCATATAATGTCCTAAATAAATATTTTGTGGAAAACTAAGCATTTAAAGTAGAAATATTTATGATTTATAATTAAAGAGCCATATGCTTACTATTAAAAACTCATAGAATACAGAACTAGGCAAAATTAATATCCACTATCCTTCCTCTCTCTCCATCCCTATTCCCATGTTCACGTATTTTCCAGGGGTGGTGATTATTAGTATATTTTGCATATATAAAACATATATTTATGTGTTAGTAATACTACTAGCTAACATTTATTGAGTCAACCCAGGCAATGGTATAAGTATTTTCCATATTTATTCACCCTTATATTTTACAAAACCCTTTAAGGTAGTATTATTACTACTTCCATGATAACATAAAAGAAAATAATATAAGTAACAAAAAGAAAAAGTATGGTACTTACGCTGGCAGGAGCTATTTATGTGATCTCAGGCTACCTTGTTAATATCTGCACTGGTGGGTGCCATTTTGGAATTCTCCATCTAATCTGCTAGCACCAGTAGGCATGCCCTGATGAGAAGTGGGCCCACCCACTTCTGTGCCTCTGCTGGGACATCACACCCAGCCAGTCAACGGCGGCCACCCCTGCCAGTACCAATGACAGCTGCCACCTGGCCCTGCAGCTGGTCCAGGAGCCAGTTCCGCTCATCATTCCTCCACAGCTGTCACTGCCCCACCAAAACAGAAGGCAACCCACATAAGGGACACCACTTGAGTGTCTGGTTCTGTGTCCAGGCAGCACTGTGCTTCTGAGTCACACAGGATATCTTCTAAATAAAGTCACTTCTTCAAGACTGGGAGAGCTAGTTGATATGCCTAATGTGTAGAGACAAACACAGAAAATCTGGCAAGATAAAGACAAAGAGGAATATGTTCCAACTGAAAGAATAAAACAAAACTACAGAAAAATGACCAAGTAGAATGGAGATAAGCAATCTATCTGTTAAAGATGTCAAAGTAATTGTCAAACATGGTCAGCAAACTCGAGAGAAGTGTGAATGAACACAGTGATAACTTCAACAGAGATAGAAAATATAAGAATGTTTCAAACAATTGAACTGAAAAGTAAACTGGACAGACTGAACAGCAAACTGGATGAAATAGAAGAACAAATCAGTGAGCTGGAAAACAAAGCAATGGGACTCATCCTGACAGAGCAGCAAAATGAAAAAAATAATTAAAGAAATGAAGATACCTTAAGGCAACTGTGGGACAACACAAGGAGAATAACATTTGCATTTTAGGCACCCCAGAAGGAGAAGAAAGAGAGAAAGTGCCAGAAAAAATATTTGAAGCAATAGTAGCTGAAAAATTCCCTATCTGGGGAAGGAACAGACATCTAGGTCCATAAGGCACAGAGAGTGCCAAATAAGATAAATCCAAAGAAACACACAACAAGGCACATTATAATAAAAATGGCAAATGTTAAGGATAAAGAGAAAATCCTAAAAGGAGCAAGAGCAAAACAACTTGTTATGTACAAAAGAAACCCCATAAGGCTATTAGCAGATTTTTTCAGCAGAAACTTTGTAGGCCAGAAGAAAGTGGCATGACATATTCAAAGTGTTGAAAGGAAAAAATTGCCAACCAAGAATCCTCTACACAGAAAGGTTATCATTCAGAATTGAAGGAGATATCAGGAGTTTTACAGGTAAGAGAAGCTAAAAGATTTCATCACCACTAAACCAGCCCTATAAGACATATTAAAGGGACTTCTTTAAGGTTAAAATAAATAGCATTAATTAATAATAAGAGAACTTACAAAAGTAAAACTCTCACTGAGAAACGTGAGTATATAACAAAGGTAGTGGGTCAATCACTTATAAAGCAAGCATAAAGGCTAAAAGACAAAAGTAGAAAAAGTAACTACAATTATAATATTGGGTGGGCCAAAAAGTTCATTTTCTGTAACATCTTACAGAAAAAGCTGAACAAACTTTTTGGCCAACACAAGGAATGCATAAAATTAAAAAATGTAAAATATGTCATCAAACTATAAAGTATGGGATATGGGGGAGTGGAGTAAAATGTGAAGCTTTGGAATGTGTTTATATCTAAATTGCTGCAAACGTAAAATAGACCTAGTACTTACTGGCTGTCGTATGTAATCCTCATGTTAATCATAAGGAATTAACTTACAATAAATACACAAAATAAATGAGAAAGGAATCTAAATGTAACACTAAAGAAAACCAGCAAAATGCAAAAGAGAAATAAGAGAAGAAAGGTACAGAGAGAAACTACAAAAACATCCAGAAAACAACTAAAAAACTGGCAATAAGTACATACCTATCAATAATCACTTTAAGTGTAAATGGAATAAATGCTTCAATTGAAAGACTCAGAGTGACTGAATGGATTAAAAAAACAAAAAAACAGGGCTTCCCTGGTGGCGCAGTGGTTGAGAGTCCGCCTGCCGATGCAGGGGACACGGGTTCGTGCCCCGGTCCGGGAAGATCCCACATGCCGCGGAGCAGCTGGGCCCGTGAGCCATGGCCGCTGAGCCTGCGCGTCCGGAGCCTGTGCTCCGCAACGGGAGAGGCCACAACAGTGAGAGGCCCCAGTACCGCAAAAAAAAAAAAACAAAACAAAAACAGGACCCATCTATATGCTGCCTACAAGAGATTCAGATCTAAAGATACAGGTGGACTAAAAGTGAGAAGATGGAAGAAGATATTCCATGCAAATGAAAACAAAAAGAAAGCTGGGGCAATATTTATATCAGACAAAATAGACTTTAAAACAAAGACCATAACAAGAGACAAAGAAAGGCGTTACATAATGATAAAGGGGTCAATCTACCAAGAGGATATAACATTTGTAAATGCATATGCACCCAAGGAAGGAACATCAGATATGTAAGCAACTATTAAGAGATTACAGGGAGAAAGTGAAAGAAATGCAATAATAGCACGAGTCTCTAACACCTCAATTACACCAACAAATAGATCATCCAGACAGAAAATGCTAAACACTCCACCAAAAACTATTAGATCTAATGAATGAGTTCAGTAAAGTCACATCATACAAAGTAAACATACAGAAATCTCTGGCATTTTTACACACTAATAAAAAATTATCAGAAAAGGAAATAAATAATCCCATTTACAGTTGCATCAAAAACAATAAAATACCTAGGAGTAAATTTAACCAAGGAGGTGAAAAATCTGTACACTGAAACCTATAAAATATTCATGAAAGACACTGAATAAGACACAAACAAATGGAAATATATTCCAGGATCATAGACTGAAATAATTAATTAATATTGTTAAAATGTCCCTACTACCCAAAGCAATCTACAGATTCAATGTAATCTCTAGCAAATTTCCAATGGCATATTTCACAGAACTAAAAGAAACAGTTCTAAAATTTGTACAGAACCATAAAGGATCCCATATACCCAAAACAATCTTGAGAAAGAACAACAAAGCTGGAGGTATCAGGTGCTCTCATTTCAAACTATACTACAAAGCTACAGTAATCAAAATGATATGGTCCTGGCACAAAAACAGATACACAGACCAACAGAACAGAATTGAGAGCCCAGAATACACATATATGTGGACAATTAATTTATGACAAAGAACATATAATGGAGAAATATTAGTTTCTTCAATAAATGGTGTTGGGAAAACTTGATAGCCATATAGAAAAGAAAGAAACTAGCTCACTATCTTACACCATCCATAGAAATTAACTCACAATGTTTAAAAGACTTGAATGTAAGACCTAAAAGCATAAAATTTTTAGAAGAAAACTTAAGCAGTACCTTCACTGACATTGGTATGAGCAGTATTTTTGTGTATCTGACTCCAAAGTGAAGGGAAACAAAAGCAAAAACAACCAAAGAGGACTCCATCAAACAAAAAGCTTCTGCACAGCAAAGGAGAACATCATCAAAATAAAAAGACAACTTGCTGAATGGGAGAAGATATTTGCAAACCATATATCTGATAGGAGGTTAACATCTAAAATATATAAAAAACTCATACAAGTCAACAACAAAAAAACAAACAGCCCAATTTAAAAAAATGAGCAGAGGATATGAATAAACATTTTTGCAAAGAAGATATAAAGACAGCCAAAGGCACATGAATAGATGTTCAACATCACTAATTATTAGGAAAATGCAAATCAAAATCACAGGGAAGTATCACCTCTCACCCATTACTATGGCCCTTTTTGAAAAGACAAATGTTGGATATATGTACCACATCTTCTTTATGCATTCATCTATCATCAGCCATTTAGGTCGTTTCCATGTCCTGGCTATTGTAAATAGTGCTGCAATGAACAACTGGGGTACATGTGTCCTTTTTTTTTTTTGCGGTACGCAGGCCTCTCACTGCTGCGGCCTCTCCTGTTGCAGAGCACAGGCTTCGGACGCACAGGCTCAGCGGCCATAGCTCACGGGCACAGCCGCTCCGCGGCATGTGGGATCCTCCCGGACCGGGGCACAAACCCATGTCCCCTGCATCAACAGGTGGACTCTCAACCACTGTGCCACCAGGGAAGCCCCATGTGTCCTTTTGAATTATGTTTTTCTCAGGGTATGTGCCCAGTAGTGGGATTGCTGGGTCATATACAATGGAATATTACTCAGCGAAAAGGAATGAAATTGGTTCATTTGTAGAGATGTGGATGGACCTAGAGTCTGTCATACAGAGTGAAGCAAGCCAGAAAGAAAACACAAATATCATATATTAATGCATATATGTGGAATCTAGAAAAATGGTACAGATGAACCTATTTGTAGGACAGGAATAGAGATGTAGACATAGAGAATGGACATGTGGACATGGGGTGGGGGGAAGGGGAGGGTGGGATGAATTGGGAGATTGTGTTTGACATAAATACACTACCATGGGTAATACAGATAGCTAGTGGGAACCTGCTGTATAGCACAGGGAGCTCAGCTCAGTGTCTGTGATGACCTAGATGGGGGGGTGATGGGGGGAGGGAGGTCCAAGAGGGAGGGGATATAGGTATACATATAGCAGATTCACTTCATTGTACAGCAGAAACTAACACAACACTGTAAAGCAATTTTACTCCAATAAAAAATAATAATAAAAAAGAAATGTTGGAGATGATGTAAAGAAAAAAGAACCCTCAAACACTGCTCAGTGGGTCTGTAAATTGGCGTGATGGATGGCAATTAAACCTGTGGTATGGATGGCAATGAGACTTGTGGTGGTTATCACTTTGTAGTACATACAGATGTCGAATTATAATGCTATACACTGATACATATAATAATAATAGTAATAAAGAATATGACGCTCAATATACCACATCGAACTAGGACTTCAGCACCCATGTTCTTAACAAAATGCTAATATCCATTCCAAGTTTTAAACTTTTCCACAACTTGTTTTCATTGCTAAGTAATAAATTTTATATCTCTTTCCATACTGGAATACATAAATCATCCTGATACTTTTCAACAGTTGCACAAAACTATTTTATGAAGGTAGTGTGATTTGTTAAACCACAATTTTATTGGTACATATAAATGTTAATTTTTCAGTGAAAATCTTTGTAAGTATATTCCTATACTTTTTGCTGCAATAACTTTATGATAAATTTATAGGATTACAATAGTTAGTCAAAAGAACTTCAGCATTTATATCAATTTATGCATACAGTTGTTCTGGAAGGGTAATGGGTTCCCTTGCAAATAGATGACAACATGAGTAATTATCAAATTTTGATCAATAGCAATGTGATAACTGAATAGTCTTGTTATTTCATTATGTGATTTTGATTGTACTTTCATTTGTTAATTGACCATTCACTTTCTTTATTAACTGCTTCTTTATGCTCATTGCCCATCTCTGTATTAGATCTTATTCTTTTTCTTATTGTTGTTAAAATTTCTTAGTGTATTAAGGGCATTAGCATTTATCTGTCAGAGATGTAAGTTTATTGTTGTCAATTATATTTTTACTTTCTCTGGGTGTTTACTTATTTCCATAGAATTGTCGACTTTTCATAAAGTCAAATTTATCAAACTTTTTCATTTTTTCTTCTTTATTTATATGCTTAGACCTTACCTAGTCTATGAGTATAGACAATATCCACACATTTTATCTAATTGTTATTCCATTTTTAAAAAAATTCCTTTTTAACTCTTTTATTCATTTGTAGTTTTTTCTGTTTCAATCTTTAACCATTTGCCCCCAACAATTTTTTGAGTAGTCTCTCTTTTCTTCACTGATTTTAATTACTTCTACATAATATATTAAATGTTCATGATGAAAAGCTAAAAGTTAAAAATAGAAACAAATATATTTATAGTGTTTATAGAGTTGCATTCATCTACATTTTTGAAATCCAAGGAATATTTTACTTTCAGAAAAGTGAGCTACACATGAAACTTGCCAGAGGACCAAGAATTTAAAAGAATTTAAAACTTTGCAAATAGTGACAACCATGCCATTGTTAAAAAGATTAGAAACACATGAGGAAAGAACATATGCATAATTCTTAATTTTAAAATTTAAAAGTTGAAAGTTCTACGCTCTTCCATGTATACAGAGAAATATCCTTTTCCTTTACTATAACCTTTTGGACCTCTGGATATAAAACAAGCTTGGGGAGTTTCTTGGTGTGTTGCAGTCTTAACAGTGCTCATTCTTTTATATTTAACAAGCAAAGCTACTTAGAAGTATAGTAGATCTATGGCCCATGTTGCTATTAGACATAGCAAAATTGAAGTATCAAATCCCTGCTAAGAAACACTGAAGCTGAGCACAACTAAATATTACTGGATACTAACAACTTTAGACGTAATAGCTAATTGCCTACCCAGTCGTTAATTCTGTGTGATTTTCTGATTCACTTTTTATAGTCTACCAAGAGTCTTTCTCTCGGAGCTTAGAAAAGTTATACAATACACTCTTTATTTAAATGTAATATGGAAGAAAAAACTGAGAGGAAAGTTTGTCAGCCTCTCTGACTTTTCACAGAGAAATTTGGAGCATCAGGCATAAAGGTATGTCTCATTCAGGTTGCGTGACCCTCATTTCAATGAGCTGTACACTAAACATGGAATTGTTGCTTTTCTAAATGGATGATGAACTCCAGCCCCCAAAGTTTGTATGATTTTCTTATGCCTCTGCAGGAGCTAAGCCATAATTCCTGAATTCATATCATGCATACAACCATCAGTCTCTCTGCTTACAGGCATACATGGCAGGCTTATTTGTTTCTTTTTAGATGTAGTGCCCCTTAGAGTAGGAATGTGTATATACACAAATCAGAAAAAAAGAGTATGACAGAATTCTAGAGGGCAGTATTTAATTTTGCTTTAAAAATGACTTCTCACCTATTTCTTATGTGCTTAAAATGGCGCTTGTAATTTCCCAAAGGTGTGCAGTGGGAAATAGATAATATTAGGAAATTCATCAGTGGGCTTTTCTCCTGAAATGAAAAATATGGACCTAAAAAGAAAGATTGTTTCTGCTAGTCATGGCAGCATTTAGGAAAGTATGGAAAGAGGTCTTAATAGTAATCTGAACATAAACAAACACACCATTAAAAATTAAATAAATTCATTTCTCTCTTGGGTTCCAGTGTGAAAGATGGAAGCGCATAGATAATAAGTGAATCAAAGGGAGAGTGGTTGTGTTCTACCCCTCGCCTCTCAGCACTGTGAGCTCACTTTCGTTCCTTAAGTAAAGGAAAGGGCATCAAAAGTCAAGAATAAAAAAATAAAAACAAACTACAGTGACTTTAGAAAGAACTCTGATCAGACACGTTCTCCTCTATGAATGTCTTTATTTATTTATTTAGTGGGAGACTTCTGTCTAGATACGAGGACATTTATTATTTACCATTATTTTCCACTATACCTTATAACCAGTAGTGAGTAGCAGCCAAAAAATAAGAAAATGAATTAGACGTGGTTAAAACTAGCAAGCAAGTATAGATGATTTCACTTAAACAAAACTTAACTAAAAGGTCAATTTCTGTGCTAATTTGGCTACCTTGCAGCCACTTGCCAATATTTTTTTCTTTGTCCTTAACTTCTTTATCAAGAGTAATTTACCTCATTTCTGTGTCTTTTTAATATTCTTTTTTGTAGGGAATCTGGAATTCTATCTTTTAAAATATGAGGGCTTCCCTGGTGGCGCAGTGGTTGAGAGTCCACCTGCTGATGCAGGGGACGCGGGTTCGTGCCCCGGTCCGGGAAGATCCCACATGCTGCGGAGCGGCTAGGCCCGTGAGCCATGGCCGCTGAGCCTGCACGTCCGGAGCCTGTGCTCTGCAACGGGAGAGACCACAGCAGTGAGAGGCCCGCGTACCGCAAAAAGAAAAAAAAAAAAATTGAAATTTCTCTCAAATGACAATACATAATTATTAAGCCTGTATAAAATACGGAATCTGTATCTTTAAATGCCATTGCATATACATTCCATTTTACTGCTCTTGCAGTGAATTATGTGTTGCAACTTAAAAGTAATGAAAGTTATATGGCAACATCAAAAGTAGAAGAAACTCCTTAAGACATTCTATCATCTAATTCATTCTTCTTTTCCTCCTGCAAATATATCTGTCAAATGGCTAAATTGCAGCTCAAATATTAGATGAGTCATTCCACACACTAAGATTAGACAGATTCACTCAACTGGGAATTCAGAGCAGGAAGAGGCAAAGCACAGACTAGAAGTTTGGTGAACCAGACCGCAGTAGGTAAAGACATGGTGAAAGATGATTCAGATAAACACCTGCTCTGCAGATGACTGGGACTCCAGAGTTATAGTAAATTCAGATCAAACGCACTGTAAAGTTATAGGCTACTATTTTTAAATAACTCTTGGAAGACTAGAACATAGCTAAGGGTCAGAAAGAAAACTCTAGGCTTAGTTGACCAGTCTGGGTATTTGGAAGGAAAACATCATTGGATGATTTTACAAATTCTCTTAAGAGTGAAGGGGTCTGATAACTACCATAACTTCATGAGGCATAGCACCTATTTTTTACCACTTTCATTCAGTGTAGGGAAATTTCTTAAAATCAAAAATAAAGCTAGACGTTTACCTTGATCTCAGTATATTTTTGGATTCTCCCCTTTATGGAATGATAATAACTTTAAAATACATAGAACAGACCACACAACTGTCCAGGACGCATACAGTAGCTTGATAATAATGTAGGAATTGCGATGTTAGAGAATTAACTGTACTTTCTTCCTGGAATTAAAAAAATGCTCTAATCTAACATATTGGCTCTGAATCTTGGACAGTCAGTTAGACATGGGAATGGTATTTAATTAAAAGTGAGTTTCTAAAAGGAATGTAAATTCTGCTTATGTTGTATCCATGTCTTTTTGACTGATTCCATAATTGGCTTAAATATGGGAAGAGAACCTGTCTTGAACTCCTCTCACAGCTGCTGCTGTTGATCTTGCTGCTTGTGCTGTTACACATTGCAGCTCATCAGGCAAAAGCCATGCATCCGAGGCTATTTCATCCAGCACTCAGCAAGTTGGGCAGGTCATATGCATGGCCCAGTGAGAGACTACCGTGGTCTATTCTCACTAATTGTCCACACTGTAATCCTTGATTCATCCAAATGTTAGTATACATTTATTCACACACTTACTGACTCTAGTTTCCTCAGTCAGCAGTGTTCTATAAAAAAATTGAAGATGTCTGATGCATTCAGTGGTTGAACCATGAAAAACACAAAAAAAAGCTTTCAAAGTTCAACCTGATGTAACTCAACACATCCACAGAAGGAAAAGTGATGGATATGAGATATAAATTTCTGCATTTGTTAGGAAATTTATAATTTAGATAAAGTATTGCATAAATTTTGGTAACTTTAAAAAAATAAATAGCTGATTTTGAAAATAAAGTCTTTTCTCTTGCAACTGAAGAGAGAAGACTTATGCCATAGTCGAAAGATTTTTTTTCCCAAAGCTATTTTTTTCCACAGGAAATTTTAATGTAGCAAAAGAATATCTGGATCCCATCAATGATAGTAATTTTATGAAAGGTGATCTCAGTGAATAACAAGCCTCTACCTAAATCTGAAATGGAGTTTAAGACCATTCAACTTGAACTTTTCTGATGTGCTCAGTTTCATTTCCATTCCTGGCAAAAATGGGTCTGGGGCTCATTTTGCCTATTTTGACAGCATACTTTTGTGTGATAACATTTCAAGTCACTTGGGTATAACACAAAACCAGAAACCACTTAATTGTGAGTGAAGACGTATTTGCTGCTATTTTATAAAATATGTCTTATCTCCCTACAACTAGAACAAGATTATTACAGTGACAACACAGTTTTTAATGTAATTTGGATATTTTTAAAGATTCAAAATAAAACACACTCATGTTAAAAAAGAGTAAAAAAGGAGAGGGGGGAGGGGAAATATAGACGTGGGGGAGTGGGAGGTACAAACTATTGGGTGTAAGATAGGCTCAAGGATATATTGTACAACACAGGGAATATAGTCAATATTTTGTAATAACTAAATGGAAAGTAGCCTTTAAAAATTGTGTAAAAATTAAAAAAAAATAAGAGTATAAAATTAAATACAGTAAAATATGAATCTCATGGGAGTTCCACTTCCCACAGATACACACACTCTCTCTATGTACGTGTGTGTGTATCTTTTCACATAATTATATGAATAGAAAATTAACTAATGGAAAAGTAAGCACAAACAGTATACATGAAAACATACCTCTTTCACAATCAAATATAAAAAATATTTTTACCTATCAAATTAGAGAATATTAAATTTGATAAGAGTAGGAGTTAGTTAATAATTTGGAGCTAACAATATTTTAAATACATGCAATTCGACCAGTTTATTTTTCTTCTTACTGATTTGCAAGTGACCATTATCTAACATAAGTGAATCATATTACTGTAGGTTTCTGGGTGTCAGTTTTTACCAATTTATAATTTATCTTTTGACGTGTCTTCAATATTGATTTTGTAGGTAAGTTTCAATTTTTATCACTTTAGGCCATCATATTAATTAGTTCTCCTTTAAGTCTTAGTTTTTGCCTTGCTTTAAACGGGTTTCTCTATCATAAAAAAGAAAGGCTTATCCTTGCTTTCTTTTTGTTGTTTTATGTGCGTTTTTGTGTACTGGTTTGTTTCATTTTTTTATTATCAAATATTAATCATAAACTAAAGCAAAAAGACTTGCATAACAGTCCTACATATGATTTTACAAATATTAACATTTTGTTGTATTAGCTTTATGTATTTTTTCTTTGATTAACTTGGGTTGGCCAAAAAGTTCGTTCAGGTTTGCCATAACATTGTACAAGAAAACCCGAATGAACTTTTTGGCCAACCCATTATTTTAAGAAAGTTAAAAATATCACGATATTTTACTTATTTTATGTAAATACTGCAGTATGCATACCTTGAAAACATAAGCACAGTTATTACTTTATAAGAATTTCAAACTATCAGGTACAGATTATTTTTTTCTTTATTTTTATACAATATTTAAAGGTTTCCATTTACAGTTATTACAAAATACTTGCTACATTCCTCGTGTTGTACAATACATCCTTGAGCCTATCTTGCACCCAATAGTTACTACTTCCCATCCCCCCACCCCTATTGCCCCTCCTCCCCTCCCACTGGTAACCTCTAGTTTGTTCTCTATATCTGTGAGTCTGCTTTTTTGTTATATTCACTAGATTGTTGTATATAAGCAATAGCATACAGTATTTATCTTTCTCTGACTATCTCTAGCATAATGCCCTCCAAGTCCATCCGTGTTGCTGCAAAATTTCATTCACTTTTATGGCTTAGTAGTATTCCATGGTATGTATGTGTGTACATATATGTATACCACAGCTTCTTTATCCATTCATCTGTTGACAGGCACTTAGGTTGTTTCCATGTATTAGCAATTGTAAATAATGCTGCTATGAACACTGGGGTGCGTGTATCTTTTAAATTAGCGTTTTTGGTTTTTTCGGATATATACCCAGGAGTGAAATTGCTGGGTCACATGGTAGTTCTACTTTTAGTTTTTTGAGGAAACTCCATAATGTTTTCCACAGTGGCTGCACCAATTTACATCCCCACCAACAGTTGTACGAGGGCTCCCTATTTTCCACACCCTCTCCAGCATTTGTTATTTATAGAAGATTATTTCTTAAGTAAAATATCAAAACTGGTTTTGGAAAGATTTCTATAAGAAAAAATTAAGAGACAAAAAAACCCCTGTAACTTTTAACAGACGCTTTTAAAGATGAAGTCTTTGAAATCCGAAGTAATTGGTCCACCACATACTTTTATTTTCTGACCTAGTTAAACAGTGAAGGTTGTACTATGCATTTTGAGAGATAAATTCTTTTGAGATATTAACCATTTTGCTATATTCAGATTCAACCTGGTTAATCAATGTTTTTGTATGATAAAAGAAAAACTTCTGCAGACCTCTTGGCTACACATCTCTTTTCCATGAAGTATATATTAATGACAGAGACTTTGAAGAGTTTTTGACATATATCATCAGATGGATTATCATAAGCAGCCAAATTCATAATAATCAATGAAAGTAATTTATAGAGACTCCTAAATTATTGCATTCAACACAGAAGTATTATTCATGTACGGAATTAAAAGAAAAAGTGTTTCCAAGTCACAATGCAGTATTGCTAAATAATATTTTTGTAGATTTCTGAAAAATTCTATTATAGCTGCTAATGATTTTAACATGGTGTTAAAAGAGATAAAATACAATTCAGATACATCAACTTTTAAAGTACTGACAGATTCCCTTTTCCTTCTCCCTCCTGACTTCAAATTCATATATACTTCAGATTCATATTTTTCAGAACTCATTTAGGGCACAATCTCCATCTATTTTAACCCAAAAATGGTAGCCTAATGTTCACTGAAAAATATAGCAAATTGGACTCATTGCTTTCACCCAAATGCTTTCTCTTCTCTTTTTTCTTTATGTTAATAATTTTTTCATTCAACATTTAGTCAGAATTCAGAGCTCTGGTGGGTGGGGGGTGGGGGCAGTTGCTATTTTAAAATTATTTTGCCATAGAATTCTTAAGGTTGTCATTTTTTGATTATAAAAACACAGTCTTCAATGGATAACTATCTTTTAATCTTTGATCACTTTCATTATATTTACTCTTTTGTATTCACAAATGTATTTTAACCAAAGAAAGAGGTGAAAAAATAAAATTATAAAGTGGAGCAAAGATATATACAAAACAAACAATAAATTCTTCACATATCACAGCTTAAAAAAGAGATAAATCATTTTAGGCCTAAAGCTAATGGTGATGTCTCTTCATGACAAGGATTTTATATCTAATTCAAAAGAAATGGGAGAAAAGTCCACTGACTGATAACAGTAAACATCATAAAAAGAGGCATTTTAACATCACTTTACCCTTCATTCATTGATTAGGATAGATAACGGTTTGTGATCAGAGAAAGAAGACAGAAAAATGAAAAGTATAATAACTGAAAAATATCTTCCTCTTAAAGAACGCCAGTTATGCCACTTATATGCAGCCTAAATATTTTGGTTTGGGTTTTTTAAATTTCAAACTCTATTTAAATTATGTTTATTTCAAACACAAAAGTATTAAGATAATATTAAAATATTATTTTAATATTAAAATACTAGGCAGATTGCTTAGCATCCAGTGAGTACTCAAAGGAGGCAGATTTCTTTTTTT
Organism: Phocoena phocoena; assembly: GCF_963924675.1. Taxonomy (NCBI): domain Eukaryota; kingdom Metazoa; phylum Chordata; class Mammalia; order Artiodactyla; family Phocoenidae; genus Phocoena; species Phocoena phocoena. The sequence continues at coordinate 87,188,334 of NC_089221.1, read as the reverse complement.
AAATTTTCATTTTATTATTATTATGTGTGTAGGTTTTCAGTGAATAAGTTTGAACCATTCTTAAAATCCTAACACGCTGTGAAAATAAATGGTATAACTTAAATGACATCTGAGAATCTCAGATAAATACTGCCTCATTCAAATGTTATCAGAGATCTTTCTCAGGAAGCAGAAGTGAACGTCTTCATAGTCACTGATTTTCTAGTGTCAGTATATGTTGAAATTATCTTACTGACCCACTGCAAGAAATCACGTATTTAATTTTTTTGATGTAGGTACTGATTAAAATCACAGGTAGTGATTTTTAATTGTTTCTACTCAATAACACATTTGCAAAATAATTAGCTGGTAATAAATACACCATTCAGGAAGATGAGTGAGAGATGGGACTGAAAAATCAAACCCATTCCTTTGGTTTAATGCCCATCTGTCACATCAGTGCTTCTCAAACTCGAATGCACATAATGATCACCTGAGGTCTTTTTAAAATCACTTTCTGGGCCTCACCTTCCCCAGAAAATCTAATTCAGTAAGTCTGAGATTGGTCCATGAAACTGATTTTTTCCAAATGCCCCAGATCATTTTAAAACTTCTGATCCATGACCATGCCTTGCCAAATATTAGGTTAGGTGGATCTCACAGACTTGCCTGATCACTTCCTTCTTTCACTGAGATGGCTACATTCTCTCAGTTGACCTGTTTTTTAGTGGTATTGGTATTATTACTTTGTCTCAAGGCAGATTCATCAGAGAATAAATAACAGCACTCATACTTTTTCTAGAAATAGAAAACAGCTTAATTTTATTTTAATCATATTAGAGGTTAAAAAGAAATAAAATGTATCATAAATGTGCCATATTATTTACTAATAACCAACATACTGAGGCATTAAGGCAAAAGAAATGGATATTAAGTTTCCTCCTCAACTATGCTTCTCAAGAAAACAAAACTTTAAGCTGTATTCTCAAAAACTCAAATTACAGTCTATTTTCATATTTAGTTACACACATTCATTCAACAGCTATTAGGTATCGCATACTATGATTGATGCCAGGTACAAAGATTTAGATAAAACATATCTACCTTCAAGTTACTTCAGTTAATTGACTCAAGATTCCAGGTCTGCCCTAGTATTCAGGTACTCTGAGATCTGGTAAGCTAAGTGGATGGTGACTAATGACATTTTTATAGAACGAATATACATTTAATAAATGAATCTATATTTGCCTATATAGTTTTGAGTTTTCAGCTTTAATAAACTATTTTTAGGTTTTTATTCTCAGAGAAATACTAATGTTTCAGGATTGTTCTTTTCTTTACAGCTCTTCCACATTATTGACCATTTTAGTTATCATCATCTGTGTTCGGGAAAACTGCCTTAAAGGCACTAAAGTGCCCTTTTCTCCAACTAAGCAATAAAGGCAGATCTTGATTTCACCAGGCAATTACGTTAGGTTACTTGCCTTTCACTAAGGCAGTGTAGGCCTGATCTTTGTGTTTTGAATTAGAAATCAGTATTTAAAGAAGAGCTATTAACTTCCAAGGAATAGGAAATTCCATGGATAATAGACTGTTGCAACCATTATAATCTCACATTTGTCCACAATTAAATTCATATATCTTGACATTTTATATATTCACTGTTATTTATAGGTAGACAGATATAAAGGGACAGAATGACACAGTATAATAGAAGCTATTTTAATATTGCCAGCATATATTTTTCACAGTGGTTCAATAATGAGTTTGAGTTATTTGTGGAGTTTTTCTCACCTTCATAGGTGTACTTTGTAGCAAATTTTCATGAAATTATTAATTACAGCTTTGAATTATAATTAATCAAAACTTTTAAAAACATATATATGTATATGCTTAAACACATACAAATGTATTATATATACTCATACATATGTGTATGTGTGTATGTGTGTGTATTTGTAAACTCTTATAATTTATCCATATAAGATTGTTTTCTTCATTCATTAACCACTCATCACAGTCTCCTTATTTACTCTGGGTAAGGAAATGTACAAGAAAAATGACGGCAATAAGAAATATCACTTACTTGATTAGAGTCATTCAATTCTTTTCCAGGAATGCATTTCAAATACCTAAACCAATCAAACAACATTTCTAATCTGTGTGTTTCAAAAAGGCTTTATGAGTTTTCTAATTTACTATCCATTAACAACAGTTTCTATAGCAACTGTGTAAGAACATAGCACTTGTGTTACAGCACTTGAAACAAGAGAAATGCTCCATAGGCACTCAAATACATTTAAAAAAAATAGATAATAACCTGTCTTTCAGTGAGTAGCATACCATATTATACACACAAACAGAACTTCATACTGTCTTTCCTGGAGAATGAATATATGTACATTTCTATCTATACCTATATCTATATACAAATCCATTTTCAAAGAAGTTAGCTAGAGAATTTGTACCTTATGGCAAACTGTATATATTACTAAATAAGTGACAGCTGTTCTTCATCCCAAGTATCCCCACTGTTATTTATTTTTATTTAGAAGGCAAGATTCTATTATTCATTTGTTTGTTTTCTTATTGGAGTATAATTGCTTTACAATGTTGTATTAGTTTCTGCTATACAATGAAGTGATTTTGCTTTTCTAAGACAATATATTTAAAGACATTTTAGATTTACAAAAGATTCAGGGGAAGATAAGAAATTCAAGAGAATTTCCATATACCCCTTGACCTGACACATGAACAGCTTTCCCCATTACTAACATCACTGACAAGAATGGCACTATTTTTTTAAACCAAGGATGAACCTACACTGACATACCATAATCAACCAAAGTGCATAATTTACATTACAATTCACTCTTGCTGCTGTACATTCTATGGGGTTGGGCAAATGTATAGTGACATATATCCATCATTATAATATCATATAGAGTATTTTCATTGCTCTAAAATTTCTGTGTTCTATTTATTAATCCTGCTGCCCACTACCACCAAGTCCTGACAACCAGATTTTTTTTACTGTCTCTAAGGTTTTGCCTTTTCCAGAATGTCATACAGTTGGAATCACGCAATACGTAGCCATTTCACATTGGCCTCTTTCACTTAGTAACATGAATTTAGGTTTCCTTCATGTTTTTTCATGGCTTGATAGTTCACTTTTTTTTTATGCTGAATAATATTCTATTTCCTGGATATACCAAAGTTTATTTATCCATTGACCTAGTGAAGGACATGCTGGTTGCTTCCAAGCTTTGGAGATTATGAATAAAGCTGTTATGAACACCTATGTTCAGGTTTTTGTGTGAACATGTTTTCAACTCCTTTGGGTAAATACCAAGGAGTGTGATTGTTGGGTCCTATGGTAAAATTATGTTTAGTTTTATAAGAAACTGCCAAACCATCTTCCAGAACATTTATATCATTTTGCATTCCCATTAGTAATAAACAAGACAATTCCTGTTGCTTCACATTCTTACCAGCATTTTGTGTTGTCAGTGTTCTGGATTTTGGCCTTTCTAATTAGCGGTATTTCATTGTTGTTTTAATTTGCATTTTCCTAGTAACATATGACATGGAAGATTTTTTCATATGCTTATTTGCATTTGTATCTTTTCTTTGGTGAGGTGTATATTAAAGTCTTTTCTTACTGTTCAGTTTTACGATTTCTTTGTACATTGTAGATAACAGTCTTTTATCAGACATCTTTTGGAAATATTTTCTCCCAGTCTATGGCTTGTCTTCTCATTGTCTTGAAAACATTGTCTTTTGCAGAAAAAAAAGTTTTTAATTTTAATAAAGTCCAGGTTATCAATTATTTCTTTTATGGACTGTGCCTTTGGTATTGTATCTAAAAAGTCATTGCCATATCCAAGGTCATCTAGGTTTTTCCATGTTATCTTCTAGGTATTTTATAGTTTTGATTTTTAAGTTTAGTCCATGAAACATTTTCAGTTAATTTTTGGTGCAATTCCTTTTTACTGTACTTTACAAAAGTATTGGTCTGCAACACATTGAAAATGTATAAAAACAACAATAAAAAATTCTTCCTTTCACATTAGATAGTTTGGAAGCACTGCTATAGGCCACCACTTGGCATTAATACTTTTTTCCCCCCTCTTTCTATTCAAGGCCCTTTTATTTCAGTAATCTGGGAGATTTCATAAATTTACCCATTCATTGTAATCACTGTCAGTGTTGCCTCCTTGCCTGTTTCGTGTCTTTTGATGCCTTTACTTGATCAATTTCATCATGCCATCACCATACATGCTTATAACCCCTAGTAGAAGAATGAAGATCTGTTTGTTTTGATGACCTAAATAAATAAAGTTGTATTATGCCCAAATATCTCTCACAGATATTTAGTCTGTCAACCATTCTTACAATTCCTTCTGTGGCCTCCTTTTCCAGGACTCAGACTGGTATGCATGAAGGCAGATGAGCTATTTACGCAAGTGCTTTCCTCAGGTTGCACATGCAGTTTTGGCTTCCAAACTACTCTCTCTTTCCTAGTTTATCTTCACTGTCTTCCACTCTCCCTGATCAACTCAGTGATCATAAATATAGTAGTGAATACCTTTTTAAAAACTAAATTTCGGGCTTCCCTGGTGGCGCCGTGGTTGGGGGTCCGCCTGCTGATGCGGGCGACGCAGGTTCGTGCCCTGGTCCGGGAGGATCCCGCGTGCCGCGGAGCGGCTGCGCCCGTGGGCCGTGGCCGCTGGGCCTGCGTGTCTGGAGCCTGTGCTCCGCGGCGGGGGAGGCCGCAGCAGTGAGAGGCCCACGTACCGCAAAAAAACAAACAAAAAAAAACTACATTTCATCTATTTTAAGTATTTTATGTCTGGTTGGAGTTTAATGTCATTGTGTATTGAATACTAGCTTTGAAAACTGAAAGATGTATTTCTCAGAAATCTATGCCTATTGAAAAATATATGAGGCATCTCAAAGCTTCAACTTACACTAAAATGAAATATAATTTAAGTGTAAGGGCAACTTAATTAAAACTTTCATCTTATTTTAAATATTTGACATTGTTATAAACCAAAACAAAAACATCAACTATGATTGTGTCCTGAAGATCTCACACATCTACTGACTTTTCCAAGTTTTATAGGTTAGACTCAAAACTCTAAGGAACTAGATGATTCTAAACACTCACTAATGAGGTAAAGGGGAAAAGAAGTCTACCAGTTTGTCAGCATTTCAAGATTGTGAAACAAAGAGAGCCATATGACTATGTACTATGTCAGATTTTAATTATAAAATACCCCTTCAATATTTTAATTTGCATTTTGCAGTAACTATTTCACAGAATGTTAAAACTTGGGAGTAAAATATAGAAAATATTGTCAAAGTATACCTATGACAATAGATTAACTTTTTAAGCAAAGGCATGGGCTACCCAGGACTCTAGGATAAAGAATTAGAAACCATCAAACTGCTAGAATCATTAGCACTGCCAGCTATCACTTCAATATATACAATGTCTTAATGACTACCTGTACTATTGAACCTCTCAGCCACATTCATACAGAGAGATCAAGTATTTTTCCACGGTACCTTAAAAATAAACAATGTATATAACTGATAGTATTATTAGGAGTTGCTTTGTGAGCCAACAAAAATTATTATTCAGAATTTCAATGAATTTTCCTGAGGAGTATTTAAACAGTATCTATTTTGGAAGTAGTTTCTCTTCTTTTACTGAAGTGTTGCTATCTAAGTCTTGATGAGTAGTACTATTAGATTTCTCTACCTGGACATCTTCTCTCTTTTCAATTGAACTACTTATCTTTAGGGTCATGGAAATGTTCCATGTGCCAATAGCAAATGCCATTTCTAAAAATTTGATCCTGTGTTACTTTACTCTGAGAAAAATTTTTGCTTTCTGATTGAGTCACATAAAACATTTTCATTCTTTTTACAGACTAATAAAATGAACTAAATTGAGCCACCTAAATCAACTTTGCAGTAACAAAAACTATCAATTTTTGATCATATATAACTCATAGTGGGAGGAAGGTCAAATCTCTTGTTAGGCAATAGTACTGAATCTCAGTACGCACCTCATAAATTCTCATCCAGCACTGTGTTTGGATTGTACTCAGAATATTGAAAATATTTACACCTAGGCTGGTAAATTTCCTCTTATGTTATTTACATTTACTCAATTGGTAATTTTAAATTCTTTTTCAAACTTTCAGAAACATTTGTTTTTTCTGAACAACAGTCAAAAGTATTTTCCTCGGGTATATTTTTTTCCTATTCTTTCTTGCATGGCTTCAACATTTTAAAGTAACTGAGCTGTTAAAATGATGGGGCTTTTCACAAAATACACCTAATGTGAAGACCATCCTATATAAAAATCAAGTTCTATCTCCACTCCTGATCTTTGATTTTTTCCATTGAGATTTCTTTGTTGCAATTCACCTCTGAAATAACATATCTATATATCTATGTAGTTTTCAGTGAATTTCACATTTTAGTTATGGAAGTTTTCACAAAGAAGTATAAACATATTTAATCATGAGAACTGTGTGACACTACAGTCATGTCAGTCTTCACTCCTTTGTGCATTTCTCTCACATCTCTCATTTAATTTTTTTCTCACTAAGAACTTTTCAATAATCTTCTCACCACTTAATTATAAATCTTTGCTTCTCAATTTATGAATCAAATTCAGATGATTCTATAACCTTAACTGAAACATTAGATAGTAAGTTTTATATAGTAGATTAGCAGGTAAATTCTTTATCTGAATGTGACAGTACTTAAACTCAGGACAGAGATATGGCAAATCTCTGACACATAAAAATTTCCAGTAAAAAGAAATAAAGTTAAACTTTTAATCACTTTCATAAAGGTGAAGACATTTTGATCAGAAGGATTTTTAAAGCCTCAAATCTGACCTAACTTGCCCTCATATTGAGCCATATTTGTATAAACATTTTAGGGTAACAAATGCAATGAGTAACACATACTAAACAAATGCAAACACAAAATAATGAATACCTTTATTCTAAATGACTATTTTTTGGTTATACTTGTGGTTGTAAGTATATTTTTTATTATTTTTTCAGCCAGATGTCTACTGACTACAACTATAAAACTCTATAAGAATTTAAAAAATATTTCTCCAGTTAGAGTTTGCAGTTTTGAAAAACAACAAAGTAAGTTTGTCTGCAAAAATAAACTTGCAGGCCAAAGAGAGCTTTGTTAAAAAAGTGATGATGATACAAGTAGTTGGATGGATAACCCCATTCATCACCATGACACATGGGTAAGATCAGAGGTCATGTAATCCTTCTGAAAGGTTTTAACCCTTTATCAACCAATGGGTTTCAAGTAGAATAAACAGAAAAACATGTTTTCGGTTTTTTTTAACTAAATTTTCTTTACGCATAGTGGAACACACATACCAGTTTTAGGATTCTGTTGGCAGTCCCATATTTATTCCTAAATTAAATTATTTAGAAAATATTTTCTTTTGAAAAAATAGTTTATAAATTTCAATCTTGAAACTAAAAAACTTTTTAGATATTTTATATATAACTTGTTTTTCCTTTATAATAATATTCTCTAATTGTGTCTTATTGTTTCATGAGATTGATATTTTCTTGTCCGTTGATTATTTCAGCCCTTACCCACTTCCACCTTTATCAGTTCTATTTGACCCGGAAATCAATAAAAAAAATTAGTGTTACAACCCCCATTCTAGCAGTTAAACTTAAAATAGTTTTTATTCTCATCACAGCAGCTATCTAGCCAAACTGGTAATTTTTTCTCCAAATATTCAATACGCTCTCCACCTAAGCTTATAATATTTCTACTGACTGAAGCACAGTATTTGAAATAGTAATTTCCTTTCTGCTCTAAATAGCTATATATTTAAATCACATGTTTCACACTAGTAGCAATGGTAGATTTAAAACTGTGGAATGCTATTTTTTTCTGTCCTGCCCAGTTTTAAAGATATCATTTGCTTTTAGTATTTTAAAATCTGAATATTTAATATAGAATTGAGATTTTTCTGGTTCTCTTAAAAATCGGGATATCTGCTATCTCTAGGTCAACTGTCATGCAGAATCCTCTCAAACTAAGTGGCTATTTCCCTATTAGGATATATGCATGTACTTCACCTACTCAAGGATTCTGCTTTCACTTGAGCTGTGCATTGACTCCCATGGGCATTTGAGTTTATAATCTTTAATCTGAAAACTATCTCTAATCTCCTGTTGTTCTTTGACGACTTCCTGACAATGTCTTGAGCCTGGCAGTCATTTCTGTTCCTGTCCTCCTAGCTCTATTATTACTTAAAAGGCTAACTTGAAATTTAGCATAAACATGATATGGTTTAGCTAGATCACCAAACTTCCAAGTGGATTATAAATCCATTAAGCAGTTGGACCATATTTTGTATCAACCTATACGCCTTGCTTTTAAGTATAATATCATAATCACATAATTATTTTTTAAGAGAGTATTCTATTCCACTATGGCTTGGTATCTAAGGAAATGCTTCTATTTTTCTAAGTAGAAATTCATTTAAAATGAATTTGTATTACACAGGTCTGGACACTTCAGGTTTATGTCTTTCTCCCCAACATGTTATGACACTGTCTCAGAAATCTCATGAGAAAATACTTGGTTTAATTTAGGCAATCTTGTTCAAATCATAGTTTTGGTTCCAATCACCTGAGTTAAATGTTAGCAAATAATTTGCAGGATGGGGATCCAGGGGGGAAAACGTAGAAAACTGCCACAGGTATCATTTTTCAGAACAAGAATTTTCCTCTGCCTCACTCATGATTCATATGTACTATGGAAATACAACTAAAAATTCAAAGGGTACATAAAACTCCACGAAAATTGTAGTTTCATTATGTAGTAAATTGAATATGTAAGAGATATAATATCAGGAATTAAAAACTAAACCATGAAGACTGTAGAAGTCAAAGGCCTTAGAGCTTAAATTGTGACTTCAGATTCTTCAAATGTAGTTTAGGTACTTTCTAAACCATAAAGAATAGATTACATGTAGGCAAATTAGTTTATTTGACTGACAGAATAAAACAAACTTTAGGATATTTTAGTTACCCCAAAACTACTTCTTCAGAATAGTTTAATTAACAATTCTTAGTTAACAATTTGGCTTTTACACTCTCACACTAATGTGTAGCTTTATATCTGTCTACCATCCTTTCCATTATATACATAGGAGTTAAAAAATCCTCATGGAATCAACAGAAATAATTTTGAAGTTTCTACCATATTAGGGCAACAGAGATGAATTTATTAGGCTGTTTATCTCCAATCAGTCCTGCCAGTATAACATTTCAACTCCAATTTGTGTTGTGTTGTCATGACACTAATTTAGTTTTGGAAATAAAGTAGAGCTTTAATAGATATTTCTTGAATTAAGCAGTAATCATATTGTTCATTAATTATGCAAACTATTGGTAAATATTTGATTGGTAACATCAAAAACTTTTTCAAAACATTTTCTCTCTATCATTCCTCTGGTAATATATTATATTTCAAGTTATTTTAATTTTTTATGTATTTTGCTGAAGTGGATTGTCTCTATAGTATCTTAGAAATATTGAACTTCAAAATAAAATACAATAAATTTTCAAACACATAGCATACAATTTTCATATTAAAAAAAAAAAAAAAAACACACCATGAACCAGAAAATAAGAGAGAAATCCAAGTGAGAGAACACATTTGTGTTAGCTCTGTAGCGACTCACTGGGGATAACTCTCCCCAAACTTGATCAAGCAGGTAAGTGCTTCCTCTTTGGGGAAGAGGAATATAGCCTTTACTGTGGAAAGCAGAAGTGCTGAAACTCCAAGTGATGGATGACAAAGACTCTTCTTGACCAAACTCTAGTCAGGCTCTTCTCAGCCCTCTACTAGACTAGGACTCAAACTTTACTTTCTATAAACCACTGCAGGAAATCAGCACAAATGACTTTATCCATACCATCACCCACCCCTTCACACATACACATACACACACACACACACACACACACACACAAAGACACTTGAAAAACACTAGCATAGTTGCATACTTTCTAACAGCTTAAGATCGCATTCCTAAGATGACCCCAGTGCACTTTAAAATGCCTGCCTGAGAAAGCTTAAGGCTGCCAAAAGAATTTACTGTTTGCTTCAGCCAACACCTGAACACAGGGCCTCTGTCTCTTAGTCTCTGTGAGAAGGTAAGGAGCCTAAGCTGCAGAAGCACCAGTTAGCAAACCCAGGTGTCCTAGTCCATCTTTTTGTAAATTTCTACTTCCCAGACTCTGCTCAAGCCCCTACAGTTCTCCCTCATCCTTCCCTTAAAAGGCTGTCATCTCTGCAAAAATGGAATTTTATGGGGGACGCTCTTACCAATTGCAATAATTTATCACTGGATAAAAATTGTCCTTGCCGCTTTAACTAGTGTCCAGCTTTGTTTGTCTTTGACATGGTCCATGTAAGAAAGGAAGATTAAAGGCACAGTGTTTACCACTCAGAAAAAGCTGAGGAGTTGCCTACCCTTGACTGAGTGCTTGAATAAAAAAAAAAAAAAAAAAAAAAAAAACTATAAGAAATTAGTAACCCAAGTCTACAACCTGAATTAACTGTAAGAAAATAGTACCCCAAAGTTCATAAATCATGTTATATCTTTTTTATTACTTACAATTTATTAAACAAGAAGGAAATTAACTCTGCATGAGATGAGTACAAAATTTAAAACTTCAAAAAACAGGGAAAAAACATGAATAAGAATGAAAATAAGGACCCAATGAATGAAAAATATTAAAACAATTTGAAAGAAGCTATGAGTACCTTTGAAAATTAAAGAGAAAATGTTAAAATGGAAACTAAAGAAATATAGGACTATATGTAAAACAAGAGATAATTGGGAAAAGAGTCAAGCAATGTTCCTAAAATTGAAAACAGTGTCCATATCATTATGATGTTGTCTTGTATTATTTCCCCATTTTTCTTTAAATAGAAATCCTATTTTATTTTTTCAAATATTCACTATCCTTTTACCTAGTTAAATGCCTCAGAGGATGCCTATTTAAGCCCAACTTCCAAGGATAGGTCTGACTGGGTACAAGAAAAATCCCATGACAAAGCTAATGACTTAGTTCTGTAATGGGAATGTACTGTAATTTGCCTCAATGAGATACTATTTTTAAAAAAATTTCATGCCCCTAATAAGAAAAAAATATTTATCTTCTTCAACTGAGTTAATGTTGTATATGGATATTCTATCTATAACATATTATATTTATATAATAATACAATGTAAATATATTATGCATTAGTATACATTATGTATAATTATATATGCGATATCGGTAGAATTATAAAGATGCATAGGAAATGGCAAAGCAAAGAAATGAAAAGGAATTTAATATTGAAAACATGAACTGAACTGCATAATAAACCTATCCTGTAGGCTATACCACTTCTATACTTTTTATTATGCAAGGTATTTTATTCTGGTTTTCTGTTATCCACAAGCTACATCATCTTAACTGATACACATTGAAATATAAAACTACCTAACACCATATACAAAAATAAACTCAAAATGGATTAAAGACCTAAATGTAGGACCGGACACTATAAAACTCTTAGAGGAAAATATAGGAAAAATACTGTTTGACATAAATCACAGCAAGAGCTTTTATGACCCACCTCCTAGAGGAATGAAAATAAAAACAAAAATAAGTGAATGGGACCTAATTAAACTTAAAAGGTTTTGCAAAGCCAAGGAAACCATAAATAAGACAAAAAGACAACCCACAGAATGGAAGAAAATATTTACAAACAAAGCAATGGACAAAGGATTGCTCTCCAAAATATACTAATGCAGCTCATGCAGCTCAATATCAAAACAAACAACTCAATCAAAAAATGGGCAGAAGACCTAAATAGAAATTTCAGCAAAGAAGACACACAGATGACCAAGAGGCACATGAAAAGATGCTCAACATCACTAATCATTAGAGAAATGCAAATCAAAACTACAATGAGGTATCACCTCACACCAGTCAGAGTGGCCATCAGAAAATCTACAAACAATAAATGGTAGAGAGGGTATGGAGAAAAGGGCACCCTCTTACACTGTTGGTAGGAATGTAAACTGATACTGCCATTGTGGAGAACAGTATGGAGGTTCCTTAAAAAACTAAAAATAGAACTACCATATGACCCAGCAATCCCACTACTGGGCATATACCCTGAGAAAACCATAATTCAAAAAGACACAATGTTCATTGCAGCACTATTTACAAGAGCCAGGACACTGAAACAACATAAATGTCCATTGACAGATGAATGGATAAAGTAGATGTGGTACATATATATAATGAAATATTACTCAGCCATGAAAAGAAATGAAATTGGGTCATATGTAGAGACCTGGATGGACCTAGAGTCTGTCATACAGAGTGAAGTTAAGTCAGAAAGAGAAAAACAAATATATTAATGCATATATGTGGAATCTAGAAAAATGGTACGGACGAACCTATTTGCAGGGCAGGAATAGAAAGGCAGATGTAGAGAACAGACGTGTGAACACGGCAGGGAAGGGGAGGGTGGGATGAACTGGGAGATTAGGTTTGACGTAAATACACTACCAGGTGTAAAATAGCTAGTGGGAACCTGCTTATGTATAGCACAGGGAGCTCAGTTCGGTGCTCTGTGATGACCTAGATGGGGGGGGAGGGAGGTCCAAGAGGGAGGCGATATATATATACATATAGCTGATTCACTTCACTGTACAGCAGAAACTAACACAACAATGTAAAGCAATTACACTCCAATAAAATAAATAAATAAAACTCAGCGGATAGGTGAATAAAAGTAAGTTATACAAACCTAGAGAGAGCATAAAGATGATGAGAAAACTATATAAAGGGATTTTCATCACAAGTTAAAATACCGGCACTGGCGATTTAAAAATTTTTAAGTTTTTAAAAGGAGACAAAACAGTGAGATATATAATATGTATACTATGTAAAAATATTTTACTATATACATATTATCATTATGTACTATCCCCTTCCTATATTTATACTTATATAATCTCTTTCATATATAATGTTCATGAATATATACATATACATGAATATATACATGTAGGTATACACACATGTACATACATGTACACACAACTTATGCCATATATTATAAACGCCAAACACATTCACAATAAAAATAAGAAAAAAACTGAGAAAGACACAAAATGAGGTTGCAAATTTTCACCGGTAAGTGTGCCATCAATTTGTTTCTTCTTTGCAAAATGTTCTCAAAAAAAAAGCAAGAATACTTTGCTCTCCTTAATTAATTTATGCTTCTCTAATCAATGCACCGTAACACCACAATAGTACGTCACTTATTTTATCATTTAAAATAAAATTTTGTTTGAGAGTGTAATATATTCCAACTGACTAAAAATAATCTATTTCATTTATCTAAACTGCTATATATTATTCCATTATATTAATTTATACATACCTATTATTGGTGAATTAAATCTGTATTTTCTAACATAAATAGATATGGAAATACTTAATGTTAATTGAGGAAAGTTGCATAGGTTCAGTATAAAATAATTTATACAAAATAAATATATTTTTATATTATGTTTTTAGCTATAGGTATACATCTGATATTAACACATTGGTGGTGATATTACATATTACATTAATAAATATGACCATGTTAAGGGATAATGAAAAGAATGGAACTCAGAAGGAAAGCACAGGTATTTGTAAGGTATTTGTAATTCATATTTTATGTATGAATATATGCATAAAACAAAAAATGAAAATATTAACATTTTAATACTCTGGGTGGTGGAAATGTGTATTCACATCATTTTCTGTTCTTTTCTTCATCATAAACATTGTCAAAACAAAAATAAATAAACAAAAGTTACATTTCTGTTATACTGCAAAAGTAAATTCTGAGGCCTCTATTGGCACCACTGTGTGCTAGATAGCAAGGCTGCATGGTCCATAGTATACAGATAACTAGCTGTGGAGAGAAGTTAGGTAGATGACCTCAAATAAGTAATCCAACATTTTCAATCTCTGACTCCTTATTAATAAAAGCAAGACAATAACAGTGCTTGCCTTGTACAGTTATTTTGAAATTTAAATGAGACAATATATGTATAATACTTTATATACAATATATATATAAAGTTCCTGAAGTATAGAAGGGAATATACAAATGTTAGTTCCTCTCCCATCAATAAATATCCAGTTTCTTTTATAACTCATTCCAGAAAATAGGAACAGCTTCAGTTTTTCATCCTTAATAATCTACTTAATCAATCATTCTAAAGATATTCTAGTATATCCTGATATTCTGGGGAAGCACTATAACACTTTAGAATTTTCAAAAATCCAGATTAATAAGAATTCAACAGTAACAATATTTAAAATATTGTTTTATTTTATATGACGAGCTTGCATGCTTTAGGTGTACTAATGTTTTTCATTTTGTTGATGTTTGAATACCACAGCTCTTGATCTGCACATATTCATTCTGGAGATTTTACCTTTATTTAAATTATATTTAAATTGTTCATATTTCTGTTTGCACTGGAAGTTGCACACCTCCTCTTAAAACTAAAAATTTAAAAAAATAAACAAGGTTTTAAAAAATGGGTAGGTTTGTTATGGCAACAAGTTTTCTCTGTGAAATGTTGGAGTTAGGGTATTACTGAATGCCAATAATATTTACTAAGGTAAACTGGCTTTGAAAATACCTTTACCTTTGAGAATTTGTTCTTTTTCAATCTGGGTCCTTTGACTGATATTTAATAATATGTTGCCACGGTGGGAGATAAGAGGTAGAATGTATGTAATATGTGGGATTCAATATTGCATATTACAGTACTTTCATTCTTATAGATCAGTTTTTATTTATGGTTTAATATATAACTGTCACATCATATATCTTTCAAAAGAGGCAATATTTTGACAAGGCAGGAAACTGCACACCAAAACATATTTTACCTACATAAACACTTAAATACACACACTTACTCTCTCTCTTCTGAATTTGAAAATTGATCACTTAGAGGATACATAATTTCAAATATCTCTATTAGATGCCATCTAATAAATAGAAACTTAAATATTGAATATACCTTGTATATGTGAAATTTTGGATTGTAAATCCACTTCCTAATGTTGTAAAACTCACAGTAGCCTGTATCCCATGGCTTTCTAATAACTGTAATCTGCTTTACCCCCTGTGTTAGCGATATAATTATGTTAACAGCTTTCCTACAAGGGCACCATACTTTGCTATTATGAAGCTAACTTCATTTAATTAGCATCATGTAGTAAATTAGCAGTATAAGGACTGCTGGGTACAAGGGGATCTCCATTTTCTCACCATTTACTTAATCCTCAGTCAATGTTACGATTACTTCTCATTGAATTTCCATAGCAAAATCACCATCACCCTCCTCAGATGTTGTGATTCAGCATTTGTAGGAATTTGGAACAAACAGTTTTTTCTGGATGCCCAGAAGTTAGGATTATTGAAACCCTGTCCTGCTCCTTGTTGGAAAGACACAGGAATGCAAAGAGACAATGCCCATGTGAATGCATTCTTTTTCTTTTAAAACAACTTTTTTTTTTAATGACTTGATAAAAAGAGTAGTATTAGCTACAGAATAAATGGAAAGGCAAAATGATTCCTTTAAAAGGAAGTTCCCAGATTTTATTAGCATTTTAGTGAGAAGACTTTTTTTATGCCTAGTGCTTGGAGGAAACATAAAATTAAACTACATTATTATTTATCCCATTATTGGGCTTATAGTGTGAAGCTGACTAACAACTTCTGTGTTGGTGTGTGAGTATATGCTTGGTAACTCATTGTGTTTCAACCTCATTAAGAATTATTTTCAGAGCAGCAAAAACTACTAGCTTTAAGCAGAAATTACCAAAATCATACAGCATCAGAAACAAATTTATTTTATTTATTTGCCTAATATAGAAGAGATATAATACATATTTAAAATGTCATCTCATCTTGGCACTTCAACATAAGATATTCAATAGCTGTATAAGAAAAACTGTAAATAACTTCCAATTTGTGGTTCTATGATCAGAGTCTGTAACTAATAATTCAATCTCCTGACATAACCATTGAAGAAAATCTCCACAAAATATCATAAAAAGTAATCTAAAATCTTCTGTTGTCTACTTTCCTTTTGGTTCCACATGTGCCCTACCAAATAATCATAAACACTAAATATTATACAAATATAGAAAACAATTCATATATGTTGAAAGTAAAAACTAAAATCAAAATTTTTACTGGTCATCAGACAAATGAGAATGATGGGGATGTACTTTAGATTACTTGTTTGAGTGTTCCCTCACCCAATGAGAACACAAAATACTTTTGGATCTAGATTATGTGAGGAGTGGATCTCTTAGTTATGAACTTCTACTGGATGCCATACTGATCCTTGAGAAAGATTACCTAGCACCAGAAGCATTTCTGAAGGCCCAAAGGGGGCTTCTGTCATCATTAGAAGCAGGCTCCTATAGTGCAGTATCTGTCTCTCAGAGAGGTGGGGTTTTTGTGACCCTCAGCCTAATTGGCTGGCCTGGCTCTTTACCTTAGTTGCTCTCAGACCCTCATATCTCACAGAGATACAACCCAACAGTAACCTGCCTTATGCCTGTTTAAGGCCCTCTGGCCTCATTCCCTGGAGAGTCTTTGTACCCAGGGGTCCCAGAGAAGACAAGAGGCCTGCTATGAATTCATGCAAGTGCAGTGGCTTACTAGGCTGAGAAGGGAAGACTGCCAGTTCACACCCACTTGCTGGCTTGCCCTGCACCCTGTGGATTATACTAAGGTCTGTCACTGCTGTCTTGAAACCTGGTGTCTCTGGTAATTGCTCTGAGAGAACAAACAGCACAACTGACATGTGTATGGGAATTGATCGCTGTGAGGCAAATGTTGATCAATGAAGTATGGAAGGCATAGAGTAAATTCTTCTCCCATCATTTTCCTATAGATATTCTTTTGAGACATATTTGTCCACAGAGTCTCTATGAAGATACACCTTCCTAGCTTCACTTTCCCTTTCCTCTCAATCTTGCTTTCTTCGTAATTTATACCCCATAATGCATGTAAGGCATTAGGCTCAATTTTCCAGGCAAATAAATCAGTTATTCTACCCATTTGAAGAGAATGTGTAGGTCTCTGGCCAGCTAGTTAAAAATCAGAATCAACACATTAAGCTTGTGTGCCCTTTACTCATTGGGAAACTCCAAATCCCTTTAGTCAGATCCTATCTACTCTTATATTACATACATCTTAGATATGCTACATTATTTTGTTTTAATGCACATTATATTGGGAAGCAGCAAACTTGAAAAGATGATGAGCAATTCCTACATTGTTGCCTTTATGAGAAGAAGGTGACAGTGAGATAGCAAGAATAAGAACTAATAAAAAAGAATAAACATGACTAACATCATGCCAACAGCCCTAAACACTTTAATAAGTCTTGGAGCTGTTACTGCTATGAAACACAATACAAAAACTGATTCTGTAATAATGGCCTGGATGCTAAAACAAAACTCAAATTATGCTTACTATATTCTACATAAAGAGGGAAGGCAAGTTCCTTGGAGAATTCTCAGCTAAACAATTAAAATTAAAATATCTTGATGCTTACATTAGAGCCAGGCATTCTGACAAATACGGCCATATAGAATGATTTATTCTCTAAGGTTCTAGATCATACTTAATTTTGTCTTTTTCAAGCAGCTAAACATTTCCAAGGCAATCTGAAAATATGTAGATGCATAATCATAGTAGCTAGGAAAGATCACATAGTGACAATCCACAACTGTTTTTTTCAGCTCTGGCTGTTTGAATCAGATTAATATTCTAAACACAAATCACAAAAAGAGAAAATCTGAATAGACCCATAACTAAGAAGAATAAATTAGGGAAAAAAATCTGACAAAGAAAACCCCTGGACCTATTGGCTTCACTGGTGAATTCTACCAAGCATTTACAGAAGAATTAACACCAATCCTTCTCAAACTTTTCCACAAAATTGAAGAGGAGGGAATATTCTCTGAATCATTCCATGAGGACAGCATCACCCTGAAACCAAACTCAGACAAATTAAAACTACAGACCAATATCTTTTATAAACATTAATGCAAAAATCCTCAACAAAATACTAGCAGACTGAATTCAACAGCATATTAAAAGAATCATATACCACAATCAAGTGGGATTATTCTCCTGGAATGCAAATATCCTTCAACACATGAAAATCAATCAATGTAATACACCATATTAACAGAATGAAGGATTAAAAACCACATGATTATTTCAATTGATGCAGAAAAAGCATCTGACAAAGTTCAACACCCTTTCATGATAAAAACACTCAACAAACTAGAAATAGAAGAAATCGACTTTAACGTGACTTATATGAAAAACCCACAGCAAAAATCATACTCAATTGTGAAAGACTGAAAGCTTTTCAACTAAGATCAGGAACAAGGCAAGGATACCCATTTTTACCATTTCCATTCAACATGGAACTGGAAGTCCAAGCCAGAGGCATGTGAATCAGAAAGGAAGTAAAGTTTATCTCTGTTCATTGGTGACATGATCTAGACAACTCTACATGTATGTAAAAAACTCTAAAAGTTCTATCAAAAAACTGTTAAAACTAATAAACAAATTCAGAAAAGTAGCAGGATATCAAGCAGGATACAAAAATCAGTTGCATTTCTATACAAACAATGAACAATCTGAAAAGGAAATTAAGAGAACAATTCCACTTATAATAGCAACAAAAGAATAAATATTTAAGAATTAACTTATCTAAGAAGGTGAGAGATTTGTATACAATAAAAACTATAAAACATTTCTGAAAGAAATTAAAGAAGACATAAATAAAAGGAAAGATATCCTATGTTCATGGATTGAAAGACTTAGTACAGATGGTCCCAACTCATGACAGTTTGACTTACAATTTTTCAACTTTATGATGGTGTGAAATTGATACTCATTCTGTAGAAACCTTACTTCGAACTTTGAATTTTGATATTTTCCTGGGCTAGCAATTTGCACTATGATACTCTCTCATGATGCTGGGCAGTGCCAACAAGCTGAAGCTCCCAGTTAGCCGTGTAATCATGAGGGTAAACAACTGGTACACATACAACCATTCTGTTTTTCATTATTTGGTACAGTATTAAATAAATGACATAAGATATTCAACAGTTTATTATAAAACAGGCTTTATGTTAGATGATTTTGCCCAACTGTAGGCTAATGTAATTCTTCTGAGCTAGGCTAAGCTATGATGTTTGGTAGGTTAGGTGTATTAAATGCATTTTCAACTCATGATATTTTCAATTTATGATGGGTTTATGGGGACATAAACCCATTGTAAATCAAGGAAGATATGTATTGTTAAGATGTCAATGCTATCCAAATTGAATTAATTTGATCCCTATCAAAAACACAATGATGTTTTTTACATAAATATAAAAATCCACCCTAAAATTCATAGGGACTACCAAGGGACCCCAAAAGGCCAAAACAATTCTGAAAAAGGACAAAGCTGGAGGACTCACACTTCCTGATTTCAAAGCTTATACAATGCTACAATAATCAAAACTGTGTGGTACTGGCAATAAGACAGACATATAGAGCAAAGGAATAGAATAGAGTGTCTAGAAATAAACCCTTGCATATATGGTCAAATGATTTTCAACAAAAGTACCAGGACCATTCAATAGAGAAAAACACAGTCTTTTCAATAAATGGTGCTGAAAAAACAAGATATGCACATGTAAAAGACTAAAGTTAGACCCTCACCTAATACCATAAACAAAAATTGACAATGTATCAAAGACCTAAATGTAAGACCTAAAACTATTAAACTCTTAGAAGAAAACACAGGGCAAAAGCTTTGGATTTGACAGTGATTTCTTGGATATGACACCAAAGGCACAGGCAGCAAAAGAAAATGTAGACAAACTGAACTTCATAAAACAATTTTTAAAGTGTGCCTCAAAATACACTATCAAAAGAGTAAAAACGAAGCACACAGAATGGCAACAAAATACTTGCATATCATATATCTGGTAAGAAATTAATATTTATACTACATTGAGAACTTCTGAAGCTTAACAACAAAAGGCAAACAACCCGCTTCAAAAATGGAAAAATGACTCAGACATTTCTCCAAAGATATACAAATGGCCAGTAAGCACTTGAAAAGATGTTCAGCATCACTAATCATTAGGGAAATGCGAATTAAAACTACAGTGAAATATCACCTCACACTAATTGGGATGATTACTGTAAAAAAAAAAAAAAAAAAAAAAACTGAAAAAAATGATGGCGAGAAAATGGAGAAAATTTAACCCTTGTGCACTGTTAGTGGGAATGTAAAATGGTACAGCTGCCATGGAAAACAGTTCCTCAAAATTTTTTAAACAGAATTATCATGCAATCCAGTAATTCCACTTCCGGGTATATGCTCACAACAATTCAAAGCAGGGTCTCAAAGACATATTTATATGCCCATGTTCATAGCAGCATTATTCACAATAGCTAAAACATAAAAGCAACACAGGGCTTCTCTGGTGGTAAAGTGGTTGGGAGTACACCTACCGATGCAGGGGACACGGGTTCGTGCCCCAGTCCGGGAAGATCCCACATGCCGCGGAGCGGCTGGGCCCGTGAGCCATGGCCGCTGAGCCTGCGTATCCGGAGCCTGTGCTCCGCAACAGGAGAGGCCACAACAGTGAGAGGCCCGCGCACGGCAAAAAAAAAAAAAAAAAAAAAAGCAACACAAGTGTCCATCAACCCATGAATGGATAAACAAAATGTGCCATATACATACAATAGAATATTATTCAGCCTAACAAAGAGAAGAAGTTGTGATATACAGTACAACATGGATGGATCTTGAGGACATTCTGCAAAGTCAGAAAAAGATATATATGCTTTTTGTGTGTCTTTATATAATTTCACTTATATGAAGCATTTTATTCCCATAATGTTGTTTTATATTATCAAGAATATTCCAACTTCAACATTTTCTCAAAACCTTTTATACTTTTTTATACTGTTAGGTAATAATAAAGCATTTTGCACTTAAGTTTTCTGCTTTTATTTGGGTAAATTTAGGTAAGATATTATTATCCTTGAAATTTTGTTTGATTTAACCCAATTCATTAGAAACAATACATGTTTTTAATTAGTTAATTTCCTTTATCACCATATCTTACTCTAATTTCCATCTCCCCACAGGAAATCCTATTAATGGATTTATATTATATATTTTAACTTGAACGTGTACTTAAAAATGTGCACTATTTTTTTCTGTGCATGATTTTTTTCCTTCTGGAAACTATCTACTTTCCCCTAAGTTATGGGAAAGAGAAATATTCTCTTTACACCAGTAAGAGACTGGTCAGGGTTTATGGCAAGTTAGTTATGTCATGGTGCCCTAGACTACTATCTTCTTTTTATAGCATATAAAGTATGCCATTTTTCCACTGATGGGCCACCTGGTACTTATTACTTTGGTCAATCAAACACGTTAGACTTAGTCGGCCATTCTTACACAGGACATGTCAGTATATGCATAGTACTTGTGAAACTTAGTTTTCTTCTTCAAATATGAGTAGTGTGCTTACTCTAATTCAAGAAGTCAAAAGAACTAAAGCAACAATTGTTGATACATTTAAATTTGAATTTTCCACCAATCTGTGTAAATGTTTGCCTCCTATTTGTCATGGTCAGTGTGCATAAAAGCTTGATGAAAAATAGTTCAATCATCACAATTAATATAATACTATTAATCCACTTTCATATTTGAGCCTATACTACACTGACTCTAAAAAAAATAATTATCTATAATATTTATGCCAGTAAAAAGAACAGCACATTACTACTGTATGCATGCTGACCTTCTACCTTAGAATAAAATAGGCTTATGATTTTTATCTATTTCAATTAGCTGGAACTTAAGAGAAACTGTTAACCAATTTGGATAAAATAGAAAAGTGACCTTCAAAGCTATTCTTGTACTTTAGATATAAATTCAAAATATTGTTGATAATCTATAAAACTCTGTTTTATGATGTAGATAATTTAGTGTCAAGGTGAAGTATGGAATGGAAATAACCAGCTGGACCATTCAGACATAATGCCTTGCTTAAAACTATCTTTATAAATTAACTTCTTTTCTGATTAAATAAGACTTTATAGTAAACACATATTATTATAATTTATATTTATTAATTTTAAAGATTCAGTAATATTTCATAAGGTAAATTACTTGCAAATGACACAATTTTTGTTAAGCTGCATTGATGTTACCAATCAAGTATTGAATTTGGTCTTATATTTAAACTGTTAAGTTCAAAGAATTACACAACCTTTATATTAAATAAGTAAAAAGTCACTACAAAACTGAATAAAGAATATTTCCTATTAGACATAAACTTAGAAGTAATAAAAATTATAGTAAATTTTTCTCTTGAATTGTAACTCAATCAAACAAATGTGGTTGGTAATACAGCTTATGAAATTATCTACATCAGTATGAATTTATCTAAATCACACAAATACATTATCAAAGGTAGAGTCTGCCATCCTCTAGAAAAATGATAAAAATCCCTAAAGGGCAGAAGAGTTTCAGAAACTTGACTTACGTAAGAAAACTTTGATTTAGTGTTTAACACATCCTTTCTATTATATTAGTGATCAGGGGGAAAGAATTCTAAAAATTTTCCACAAGGTATTAATCTCGGAAATAAAACTATTATATTCCTTTTCTTGTGGCTGAGAATTGAGCATTTTTAAAAGAATATGTGATAACAAAAATATTGATTTGTTGATTTAGGGCTTGGTTATTTATACCAATAATCTGATACCACTAGAAACTCATCAATATCCTGTCAGTAGCAATAGGGTGTTTAATATCCAAGACCTAATATTTAGTCAGTTCCTATATTTCTTTTCCCTCCCCTATTATCCCTTCCCCTTCCTTCCTTTCTTCCTCTCTCCTGCCCTACTCTCCACTACTTTTTTTCTCTCTCCCTCTCTTCAGCTGACACTCTTTACCTGCTATTTCTCTTAATTTAACCCTTGAGAGCCTAATCTCTAGTGCATGTATTGAACTTCTCATGGCTCAAATGTTAATCTTCTCCGTTAAGCCTTAAAACGGTACAAAAACACTTTTCCCCCTCTTTCAATAGATTTTTCTAAGTCTGGCAAAATAAACATTGCATTTTGTTCAATTATTTAAATATGTATCTGTTCCTATCTCCTGACCAAGAGACACCCTGGAAGGCAGGTCTAATGTTCTGGTTATCACTGTATGCTTAGCTTTAGTACAATTTGTGAAACACAGAAGATTAGTGATGAGTGCTTGTTTAGTAGATGGATACTTATATTTTTAGGCCATTTTCCCCAATGGTTCAAATAAACTAATCTTATTCTCTGTGGAAAACTTCAAGGAGCAAAAATAGAGTATATAAACTAGAAAATGCATTTTCCCCTTTAGAGATGCCTAGTCCAGGTGGGAAGAAAATATAACTAGGAGATGCTTTCCAACACATAATCTTACTCCTTTGCATCAAGAACCTCAGAATTCTAACATTTGCCTTCCCAACCAGAAAAACTTGGGAATCTCTTATGTGCCACAATTGAATTAGGGAAGTATCCAAATTATGTTTACCTTCTCCCATGTATCTTTTAACATGGGTAAAATGTTAGACCATGTAGTAATAATAATAAATATAGCTACTATGATAGCAACAAAAGCAGCTAAGCAATAAAAAAATTCACTGATGGCTTTCCATGACTATAATTGCTAGCAGACACTAGGCATTTCTTGGGATCACAATTTATTTTCCTTTGTGGACATATAAATCCCATGTTCAAGCAAAACACTTGACAGCTTTGCACGAGTACCAACCCTTACCTGGTTAATTTATAAGAAACACTACAAAGCATGTAAAAGATCTTATTTGAGAATCTTGGGCAATAAATACCTTGTTAAAATTCATATTCCAAAGGTAAATAGTTTTGACTATTATCAGAGAAGAATATTAGGAAGTGAAAGTAGAAGCAGAAGGAGACATATCAATAAGATTCTATTTATAAATTATTTGCCACCTGCCAGACAATGCACTAAATTTTAAGTTTTTAAAATTTTCTCATATATGTATTACTTTATATTCAATGAAGACATACTGTTATTTTGCCCACTTTACATAAGAGGAAATAAATAAGAAATGCTAAGTAACTTTTACATTGTGACTCAGCAAGCAAATGTCTGGAGTAGATCAAACCCAGTTCCGTCTGCCTGACTTAAAAGGCCATTCTATTAATTATTACCTCCTTCACTTTTCACAGTAAGATGCCTTCTTCACTACTATGCCAGAAGTATTTGCTCACTGGGAATTTGGCTGTTCTTCTACATTTATTAGTTAGTTGCTTAAAAAGGAAGGTAGGGAAAGGATTTGAAAGGTAATTGGAATGTTGTGAAGGACAGAGAAATATCTCTGTTGGAAAGAAGATAAGAATATCTGAAGACCTCTTTTTCCTTTCTTATTTATTAACGATAACATTCTATAACTGAAGAGGAAAAAAATCTAGAAATAATAACAACTACCATATATCGATCACTCTCTGTATATCAATCATTGTGCTAAGTACTTTACATATATTATATCTAATTGTTAAAACACTGCCTCAAAGTAAATGTTAGTTACCTGTTTTACAAATAACAGAAATTGGGGCTCAGAGAGATTAAATTCTCTGCTCAATGACTGCAGAGCTAGGACTTGTAGTTGTCAGGTCTTACATATAAACACCTATAAAGAATAAAATGCCCTCTAGCAAGGTAGAGGAAGAGAGACTGACAATACTGAGGGATGAAAGAATCTTGCGTAGAGATAAAAAGAGATGGCATCACTAGTATAAGACAATGCTGTAGAAATGAAGATGTTTTTTCCCTTGGATTATGAATTCAGAGTTTCTATAGATGAAGCTGTAACCCATTTTAAAGGATGATACTAACATACCGATTGATAGTTACACCTATCATTTAGTAAACATTTAGATTGTATTGTTTACGACATAATCTCCATTCTTACTAGAACTTTGTGAGATAGGTAAGGTATGCATTTCTAACTCTGGTTTATAGATGATGTAAGAGAGACTTAGAAAGTTTTAAGATTTTATCAAAAGTAATGCAGTTAATAGGTGAATACAGTAAGGATTCAAAAGCATCTCTGGTTAATACCTTGCCCTATGCTCTTATCAAAGGAAAACATTCTGTTATGATACCCTATTAATAACATTCTATGAGCTGAATGTAATTTACACTTAATGTAACATGTCTCACAAAAAGAAAAAAAAAAAGTGTAGATTTTTGGACTAAATGAGAGTGCCTAGCCTCAGCTAACCAGACTTTATTCCTACTCAACAGCTGTCATAGACACTAAAACCCTGTGACCAAGACAAAAGCCCTATCAGTTGGAAATCACTGAGTTGAGGAGAAATAGCTGAATTATCTTGTAAACGCCAAGAACACTGCTTATCCCTGCAGCACATGCATCAGAGAGATTGCTACTTCTACAACTTCCTTAGTTCTGAGAATGAGCCCCAGTGTGCTGTGATGTCAGATCTCATTCGCTAACTAAACTTATAAACTGAAGGCTACTATCAGTGCAACTGGTTGTGGCTGAGATAAACAGAAACTTAACTATATATTCTGACAGGTTATTTTTATCTTGGGGGATCATAAAAATCAAAAATTCAGTATGTATTCTATAGTCTGGTAGAATTTTTTAATTAATGAGAAAATGCATATAGAAAAATTAAGAGCAATTTACATTTTGGATGCAAATATAACTCTAAAATGTTGATTAATGGATCAATGCCAACAAGAGGGATATCTCTAGAGAAGAACTATAGGAATTTGCAATATTTTTCAAAAGTGACTTGGCTCATGACATAGAAGCCACCCTTTTCATATTTGTGGATGACAGATTTAGAAGGATTATCTAACAGTGGTAGAGTTCAAAAATCTTGATAGGCTTGAATGATGGACTGAAACCAATAAAGAAGAATTTGACAGAAATAAATATAAGATTCTCCATTTAGATTAAAAACAGGTTATATAAACGTAGATTCAGAGAGTTCTAGCTTTAAAGCAAGCTCAGTGAAAAAGACTGGATTTTTAAGTTGGTGACAGATTCAACAGCGAGACAGAAATTTAAAAAAAAATAAATTCTAGGCTGCTTCAATAGCTCTGTTAAATGTATGTAATTCCTATATGGTAATGTTTTTCAAAGTGGGAGTCAAGATCCATTATTGAGTCTTGAATCAATTAGTGGGTCCTAAAGAGCAACTTACTTTATTTTTATAACTAAAAAGAAGATAATAGGATAGAATGGGATGGATGGAATAAAATTTATAAGATTTCATTGTTTATACAAAGAATAATGAGAGAGACAGACAGACTAGATTATTAGCTCCATGGGGCAAGAATTTTTCACTGGGGACCTGAGGCGGGAGGACCTTCAAGATGCCAGAGGAGTAAGACATGGAGATCACCTTCCTCCCCACAAATACATCAAAAATACATCTGCATGTGGAACAACACCTACTGAATGCTGGCAGAAGACCTCAGACTTACCAAAAGGCAAGAAACTCCCCACGTACCTGGGTAGGGCAAAAGAAAAAAGAAAAAACAGACAAAAAATAGGGATGGGACCTGTACTGCTGGGAGCGAGCTGTGAAGGAGGAAAAGTTTCCACACACTAGGAAGCCCCTTCACTGGTGGAAATGGGGGGTGGGTGGGGGAGAAGCTTTGGAGCCACAGAGGAGAGTGCAGCAACAGGGATGCAGGGGGCAAAGCAGAGAGATTCCCACACAGAAGATCAGTGCCAACCAGCATGCACCAGCCCGAGAGGCTTGTCTGCTCACCTGCCAGGGTGGGTGGGGGCTGGGAGCTGAGGCTTGGGCTTCGCAGGTCAGATCCCAGGGAGAGGACTGGGGTTGGCTGTGTGAACATAGCCTGAAGGAGGCTAGTGTGCCACAGCTAACTGGGAGGCAGTCCTGCAAAAAGTCTAGAACTGCCTAAGAGTCAAGAGACCATAGTTTCAGGGTGCACGAAGAGAGGAGACTCAGAAAACTGCCTAAATGAGGTTCAGAGATGGGCGTGAGCTGCGGTACCAGCGTGGACACCAGAGATGGGCATGAAATGCTAAGGCTGCTGCTAGCCACCAAGAAGCCTGTGTGCAAGCACAGGTCACTATCCACACCTCCCCTCCCAGGGGCCTGTGCAGCCCGCCATTGCCAGAATCCCGTGATCCAGGGACAACTTCCCTGCGAGAACACACAGCATGGCTCAGGCTGCAGCAACACCATGGTGGCCTCTTCTCCCGCAGGCTCACCCTGCATTCAATACCCCTCACGTCCCCTGGATCTCATTCAGATTTGACAGAGAAATTAAAACCTTTACAGACAAGCAAAAGCTATGAGAATTCAGCACCACCAAACCAGCTTTACTATAAATGCTAAAGGAACTTCTCTAGGCAGGAATCACAAGAGAAGGAGAAGACCTACAAAAACAAACCCCATAAAATTAAGAAAATGGTAATAGAAACATACATTTCAATAATTACCTTAAATGTAAATGGATTAAATGCTCCAACCAAAAGACACAGACTGGCTGAATGGATACAAAAACAAGACCCATACATATGCTGTCTACAAGAGACCAACTTCAGACCTATGGACACATACAGACTGAAAGTGAGGAGATGGAAAAAGATATTCCATGAAAATGGAAATCAAAAATCTGGAGTAGCAATCCTCAAATCAGACAAAATAGACTTTAAAAAGTAGACTATTATAAGAGGCAAAGAAGGACACTACATAATGATCAAGGGATCCAACCAAGAAGATATAACAATAGTAAATATTGATGCACCCAACATAAGAGCACCTCAATGCATAAGGCAAACGCTAACAGCCATAAAAGGGGAAATCGACAGGAACACAGTAACAGTAGGGGACTTTAACACCCCACTTTCACAAATGGACAGATAATCCAAAATGAAAATAAATAAGGAAACATAAGCTTTAAATGACACAGTAGACAAGATGGACTTAATTGATATTTATAGGACATTCCATGCAAAAACAACAGAATACACTTTCTTCTCAAGTGCTCATGGAACATTCTCCAGGATAGATCATATCTTGGGTCACAAATCAAGCCTTGGTAAATTTATGAAAGTTGAAATCATATCAAGCATCTTTTCCGACCACAGTGCTATGAGACAAGGTATCAATTACAGGAAAAAAAATCTATAAAAAATACAGACACATGGAGGCTAAACAATATGCTACTAAATAACCATGAGAGCACTGAAGAAATGAAAGAGGAAATCAAAAAATACCTAGAAACAAATGACAATGAAAACACAATGACCCAAAACCTATGGCATGCAGCAAAAGCAGTTCTAAGAGGAAAGTTTATAGCAATAAAATCCTACTTCAGGAAACAAGAAACACCTCAAATAAACAACCTAACATTACACCTAAAGCAATTAGAGAAAGAAGAACAAAAAAAATCCCCAAAGTTAGCAGAAGGAAAGAAATCATAAAGATCAGATCAGAAATAAATGAAAAAGAAATGAAGGAAATGATACGAAAGATCAATAAAACTAAAAGCTGGTTCTTTAAGAAAAACAAAACTGACAAACCATTAGCCAGACTAATCAAAAAAAGAAAGGAGACTCAAATCAACAGAATTAGAAATGAAAAAGGAGAAGTAACAACTAACTGCAGAAATGCAAAGGGTCATGAGAGATTACCAGAAGTAACTATATGCCAATAACATGGACAACCTGGAAGAAATGGACAAATTGTTAGAAAAGCACAACCTTCCGAGACTGAAGCAGGAAGAAATAGAAAATATAAACAGACCAACCAAAAGCAC
Source organism: Phocoena phocoena (assembly GCF_963924675.1). Lineage (NCBI taxonomy): Eukaryota > Metazoa > Chordata > Mammalia > Artiodactyla > Phocoenidae > Phocoena > Phocoena phocoena. The sequence goes on along the minus strand of NC_089221.1, from coordinate 87,159,278 downwards.
TGAAATTGAAACTGTGATTTAAAATTTCTAACAAACAAAACCCCAGGACCACATGGCTTTACAGGCTAATTCTATCAAACATTTAGACAACAGCTAACACCTACCCTTCTCAAACTCTTCCAAAGCACAGCAGAGGGAGGAACACTCCCAAACTCATTCTACAAGGCCACCATCACCCTGATACCAAAACCAGACAAAGATGTCACCAAAAAATAAAACTACAGGCCAATATCTCTGATGAACACAAATGAAAAAATCCTGAATAAAATATTAGCAGACAGAATCTAACAACACATTAAAAGGATCATACACCATGATCAAGTAGGATTTATCACAGGAATGCAAGGATTCTTCAATATATGCAAATCAATCAATGTAATACACCATATTAACAAGTTGAAAGATATAAACCATATTATCATCTCAGTAGATGCAGAAAAAGCTTTCAACAAAATTCAACACCCATTTATGATAAAACTCTCCAGAAAGTAGGCATAGAGGGAACTTACCTCAACATAATAAAGGCCATATATGACAAGCTCACAGCCAACGTCATTCTCAATGGTGAAAAATTGAAACCACTTCCACTAAGATCAGGAAAAAGACACAGTTGCCCATTGTCACCACTATTATTCAACATTATTTTGGAACTTTTAGCCACAGCAATCAGAGAAGAAAAAGAAATAAAGGGAATCCAAATCAGAAAAGAAGAAGTAAAACTGTCACTGTTTGCAGATGACATGATACTATACATAGAGAATCCTAAAGGTGCTACCAGAAAACTTACTAGAGCTAATTAATGAATCTGGTAAAGTAGCAGGATACAAAATTAATGCACAGAAATCACTTGCATTCCTATACACTAATGATGAAAAATCTGAAAGAGAAATTAAGGAAACACTCCCATTTACCACTGCAACAAAAAGAATAAAATACCTAGGAATAAACCTACCTAACAAGACAAATGTATGCAGAAAACTGTAAGACACTGATGAAAGAAATTAAAGATGATAGAAACAGATGGAGAGATATACCATGTTCTTGGATTGGAAGAATCAACATTTTGAAAATGACTATACTACCCAAAGCAATCTACAGATTCAATGCGATCCCTATCAAACTACCAATGACATTTTTCACAAAACTGGAACAAAAAATTTCACAATTTGTATGGAAACACAAAAGACCGTGAGTAGCCAAAGCAATCTAGAAAAAGAAAAATGGAGCTGGAGGATTCAGGCTCCCTGTCTTCAGACTATAGTACAAAAATACAGCCATCAAAACAGCATGGTACTGGTATAAAAACAGAAAAATAGATCAATGGAACAGCACAGAAAGCCCACAGATAAACCCACACACATATGGTCACCTTATCTTTGATAAATGATGCAAAAATATACAATGGAGAAAAGCCAGCCTCTTCAATAAGTGGTGCTGGGAAAACTGGACAGCTACATGTAAAAGAATGAAATTAGAATAGTCCCTAACACCATACACAAAAATAAAATTAAATTGTATTAAAGACCTAAATGTAAGGCCAGACACTAGAAGACTTCTAGAGGAAAACATAGGCATAACACTCTATGGCATAAATCACAGCAAGATCCTTTTTGACCCACCTCCTAGAGAAATGGAAATAAAAATAAACAAATGGGACCTAATGAAACTTAAAATCTTTTGCACAACAAAGGAAAACCTAAGCAAGATGAAAAGACAAAACTCAGAATGGGAGAAAATCTTTGCAAACTAAGCAACTGACAAAGGATTAGTCTCCAAAATGTACAAGCAGCTCATGCAGCTCAATATCAAAAAAACAACCCAATCCAAACATGGGAAGAAGACCTAAATAGACATTTCTCCAAAGAAGATATACAGATTGCCAACAAACACAGGAAAAATGCTCAACATCACTAATTATCAGAGAAATGCTAATCAAAACTACAGTGAGGTATCACCTCACACCAGTCTGAATGGCCATCATCATAAAATCTACAAACAATAAATGCTAGAGAGGGTGTGCAGAAAAGAGAACCCTCTTGCACTGTTGGTGGGAATGTAAACTGATACAGCCACTGTGGAGAACAGTATGGAGGTTCCTTAAAAAACTAAAAATAGAACTACCATACGACCCAGCAATCACACTACTGGGCATATACCCTGAGAAAACCGTAATTCAGAAAGAGTCATGTACCACAATGTTCATTGCCGGTCTATTTACAATAGCCAGGACATGGAAGCAACCTAAGTGTCCATCAACAGTTAAATGGATAAAGAAGATGTGGCACATATATACAATGGAATATTACTTAGCCATAAAAAGAAACGAAAATGAGTTATTTGTAGTGAGGTGGATGGACGTAGTGTCTGTCATACAGAGTGAAGTCAGAAAGAGATAAACAAATACCACATGCTAACACATATATGTGGAATCAAAAAAAAAAAAAAACTGGTTCTGAAGAACCTAGGGGCAGGACAGAACTAAAGACACAGACATAGAAAATGGACTTGAGGACATGGGGAGGGGGAAGGGTAAGTTGGGACGAAGTGAGAGAGCGGAATTGACATATATACTCTACCAAATGTAAAATAGATAGTAGTGTGAAGCAACCACATAGTACAGGGAGATCATCTCAGTGACCACCTAGAGGGGTGGGATAGGTAGGCTGGGAGGGAGATGCAAGAGAGAGGGGCTTTGGGGATGTATGTATACGTATAGCTGATTCACTTTGTTATACAGCAGAAACTAACACAACATTGCAAAGCAATTAAACAATAAAGAGGTTAAAAAAAAAAAAGAAAAACAAATTTTTTACTTTTCCAATTATTTTTGCATCCCCAGTACCTCGACAAGTAAGAGTGAATAGCACATGAATGCCATGTACCTAATTATGATGAAAATATATATTTTACTATGGGTCATATTAAAAATGTTTAAGAGACAAGCTTTCTGTCACTGTGCATGATGAAAACACTAGGGCACTGGGCCACCTGAAAGCTTTGTAAGGTATATTCATACACTATGGAGGCTCCAGATGAAGTTTACCAGGATGGAGCTGTCTGGTTTTAAAACCATACCATCTTATAAACTATGGAAGTAGTGATGTTTAAACCCCCAAATATTCTGGGACAATGAGAGATATCTACAAAAATGAAGAGCTTTCAAGTGAAAGAACAAATATTTCAACAGTACTTGTACAAGAAGGCAAACTTTAAAGAATGTATATGTATTCTTCATATGAAAATACCAAAAATAGGAATGTTTACAAAAAATATTTCCAGTAGGGAAATAGCGTTCAGCACTTTCATTAGTGGATGGTGTCTTCATACCGACATTTTTAATTTTTATTTTATTTTATTTTTTGCGGTACTCGGGCCTCTCACTGTTGTGGCTTCTCCCGTTGCAGAGCACAGGCTCCAGACGCGCAGGCTCAGCGGCCATGGCTCACGGGCCCAGCCGCTCCGCGGCATGTGGGATCTTCCCGGACTGGGGCATGAACCCGTGTCCCCTGAATTGGCAGGAGGACTCTCAACCACTGCGCCACCAGGGAAGCCCGATACCGACATTTTTAAAGCAGATAAATTCCTCCATTTTCAAGGAAAGGACTCTAAGTTCTTTCCTGAGTCTATTTAATTTTTAGTTCAAATTTACTTTGTATAAAGATTATTTCCACATTAAAAAATAACTAAACAATTAGTAGGTTAGTGACTTGGTTGTGCTAGGAATTGTGTAGCTGGTACAGCAAGGGAATCCAGAAAACAACTGCATTATGGTATACCATATTAATGACATTAACCACTTTTGTTGTTTCTGAGAGATATGAAAATGGTCCAAATATCGCTTGTAATGACCATCTTTATAATGGAATATTACCTATTTTCTTTTAGAAAGAATCAATTACTCATCATGTGATAGCTTAAATTGAATTAGGTGTTCTTTTTAAATCCAATGCAAATTCTAACTGTATGGTCTGTGAAATAGCTGATGGTGAAATATTTTACAACTAAATACAAAGAATTTTGGGGGGAGGAGTCAGATTTATATTTTGTCATCACCATTTTTATATGGTCTACATTTTATTATTATCACTTTTTTCAAAAACAAACTTTTTTTAAAATTTTGAGAATTTACATTTTCTTTTCTTATAAAGGCAATATACAGTTCTGATAGATAATTTAAAAATGGAAAACTAAAAAGGATAAAAATAAATTATTTAAAATTTCAGTTCTTAAAGCACACCCATTGTTTACTTTTTAGTGTATATTCCTCAGTTATTTTTCATACATGGATTTTATAAATTTGGGATTATATTATGATCAGTTCTTTATATTCTTTCCATTAATCTGGAAGATGATACTTACACAATATTTTTTAAATACTATTTTTGTACATTTATGAAATATGTACTATTATTTTTTGGTAGGGAAAGTCCCACATTATTTCTATTTGTTCCTAAATAGTCTTAGCTAATCTATCTCTTCCTTTTATCAGATGTAATCCTGCATATTTTTGACAAGTTACAAAAACAATCTAATTCGTAGTTTCTTGGAATCTCATGTCTGTAAACTGTGGAAGGAAAAAAGGCATCTTTATATTTTGCCACCTTTACATTTTGCCATATATATATTCTCATATATAGTATACATGAGAACATATATTCTCATATATAAAACATGTTTTATAAAACATATAAAAATTAATCTCTTCCTGAAAATGACCTATATGTCCAATAGAATCCCTCTTATTGCACTCCTTGATCAGTTAATATGTCCATAAAATATGACAAGATTATATGTTATTTAAATTTTATTTTCCCTGAAGAGGAAAAATAGAAGGAAGAAAAATAAAAGTGCTGTCCTAAGGGAAATACTTATATTTCCTAAATATTTTGAGGAATATGCTGCAACTTTTGGCTAAATCTAAATAAAACCCTTCAGGAATTTATCAATCTGTAAAATGAAAATGGTAAAAAGAGGATATAAAATTCATCATAGTCTGAAAATCAAATTGAGACAGATAGCTTTTATTTACAACTTTTACTGCTGTATAGTCCTCTAAATTCTATTTTATTATTATTATGATTTTTTTCCTAGTTAAAGTCATCTTTAGTGTGATGTAACATTCTTTAGGTTGGGCATTATTGTACATGAAACACAAATGAATAATAGCAATATTATATTGTTCAACATAAGGTGGCATTGGTAGTCTTGTGGTTTTCAAATATCAAGTTATAATGTCAGGAATACACAGAAGAGGACACTATTAAAAAGAAAAAGCTCATTACAGATGTGAAAAAAAAAAGCTGTTAAAACTATCCATAAATTAATTCTAGTACAGTCCAGGATTCTGAAAATGAGTAGCAATGTACCTTATTGAATTTAAATGGAACTGAAAAATCAAATAGTGTTCATGATAAGCAGAATTGCTTCAAAATGAAATTAGGATAAGGAATCTTGCTGGTTTAAAAAATTATCCATGAATTTTTAGATTTATATGCCATAACTACTATCTATTGTGAGTTTAATAGAACTATGTATTAGTTGTCAACATCTCAAAATAGTTTTAGATAGACTCAACAAGGAAAATGAAGGACTGAGCAAGGGAGGACATTCAATTTCTCATTTTAACTTAGTTTACACCAGCAATTTCAAGAGAACAAATGATCAGGCATGCCTGGCATTTTTAGCAGGACAACATGTTACAGTAGAGGTGAGAAAGAGCTCAGAAGATGGTCTTGACTGACTAATGTGCTCAGAAACTTGTGTGCTTGAACAAACAGAAAAATACGGAAATCAATAATGCCAGCTGGACGATAACTCAATAGTGAGAAGAACCAGATACACTACATCTAAAAGAATACATGCAACACTAATGAAAAGGAAAAAATTAAATATGCATAAATCTCAAAGACTAAGCTATGAGTAAATGTTTACTTAGTATGTCTCCTGTGCCAAGCACTATTTTCAGAGCTGGAGGATATGGTAATAAATGAGGTAGACAAAATCCCTGTTCTCACAGAAATATTTTTGGGCAGGAATGGGGTTGTTGAAGTGTGGAGGGATTTGGGAGTAGAGACTATAGCTAATAAACTCCTAAATTATTACTTCAAAAGAACAACAACTGAAAAAGAACACGGTGATTTTACATAGTGGTAACAGGAGAAAGAAAACAAAATTGGATGGGAGCAAGAATAATTTGTTCTCAGGCTCAATGTTTTAGGAAATAAGAATATTATAAATGATTTTGCAAGCATAGTCAATCTTGGCTTTAAGTGCATGCAAATAATTAGGGGCTATATTGTGAGAGTAATTTAAGGTGGTAAAAGTGAATAGTGAACCGAGTCATAGAATATAAGCTGAACCTTTGCAGGTGGGTATTAAGCATATTATGAATCCTAGTTCCTACTCACTCTTTAGAATGTGTTCTCTAGAGGCAGGGGGATATATATGGAAAGAGAGACTCTAGAAGTTTTAATTCAGTAACAAAATTGGAATTTAATAATAAATGTTAAAATACTGGATTTAAAAAATTATTAATCAATGGCCTTTTTGGAATATTTTCAGTTTTAATACATCGACTTAAGTTTTCTTCTATATTATGATCTAGGCACTGTACCAAGATTCCTCAAAAATACAATGTTGTGAAGGCCTTTAGAGAATTTATAAATCAGTAGCAATGAATGCTAAAGATAAAACAAAGCAAATATCACAAGACAAATATATAGTATTGTACGTATTTAAGTGAGTTGTGATATAGGGAATCTGTGATGTTTCACATTGATGAAGAATGGAATATGACTTCTAAAATATTTCTGATGTGTGTGATACATAGTCAAATAGGAAGCACACTAAAAGTTAAACATGAGCATTTAAACGATTAATAAAAATTAGTCATGCATGCTTAATACTGACATATGAACATGCACATGGGATAAAGTATATTTTGAATGTTTAGGATATATGATCAACTATAGGGTTTATTCTTTTCCTTATATGAAGAATTGATTATTAATGAGTGATTTACTTATCAAATAGATTTCAAAGATTTTGTTGAAAATATTTGATTACTGACCTTACATTATAGTATCTATAATTAAGAATAAGAAATAGCAATGTAAACTCTAGGGACTATTATATAACATGTTCCTGAAAATTTCCAAGATCAAATATTACACTAATGAGTTCTTGCTCAAGAGTACTCATAAAATAAAATAAATTTGTTCTCTTGTGAGGCAGTTTGAAAAATAGCTTTCATGACTAAAGTCACTAACTGATTAATATGCTCATTCTTTTTATTTTTTCACCATCAAATCAGTGTCCACAATGTAAGACTTTTAAAACGCTTATATTAATAAAAATTATTTTGTAAGTTATACTTGTTACTAAAAGTAAAGCATAAGCACAGACATTGTGGATGCCAATTAATAATATCTCTTAACTATTAATTATATGTCCTAATTATGCAATTTGCTTGTACAGTACTTATACTAATTAGATAATTAGAGTATGTGCCTAGAACTGTGCTGCAATATAGTGAAAGACCTTAAAATATTTTAGATAGTAAAAAAAAAAAAAGCACATAGTCATCCAATCTTTTTCTAAATAAGGATAACGGTATCTTAAAAGAGAGATTAAATAATACGGTAATAACAAAGGTAATATTTGCAGTCAAATGCTCTACCCCTGAGCTATACCCCCAATAGTATGGTAATAACAAAGGTAATATTTTTCTAAAGAATCTCTCTGGATTCAGTTTCTGTGGAGATGCCCACAGAAAACAAAATATTAACTATACCTCCCATCATACACAATATAGGAATTCCAACATTCTCTGTAATATTATCAGGAATATTATCTCTGTAAAGATTATCAGTCCCTTTGCTGTATTCTCTTTGAAAACACATCATCAAAATTGTGATGGATAAGAAACTCAAAGTCAAGATGGCAGATAGTGGAGACATAATTTAAGAGCCTTACATTGCTGTAGACAAACAGTTAGTTACCAATATACCTCCTTTCTTCCACTAATTAAATCCCTGGAAAGTATACATAAGTTAATTTTCCTAGAACACTGAACAATGTTAAACATGATGACAGAGGAAGGTCCTGAAAGGTAGTCTCAAAATATCTAGGCAACTATTATCAACTGCTGCTGAAGTCATTAGGTGAACAGTTGATGGGGAACTTTATAACAGATAGACCAGGCTGAACAACTCCTGAATCTAATAATTATTTTTAAAGCACTAAAATTGAGACAACCACACCATGTATTACCTAATGTAACACAATATAAACTACACACACTACAATAATATATTATTGTGGGGGAGGGGGCCAGAGCAGGAACAAAAAACACCTGAATCTAATTATCAGTTTATAGGCAATATGAAGAATAAAGGTTCATGTTAAACTATGCTATGAAGCTACAATCAGCCAAATCCAGAGTTTGGGAAATTCTAAGGAGTACACAATTAAGCAGCATCAACTATTACTTGACATGAAACAAAAAAATATAGATGGGGAACGGTTATAGAGTAAAAGAAATTCAAGACACAGAGCAACCATATAAAACATGTGAACCTTATTTCGATCATGATTCTATCATCAATTGTAGAAAACACTTTTTTTTTTTTTTTTTCCCGGTACGCGGGCCTCTCACTGTTGTGGCCTCTCCCGTTGCAGAGCACAGGCTCCGGACGCGCAGGCTCAGCGGCCATGGCTCACGGGCCCAGCCGCTCCGCGGCATGTGGGGTCTTCCCGGACCGGGGCACGAACCCGTGTCCCCTGCATCGGCAGGCCGACTCTCAACCACTGCGCCACCAGGGAAGCCCCCAAAACACTTTTTTTTTTTTTTTTTGCGGTACGCGGGCAACTCACTGCTGCGGCGTCTCCCGCCGCGGAGCACAGGCTCCGGACGCGCAGGCCCAGCGGCCACGGGTCACGGGCCCAGCCGCTCCGCGGCACGCCAGATCCTCCCGGACCGGGGCACAAACCCGCGTCCCCTGCATCGTCAGGCGGACTCCCAACCACTGCGCCACCAGGGAAGCCCCCCAAAAACACTTAAGATAATGAGGAAACATTTGAAATTGACCAGGTACTAGATCGTATTATACAATTATTGTTTTATAAGGTATTATTTTGTTTTGGTTATGTATAAACCAAATGTCCTTACCTATTTAGATACACACAGAACTATTTATCTGTAGAGCAATGTTAAGTCTGAGATTTGCTTAAAAATAAAACTGAAGCAAACAAACACATAAAGTTTGGATATGTGTGCTCTGGGGGAAGGGAGATGGATATAATGGCAAAGTACTGATAATTGTAATAGGTATAGGAGGCAGAAAAATGACCACCCCTATCCCCCCAAAGAGGTCTAGATCTTTATCCCTGAAACCTGTGACTATCTTGTTAAATGGCAATGGATAATCAAAGTTGCAGGTGGAAGTTTGCTTATCAACTGACCTTGAGATGGGGGAACTATCCTGGAAGACCCTGCAGCAGGGAGGAGTGGGGAGGAGATGGAGTGAGTCAGCGTATCATAAGGGCCCTTAGAAGTGTAAAAGGAAAGCAGAAGGGGGAGTACGAGGGAGATACCAACATGAAAAAGACTTGGCCTCATGTTGCTGGCTTTGAAGATAGAAACCTAACACCCTGAAGCTGCAGGAGCCTCTTGGTACTTAAAGGACAAGAAAACAGATTCTCCCCTAGAGTCTCCAGGAAGGTAACACAGCCCTTATTTTTAACCCAATGAGATCCATTTCTGACTTCTGACCTCTAGAACTATTAAAATAATGACCTATGCTGTTTTAAACCACCAGGTTTGTTATTATTATTTTTTACAGCAGCAATAGAAAAATAAAGTATTAGGTAATGGATACGTTAGTTTCATTATTCTCCCTACTTTTGAGTTTATTTTAAACTTTCCACAGCAAAACTTTAAAAAAAATATTTTAAGATTCTGAGAATTTTCCATCACCAATTTTGTATTTAAAGTCCAATAGCTCAATAGCAAAAAGCTTAATTTATGGACATATGAAATCTAACAACACGCCCAGTTTATGAAGATGCCCTTTATATATAATCAGAGATGTCACAATGTAGTATAACTAGTTGAGTAACATGGCACTGTTAAAGAGTAGGAAAAAAAAGTGGGCAGTGTCTTCACGATAGATTTGTGGTCACATATTTAAAGGCAAATATACCACATGATGAGACCATCAATTCGTAGACCAGAGAAGATGGTACACTCTTTATGCCATTTTGTGTTGAATATTCATCATTAATTTTGGAATTTTTGGAAGTGAAGCATAGTTAAAACAAAAACTCCCTCTTGTAAACCCTACATTTTTAGACCAAAAAGTCAAAGGGTGATAATGTATTATTTTCTTAAACTGTAATTTATGTGCTAGCTTCGGCAGCACATATAGTAAAACTGGAACAAAACAGAGAAGATTAGCATGGCCCCTGCACAAGGATGACATGCAAATTCGTGAAGCGTTCCATATTTTTGATAAATCTATTTGCAGGGCAGGAATAGAGACCCAGACACAGAGAATGGACACGGGAGTGGGGAGAGGGGTGTGGGAGGAATTGGGAGATTGGGACTGCCCTATGTGCACTGCCATGTGTAAAGCAGATAGCTAGTGGAACCTGCTGTATAGCACAGGGAGCTCAGCTCCATGCTCTGTGATGACCTAAATGGGTGGGATGGAGGGGGGATGGGAGAGGTGGGGGGTGGAAAGAAGGTCCAAGGGGGAGGGGATATAGGTATACTTGTAGCTAATTCACTTCATTGTACAGCAGAAACTAACACAACATTGTACAGCAGCTATACCCCAATTTTTTAAAAAAAGCTGTAATTTAATATTATAATCATTTGTTTAATAAAATTATATTCTCAGGAATATATATATATATATATATATTTTTTTTTTTTTTTTTTTTTTTTGCGGTACGCGGGCCTCTCACTGTTTTGGCCTCTCACGTTGCGGAGCACAGGCTCCGGACGCACAGGCTCAGCGGCCATGGCTCACGGGCCCAGCAGCTCCGCGGCCCGTGGGATCTTCCCGGACCAGCGAAGTCCACTGCATTGGCAGGCGGACTCTCAAGAATATTTTTATGTCATTATGGTAGATTGTGACTTTTTTGAAGGGTGGTTTTTTTTTTTTTATCGTCTGAAAAACAATTCTCTATGTCCTCAGATACTTAATTTAATTAAAAAAAAAGACTACTTCACAGTAGTGAAGAAAATGGAGATTCCTGAATGACATTTTCCCTTTAAAAGACATTTTACATTTTAAATAATAATAAAAGGTGATGTAGAAGAAAATGCTTTTCTCTAGGGTACATCAAATACGTATACGCTTACCTAAAATGGTTCCAATTTCTCCACTGCAGCTACCGTAATTCAAGATTATCTGTGGTAAATTTAAACTGCTTGTTCAGCCTTAAAACAAATTTTAATTTACCTGAGGCTTCACACTAGACCCCGTTCACTTTAAATCGGACCCACTTTGACCCCAACTCAGCGTAGTTTTTAAGTCGGATTCAGTCTGACTCCGGAAACGGCGGGGTTTCTCAGTTTGACCCAGTCTGACCCCGGAAGCAGTCTGACTTTTTAGTCAGACCCAGTCAGACTCCGGTTGTTTCCGGACCTAGCCCCGCCCGAAAAAGAAGTGAGCAAATGGAGTCTGAAAGCTCATAATGCAGAAGCTGCAGAGCTAAAATCTGGTATCTGAGAGTTATTTATCCACCAGCTCCGAGGCAGCGAGAAAGAGAGGAACTTAAGCGGCTTAAAGGTACCTCAGCCTGGTTGCTCATTGCTCCTGGGGACCCTCAGGGGCCTCCTTTGGTCCCTTCTTTTAAAACCAGAAGTGTTAAGAGATAAACGGAGGTATATTTTAAAATTTAAGAATTTTTTTGAGCGAAAATCTATTTGACTTGGCAGTGCCAAACCTGAAGTGGTTACTAGCACTCCAGCTGACAGGAGCTCCGAGACCGACTTTTATAGAGAGAAGGTAGAAGCAAAGTAAGAAAATTGTTGATTGGCTATAGCTTGTAGCCTCGTTGGCCTTTGGACTTGGTTTTCCTTAGCGTTTTGATGTCTTAACCTTGAGGCATTTACAGGCTTAATTTCGTTTTGGTTACAGTAGGCAGCCAAGGTATTAGAGCCACATCAGTGAATGGTCTCCCTGTTTAATTAATATAACAGAGCAAATTTAACATTAGTTCCCCATCACTGACTTTAAAGCAGGATTCAGATTTTGCTTTATGCAACTCTAGTCTAAATAAATTTATAGCAAACAGCAGAGGTAAAAGCATTTTGAACTTCTGGACATAGGTGATAGTGGCTATATTTTATTTTTGTTTTCTGAATTTGGTCATCTTTCAAGAAAGAAAAAATGAAAACAAAACACCAAAACACAGTACTTTTATTATAATTGTCTTATGTCATAATTGTGACTGTGAGTGAAATTGAAAAAAATTATTTAAAATTTTACTCTTAACTAGCTCATTTTACAGGAATAGAAAATCTCACCAAATTAATAGAGGGCAAAGGATGAGATATATTTTTTAAACTGGTACTATTAATGTGCCAATATTAGTAATTCAGTTTTTAATAAGAAATTCCATATATAAGCTCTGTATGGTAGCAGTCAAAATGATTCTAATGAAGTAAGCAATGATTCTTCTCAAAAAGTATAACTTACTCCTGACTCATACATATGAATCAGTTGTTATCTTTAATTTTATAATTGCTTTTACATAATAAAACACTATCTTAATATCCATAATGAACACTCACTGTGACTGTTGAGGGTGACTTTGATTCATATTCATATTTGAAAGTCTTTTGGAGTTATATCTACATATATGTTTCAAACAAACTGCTGTTTCACTGTTGGCCCCATGATGGAAAGGAATGAGACTCTCTTGTTCATCTTTTAAACTATAGAAAAACTAGGAATTCACAAAGTAAAATCTTGTTAACTTCTTGCTAACTTTTATAAATTGAGTGATCAGTTTAGGTATAACAGTTTTTCACCAAAATAGACAGCTTTATAATAAAAGAAAAGGACTGATTCTCTTACATTCATTAAAAGGAAAGAAAAAACATGACTACAGCTGTCTAAGGAATATAATACATAAATGTAGAAACAGTTGTTAAATCACACAGTTACTATCTATTTATATTTTTTCTTTGCTCTCTCTTTTACTTTCTATCATTTCTCTCGATATTGCTATATTTATGTCATAAATTTTTATTAATAGAAAAGACCACTGTTACGAATATTCTATTAATTCATTGAACACTACCTTTTTAGTAAATTATGCATTATATACATCTTACCATAGCATTAATTTTTAATTTTCTTCTTCTTGTTTTTATAAACTATACTTTTAGTCTCTGTATGCCCTAATTGCTTCACCAAACCCTGACTGATAAAGACTAGGATATCTCCAAGTTTTCAGAAACATGATGAATATAATGTCAAATACAAAATAATGATAACTATAATAAATATCTGTCATTATAAAATAATATGACAAATATATAAAATATATGACAGTATGTAAGTATATAAAATATTAACAGTGTATGTGCTTATTGCTTTAAGAAAAATTTAAAAATGCATCTATTCAGTCAAACATTATAAACATTTTAGAGCTTTTAAAAATGTGTAGTTAACATTCTTTTATCCCATATCTTTTTACCACATTGTACAGTAGAAGAGGAATCATTTTGGAGAAGGATACAAACCTTTTTGAAATAATGAGTAAATATTCACTTAAGCCATCATAATGAGACTCCTCAGAAGACAGGGTATATAAATGTTGGTGTCCTTAGTATATTATTCATAATCAAAACTGTTAGGGTGGATAATATCATCTAAGTAGAGAGATTAACCTGAAGAGAAATGATGATTTTGGATAAAGTTCTAAAGAATTCTCCCATGTGTAGTTAGGTAAAGGAGGAGGAGTCTTTAAGGAGACAGAGAAGGGAAACCGGTAGGGATAGGAAAAAAATTAGAAAACTGTGGTGTCATAAAAGTCAAGAAAAAACTCAAGAAGGTAGAAATTGAGCAGTAAGACCCCAAATTTACTCAGCATTGAAGAAGTTATTGTCAACTACCTGGAAAATGGTACAAAACTGAAAACCATGAGGGTTGCAATCAAGTGGACAAAATAGGTACTAAAATAAGGAAATAATATTCTGATAAGTTGATATATTAAAATGTACGGTGCCATTAAAATTGTCACAAGGATGAAATTTTATAAAATTTTTATGTTTAAAATTTTTAAATATTTGGAGAAGATCTAAATCTTCTCTTGAAATCATTCCTTGGGTTTGGTGACATGATGTTGATTGATTATATTCATGAAAATGGTTTCAATAAAATGGTAGGATTTAACTTTCATAGGACAGGGATTGCAGAATGAAAGAATAAATGGGAGATAAGTGTGTAGAACTTACATAAAAAATTTGTGAAGAGGAGAGGATTAAAAAATAGTATCATCAGTGGTCTGAAATTCCTAATAAGCTTGTAAAACATAGTAAGGATAATAGATTGAGTATATTAAAAGATCATGATACTTGAGATGTCAGAATGAGTGGAGGAGGTGGTCCTCAGAGGCATAGAGATGATGGACTTGAGAATTGGTTATGAATTCTTGTGGAAAAAGAAATTATGGGAGGTTGATTTAGGATCTTGGACAGAGACTATAGGCAAGTGCCAAAGTCTGAAGTGAATGTGTATGTGTGTCGAGGGGGGCGGGGGAAGATATTGGATGGTAGTAGTGGTAACGCAAGAGATTAAAGATAAAACTTGAGCACATAAAAAACAAAAATACTTAGGGGCTTCCCTGGTGGCGCAGTGGTTGAGAGTCCGCCTGCAGATGCAGGGTACATGGGTTCGTGCCCCTGTCCGGGAAGATCCCACATGCCGCGGAGCGGCTGGGCCTGTTAGCCATGGACGCTGAGCCTGTGCGTCTGGCCTGTGCTCCACAATGGGAGAGGCCACAACAGTGAGAGGCCCGTGTACGGCAAATAAATAAATAAATACTTTAGGTAAATATACTTTATTTATTCTCTTGTGATAGTAATATTTTCTAAGTCATTTGCTCTGTATGAGATTTGGCCTTCCTAAAGACAACAGGGCACAGTATTCCATTTTCTCCACAAATAAAAATTATTGCACAGAGATAACAGCCACCAGGAAGACACGTTATAGATCACATGGTGGTTAAAGATTATCTCTGATTCATTGTATGAGTAGTAGATACTTTTTATTAAATTGGGTATTAGACAAAGCCAGAGTTAAGAGTAAATGCTTAGTTGGAAATATATTGCTTCTAAAGAAATATGCTCATTTAATTTTTATCTCTATTTGAGAGGTGTTAGAAAAAGCAACAATTATTTAGAAAACCACCATGGTGTTACCTTTATATCTCAAAATCATCCTAATTATGGTTCAGATATTGAGCAATATTCAGTGGCTGTCATCACTACACTTTGAGCACTAAGACTGCAGAAGGCAGATAAAAAGCTCATAGTCCTATTAGACACACTGTACAGTTTTATTGCAACATAAATACATTTTGTCATTTCTGATTTTTAAAAAATATCTTTTTTTCTTCCCAAACTGACAACCATTAATACATTTTTAAATGAAGAAACATGTTCTACTATTTTATACTATCATTAATTTTTCAAAGAAATGCCAAAGAGTATAATATTGTACACATACATGGTTTACCAACCAGCTTAAAATATAAAGCGCACAACATATTGAAGCTCCTTTAAAACTCCCTAACTCATGTCCTTTCCTCTTCATTCCTCCTTCCACAAAGGATGGTATTATTACATTTTCATATGTGTTCTCAAACTTTTAATACATATGTGTGTATCCACAGACATTTTACATTTTTGCATTGTAGATTTTAAAGTTAAATACTTTATAACAAATAGTTTTGTATAATTTGTTTTTTCAGTTCATTAGTTTATGACATTCATCTGTGTTGATAGTATAACTCAATTTAATAATTTTCATTAATTATTAGTATTTTGTTATACAGTTTACCCTTGAACAATGCTGGGGTTGGGGCACTGACTCCCCACACAGTTGAAAATCTGCATATAACTTTTGACTCCCCCAAAACTTTACTAATAGCCTACTGTTGACTGAAAGCCTCACTGATAACATAAGCAGTCAATTAACACATATTTTATATGTTATATGTATTATATACTGTATTCTTACACTAAAGTAGGCTAGATAAGAGGAAATGTTATTAAGACAATCATAAGAGAAAATGCATTTATAGTACTGTGTTGTATTTATCGATACCCTAAGTTTACATCATCTGTTTACAAAATGAATTGTCTATCAATACCTATATCAAATTGTCTTATATGATACAAAATATTATATATCTTATATGTATTATTAACACTAGACATCAAAAATGAAAAGATAATGTGAAAAAGAAATTCATATTTATTTACAGGTATAACGATTCATGCATTGATAACAAAGAAGAAGCAATATGCTTTCTTTATGGTCACCTAGCCTATATGCTAATAAATAAATCATTGAACATGTTTATGCCATACAGTATTAGTCATATTCATAATACAGTCTTGGAAACATTGTTTCATTTCCTTAAAACAAAGTGCTTACTTGCGATGATAGGCTGGTATGTAGTTTCTCCAATTATGAGAGCGGAGCATATGCTACAGTAATATAATTCTTTGAAAACAAAACAAAACAGTAAGAAAACTAAGATATTATTAGTTTTATATTAAATATCACTTACTTTATGCCTGTGTAGGATAGGCTATCCTCTTCAGTACAAGTCTTGTATACAATGTTCTACACGATGAAAACTTAGGTAATGCTGTTGGTGATGATGCAGAGATGTCTGATACATTTTTTGCTGTACAGTTATTAGATCTTCATACAAAGACACACATATACACAACAGATAGGTTTATTAACTGTGTGGCATTATGATTATTTACTATTTATTATGTGGAAGTGGATCATCATAAACATCTTTATTCCCATTGACTTCATATTGAGTAGGCTAAGGAGATGGAGGAAGAAGATGGGTTGGTCTTGATGTCTCAGGGCTGGCAGAGGCAGAATTGGTGGAAAAGGTGGAAGGAGAGTCAGGAGAGGCAGACACACTCAGTGTAACTTTATGGAAATACATTGTAATTTCTGTCTGACTTTTTTGGTTTTTTTCATTTTTCTAAAAATATTTCTATAGATACCTATTCCTCTTCCACTGTTCGCTTTACTTTTAGTGCCCATATCATAGAAGGGTCCATGTTATAAAAGAAGTCAAAAACAGTCTGGAAAAGTCAGAACCCTTCTGCAAGATTGTCTAATGTCAATTTGTTTCCTGGCACTGCTTCTTCTACATGTTCTTCCTTCTTGTCTGGCACTGGTTCAGAGCACTCACCACCATCATGTTGTCTTCTGTTAATTTCTCTGTTGTGGTGTCTGTTAGCTTTTGAATTTCTCCAAGATTCTTCACCTCCCACCTTTTTTGCCGTGTCCACAATCTCTCTCATGATTTTCTTGATTGGCTTTTTCAGAATTCTGTGAAGCCTGCCCAACATCTAGACAGTTTTCTTTGATAGGAATTTATTGTTTTGGGCTTGACGGCTTTCACGGCTTTTGCTGTAACAACGATGGCATCTTCAATGTTGTAATCTTTCCAGACTTTCATGATGTTCTCTCTATTGGGATTTTTTTCCACAGCATCGACAGTCCTCTCCACAGAATGCTGTGTAATGAGCCTTAAATGTCCTTATGACCCCCTGATCTAGAGGCTGAATTAGCAACGTTGTGTTTGGGGGCAAGTAGACTACTTCAGTGTCCCTGGTGTTGACCTCATGGAGTTCTAGGTGGCCAGGGGCATTGTCCAATATCAAAAGAACTTTAAAAGGCAGTTCCTTACCGGCAAGGTACTTCCTGACTTCAGGGACAAAGTATCAATGGAACCAATCCAGGAAAAGTGTTCTCATTGTCCAGGTCTTCTTGTCGTACAACCGAAAGACTGGCAGCTGGTGTTTTTCTTTTCCCTTCAAGGCTCAGGGTTAGCAGCTTTATATATAAAGGCAGTTCTGATCATAAACCCAATTGCATTTTCACAAAACAGTAGAGTTCGCCTATTCCTTCCTGCCTTAAATCCTGGTGTTTGATTCTCCTCCTTACTAATAAATGTCCTTTATGGCTTTTATTTCATTTTATTTTTCCAGATAGGGCACTTTTGTCTGCATTAAAAACTTGTCGAGGCAGATATTTTTTCTCCTCAATGATTTTCTTAATGTTGTCTGGAAACCTGTCTACTACCTCTTGGTTGGCAGAAACTGCTTCTCCTGTTATCTTGACATTTTTTAAAGCCAAACTTCTTTCTAAAATCATCAAACCATCCTTTGCTGGTTATCCATCTTTTGATCCCTCACCTTGCTTGTGTTTTAAGTTGCCATATAATGACTTCACTTTTTCTCGAATAATATTAGAATCTATAGGTATCCTGCACCCACAGAAAATCTGCACTCAATACAAGAGTAAAAGGTATTTCACAAAAAAGTAGGTTTTCGTGCCTGCTGGTGTACCTGCAGTGACTAGTTCACACATTTCCTTTCCTTTTACAATGGTCCTTATGCTGATTGTTTTTATCTTGAAATGGCAGGCAACTACAGCTGAAAACCTCAATCTTTAGTTCATTTCAAGCAAGTTAACTTCTTCTTGTAACATCATGACTTTTCTCTGCATCTTAGGAGCACTTCCAGCATCACTAATGGCACTTTGTGTGGGTTCCGTGGTGTTATTCAGGATTTACTATATTGCACTAAACATGATGAAAAATACACAAGAATCTTGAGAGATCACTTTTTACTGCAATACGCAGTTTACTGGAGAGACGAACTGCTCACCTGGAGATGCATCACGCAGTGTTTTAAGCTGACACAGCACTTGAGTTCAGCCCAATAGCAACAGGTGATGGCTTCAAAATTATTACTGTAGTACAGTATGTACTACAGTTAATTTTATACAGTTATGGTGTAATACTGCATTTTTATATTTCTCTTGACTGTGAAAGGTACTATGTATGGTCTGTAAGGATATGCATAAGTTTTGATAAATTTTAACTTTTATAAGGATATGCATAAGTTTTGATAAATTTTAACTTTTATAATAGATTTGTATATATTTTTTGGTAGTAAATGATAAGATAGACTAGTATCTACATATATTTTATTCATTCATGACATACCTAACTTTTTCTTAATTTTAAAAATACTTCTAGGCTACACAGTTTGTGAGTTTTTTCAAATTGTTACAGGCCTCTAAAAACTTTCCAATATATTTATTGAAAAAATATGCATATACTTGGAACCACGAAGTTCAAATGTGTTATTCAAGGATCAACTGTACTGTTCAACCATGATTCCATTATGAATTTTTCTGGCAATGGACATTTGGGTTGTTTCCAATTTTTTCAGTTCTGTAAACAATGTTGCCATAATATTATTATAGGTGCCTACTTCAGCACATCTGCAGATGTACCTGTTAAAAATATATAAAAGGAAAGAATTTCTGCATTGTGGAGAAGATGCAATCATCTTTATTAAAACACCAACATGCCTATTTTTCTTTGGGCTGCTTGCTAATAATAACAATAATAATTTATTATAAATAATATAAATAGAATTTATGAATATAACATGCATTATAATATATATAAATATAAAATAAATATAAAATTATAAAATTATATAAAATATATAATTTTATTATATAAAAATAGGTGTCCATTGATAGATGAATAGAGAAAGATGTGTGTGTGTGTATATATATGAATATATATATGAATATTACTAAGCCATAAAAGGAATGAAATCTTGCCACTTGGAACAACATGAATGGACCTAGACGGTATAATGCTAAGTGAAATAACTCAGACAGAGAAAAATGAATACTGTGTGATTAATTTCACTGGTATGTGGGATCTAAGAAAACAAAACAAATGAACAAACATAGCAAGAGAAAAAAACAGACTCATAGATATTGAGAACAAACAGGCAGTAGCCAGAGCTGAGGGGGCTAGGGGGATTGGTGAAATAGGTGAGAAAAAATAAGAAGTACAAACTTCCAGTTACAAAACAAATGAGTCATAGGGATAAAATGTACAGCATGGGGAATAAGTTGAAAGTATTATATAATAATATCATTATTAGTAGCAGCTTGTGGTTTTTTAATAAAGATATTCTGAATACCAAGCCTTTTCATGTATATTGCAAGATTCTTCTCCTAGTTTGTTGCTTGTTTCTCCTTATTTTTTTGTTTTTTATTTATAGAAACAGATTTTTTTCATTTTAACATGGTCATATTTATGTTCTTTTTGAGTCTTCTTTAAATATCCTTTGGAAACTAAAATTTTAAAAATTATACACAAATGTTATATTTTGCTTGATATATTTCAGCCTTGAATTTATCTGGAACTAATTTTGAATGGTCTAAAGAATTTGGTTTTTTATAGAGTAAACTAAGCACTTTTTTTTTTCCAAAAAGCTTGAACTACACCCCCTATCCTGATTGTCAAAACCATCTGTACTATATAGCAAATATTCTTTCCACTTTGAGCCAAATTCTAGGCTTTCTACTTTCATCATTTGGCATCTTTGTTTATCCTAGTGTAATACAACACTTTCCTAATAACTCAAATTCATTAATGTTTTGACATTGACTAAGGTAATAATTATGAACAAGACTATGGAGCTAAAATGTCCAGGTTCAAATTCAGTCTCTACCACTATATAAAAATGGACAAATTATCTATTTTTGCCATGCCTCTGTTTGCTCAGCTACAAAATGGAAATTATATTACTTATATAATTGTCATGGTGATTAAACAATATTTTAAACATAAGCATTTAAAAATAATGTTGGCAGGTAGAAAGTGCTATGATGCGGCCCCTCCCACTGCGGAGCACAGGCTCCGGACGCGCAGGCCCAGCGGCCATGGCTCATGGGCCCATCTGCTCCGCGGCATGTGGGATCTTCCTGGACTGGGGCACGAACCCGTGTCCCCTGCATCGGCAGGCGGACTCCCAACCACTGCGCCACCAGGGAAGCCCCATCAATGTTATTTTTCATATAGCAAATCCCTTTACTTCTGCCTCCAAAAATTTTGGTTCATATATACTTCTATATATATGGAATAGACAAGGGCCCTGTTGGGGTCGCAGAACCCCTGGGACAGCATGGGGAGCCTCTGGCCCCTGGCTCCCGGCCCCCCAGACTCCCACCCCATGGCAAGCAGCCATGCCTGGGAGCCCTCAGCTTAGCACTGTTTGGCCACTTCCCTCTCTGCTGGCCCTAGAGCGTGGTGAGCGCAGCGGCCCAGAGCTGCGGGATAGGGCTGGATGTCTCTCTCCGAGGTGTGCTATTGGGAGGGCAGCCTCCCCAAGCTGCAGCACCCCAGGATCCTGTTGCAACCTTGGCAATCGCGTTCGCTGGTCTGGCGTATTCCACATATATTTTAGCATGAGCTTTTTAAGTTTCATGAGTATAACCAGTTGGTATTGTAAATGTAATTACACTAATTTTATAGGTGAATTTGGAGAGAAACGGTGGGTGTATGATACAAAATGTTCCCATATCTTATATGGTACACCTCTCCTTCTTCCCATTCTTTCTCCTCCTTTTTCTCCTCTTTCTTTTTCTTCTCTTCTGTAATGTTTTTTCATAAAATTTTATATTGTTTTTCAAAAATATACTACACAGCTTTGTTAGCTGTAGTCATAAAAATGTAATATTTTTATTTTTTTAAGTCCTATTTTCTTCAATTATGTTGCTTCTATTTTTGTTTCTGGTATATTGGAAAATAATTCATTTTGTATATTGATTTTATAATTTATTGCATATTGACCTAATAAATTCAAACACTTTGTCTAGAAAGTCTATTTAATTTTCTATGGGAATAATGAAAATAGTTGTAAGTGATAAGTTTCTATTTCAATAGTTTATAATTTTTATTTATTTTCCTTATCCTTTTGCTTTACTTAAGCCTTCAAATAAAATATTCAAAAGCAGTAATGAAAACACTCAACCATGCATTTTTTTCTTTTAATTTAAAAATAAACTATTGTTTAATGATGGATTTTTGGAAGATATACTTTATTCAATTTGTAAATCTCAGGTTTATTCTTAGTTTGCTAAACTTTCTTCTTTTTCATAAAAATACAATAGGTACTGAATTTTCTAATTGCATTATGATATCTCTTTGAGACATAAATGATTTAAAGTATTACTTTTCTAGATGTTTGCTTTTGAAATTTTTCCTAGCTAACTTATTATATTTTTTAAATTAATGGAATTTTGATCACAAATGTAGTCTATATATTGTCTTTGAAAATTGCTAAGTCTTTCTTCAGTGCTTAGAATGTGGCCTTTTTTTTTTTAATGAGTAGGTTTATGGTTAATTTGTTGGCATCTGTTGAATTCTGCTCATTTTTCTTTATATATTTTAAGACTATAACATTAATTTTTTACATTTGTTAAAAAATCAAGAGAGATTTATTAGAGTTTATCATATGATAATAGAATACATAATACATGCCACAAATTATATATGTTATTATAATATGATGACTCTCTGCTTGAAAGTATATTTTGTCTAACAGTAATCTGGCTATACCATTTGTTTTCATTGCAATTTGATTAGTATAATTTTCTTTTGTGTTTCTAGTTGTGGTCATTTTTTAACATTATGATTATGTTTATAAGTAGTGCAAAGTTTATTTCTGTTTCTTTTTATTTACTCCTATGACTTTTGTCTTTTAACTGGAAAATTTAAGCCATTTACATGTATCACAATTATGAATGCTTTTGACTTCTTGCTAAAATTTTATTGTTCTATTATTTTTGTTAATCTCTTTTGTTGCCTTCTTTGGATTTAATAAATGTTTCCTTTTTTCCCCTCTAATGGTCTTAAAACCTATTTTTAAGTTTTTATGCTTAACATATATATATATGTTTAGTGTATATATATGTTTAGCATATATATATGTTAAGCATAAAACATATATATGTGTTGACATAGTGTATGTGTGTATGCACATACATACACACAGACACATGCACATGCACATACACACATGTACACATTCACCACTACCATTAGTCTTAAGAAGTATATAAGGCTATTAGAACCTTAAAACTTCTCAGAACTAAGAACTGTTTTTGCTTTACATGTTACTGTTGTCTAATATTTTAATTATGACTTATATTTCACTCCCAACATGTATTGGATATTATTAGTGTTTTATAGTTACTATGTTTAAACTACATACATATTTATCAATTCCTTTGTTCACTATTTCTTCTTTTTTAAATTTTTTTATTGAAGTATAGTTGGTTTACAATGTTTCAGGTGTACAGCAAAGTGACTTAGTTATATACATATGTATCTCTATTCTCTTTCAGATTCTTTTCCAGTCACTATGTCTTCTTATGTTTCATCCCTTCTTTCTTTTCTTTATATTATTTTACTTTATTTCCTAAAGCAAATTCTTTAGACATTTATTTAGTAAGTATTCATAAGTGGTAAACTCTATCAATATTTATCTAAATTCTCTTTATTTTACCTTTTTTATTAAATAAAAATTAAATATCTATAAAATTATGGATGGGAAGTTATATTGGCTCTGTATTATTAAGGCCTTTTCCCCTCTGTTCTTATTATTCTGCTCTTGTCTATATTCTTGTGATTGATAGTCTGCTGTCAGTCTGATCATCATAATTTCTACTTAAAATGCCTTTCTTTTGTGGCTGATTTAAAATCTTCTTTTTAAAGAGGAATTTTTAAAGATGGTGACACAGGAGGTTCCTGTACTCCATTCCTCCCACAAACATTAAACATACAGCCATATATGGAGCACTTCTCTCTGAAAGAAAGCCAGAAACTAACTGAGTGACTTCTACACATTGGATGAACAAGAAAAGACCCATATCAAAAGAGGTAGGAAAGTCTGGGTTTTCCAGAGAAGTAAAAGCTGAAAGAGTTCATCACCACTAGACTGGCCTTATAGGAAATATTAAGGGGACTTCTTCAAGATGAAGCAAAAGAACACTAATTAGTAAATGGAAAACATATGAAAGAATAAATCTCACTGGTAAAAGAATAAATCTCACATAGTTAAATTCAGAGTATTCTAATGCCATAATGGTGGTGGGTAAGTCACTTATAAATCTAATAAGAAGTTTAAAAGACAAAAGTAGTAAAAATAGCTATACAAGAATCTGTTAATGCATACACAAAAAGATGTAAATTGTGACACTGAAAGCATAAAACATGGGTGAACAGTGGTAAAAATACAGAACTTCAGTATGCACTTGAAATTAAGTAGTTATCAGATTAAAATAGTCTATTATATTTATAAATAGTTTTATGTAAACTTTATGGTAACCACAAAGCAAAAATCTGTGGTAAATACACAAAAGAAAAAGGGAAAGAAATCCAAGAATGCTACAGATTTGTGATGTGTGATGAAATCATCAAATCACAAAGGAAAAAAATCAAGAAAAGGAGAAAGTAACAAAAGAATTACAAAACAGCCAGAAAACAATTAATAAAATGGCAATAGTACGTCCATACCTACCTATAAACACTTTAAGTAAATGGACTAAATTCTCCAATCAAAAGACATTGAGCCTCCTTCAAGAGAAAATGAAAATCTCAAACACTAACTTTATACTGCAAGGAACTAGTAAAAGAAGGACAAATGAAGCCCAAAATTAGTAGGAGGAAAGAAATTACAAAGATCACAGTGGAAATAAGTTAAAAAGAGACTAAAAAACAATAGAAAAGATCAATGAAACTAAGAGCTTGTTCTTTGAAAAGATAAACAAAATTGACAAACATTGGTTAGATTCATGAAGACTAAATGAGAGAGGACTCCAATAAATAAAATCAGAAATGAAAGAGATGTTAAGAACTAAATAGACATTTTTCCAAAGAAGACATTCCAAAGAAAACATACCTGGACAACAGTTACATGAAAAGGTGTTCAATATCACTAATCATCAGGGAAACATAAATCAAAATTACATCATGCCTGTTAAAATGACTATAAAAAATGCAAGAGATAACCAAGTGTCAGCAAGGATGATAAGAGAAGGGAATGCTTGTGCACTGTAGGTGGGAATATAAGTTGGTGCAGCCACTATGGAAAGCATTATGCAGGTTCTTTAAAATTTTTAAATTAGAACTACCTTATGATCTATCAATTCAATTTCTGAAAACAGGATCTTGAGGATATATCTGTATTTCCATCATCTTACAGCATTATTACATATTATTATTATTACAATGACCAAGATATGTAAACAACCTATGTGTTTGTTAAGGGATGGCTAGACAAAAAAGATTTGGTATATATATCCAATGGAATATTATTCAGCCATGAGAAAGAAGGAAACCCTGCCATTTGTGACAACATGGTTGGATCTTGAGTGCATTATGCCACATGAAATAAGTTAGACAATGACAGACAAATACTGTGTTATATCACTTATATGTGGAATATAAAAGCCAAACTCATATAAACAGAGGCTAGCATGGTTACCAGGGATTCGGGGGGTGTGGGAAATTGGAAGATGTTGCTCAAAGAGCAGAAATTTCCAGTTAAAAGATGAATAAGTTCTGGGGTTCTAAAGTACAGCATGGTCATTATAGTTAGTAACACTATTATATACTTGAAATTTGAAAATAAAATACACTTGACCTTTGAGCAGCCTGGGTCTTAGGGGGACCGACCCTCCATGCAGTCAAAATCCATGTAAAACTTAAGTTGGCTCTTCATATACATGGTTACTCTGTATGCATAGTTCCACATGCAGAGATTCAACCAACGTCAGATCATATAGCACTGTAGTATTTACTATGGAAAAAATCTTTGTATGAGTGGACCCATGCAGTTCAAACCTGTGTTGTTCAAGGGGCAACTGTAAAATCTTTTTGTTTTTGGCACCTTAAATGTTTATTTCCATTTATATAAATATTCATTATATATTCTTTGTGCCTTTTAATATCTTGACACATCTTTCATTAACTCTGGAAAATTATCACCTGTTATCTCTCTGAATACTGTCACTTCTCCATTTTCTTGTCTGTTTCTCTAAAACTGCTATTAGCATTCTTAAATCTTTTCTGTCTCCTTTCCATGTTTTCTAATGTTTATTTGCTGTTGATCTTCCATCTGTGTCAATCTACGTAATTTCTTCTGTTTTATTTTGAGCTTACTAAAGTTTTCTTTAGCTGTATTTAAACTGTTTTTCTGATCCAATGACTATATAATTTCAGTAATTGTATTTGTAATTTCAAGATGTTCTATTTGATATTTAAATAATATACTTCATAATTTGGGGGGACTTGTTCTATTTTCTTCCTTTTCATATTTTAACTTTTATCTTTATCCACTAATTTTTAAATATATATTTTATACTTATATTCCAAAATCCTAATCTAAAAATTCTGGGAGTCTAAGTCTTCTCAGTCTTTCACTATACCATATTCATTTTTGTGTTGACTAATTTTATATTGTGTGTTAATATCTGTTAAGCTTTATACATAGGAATTTTGTGCAGTCCTAGTTGAGGGTCATTGTACAAATAAGTTGTCTTTGCTTTCGGTTGGTATCCCAAGGATCTTCAAATCTATAAACTCATGAAAATGTAGATGTTTAGTTACAATTTCATGGGTAGATATTTTACACCTGGAGTTCAGGTTAAACATGATTTTTCTTTTTATATTCCTCTGCTGGCAGTAGATATCTCTCTGCCGGCATTATTCTGACATTTTAGTTCTGACTTCCCACTTTCATGGACCCCCCCAAGGCTTCAAGTCCTCTACTGATGCAGCCATTAATATCCAAATTCTTGAACACAAAGGTTGGGGGAAATTCTGAAGTTAACTACACATTTACTTGTTTTTTTTTTTTTTTTTTTAATTTATTTATTTATGACTGCATTGGGTCTTTGTTGCTGAGCATGGGCTTTCTCTAGTTGGGGCAAGTGGGGGCTACTCTTCGTTGTGGTAAGCGGGGGCTACTCTTCATTGCGGTGTGTGGGCTTCTCATTGTGGTGGCTTCTCTTGTTGCGGAGCACAGGCTCCAGGGGCGTGGGCTTCAGTAGTTGTGGCATGTGGGCTCAGTAATCGTGGCTCACAGGCTTAGCGCAGGCTCAGTAGTTGTGGCTCACAGGCTTAGCTGCTCCGTGGCAAGTGGGATCTTCCTGGACCAGGGCTCAAACCCGTGTCCCCTGTACTGGCAGGCAGATTCTTAACCACTGCGCCACCAGGGAAGTCCCTACACATTTACTTCTAATTAACCACTTTAGTCTTGGCTTTCTTTTCATTTTAGTATGTAGAGACTTTCTTTACTTTCTTGTGAGCTAACTCATATAATTTAGGGAATATTTATAATATTTTAAACCAGCATTCCTAAAGTGTCTTTTATGAGGAGGTTATTTGAATTATTTATTCTGTCATATCATTTAACAGTCTCTCTCAATATGTGTGTGTGTGTGTGTGTGTGTGTGTGTAATTGAACATTTTTACTGATCAATAGGACCAGTGTTGACTTAACTGTTGGAAAAAAAATCACCACAGCTCATACATGCTAATATGCTTTATTTGCTGAGAGCACACATAGAAGATATATGTGCTACATACAAGATACACTTTTTTCCCAATTTATGCTTTGCAAAGGACATACAAGTATAATGCCTTCTTCCTTTAAAAATGATTATGCAGGGCTTCCCTGGTGGCGCAGTGGTTACGAGTCTGCCTGTCGGTGCAGGGGACACGGGTTCGTGCCCCGGTCCGGGAAGATACCACATGCCGCGGAGCGGCTGGGCCCGTGAGCCATGGCCGCTGAGCCTGCGCATCTGGAGCCTGTGCTCTGCAACGGGAGAGGCCACAACAGTGAGAGGCCCGCGTACTGCAAAAAAAAAAAAAAAAAAAGATTATGCAGTAGAAAATTTAGAATTTGTAGTGGCTTAAGTAAGTGAAAAAAGACAAATGGGCTTCAAATGTCATTTTGAATTTTACTTAAGTTATTTTAAAGATTGTGTCAATTTAGGAAAGAGCTCCTCATGGATTCTTAAAGAAGCCTTCGGGAAGTAGGCACTGACTATACACAGAACACCACCTGTAAAACTGAGACAAAAAGATTACCCCATTTCAACTCTAGAAAGAGGAATATTAATAAGAGCCTTTTATGGATAGTACAAAAATGAGCATTTGATCTTTTCTACAATGTCAAAAATCTTTTTTTTAATGGAGAGCATAAACTAAATGAGAGAAAAAATAATATGGCAAAGATTAATATCTTACAATGACTATACAAAATTTCTCTGAGTGCTCCTTTATTTCTTTTCCATTTTCTTTTATTTTATTTCCATTTGCTCCTAAATCACTAATCACCAAATTTTCAAAAGGCACAGTCAATACTGAAGTCATTTACTAACCTGATCATCTGAGTGTCATATGCCACATTACATAACTCTATATGCCAATATAATCAAAATCTTAATGAAACCGAATTAAGCTGTCTGTGCTTTGGCTCTTCAGGTATCTTGTCTCTTTATTATAGAAGTCAATCTCATTTGTTAAGCCCTTTATAAATTTGAACTAAGCCAAGAAATATTTAGCTAAATGTTTTATTGAGATCCTGAGAAAATAAACCAATTCCTTTCTCTATATTCTTAATTTTTTTCCTATTCCCCTCTACCTATTTTTTTGTTCAATTCTGTGTTGTGTAAAATTCAGGTTGGGTTGATTTTTACTATTGTGAGAAATATGTGTACACATGAGTGATAAAATACATGTGTCATTTAAATAATAAGTATTAATGAATATATAACCATCACCTTGCTCAAAAAAAAGATAATATTTCTGGCACCCTTGAAGCTTCTTAATGTTCCTCTCCCAAAATATTTTTTCCTGAAAAAAATTTCACTCTCCTGATCTGTTATAACAATCCTTTGCTTATCTTTTATATTTTACTATGTGTTTACCCATTTATAACTTTGTTTTAGTTTGCCTGGTCTTGAACTCTACATAAATTAACTCATACTATATATAATTGTGTGCCTTCTTTCCTGTGGTAAATATTATGAACTTGTTTTATATTGTTGTACATTGCCTGTTTTAAACAGGGTTCTCCAGAAAGCAAAAACAAGTGTGTGTGTATATATGGGGGGGGGGGGGGAGACAGAGAGATGGAGAGAGACAGACAGAGAGAGAGAGAGAGAGAAAGAGAGAGATTTATTAGAGGAATTGGCACAGACAAATATGGAGGCTGAGAAGTCCCACAGTGTACAGTCTGCAAGCTGGAGAACCAGGAGAGCAGGTGGTGTAATTCAGTCCAAGTCCAAAGCCAGGGCAGCCAATGGTCTAAGTCCCTGTCTAAATCCAAAGGTCTGAGAACTAGGAATGCTGACTTCAAAGGGCAGAACATAGATGTCCCATTCAACCAGAGAGAAAATTCACACTTCCTCTGCCTTTTGTTCTATTCAGGTCCTCAAAGGGTTGGATAATGTGTACCAGCATTGCTGATCTTTACTCAGTCTACGAATTCAAATGCTAATCTAATTTGCTTCCATGTTCTGGCTATTGTAAATAGTGCTGCAATGAACATTGGGGTGCATGTATATTTTTGAATTTTTAGTTTTTTTAAGGAACCTCTATACTGTTCCCCATAGTGACTGTACCAATTAACATTCCCACCAACAGTGTAGGAAGATTCCCTTTTCTCCACACCCTCTCCAGCATTTATTGTTTCTAGATTTTTTTGATGATGGCCATTCTGACTGGTGTAAGGTGATACCTCATTGTAGTTTTGATTTGCATTTCTCTAATGATTAGTGATGTTGAGCATCTTTTTATGTGCTTTTTGGCCATCTGTATGTCTTCTTTGGAGAAATGTCTATTTAGGTCTGCCCATTTTTGGATTGGGTTGTTTGTTTTTTTAATATTGAGGTGCATGAGCTATTTATATATTTTGGAGATTAATCCCTTGTTGGTTGCTTCATTTGCAAATATTTTCTCCCATTCTGAGGGTTATCTTTTCCTGCAAAAACTTTTAAGTTTAATTAGATCCCATTTGTTTATTTTGTTTTTATTTTCATTACTCTAGGAGGTGGATCAAAAAAGATCTTACTGCAATTTATGCCAGGGTGTGTTCTGCCTATGTTTTCCTCTAATAGTATTATAGTATCTAGCCTAACATTTAGGTCTTTAATCCATTTTGAGTTTATTTTTCTGTATGGTGTTAGTGGGTGTTCTAATTTCATTCTTTTACATGTAGCTGTCCATTTTTCCCTGCACCACATATTGAAGAGACTGTCTTTTCTTCATTGTATATTCTTGTCTCCTTTGTCATAGATTAGGTGATCATAGGTGCATGGGTTTATCTCTGGATTTTCTATCCTGTTCCATTGATCTATATTTCTGTTTTTGTGCCAGTACCATACTGTTTTGATTAGTGTATGCCCATCAACATAGGAATGGATAAAGAAGATGTGGTACATATATACAATGAAATATTATCCATAAAAAAGAACAAAATAATGCCATTTGCAGCAACATGAATGGACCTAGCGATTGTCGTACTGAGTGAAATAAGTCAGACAGAGAAGGACAAATATCATTTGATATCGCTTATATGTGGAATAGAGTCACAGATATAGGAAACAAACTTATGGGTACCAGGTGGGAAAGGGAGGGAGAGATAAATTGAGAGATTGGAATTGACATATACACATGACTATATACACTACTATATATAAAATAGATAACTAATAAGGACCTATGTATAGCGTAGGGAACTCTACTCCATACTCTGTAATGAAGAGAATCTAAAAAATAGTGTATATATGTATATGTATAAGTGATTCACTTTACCATATACCTGAAACTAACATAACATTGTAAATCAACTATACTCTAATACAGATTTTTTAAAACTGCTAATCTCTTCCAGAAACACCTCACAGACACACTCAAATAATGTTTTACTAGCATTCTGGGCATCCATTAGCATAGTCAAGTTAACACACAAAATTAACCATCACACAGCCCATTCGTTTTTGTAGAGGTTCAAAACATGTTATCCTGAAAATATGCCACTTTGGCATATTAACTATTTTGAGCTTGAAAGCACTAGAGAAACAGCAGTTGCAGGAAGGGCTCTCTGACCTTTCCTTTTCTACCTAAAAGCAGGTCATAAAATTAACCATGAGAAAGGTGCCCTCACTGTACCAGGAGGAGAACATTCTTATCACTGGAGACTGAGGGGTGGTGTCAAAACCGATCTGTACAAACAAATCTATTAAAATAACCCTTATCTTCTATTAATTTTTGCTATTTATTTCCTATTCACTTTCTCATAATTTACTACCCTTAGCCTGTATATCTTTGTTTTGTCACTTCTCCACAAATGTATCATTTCTTTGTTAAAAATGAATAAGCTCTTGGTCCTAACTGCTTATTCAGGTTTTCGTTTTCCTTACGAAAACTCCTTTGTGCACATAAAAGTATTAAGTAAAATTGGTGTGTTTTTTCCTGTAAATCTGTCTTATTAAAATCTGTTTAATTTTCAGGTTCAGCCATAGAATCTAAGAGAGTGTTTTTCCTCCCCAATATTTTCATACTTTACGGCTTTATATTGCTTGAATAAAAATGTATCCATTCTATGAATGGTGAACATATCCAGTTTCAGACTAGTCTGGAAAAAACTTGTGGAAAACAATCTTGTACATGTCTTCTGGTACACATGAACAAAAGTTTTTCTAGAGTATATATGCATAGAATTGAATTGCTACCTTGTAGAATATGTGTAATTTAAAATTTCCTAAATAGTGTTCCCAAATAGTGTACTAGTTTGCACCCATAGTATCCACATTTTCATCCACACTTAGCATCTTCAGATATGTTTAAATGTTTGTTAATCTGGTAGGTTTTTAATGGAACCTAATTGTGGTTTTAATTTGCATTTCTCTGATTACTAAATGAGTTGAGATTTTTTTCACATGTGTTTGAGGGATTTTGACTTCCTCTTTTTTGTAATACCTAGATTAAAAAATTACATGTAGAAACCACATTTGGTAAAGCATATTCTATCAAGTTAAACATGTCTTTCAAACCTAATCAACCTATAGGGTTTGTTGGCTAATCTGTGCTTCTTGTTAGACTCATATATATACCTGAATGTAGTAGTTAAGACTCCTTTAGAATTCAGAGCATTGAGTTAAGGTTTAGGAAATATGGTGGAGTACAAAAGAAAGAAAATATAATACTTAGATGAGTAAAACTTGTTGATCTCAGAGAGTTTGTTAATAAATTTGAACTGATTTTCTAAAATCTTAATAAAAATATTGAAGATATATAGCATAAGAGACTTATCTAAGTAAATTGAAACTAGTTTATGAAGTTTTCATGGAAAATGTGCATTTTAAGTTAGGTTTGAATCTTCCAGTTTAAAAAAAAAAGGTTTTACTGAGCACTAGCGAAGTACTTGCAACTGTTTGAAGTAGTTGGAAAAAGATAAGTTATGGAAAAGTCTTAATATAATGGTCTAACTATCTACTGTGCTTAAAGGATAAGATTATCACAGATAATTATTGATAATGTAATGATGAAATAATTGTAGAAAATATAAATTAACTTTTTAATACACCCTGTGAGTATTGGAATTCATAAAATGGTCCACCTTTAGATAAGAAAAAAATGAGATGATAGTGTCCTTGTCTTTAAAATGGGTGAGTTGTAGACTGTCATAAAAATCTCAAAATGAGTAAATAGTATGGGTGGATAAAGGTGAGGCAAGGGAGATTTTGGTAGAAGAGAAACATTTATTGAATATTCCTTCAAAGGAAATGCTAAGCTTGACACTCACTGCCCGTACATGTCTTAGTTCTTCTAGTATTTTTTTTTTTTTTTTTTTGCTGTATGCGGGCCTCTCACCGCTGTGGCCTCTCCCGCCGCGGAGCACAGGCTCCAGACGCACAGGCCCAGCGGCCACGGCTCATGGCTCACAGCCGCTCCACCGCAGGTGGGATCCTCCCGGACCGGGGCACGAACCCGCATCCCCCACATCGGCAGGCGGACCCCCAACCACTGCACCACCAGGGAAGCCCAGTTCTTCTAGTATTTTAAATGATGTCAGTTTTACTTGAAGAGATAGTGGTGTTAGATAAATGTTGGTCTTTAGGGTAGGGTCTGATAATATTATCTCTAATGTCTAAAACTATGTCTACTTTTCATGCTTAAAATAAATGCTTTTATTTCCTTATGTGCACACCATCCATTATGAAGATAAAAAAACCTGGCAATTATTTATTTAGTTTGTTCAATGCATATAGTCAATTAAAGTAGCAAATTCTGTGGGGCTAGAATTATATGGCATTTCCTCATTTAAAAGAAAAATGACATTGTTACTGTATAAGCAAAAGTTATGGTCTGGTAACCAGAAACTCTCAATTCTCAGTCACTTGTGAGGACAAAGTAGATTGCATTTTAAATTTTTTATTTTCTGGTTGTTTCTCATGCAAAAACACATCCTGATCAGCAGAGCAACTCTATTCATAGAAACTTGAGAGTCACAAGTGGACCTAGGCTGATGGGGCAAACACAGTTTGGAATATAGTTTGTCACTTTGCCAGATGAAAAATAAAGCTCAGGAGATTTGTACAACAAATTAAATATTTTGCCAAGAAGTGTTACAAATCATTTACACACACAATTTGTGGCCAGAACTCCTAAATTTACTCCATGTAACAATAAGGATCAAGGAAGTAAACTATGTGCCTGAAAGGTTGAGCATTAGAAGCAGTGAGCAACACTAAGCTTTGCCCACCTAAAATTACTACATTTTCACTTCACATAACAGAGATCAAATCTTTAATAATGGGTAAACTTTCTGGTTTTTTTCTTTTATTTGTTAAAATTGTATAAGCAATTGAAATTTTTCTGGTTAATTTTCCTTATTATGTGATCAAAAAAATTTTTTATTGGCTTTATCAACTTGGGATTTTTAATTTAGTGTCAATACAAATAATGACCATCATCACTCACAAAAATTATGGTGCCTGTTTGAATGGCACAGTAACAGCACCACCATTAGATGTTACTGCTTCAAAGGTTAATATTTAAACTGAACAGACATCAATTTGATGATCATTTATTATTTTGCTATCAATATTTAGATGAGTTCTCCTTTTAAATACAGTTCACTGATTTTATTCCAGTTAAATATAACAACATCCAGCTCTTATCTACGCAAAATATGTAACTTGGGGGTATGAAAAATATAAATATTAATAAGGGTATTCAACATCCTGAAGAACAATGGAGTCACACATGTACCTGCTAGAACTCATCTGAATCATATGGAAATAAAAAATAGTAATAATTTAGAGGTGATGATTCAGCATTGTTCTCAATGATAATGTGCCTCTGAGAATAAATACTATAAAATCTTAAGTAATCAATCCATATTTTAATGCCTTTGAAAGGAGAGTGGAGATTCTCCAAAGAGTTTCCAGATCACTGAGAAAGAAATGAATAACGTTGTTTGTGCAAGTGGTTGGGAGTTGGAAAATTAAATTGAAGGATTATATTTATTAGAAAGAGACCATTGAGAAACACTGACTAGGAAGGATTTAT
This sequence comes from Phocoena phocoena, assembly GCF_963924675.1. NCBI lineage: Eukaryota > Metazoa > Chordata > Mammalia > Artiodactyla > Phocoenidae > Phocoena > Phocoena phocoena. Next base: position 87,124,529 of record NC_089221.1, on the reverse strand, counting down.
AAGAATTGATATAACCCTCTACAATGTTGTATACATAAGACAATACATTCCATATTTTGTGGTAGTTTAACAGATGTAAAGCATAATTTTGACAAAATGTCCCTCTTTACCATTTGATTACAGCTTAACTCATGAGGTGTAAATCTACTGTACAAAATATTTCATAGTATAAAATGCATGTGGAAGTCCTGTTAACAATCAGTACATTATTTGTCAGGTATACATGTGAGTCTGTTTAGCCTGTTTTCACTATTATTTTGTATTAATAATTTTGTCTTATGAAAAAAAATTTAAATAAATTAAAAAAATTTTAGAATAGTTTTAGCTTTACAGAAAATTTGCAAAGTTCCTGAATATCCCTCACCTGTCTTACATTGCCATGTTACATTTGTCAATGTAAAAAGTAAATGAAATTATTCTAAAAGACCAAAACTCATTTAAAGATTAAAGAACTACAGAGGTAACTATTTTAAAATATGAATAGAGAGATGAATTATATTACTAGAATCAAGTGTGCTTGAACAAATAAATATAAGCCAGCCAAGAATCACAATTATTTGGTGCTCCTATAAAGCTTTTTATAATCTCTTCATCCAAGGTAATCAGAACATTTATATCTGACTTGAAAGGCAAAGACTGATGGGTATGCCAGGTTAAAGACACACAAGTCAGTTAAGGAGCACTAGAAATTGATAAGATTTCTTTCATGAGGACTAACATTTTTCAATTCATTTATTCCTATTCTGATTAATTATGACACTATTTTGAGAGGATTCTGGCAGATTTATTGCTAATTAGTTCGGCTATTCATACTTGCTGCCTAGTACAGGATATAGTGACAGCCCTTATGTGGGATTATATTTATTAGGAGAGTAAAATCAGTGGATTGGGTCCCTGTTTAAATAGATATTTTTAAGGAAAATTTCCTTCATCTAAACATGTATCCTCCTAATAACGAAAGACAATGTGAATTAAGAAAGGTAACTATTTTCATGTTGAGCTTTAACATTTTACATGAATAAAATATTTATCCATTCTTCTCATAGAAATTTTAAAAGCTGTACATTTGTATCTATCAGTTATACTCTTAAAATTAGTTATACTCTATAAATTTTCATGTAGTATATTTTTAAGTAAAAACAACATTGAAACTTTAGTTTTTTCAGAAAAATGGTAGAAAGAAAAATTTATATTAATATTTGCAGTTAAATCAGGAGAAAGATTTCCTTAATTGAAAGCGATTTTTGAAAAAAAAATGATCACGGTCTTTGTTCAGACCTGTGAGTGTCCTACCCCTGTAACAGCCTGGTCTCCCTGCCGTCAATACCACCCCATGCCAATCCATTTCCCCGTCCTATAAGTTTTATTGCTTTAAATCACTCATCTGATCATACCACATTCAGTAAAATAAATAAATAATATTTTTAAATTAAAAAATTTGTAGCATTCTAACTGCTGAAGAATGGGTTTTTACAGGGCCAAACAGTCTGGGACTCAGGTCTCTCTAGTTGAAAATTAGGGTCACGTATGCCAATGTATTTGCAGTGCCCTTATTTTCTCATGCCTATTGCCCTTGCATTGGTGTCATCTCAACCTACAATATCTATCTGCTTACTCTTCGTTTTTAAAGATTCTGTTAGTACCTCCTCTGTGAATTCTTCCCCGATTCCCCAGGAGCACCTTCTTGCCTCTTCACTTAGCGCTCAGTTTATTCCTGATTAATGTGCATGCTATTGTTTGGACACTGCTTGTTTAGTCATTCTTCTTTTACTTCAGAATGTGTAAGAAATTTTGCATTTTGCATTCCTCAAGTGAATAGCATAGTCCCTGCCAAAGAGTAAAACACTCAATAAATATTGATAGAGGAAAGAGTAGGAAAATGTATAGTGATTTTAATTGCAGTAAAGAAAATAAATGCCATCAAGAAATACCTAAATAATTTCATCTTGTTTATAGGGTAAGAAATATTTTTCCTCAGTTGTTAAATATGACAGATACTGATACGACATTATTCCTTAAAAAATTTTTTTTTTGCCTGCCAGAACATTGCAAGAGAAAAAGCCTTAGCTATGAGGCTGTGTTTATTTCCTCTTTTTCTCATTTTGGAGGAGTCAGTTAACAACTGGTGCCTACATGCCTAAGAACTGATGTTACCTGGACATCTAACATAATACTATGCCTCTACGTACTAGAAAATACAAAGAAGCAAGAGGATTAACATTTATAACTTTTAAGTTATGAATTTCTAAATAACACTTTCTGAATCTAGTTATGTGAAATCCTTTTTTGAGCGTCTATTTTCTTCTCATTTCTCTATTGCTGAAAAATTCTGATTCTTCCCCTCCCCCCAACCACTTTTAGAGAACAAGTAGTCTACTCTTTCAGAGTTAGAAGGATGGTTAGTGTCTCAACTTTGATAGAGAGTGTGACTTCACAAATGTAAATATGCAGTAGAGAAAGAGATCCATCTTAAAAAGAATGTAGCTTTGACTGTTGGCATGTGGAGCTGACTGGAAGAAATTAGAAGAAAAATTAGACTCAGTCATTAAAGAGCCACAGCACCTTGGGTCAAAAGAGAAAGACTATGCAAAACTTAAAATGATATTTGAGTACCTAACATTCTACAAAGTAGAAAAAGGCGGAAGTGAGCATATTCTTCAATACTATCTTCAGATATGGCTCAAGAGAATAATGGAGAAGGAAGTAAATCCCAGAGGGCAGAACCAAGGGCCACGGAGCAAAATAAGCTTTGGGGTTACCTTCAGGGAGTAAAAAAGGTGACGTAATCAAAGGATATTCTCTATCTTCCAAATTTAGCATTGCTGTGGAATAGCAACTGTTTTGTGTCTCCAGTTCGTCTGCTATCTTGAAGGGGTTTTTTGTGTGTGTGATTAATTGGTACATACATACAATGAAATATTACTCAGAATCTAAAAGTTTGTGCTCTAAGTCTATGAATCTGTTTCTGTTTTGTAAATAAGTTCATTTGTATCATTTCTTTTTAGATTCTGCATGTAAGCAATATCATATGATATTTCTCTTTCTGTCTGACTTACTTCACTCAGTATGACAATCTCTAGGTCTCTCCATATTGCTGCAAATGGCATTATTTCATTCTTTTTAATGGCTGAGTAATACACCATTGTATATATGTACCACAGCTTCTTTATCCATTCCTCTATTGATGGACATTTAGGTTGCTTCCATGTCTTGGCTATTGTAAACAGTGCTGGAATGAACATTGGGGTGCATGCATCCTTTCGGATCATGTTTTTCTCCAGATAAATGCCCAGGAGTGGGATTGCAGGACTATATGGTAGCTCTATTTTTAGTTTTTTTTTTTTTTTTTTTGCATTACGTGGGCCTCTCACTGTTGTGGCCTTTCCCGTTGCGGAGCACAGGCTCTGGACGCGCAGGCTCAGCGGCCATGGCTCACGGGCCCAGCCGCTCCGCGGCCTGTGGGATCTTCCTGGAGCGGGGCACGAATGTGTGTCCCCTGCATCGGCAGGCAGACTCTCAACCACTGCACCACCAGGGAAGCCCTATTTTTAGTTTTTTTAAGGAAACTTCATACTATTCTCCGTAGTGGCTGTACCAATTTACATTCCCCCCAATAGTGTAGGAGGTTTCCCTTCTCTCCACACCCTCTCCAGCATTTATTGTTTGTGGATTTTTTGATTAAAAAACACATAGCTTTTAGTTCAACAATTCTAACAACTTATCATAAAGATATATATAAGCAAAATGACCTATATATAAGAATGTTCAATACAATATTTTTTGTAATAGTAAAAGAATGGAAACAATCTAAATGTCAGCAGGGAAAATAATGATGTATTTATGTAGACATTATAAAGGATTAGTCATTTTTTTCTGAAAATATACTCAAAATATATTGTTATGTTAAAAAAGAAAGTGAAGAATAGTATGTACTTGCTGCCATACAGATCAAATTTGAAAATATATTTACCTGAATACATATGATATATAGTTAGGGTGACCACATATTTTAGTTTGCCCCATATATTTCTGATTTTCACCTGTTGTCCTAGCTTAATGAAAACTTGTACACCCTTTTACTCTCACAAAAGTCTCAGTTTGGTCGATAAACTATATGTGTGCCTTAAGTTTAGGTGGTATATGCCTAGAATATTATTTAAGTATGCACAAGAAATACAATTATGGCTGCCACCAGGATTGTTGTGGGTCTAGAATGGAAAAAACAATTTACTCTATATATAGTTTTTTGTAAGTGTATCATAACCATGTACATGGATTGTCAATTCATAAGAGTATAAAAATTTGAAATTGTTAAAATTTATTTCCATAAGATTTTTATAGAATGTGAAATTATTGTGAAATACAGGAAAAATGATTAAAATAGCAACACGAAATTATACTGTCATGTGGAGAGAAAGAAGCAAATAGAATCATCATTAGAGAATATTTAAATGTACAGTGACCAAGAATTGCATTCTGCTGCTACAATGCCAAATTGTGGAACTAAGGCAGAGTATAATTTTCTCACTGACCTCTTGATGTTTTGCAAAAATAAAATGTGTGAGATAATTATAATGGCTTCCAGTAATTAAATAGACTCCTAATTTGTAAATAAATCTTGCATATTTTCAGTTCTCACCAGGATATAGTATCTATCTTAACACCATGGAAAAGCTCAGAAGACTTTTTTCCTCAAAATTCAATCTATTTTTTCTTCAGGCCAGAAGGCCTGAAGGCCAGGCCAGAAATCAAGCATTGTAGGACAAGCTTCACTAATTATTTGTTAGAATATAAGCTTCTGGTATGGCAGCAGCTTTTTCTGGCTGGTTCACTGTGATAATAGTGAACCATTAGCTATAATAGTGCCTGGCATATTATAAGGATACAATAACTACTCGTTGAATAAATGAATAAATGGATTAATTAAGAAAAATTACAATTTGACAGGTATTCCCATACTATAGTTTGGTATATAAATTGGCATAAACTTCTTTCAGGGTGAGGTATTTTAATAGCACAGAGTTAAAAGTATATTTTTTGAATGGGCAGTTTTATTTCTAGAAATTTATCTTGGAAGATACTCATACAAAGCACTAGAATTCATACAACATATGTTATATTCTCAATGTGACATTACTGTAAATAGTAAAAATGTCATAAGTATTCATTTATTCATATTTAGGGGAATAAAGTCAATTATTTTCTATTCATAAATGGAATATAATGCAGGTATTGAAAATAAAGTAGATATATATGTACTGAGTTTGAATTGATCTATAAGAAAGAAAAGGCAGGGGAAGGAAGGAAGGGAGGAAGGAAGAAAGAAAGGGAGGGAGGGAGGAAACTACCCACAAAGAATCCCTAGATTGGCAAGGTCAAATATGAAAACTTTTAGTCAGCAATGAAATCAATTAAATGAATATCTTTTATAAATATATTTTTTAAGTTAACTGTAAATTTTACCAAAAATTTCTATAATGTATAAATATAGTATATATGTATATATTTATTTGATCATGGTTTTATTTCCCTGTTACTAAACTCTACAAAAGCTGGTATTCTGATTTTTGTGTTCATTTCTTTACCACTTATTCCAATTCATTGTAGACACTCAACAATTATATGGGTTTTCTTTTTTCTTTTTTTTTTTTTTTGGTGATGTATATAAAGCTAAGCTATCAAGAGATATCTCAGAAATAAGGTCAAAGATCAGGTATGGAGTAATATCATATATTCTCTGTCATGTGAACTAGATATATTTAAAATAAGAGGGTTGGACAAGTTTCTCCTAATAAGTCTAGAGGCCCAGGGATCAATATTTTGCTGACAGTACTTTGAGCTCCTGCTGCTTTCTTATGTACATATAGAAAGGCACAGACAGGCTTCACTTCTTTTGTATTTTAATATTTCCTCTGGCAATCTAAGCAGGGTAGCCATCTCCATGCCCTTTGTGTTACAGAATGCTGTTGACTAAAATCATTATGCAGATGTGTGAGTCTGCAAAAATCAGTGTCTAACAGGCATCTCCTGTTCCCCGCCTCCTGCCTCATGAATGTAAAAGAACTTTGATTTGGTTGGACAATGCAACTCGTATTTGCACACTGTGTGTAATTCTCTTTGTTTTGTCCCATTGTGTATCCTTTGGTCAAGCAAAATTATCTGATTTAAACTGCTGATAGTCCACAGTATTTACTCTGTGGTAATGTAAGGCATGGTTTCATGCTGAATTTTCAAATTCAAATGACCATAACCCTAAACTTGGTAGAGATTGTGATTTTTATGACTGATTTTTTTTTTTTTTTCGGTACGCGGGCCTGTCACTGTTGTGGCCTCTCCCGTTGCGGAGCACAGGCTCCGGATGCGCAGGCTCAGCGGCCATGGATCACGGGCCTAGCCGCTCTGCGGCATGTGGGATCTTCCCGCACCGGGGCACGAGCCCGTGTCCCCTGCACTGGCAGGCAGACTCTCAACCACTGCGCCACCAGGGAAGCCCTATGACTAATTTTTAAAACAGTGTTTCTTCGGAAAAAAAGTAATCGCCACTATGGTTTTTGGTGATATTGATAAGTTAGTAAAGATCTTGGAGCAGTTTTAGAAATAAAATGTTATAGAGCTTTTATATGGGATTATTTGTGGAGACTCAATTTCACTTTACTGACATTTACATACAAACAACATTTCCTGGTGTTCTGCTGTTAGAATAACACAGAAGGGAGAGTGACTCAGAGCCTGAAACCAACCAGAAAAATGAGAGCCCTGAGTGCTCATCCCACCTTCTGTGCCAGCACTGCCAGAAGGGCTTCGATGAGTTAACAAATGATAAATTTATGATTGGGTAAAAAGTGACCCACACTACGTTTTTTCTATTATTTTTAAAGCCTAAGAAAACCTATTTAATTGAACTATTCATTTAAAAAAATTTGAACTCTCTGAGTAAGAAGGAAACACAGACTATAATTTAAATATTCCTTGACCTCCTGCGTTCAAGGAGGTTAAAGCAGACTAATATTAAGGTAAAAATCTATTTCCAAATAATTATAGTCCTTGGGCTTGTGAGAGGGTAGTATATTGAAAGGCATTAACTATAATAGATATGTGATAACTGCCATTTGACTGACACTCAGGTACTACTTGAAGGACTTCTCCAAGGACGGAAGATTCTTTCTACCTCATAAAAACCTGGGTGCCCCGAAAGGAGGAAAGAGTAAGTGTTCTTGAGAAGATATTTATTTGAATATGTTTTGAACAGGGAATTATAAGAGAAATAATTATACTATTACAATCAAGTTCATATGATAAAAACAATAATATTTATAGGGCTTTTATAATTTGTCAGACATTTTAAACATATAAAAATTCCTTTAATTCTCCAAAGAACCATGTGATGTAATTTTACAAATAAAGAGACTAGGGCCTAGAAAGGTTAAAAAATTCCCAAAGCTTCTACCTCTAGTAAATGGTAAGGCTCAGATTAAAATACAGGCAATTGGACTGAACATAGTAAGTTATAAAAACTAAAGATAAATTTCTACCGAAAGTATTTTTCTTTTAAAATTTGGAATGTCTAACTGATATGTGAGAATATTGATTTCCTATTTTACCTCTTTTTAAATAAGTTCTCTCAATTATAAGAGGTGTTTATCTTGGTGATTAGGTTTTATTAATGGCATACAGGTAAAAACAATTCCAAATTATCATATATTTTGCCTCTTAAGAGTTGTGCAACCATTATTAGAGAAGTACAAGAAGCCATTTGATAAACAGAGGCCTTTGTTCATAATATGTTGTACATACAATTTCTCTTAATTTGTCCTTGTGATTCATAAATAAATGAAACATTAGATGTAGGAAAGGCAGATTTTTATGTTTTATATTTAATAAAAACTATTTTAATTACTTAAGAAATGTATCCTGACTGATATACTTAGCATAGTACTTACTATATAGAATTTGTTTAATGAATTAATTTTTAAATTAATCAGTAAATCTAAGATTGACTAGATATAAAAATCACTATATTGTGTTTAAAAATAAAGCTGTGCTTTGGGACATTATAAGCTGTGGACAACTAGTCCTGATGTATTTCATATGAGGTAAAATAAATATTTTCAAGAATTAATTTTTACTCTACATTATGTTTTAAATTTAATCTATGACATTCTCATTTTGCATACTGATTCTGTTTTACATTAACCAGTTATCTGTAACATGGAAATACCTTTGGACTAAGAGCAGCAAAAAGAGTTTGATTCAATCATATGCATTATCATTTCAACAAATATGTGATAAAAAAGTAGGTCTCAAAGTACAATGCTTACCTTTACTAATTCAAAGAATGTATTATTTAGAATATATATCCTAATGGAAGCTATTTGGGGAGAAATAAGTAGTATATATAGAAAGATAAATGAGACTTTTCAAAGGTTTATGGAAGGTAAAAACGATTTGTGAGATATTAATTCTGGGGAGACACAGACAAGGGAGACAGGTTTCTTGTCCTGAAGGAGTCCATTTTGTTAGAGGGTGACAATCAGTTAAAAGAAAAACAAAGTAGATTAAAATGACAAGATATTATGACTGTTATGAGAAAGGTAAGTGCCTTCTGTGGTAGGATAAAGAATGGCTCTGTGGACACGAGAAGATCCGTAAAATCAAAGCATCAGAAAGATAATGAGGTAGGATTTAATTGCTGGTACTTTCTTGTGTTTCTTTTGCATATACATAACATACTAAAGAATTTTTACAAGCTGCACGGTTATGAAAGAAAAAAAAAACCAATGTGAATGTCTAATTGAAGGGGTTTTTAATAAGCTTTGATAATGGTGCTTAATTTCCACCTATATTTACTTGTTTCCTCCTGTAAGAGCCCATGAATTCCCAGTTAGGGCAATGTTTTAGAAACTCAATATATTATGTAATGGACTACAAAGCTATAAATAACATCATAAATAAAACCATTTGTAACCTACCAAAAGATCCAGCTGAAGATACATATGTTTTCCTTAAAATAATGAAGTATAGAATGTGTGAATTTTATTTCACAAGCAAGCCTGAGGTTTTGTGTATGTCAAACTAGGGAGAGGCTATATGTTTTCCGTGAAAGAGAAAAAGGATTACTTTTAATAAAATTAGAAGCAGAAAAGTTTCAAACTATTTCAGTCATGAGTATGCCATAGCTAAGTTAAAATCCACAGTTTTATATCTGAATTCAAAAAGAGTGTTTCAAATTGGAGGAATTTCAGCTATTTGTTTAAACATGGATGTTAAATCACTCAGATTTTCTTGGATAACAAAATATAATGGAATATACAGATGTTAGTCTGAGAATTTGTAACTATGTCTGTCCTGTTAATAACGGGAATACTTGATGACCTGGATTCCACTCACATGGAAAAATAAAAGAAGCAATGAAAACTAGATTCATTGCTTGCCTACACTTTATGTAAATATGATTCACATTACTCAGAGCTTCAAACTCTATTACAAAGGGAAACTAGGATTTGAAGCTTTCTTGTAAGCAGTAACACAGAGAGCAGGGTTATATCTGGAAGTATTAACCTGTGTGTTTCCTGTGTATTTCTCTTCTTATCTTCCAGCATTTCATTCGAACCCTAAGCCCTTTTCATCCTCTCTTTCATCATACATAGAACTGACAAGTAAATACTTAGAGAAAGCATTGGTGTAAGTGATAAACTGAAAGATTCTACCATGTACTTAGAGAGCAAGTTTTTCTCCACCCAAAGATAATTTTAGGTCTGTGGTAAATGGGAGGGAAGGGGAACTGGTGGCATAGGGGAGATGCAGATTTAAAGGAAGGAGTAGAGAAGCAAGAGCCATTGGCATGAAAAAGGACAGAAGTTCCAGAATATTGTTGATTCCGGATCCTCATCTATTCACAGCCTCTGGACCACTTGCCAGCTAGTAGTTTGAACCATTAAGTTCATCTGAATATGAATAGGTGGTCTTGGGCATTCTGTACTGCAGTAGGACATGAGAAAAACATTTTCCCAGTCCCATTCTATGGAGGAATTGAATAAAACTAGCTTTATTTATTTATAGGATTTATTTATTTATAGGATTTCCCTATAAGTTAGCTCAGTGTTGGGCCCTCTGGAATTTAATACATACCATTGAAATGACTTGTTAGTTCCAAATATGTGTGGCCTTTCATTTTACAAAGTGTCATGTGTATTTTTTTTTAATAGTTTAGTTTTCTAGATAGCCTGACATAGTACAGTCCTCTAGATGTTCTCCTCAATCCAAAAAAGGGGACAGTTAGTCTCTTTAAAAATAAAATTATTTTTTTCCTGTAAATAAAAATCAGCAAGGGATTCTTAGGTAATATTTTCATGACATTCGCTATTGGTTTGTGACTTTCAGAATGTGAAGTATCAACTTTCAAAAAATCACATGAGAATACTACTTGAAAAGATGAGTTACTTGTTTTTCAGGTACTGTTACTGATATTCAAAGCAGCAGTGTATTTATGTATGTTCAGCTCTTCTTCAGAGTAATGATGCTTATACTATCCTTCAGGGAAGTTAAGTAGGAGAATTTGTAAGTTTTATAATTGACTCTAAATTTCACTTTTAGAAGAATTTTACATTCAGTCATGTTTTATTTAACATCTCAGAATGGCAAGTGGATGAGTATTCCTGTATCACCAAGGTATCAATGAAACATTAATTTATAGCAACATGCAGAGAGGTGGGAAAAAACCTTTGACAGACTTTAGGTAGTAGGAAGTGAAGAATAAATTTTACAAGAATTTAAATATCACACAGAATTTAGTTTGCAGTTATTATCCCAAGATAACTTCAGTATAGGAAAATAACTTTTCCAAGTCTTTCTCTATATAAGAAATCTGATGTTATATATTGGTAAGATCCTCTGGAAACAATATGCTGCATGGCCCCAAATCAAAATAAATAATCACAGTCTCTGATTGGGTAATCTCACTTATGGAAATTTGATTTAAGGCAACAATTATCAAAAATATAATGCTATACACTCAGAAAAGTTTGGTAAAATTTTAATTCATAAAATTTAAAAAGTGAAAATCTTATGTCTAAGGAGGTTTTAAAGGTTATAATACATCGGCTAAAAGGAATGTTATGTAGATATTAAAAATTATAAATATGTAGGAGAAATGAAAATTTTCATGCAAAAAGCACAGAATTAGACTTTTCAAAATTGGTATTTATAACATGTTACACAAAGTCAAAGTGATATAGAAAGAAAAAGATAGTTATTTGATTAGAGCCGGCAAAACTGTATAGAATGTGAATTGTATTGAATATATTGTACTGTGTTGAATACATATGATTAGGGGTTGAAACAAGTTCATATCAATTTTACCCCTTGACGAAGTAAGTCTAGCGGTAGTGTTAGAATCACATTATTATTCATATCTTATTTTTTCAAAATTACTTTAATGTTTTTGTATTGTTATTGAAAATGTTTTATTTTTAAATAAATAGGAATTTTAAGTTAAATATAATATCAAACCATTATATAAATTAAATATTACAATATTTAACCATTACCTTTATCCTCTATCCATCTAAGAAAGAAAAATCACAATTTTATATATCTGGCTCAACTATTTTTCTTAATTAGGCTAGGCATACAGTAGGAAACTGATAAAGATCTTGTTGACAAATGAAAATCACTAGGAATTAAAATTAGCCTGCTTATGCTAATCAATACTTGGAAGACATTGAGGCATGCACATTCATTAGAAAATCATTACTGCACATAAAAGATGTATTTGAAGCCACACTAATGTAAAACTTTAAACGATATGTTTAGTGCAAGTCTTAATAGGTGAAGAGTGATAAGGAAGGAGTCATTAGTGCAGTGTTTGTAAAGTGTGGTAAATGGACCATTGCAATTCTCTGTGTTCTGTCATGGTTTTCTGCAGATATAGCTGCTGCTGCTGTTTGTGGTGGCATGAGGAAGGGGAGAGAAGAAAAAATTTTCTTTATGTTTCCCAAATTGGAAATGTGAAATTTATATTCCATTCAGATTTTAATTCAATCTTGTTCTATTCTTAATCTCTACATTGTTAAGGTTTTCCCATGAACTACAGAATCACATTGTTGAGTTTGTCTCTATTATCAGCCTTTGAACAAGGCTCAGTGATTTTGGTCCAAGCGTTTCACATCATTTACTTTTTATTGTTTATGTTTAATAATTTATCATATATCACCTTTTACTGCTATTACTCTAATTAAGATATGAATCAATGGCTAAAAAATAGTTTAAAGTGTGGGGATAAACAAAGTACTGTGAAAAGCACATTCAGAATGATGTATGTAGGAAGTGAGTGCACACATAGAATGTGCAGACCATGTGCTGAGAAAACTCTAATTTCACAGAAGTGGCCATCAAAGGAAATTTTTAAAAATCGGAAGTTTAAGGCTGAATATTTTAAACCAGATGTTACTGGACAATTTCATTGTGTCTTAAAAATGTATCTCAAAGAGTAATGTAAAACCACTAGAGATTTTTCATTTTCTGTGAAACACAAATGACTTCTCTGGAATACAGTTGATATTTATACAACAAACATCAAATTTTTTTCTAATGTATAGATTGACATATTCTATATTTGTAAGGAGGTCTTATTTATTTTTACAATATTATTCCAAGTTATTGCTATTAATTTTGTGATCATGCTTTTTATTGTACAAGTGATTGATTAGTCATTAAATATGAGGAAGAAAACAAATGTACAGAGGCTTCATGTACATTTTTATTCCTTAGAAGGAAAGGAGGTTTAAAAATCACATTTTTGGCAGAAAAATATATAAAACCAATTTGAAGTTTGTTCCAAATAATACACTCATAAAAATACAGAAGTAGCTATTAGAAAATATTTTTTTCATAAATGCAATATTGATAGTGTTATTAAATCAATGATATATAATGGGAAAAACATTTACTGTATATGAACCTATCATCTATTTATTTCAGATGATTATTATCAGTACACAGTACGTTTACACATGTGTGTGCACACAAAGCATATCTATGTATCATATATATACATATATGCATGTTTCTGTATGTATATCTATATTTGAAGGAGAAGTGCTCTGCTTATTAATGAAATTATATGCATTATAAAGTAAAGGCTTCTCATTTTATAATCTATGCAGTAAATTGGAAGAGGATAAAAAATGAGAGGGTTGTATGAGTAGTAAGAAAGTGTTTAAGTGTATAGGTAGGAATTTTCAGTATTTTCAGTGATTTTGCCTAAGATAACTAAACCCTACCACCCATATCATCTGATAGTTATTACCCTATCAGTCAATTATTTGCCAATTCATGCTAAACTTCTCCAAAAATGGTGATATTTACTCTATTTTCTCACCTGATACTTATTTCTCCTCTACTCCAATTTGACTTCAAGCACAGTATTGCCTCTGAAATAATTCTTGATAAGGGCCATGGGGGGCATGTTTAGCAAACAGGAAGAAGCTGCATTGGAATCTCTGATTAATTTAGTGATGAGTCAGAAAATTTGTGACTAGGAGCCCTTCAACTTATGCAACTGACTTTCATTTCCCCAAAAAATGCTTCCTAAGGAAGTCTTTTAGTTTCATTTTGATGCCTTTCTGACTACCAGGCCTGCTTTTTCTTTCTTTTTTTTAACAGCTTTATTGGAGTATAATTGCTTTACAATGGTGTGTTAGTTTCTGCTTTATAACAAAGTGAATCAGTTATACATATACATATTTCCCATATCTCTTCCCTCTTGCGTCTCCCTCCCTCCCACCCTCCCTATCCCACCCCTCTAGGTGGTCACAAACCACCTAGCTGATCTCCCTGTGCTATGCGGCTGCTTCCCACTAGCTATCTATTTTATGTTTGGTAGTGTATATATGTCCATGCCACTCTCTCACTTTGTCACAGCTTACCCTTCCCTGCTTTTGATTCAGTATTTAAAGATAAAAGTATATTACCTTAATCATCAGACACAAATGAAGAATGAAAGCAAGGATTCCATTTCTTGTATTTTCCTTTCTAGAAGATCCAGGCAACTGCTAATCATTATGTTTCAAGGAAAGAAAGAAAGAAAGAAAGAGAGAGACAGAGAGAGGAAGAAAAGAAAAGAGAGAGAGAGAAAGGAAAGAAAGGAGGGAGGGAAGAAAGAAAAAAAAGAAAAGGAAGGAAGAAAGAAAGAAAGAAAGAAAGAACAAAAGGGGGGAGGGAAGGAAGAAAGAGAGAAAGACGGAGGGAGGGAGGGAGGAAGAAGGAAGGAAAAGGAAAAAAAAGGAAAAATAGGCCTAGTTTTATCTGGTTTATTATAACTATCTCTTGATTTGCATCTCATAGTTAACATAGATGTCAGGTAAAGTCTGTTTGGCTTCATATATCTATTATATTATGAACTATCCCTCCTTTATTGGTTAATTTAGAAATTCACTGAAATATCTACAAATGAGGCTGTATATCTCAGTGATAACAGTTCTAAACTGCATTTGGCACGTAATCTGCTTACTATCACTTCTTGGCATCGTAGTAATTTTTTAAAGTGACTTTAATTTCAGAAATGCTCTGTGGATTCTAAAATTTTAAAAGCACTGGCTACCACCAGCAGAATGGCTTTTGGATAAGTGGATAATTATAACCTTTCTAAGAACTAAATTAATTAGCTGCCCTGCTTTCCTAAGGAGAAAGCTTTGTACTTTGCACATAAGGATCCCTCATGTTGCCACCTTACAATCACACCCACTTCAATCCAACACCACCTTCTTCTTACCTCTAACCCTTGGCAACAACTAATACGTTCTCTCTAAAATTTTGTCTTTTTACAGTACTGTATTAAAGAATAATACAGTATGTATTATTAGAGATTGGCTGCTTTCACTCAGCATAATTCCCCAGGGATTCATCTACTTTGTTGTTGTTTATTTGTTATTATTATTTTTGTTCAGTATTCAATGATCTGTATGAACCATGGTTTAACCATTCACATTTATTCACTATTCATTATTTGTATACAATAATTTCATCAGCAAATAATATGTCATTTTTCCTTTTTTATTATTATACTAATTATTTATTTTTGAATGCTTTAATGCATTGGCCTGAACCTTCAGTATAATATTAGATAGAAGTTTTGAAAGCAAGTATTGTGTAGGTTTTTGGTAGATGCTATATATCAAGGAAGTTCCTTTTTCTTCCTGATATGCAAAGAGGATTTTTTTTAAATCATGATTGCATGCTGAAATGTTTTTAATGCTTTCCTTCATCTATTGGGATGAACATATGATTTTTATCCCTTTTTTGGTTAATATCTTCAATTATGTCTTGCATTCCTGGAATAAGTGTCACTTAGTCATGATGTAATATACTTTCGATATTTCCCAGACTTGATTTTCTGTCTTGTTTTTAGAATTTTTACACTTACATTAATAAAGAGAATTTTGTCATCTTGTAAAATTCTTATTATGATTATTATTAAGGATGTGAAGTCTTATATAGTTGGAAAATATTCCCTCTTTCTTTATTCTCTGGAAAACTTTATGTGAGATTGGTGATATTTCTTCCTTGTATGTTTTGAAGAATTCATCTCCAAAATGATTTAAGCCTGCAGTTTTCTTTGTGTGAAGTTTTTAGTAATGGATTCAGTTTTAAAAGAGATGTAGTAGTATTTAGATCTTTTATTTTCCTTTGTGCCTTAAATATTATTGTTGTTATATTTGTTAATTATGCATATATTTAAAAATATAATGCATTGCTATTTCTGGTTTGTACTCTCAGTATGTGTTTATGTGTTTATTTTTACTCTTTTAATTGTTCATCATTTCAACTTGTATATTCAAAAGGGGTCATTATTGGCCTTTGAAGTTCAATATAAATTTTAGAACTTGTTTTGCCCTCTCTTCCTCTCAAAAAGACAAATTTGGCTGGAAATTTTATTGGAGCAGTGTTTAAAGATCAATTTGGGGGATAATTTATATAATATTCCATGAAATATTTATGTCTCCTTTAGTTTGCAATAGTTTTAGTTTTCATTATACATCTTCTGTATACCATTTATATATTCCTTTCTATGTATTTGATATTATTGATGTTATTGTTCATGGAAATATTTTAAAATTTCATCTTCATTATGTTTCTGCTATTGTACAGGTATGCAAATACTGCACTTTAACCCTGTAAAATCTGTTTACTCAGTAAATTCTCTTATGAATTTTAGTAGTTTTTTGTATATTCTTTTTTTTTTTTTTTTTTTAACATCTTTATTGGGGTATAATTGCTTTACAATGGTGTGTTAGTTTCTGATCTATAACAAAGTGAATCAGCTATACATATACATGTGCTCCCATGTGTCTTCCCTCTTGCGTCTCCCTCCCTCCCACTCTCCCCCTCCCACCCCTCCAGGCTGTCCCAAAGCCCCGAGCTAATATCCCTGTGCCTTGCCGCCGCTTCCCCCTAGCTATCTACCTTACTACGTTTGTTAGTGTGTATATGTCCATGACTCTCTCTCGCCCTGTCAAAACTCACCCTTCCCCCTCCCCATATCCTTAAGTCCGTTCTCCAGTAGGTCTGCGCCTCTATTCCTGTCTTATCCCTAGGTTCTTCATGACATTTTTTCCCCTTAAATTCCATATATATGTGTTAGCATACGGTATTTGTCTTTGTCTTTCTGACTTACTTCACTCTGTATGACAGACTCTAGGTCTATCCATCTCATTACAAATATCTCAATTTCATTTCTTTTTAAGGCTGAGTAATATTCCATTGTGTATATGTGCCACATCTTCTTTATCCATTCGTCCGATGATGGGCGCTTAGGTTCTTTCCATCTCCGGGCTATTGTAAATAGAGCTGCAATGAACATTTTGGTACATGACTCTTTTTGAATTTTGGTTTTCTCAGGGTATATGCCCAGTAGTGGGATTGCTGGGTCATATGGTAATTCTATTTGTAGTTTTTTAAGGAACCTCCATACTGTTCTCCATAGTGGCTGAACCAATTCACATTCCCACCAGCAGTGCAAGAGTGTCCCCTTTTCTCCACACCCTCTCCAGCATTTATTGTTTCTAGATTTTTTGATGATGGCCATTCTGACTGGTGTGAGATGATATCTCATTGTAGTTTTGATTTGCATTTCTCTAATGATTAATGATGTTGAGCATTCTTTCATGTGTTTGTTGGCATTCTGTATATCTTCTTTGGAGAAATGTCTGTTTAGGTCTTCTGCCCATTTTTGGATGGGGTTGTTTGTTTTTTTGTTATTGAGCTGCATGAGCTGCTTGTAAATTTTGGAGATTAATCCTTTGTCAGTTGCTTCATTTGCAAATGTTTTCTCCCATTCTGAGGGTTGTCTTTTGGTCTTGATTATGGTTTCCTTTGCTGTGCAAAAGCTTTGAAGTTTCATTAGGTCCCATTTGTTTATTTTTGTTTTTATTTCCATTACTCTAGGAGGTGGGTCAGAAAGGATCTTGCTGTGATTTATGTCATAGAGTGTTCTTCCTATGTTTTCCTCTAAGAGTTTGATAGTTTCTGGCCTTACATTTAGGTCTTTAATCCATTTTGAGCTTATTTTTGTGTATGGTGTTAGGGAGTGATCTAATTTCATACTTTTAAATGTACCTGTCCAGTTTTCCCAGCACCATTTATTGAAGAGGCTGTCCTTTCTCCACTGTACATTCCTGCCTCCTTTATCAAAGATAAGGTGTCCATATGTGCGTGGGTTTATCTCTGGGCTTTCTATCCTGTTCCACTGATCTATCTTTCTGTTTTTGTGCCAGTACCATACTGTCTTGATTACTGTTGCTTGTATATTCTTTTGTTTTCTACATATACACGTATGTGGTCTACAGTAGAAGCAGATAACTCACCCTTCCAGCATTGTGTTTCCTTAAGTCCGTCACCCAACTCTACAAGATTATGGACTACATTTTTTTTCTTTCAGGTTATTGCAGTTCATAGGTTTAGCAAGTATTTTACCACTACGTAATGGTGGGTCACTCTGACTCTAGCGTTTTATAAGTTTATTCACTGTACAACACCCTGCCCTAAAGACACTGCTACATATTCAGGGTTCTGTTATTTGAATAACTTTCACCTATGTATCAATTTCTGTATTAGTCATCTGTTGTCACCCTAATACTACATAGCACACACCATAAACATCTCAGCAGCATACCTTAATCAAGATTCCTTTAGGGCTTTTGGGTATGTGTATTGGCTGTGGAATTGGCTAGACTAATTTGAAATACTCCAAATATTCCAATCTCAGGCCCAAGGATATCGGCTACTTCGAATATGTTCTGATCTTGATTAGCGTCAAAAACTCCCCAAAAAGATAACGGAAACTTTCAAAATCTCTTAAGACATTGTCTTGAAACTGTCTCACTGTCACTTCTACCCTAATCCCACAGATCAAAGTAAGTTATATGGTTAAGAACAATAGCAACAGGGATGTGAAGTATATATTCCTCCTGTTCCATACAGCTTCATGATTTGGAAAATGTCTTGAGGAGACTAGCTTTATGTTTGAGATTGGAAAGGTTTCCAAATTCTTTACTAAAGTCTTACAAAACTACCTAAATTTTGGCTGTTGTCTTTTTGCATAGTGGCACTCCTAATGGGTACAACACTGATTCTTAGCTTCCTGCCTATTCCTAGAATCAGTAGATACCCCCAGAGAAAAATCAGCTATAAACAGTCTGCTCCATGGTTCTCCTGGAATCTTATGTCTTCTAACTCTCATTGCTTCAGTAGCTCCCTGATGTCTTTTAACACTTTGTATTTCTTAATCTATATTTTCTATTTGTTTTTTTTTTTTGGCAATAGCTACTCCCTCCCTTCTAGAATTGTTTTTTAAATAAATAAATATTCGTGTTATAATTTAAACTCTTAGAAATCGGATATGCTTGCTTTTTAACCCTATAGATATCATCACTGTTTTGAGGTTTATTGGATCACTTCCATTCTTGTTATTGAGAGACAATTTTCCACAGCATCTCTGCATATCTTGTATAAGCTTTTGTTTCCTACTATCTTTTCAAGAAGGTTTCTATAATGAACAACCTTAGAAAATATAGATAGTCCCCTTCCAGGGCATAGAACAGATTTATCTGCTGTCCAGTAATAAAAATGTCTCCTTCTGGGGAAAATGTTGGGTGGGTTTACTAGCTTCCCAAGATCTGAGTTTCTTAGCTGTGAGGGAGATTCATTGTGTGACTACTGTTCATCTCCATTGGGACTTTTGGGCTGGAGAAATCAAGGTGAACATGAATTTCAAGCTATCGGCTTGAGTATTATGTCTTCTAGCATCCATGAAACTGTGACATGATAAATTGTTAGCTTGTAGGAAGAGTAAAATCACAGACCTCCTCACTGTTCTTGATATCAGTTTTACACTTCATTACATATGGATATGTCTAATTTTTTGTATATCTTAAAATTTAAATAAAGGATATCATTTCCAAGACAATATTGCCAGTTTGATGCATGTCTAGTTATATTTTCTTGTTGGTTAAACACACATTACTCTGATTAGAAATGGAGTGAAACAACTTTTTATATATTTAATGCTTTTATGATTAGTCATCTTTAAATTGTCTGTTTATATATATTTTACCCATTTTCTTTCATTTTACTTTCCTTTTTTAAAGTTTATTTGTAGGAGTTAGTTTTTTGTCCATAGTATTAAAAACTACAAACTATCTTTGTCAGTAATATTTTCTACCAATATCATCTCCCAGCCAATATCTTGCAGTTAACTATTTTATGATTTCCTTTTAAAGAAATGTATATATTGAATTTATCAATTGATTGATTTATCAAATTATAAATTATTATTTATCAGTTTTTAAAATTTATCAGCATATATCTATTTTTATGGTTTGTGCCTTTTATATCTTATTTAAGCAACTTGTGCTTAATATGTTGTTTTATATTTTAATTTAAAATATTGAATATTTGATTTTTCAACTAATAATTTTTAAAAAGAAAATTTGTTTTATATCATTTCTTTTCATATTAGTAGTAATTGTGTAATTTTAATCTTTTATGTTTATATTTGGAAAGAATATGAAAATTAAGGAATAAACAATTGAATAGTAAATATTTTTTAAACCACTGCTATTATGAAATAGGTCTCTATAATTATGTAGATTTCTTTCAGTGTTCTCTATTCAATCAGTCTGCCTCCACCAATATACAGCTTCCTAGTTTCAATGACTCTAAAATATGGCTTAATATCTTGTATATTTCTATGGTTAAATATTCCTCTTTTTCTGCTATACTATCTTCTTCATAAATTTATTACCCATGCGTGGCTCTATGATTTATTTTGATTTTTATGATCATCTTGCCAAGATATCAAACACTCTCAGAATCTTAATTAGAAACACATTATATATGTATACACAAAATACATATCTGTGTGTGTGTGTATATATATATATATATATATATATATACACACACATATATATGTAATAAGAGTAAGTTATTGTTAAAATAGTTCTTTCTTCCAGCTATGAACATGGCATATTGCTCTTTTATTATTTTTTAAGTGTTTAATTTCTTTTAATGAAAAAATCACTGTTATTAACTTGTATTCCTGGGGAATCATGAAGGATATTGTTAATATTTGTTTTATTTCTCAAGTATAGCATTGGTTTTCAAATACATATATAAGTGTTTTAATACTTACATATGTCATTCATGCATTTTGTAATATGAAAGAACATACACAAATAGTTAAAGAGGTTGAGAGTGGCAGATAATTTGGTAACCATGATTTTTGTATGTACAAAATCAGTCATTTGAATCATTTGCTCTTTTATAATGGGCATGTGATGTTGCTTTCAGAAAAAAATAATAAAGATTACAGAGAGAAAAAGTTCTTGCAATAAATTCTTAGAATTTTTTCATTAAGTTCTTGCCCATGGAACCCTCTTGCACTGTTGGTGGGAATGTAAATTAATACAGCCGTTGTGGAGAACAGTATGGAGGTTCCTTATAAAACTAAAAAGAGAACTACCATATGACCCAGCAATACCACTACTGGGCATATACTCTGAGAAAACCATAATTCGAAAAGAGACCACAATGTACCACAATGTTCATTGCAGGTCTATTTACAATAGCCCAGACATGGAAGCAGCCTAAGTGTCCATTGACAGATGAATGGATAAAGAAGATGTGGTACATACATACAATGGAATATTACTCAGCTATAAAAAGGAACAAAATTGGGTCATTTGTAGTGAGGTGGATGGACCTAGAGTGTGTCACACAGAGTGAAGTAAGTCAGAAAGAGTAAAACAAATACCGTATGCTAACACATATATATGGAATCTAAAAACAAAAACGGTTCCGATGAAACTATGGGCACAACAGGAATAAAGACGCAGATGTAGAGAATGGACTTGAGGATATGGGGAGGGGGAAGGGTAAGCTGGGACGAAGTGAGAGAGTGACATGGACATATATACACTGCCAAATGTAAAATAGATAGCTCGTGGGAAGGAGCTGCATAGCACAGGGAGATCAGCTCGCTGCTTTATGACCACCTAGAGGGGTGGGAGAGGGAGGGTGGGAGAGAGGCCAAAGGGGGAGGGATATGGGGATATATGTATACGTATAACTGATTCACTTTGTTATACAGCAGAAACTAACACAACATTGTAAAGCAATTAGACTACAATAAAGATGTTAAAAAAAAAATTCTTACCCATGTTTTAAGTTTAGCCCAAGAACCTTATATTTTATTTGTTACTACCAAAAAATTTTTAAAATCAATTTCCTATTTGCCAATTACTAGTATACAAGTGGACTTTTAATTATGTGAACTCATTGTACATCCAAAACAATGGCTAAACTCTCTAATTTGTTCTAATACATTAAGAAAAAGTTCTGGAATTTTATATAGACAACCACATCACTGCAAATAAAGAAACATGTGTTCCTTCTATTTTATCTATCTATCTATCTAATTTAGTCATTGGCTAGAAGTTCAAATGTAATTTTTGTTTCACTAAATTTGAACATCTTGTTTTCACAATGTCAAGTGAAATGCAATATCTATCTTTTTTTAAAACTGTTTATTTTTTTGGCTGCATTGGGTCTTAGTTGCTGTGTGCGGGCTTTCTCTAGTGTGGTGAACAGGGGCTACTGTTCGTTGTGGTGTGTGGGCTTCTCATTGTGGTGGCTTCTTTTGTGGAGCACGGGCTCTAGGCGCATGGACTTCAGTAGTTTTGGCACGTGGGCTCAGTAGTTCCGGCTTGTGGGCTGTAGAGCACAGGTTCAGTAGTTGTGGCACATGGGCTTAGTTGCTCTGCGGGATGTGGTATCTTCCCAGACCAGGGCTCGAGCCCATGTCCCCTGCATTGGCAGGCAGCTTTTTAACCACTGCACCACCAGAGAAGTACAATATATTTTTTAAAGAAATATATTTTCTGCAAGCTTTGTCTTGTAGATTGACTTGGTTTCTCTAATGTAAGATATGGGCAATGTTTAATCTGTTTTACTTTTGGATATATATTTAACTGAAAAAGAAATCTAGATTCTCTTGGCTTTTTTTCCCCTCCCTCAGCTTTCTCAGCATATTATCCCCCGTTTTCTGGAAATTATTATTGTTGATGAAAAGTCTAGGATCATTCTCATTGCTTTTCCCTTTGTAGAAAATTTTTTGCTATTTTTTAGGTTTTGCTTTTTGTCTTTACATGTTCTGTCATTTTATCACTTAGTTGAAGGTCCATTGTGCCTCTTATCTAAAGACTCATATCTTTCTGCAACCCTGCAACTGTTTCAGCCATTATCACACTATATATTGTTTTTTCCACTTTTTTCTTTTCTTATGACCTCATTAGATGTACAATGGCCTGTCTTATTTTATATTCCATATCTTTTAACCTCTTTCATGTTTTCCATCACTTTAATTCTATGTTTACATTCTGTTTCCCTTAATTCTACCTTCCATATTTCAAACTCCAATAGCCTAATCTGTTATTTAATCTGTCATATGTTACATTGAATGATTATATTGAATTTTAGTCTATTTGATTTTTCCCAAATATCCACATTTATTCTATGCTTATTTCCTGAGTCCCTAACTATCTTATGTGTTATTTTAAATATACATATTTCATATTTTTCAGATTATCTGAGGCTCTCTGGGTGCATTGGATTTATTTGTTTTTATTGAAGTATAGTTGATTTATAATGTGTTAGTTTCAGGTGTAGAGCAAAGTGATTCAGTTATATATGTATAAATATTCTTTTATATATATATTCTTTTTCAGATTATTTTCCCTTATAGGTTATTACAAAATATTGAGTATAGCTCCTTGTTCTGTACAGTATAGGTCCTTGTTCGTTATCTATTTTATATATGGTAGTGTGTATATGTTAATCCCGAACTCCTAATTTATCCCTCCCCCCCTTTCCCCTTTGGTAACCATAAGTTTGTTTTCTATGTCTGTGGGTCTATTTCTGTTTTGTATATAAGTTCATTTGTATCATTTTTTTTTCAGTTTTTCTTTACATTCCACATATAAGCAGTATCATATGACATTTGTCTTTCTTTGTCTAACTTACTTCACTTAGTATGATAATCTCTAGTTCCATCCATATTGCTGTAAATGGCATTATTTCATTCTTTTATGACTGAATATTTCATTGTATATAGGTACCACATCTTCTTTATCCATTCCTCTGTCAGTGGACCTTTAGGTTGCTTCCATGTCTTGGCTATTGTAAATAGTGCTTCAATGAACATTGAGTTGTATGTATCTTTTCAAATTATGGTTTTCTCCAGATACATGCCCAGGGGTGGGATTGCAGGATCATATGGTAGCTCTATTTTTAGCGTTTTAAGGAACCTCCATACTGTTCTCCATAGTGGCTGTACCAATTTACATTTCCACCAACAGTGTAGGAGGGTTCCTCTTTCTCCACACCCTCTCCAGCATTTATTATGTGTAGACTTCTGATGATGGCCACTCTGATTGGTGTGAGTTGATACCTCATTGTAGTTTTGATTGCATTTCTCTAACAAAGAGCGATGTTGAGTATTTTTCCATGTGCCTTTTAGCCATCTGTATGTCTTTGGAGAAATGCCTGTTGGGTACATTGGATTTATAAACTCTCATGTAGAAATTTTCTCATGTAGAAAGTTTCCCCTTGTTTGTTTCATAATTTTTTATTGCAATACCATTTTCAGTGGTGGTATTTTTGTCTGTGGGATTTTGATGTGCTTCAGTTATGAAAGTGGTCTTGCAGAGAAGGGTTTCTGACATTTCTTTGTCGGCCTACATGTGTCTATGAAACTGTTCAATTTTTGTGTTTATTTCTTTGTTTTTTGCTTTCTCACTTTCCAGATATTTAGAGTTCATAAACCACAACCTAGGGTGGCTCAGGCATGGGATTTAAATTTTTCAAAGATGGCTGTTTTTTCCTCCTTTCCCATAGATTTATCAGGCATCCATTTCATTTTGAGCTTTGTGCTGCATAGACACTTCCAATCTCCTTTCACCCACCCAGTGGTTGTGTTTTCTATTCTAGTGTGCTTGTCAGAATCCTAGCCTCAGCAGTTAGGACATATATCTGAGAACAGAATACCATGGACTGTCCCGATATCAATTTGAACTTAATTCTCTGCTTTAATTTCTCAAAACTTACTTGTTTATTTTCAAGTCTAGTTTTATATATATATATATATATATGTATATATATATATATTTTTTTAATTGTGTATAGGTGCTAGTGTGATGTTGGGGTGGAAGGGGGAAGTACATAGCAGTTTAGTTTTTTATATTGCTAGAAGCCTCCAAAAGTGATTTTTTTATGCAAATCTCTAAATGTCTCATCTACTTGAACAATGTTTTTAAATATTTTAGTGATTATACTTGACTATTATAAATAATAGTCCACTAGAGTAAAGCATTTTGAGAGCAGAAACCAAGGCTCATTTAAATTTTTACCCTAATTATATTTTAAACAAATGTATGGCTAAACAGTATTTGTTGAATTAAAATTTATATAAAATACATGTAGATTTGTTCTGAAATAAAGTGTCCTGAAGAAGGAATATAGATAAAGAAATTTCCTAACATTCTCATAAAAAAATTCTCTACGTCTGTCATAAGTTCCTACTTAATTAAAAGGACCTGAGATACTTTAAAATAAAAACATACCATAAGTGATTATTTGCAAATGTTGAATGTGCTTTTTTTCACTCTAGGTAACTGAATAAAATCTTTAAGATATTTAAGTTGGCAATGCCTCAGGTAAAAGAGTGACTTTCAGTAAACCAGTAAAATAGTTCTGGCTACTAGAGAAGTATATTTCCATTTATTATAAAGACAAGTTCTAACTTACCAATTTTAAATAAACATTTTTTTTTTTTTTGCGGTACGTGGGCCTCTCACTGTGTGGCTTCTCCAATTGCGGTGCACAGGCTCTGGACGCGCAGGCTCAGCGGCCATGGGTCACGGGCCCAGGCGCTCCGCGGCATGTGGGATCTTCCCGGACCGGGGCATGAACCCGTGTTCTTTGCATCGGCAGGCAGACTCTCAACCACTGCGCCACCAGGGAAGCCCCAACAGTTTTTTTTAAAGAAAATATTTCACTCCTTCAATGGGATAGATACTGTTGAGTATATATTTTCAGGAGAGATTAAGGGAAATTTTGTTAATTGAAATGTTTTTCATTTTATTTCTTACATATGCTATCAGGTAGACTTCCTTGCCTGAATTGCAATCAAGTAACAATTCATCAGATACCAGCAGTTTCCTTAGAGTGAGTAGCGATATAAAAAAGAAATAAGTTCTCATTTTGAAAGAGTTTGACCTTTTATTAAATATGTAAAGGCAAAGGGAGTTAAACACTCTTTAACATATTTCACAGGCCCCAGTTAAGAAAGGCTGTAATTATTATTACAGAACAAACTGAGTCAATTAGTCTTCTGGAACTTATGCTTTACCATCCTTAGCAACCTTCTCAGCCTACTGTTAAAAGCACTGAGCTGTGGATCTCTGTAACACTGTCAGCATTTGATTTAGTTTACAAAGAGAAATGAATTATAGCCATCTCCTAGAGAGTGAAATTGCATTGTAACGTGATGAAGTTGTCTGACTAGAAGGTAAATGAGAAGAAAAAAACCTCAGACCTCTTAATATCTTCCACCATCTTCATAAATGTACTGATGAAAAGGAAGCAAGGGGACAAAAGACCTAATTATAAAAATATAGCTCTATTATCTGTGCTGGAAACCAAATCTCTTAAAAAAATTGCTTCCATGTATTTTATACAATTTGTACTACATACTACTTCATATCCTAAACACATACATTTTTAAAAAGAATAAACATTTTAAGGAAGAAACCATGATTTATATATTTGAGTGAGCAGTATTAATTTTTAGCACTTGTTAAGGTGTGATTTTAAAATAATGTGGTTGTTTTTATAGGCTTCACATGAAATCCATTCTAACTTCTCTATTATTCTCAACTAGCATAACTTAGTCGGTTATGATCAATAATTTATATCATGTTTTAATGTTTAAGCTAGTGGAGAAAATATTGCTTATTTTTATTACAACTGGAAACTAGTTAGCAACAGCTGTCTTCATTCAAAGACCAGCTAGTCATTAAAGCAATAGTCCTCAGAAATTTGCATCACCTGGTGGGCTTGATAAACCAGAGATTGCTGGCCCCCAGTCCCAGAGTTTCTGATTCAGTAGATCTGAGGTGGAGAAAGAGAATTTTCATTTTTAACAAGTTCCCTGGTGATGTTCTTGCTGCTGGTCCTGGGATGACAATATGAGAACCACTGCTGTAAAGAATAATTGTTCTCATACTTACATCTGAAGAATTTACCTTGGGAAGCCATGAAATATACAGATCCCTGTGTCTGCTGTCTAGACATTCAGATTCAATAGAATCCTAAATAGTTAGAACTACAGTTTAACTTCCTCAAAGTACTGAGGGGCCACCTAGTAGATATATCCACTTAGTTATTTATTCAGCAAATATTTATCTAGTTTCAGCTATGTACCAAGTACCATTCCAGACCCCAGGGATATTCATGGTAAACAGAACAGACATGATCCCTTACAGGCTGGCATGTTAGGCTGGGGTGGGCAAGGAGACAATCATGTATTGCTTGTAATAGCAAAATCTTGTAAACCCTACCTGTCCCTAAAATATTCATCTGTACACTAGAATATTAAGTAGCAGTTATTTATCTACACACACTGATGTGGAAAGATCAGGGCATATTTTTCAGTTGGAAAAAGCAAGTTCCAGATCACATAAAGAATGATACAATATGTATGAAATCAAAGTTAAAATAAAACTATGTATGTCTATGAATACATTGATGTCCATTAAAAAGTGTGAAAAACATAACAAACTAACAAGTGTAGGTATCGGTACTGAGAATATTGATTTTTTGTTTTTTATTATAAGCAAAATATTCATATGCTTTTATGAAATTAAAAAGTATTACAAAGTAGTGGGTAAGACAATAGAAAATTGGGCAAAGTGCTCTCCCTTATAAAAGAAAAACTAAAAATGACAATGAAATGATTAACTCTCAACATTAGTGATCAAGGAAATGCACATTAAAATATCCCTAAATATTTATTTAGACATCGTATAGATGCAAGTAGGAAGAAAGTACAAGCTTTGCTTGACTGATTCAAAAATGATTACATGGGCTTCCCTGGTGGCACAGTGGTTGAGAGTCTGCCTGCCGATGCAGGGGACACAGGTTCGTGCCCTAGTCCGGGAAGATCCCACATGCCGCGGAGAGCTGGGCCCGTGAGCCATGGCCGGTGAGCCTGCGCGTCCGGAGCTTGTGCTCCGCAACGGGAGAGGCCACAGCAGTGAGAGGCCCACGTACCGCAAAAAAAAAAAAAAAAAAAGATTACATAGGAAACGTCAGACCAGTATTTGCAACCAGATCTTAAACTGTCTGCTATACTCACTACATAGAAACAGACTAACAGAAACAGCCTCAACAAACCCATCACCTTCAGAGTCTGTATCTTGCTTCCTAAAGGATATTTCAGGGAATATTTCAGGGAATGCTCCTATGGAATTAGTCTCAAAACTAGTCCTTTACCTACCTTCTCCTTTCAACCATGACTTGCTCTCCTGTACTCCTACCACCTAGCTTTTCTAAAACATGACAGCTTGATGAGGAAATTTTTCCAACATGTAACTCTCACCAATGATTTCATCCCAATCCCTCTCCTCAAGTGTGCCATCTCTGATCATTTAGTAAAGAATTCTCTGTTTGACATGGCTTGTAGGAGGCAGTAAATGTAACTCGTCTCTTGTTATTCCCCTTATACTGGAATCTAGTTATAATTAAGACACAGAGACAAGTATATAGAGATAGAAATACTGATAAATCTGATACAGATAATCAGAAAATTTTAGATCTGTGCCCAAAGATGCCTTGATAATATTTCATCCCAATATTAGATTTATGCTCCCAAACACTGCTGCAGCTGGAAAATTGAACTTAAAGCAACAAAGCTTGCTATAACGAATTTATTGCATGGCTAGAGAGAAGACCCTAATGCAACCTTCTGTGAATGGACCAGCCACCAGCAAGATAAGTCTCAACTGAGTTTGGCAGTCTCAGTGCCTTCTCTCAAATTTTCCAATCTTTAAAGATATTCCTCCCCAACTGAGGAGTTAATTAGGAAAGAAAAGCTACAAGAGATACCTTGTAGCACAGCTTAGTGGTTCTCTAACTTCAGAGAGCATGAAAGTCACATGGAGAGCTTGTTAAAACACAGGCTGTTAGGTCCTCACACCAGAGTTTCTGATACAGCAGGTCTTGGGTGGAGCGTAAGTGATACTGCTGCAAGCTGGTTGGTGATCAAAGTTGAAGAACCACAGTAATAGTGCATTAGAATCATCTGGGAGATCTTTTAGAAAATACTGATGCTTCAGCTCTGTCCAAACCAATTAAATCTGTCTCTGAAGGTGGGACCCCATTCACTGGGGTTTGTAAATTCTTTCTAGGTGATTCTAATATTCAGCTTTTTCACGTCAACTTGAAGTAGTTGTGTTACATAGATACTTGAGGCCAGGAAAATTTAAGTTTTAATTTGTCTCTTAATTTTCTCTTAAATTTTAAATTCACATAACTTAGTCACTGGAGGCATATATTTCTGAATACTCAGAAGAGAAAACACAAGTTTGTAGCTATAGTTTTTCTTCTTTTTTTAAATAGATATATTTTTTTAAAGATTTTCCATATATAAGGGTGTATATACTTTTTTGGCATTGCAAAATGCCAATAATAGTTTCCCTTACTTAAATAAGAATTGTTTCTCATTTTTATAAAGAAGATAAATTTACATTTATACAGATGTTTTGAGTATTCACTTTTTCTTTAAATATTAAAAATTTACCAGAAACCATAGAAAAGCACTGCTTTGAGGTACCTTTGTTAGGGGCATTTATATAAAATTCATGTAAACACATTTAGCTTAAGATGATTGCTTTCATTTTGAAAAAAAGTAATTTTTCTCTTTTATTATGAAAAACATAATACACACTATATTAAGAGTAATAACAGAGAAGCAAACTCCTGAACAGCAATCGATCAATTTAAGAATTAAGGCTTGCTTTCAAAGCTTCAAGGTGACCACCACTGAATCACATGGGAAGTAACTAATAACATAAATTTTGTATTTATCATCCCTTTGGTATTTTCATAGTACTATCACATTACTAAATAGTCTTCCAAATTGGATGTAAAAGCTGACATTCCCTGCAGCAGTACATGATTATCCTCTTTGCTTGAAATCCTAACCAATCTTTGATATTGTGCAAGGAGTTCTAAGTCCTTAATCAACCTAATTCTTATAGTGTGTGCTATAACTTAAAAGAGGAATTTAACTTGATTCACAATTAAATTCATGGGACTTCCCTGGTGGCGCAGTGGTTAAGAATCCGCCTGCCAATGCAGGGGACACAGGTTTGAGCCCTGTTCCAGGAAGATCCTACATGCCATGAAGCCACTAAGCCTGTGTACCACGACTACTGAGCCTGTGCTCTAGAGCCCATGAGCCACAACTACTGAGCCCGCATGCCACAACTACTGAAGCCTACGTGCCTAGAGCGCAACAAGAGAAGCCACCGCAAAAAGAAGCCTGCGCACCGCAACGAAGAGTAGCCCCTGCTTGCCACAACTAGAGAAAGCCTGCATGCAGTAACAAAGACCCAACACAGCCATAAACAAATAAATAAGTTCATATACTAAATAAAAGAACAAACCAGTAAATATAAAGAAAATTAATAACTAAAATTTCAGGGGATGGTTTATCTCAAGGGCCTTCAGAATGTGTCTGGTCTATTTGGTTTACCATGAATATCCTTCTTTATGATGCCTCCCACCCTTAGATTGCAATACAGATAGAAGTGGATCACTTGCTTGGTAACCAAACTGCAAAATCCTACCTACCCATAATTTAATACTTATATCAGTCTGAAACTGATTACAAGATGTTAAGGACATAAAGTCTATTAAACACCAATTTCTTGCAGCAGTTGGTCACTAATACCTCCTTCTTATTGATCTTATCAACATACACTGTATTATGTGGTTATTTTCCCATGTATTTAGGGGATATTAGGATGCTGTATACCACTTGTAATAAAATCCAAATTGTGTATTATGGCTTACACTACACCTTTATAACCACATTCTCTGAGTTTCAGCCTTGTTTTTTTCAATTTCTCAAACAAACCATGTTTTTTGCCTCTTAAATAGCACAGTATGTTCTTACTTTGTAAAGACACCCACCCTCTGAATTATAAATGAGTAAAAAAGTGCATAGTGGTGAATTTTCATTGATATTACCTGTTACATTTGTCATGCTTTGGACTTCACCCCCAGGGAGCTACATATTCCAGGTTCCTCTTATCAATGTCAAAACAGGATCCATGACATCTTTTTGGCACATATTACATCTTCATAACCCAAAGCAGTCTCTTGCAAACTAAATGCATTTTATTTCTCTTTGTTTCCTTCTGTTTATTAAAGAATCGATGCTTTCCTTTACACAGCTTTTTTCATAGTCTGGGTTTCATGTTGGAGTCCTATACACATAATATTTTTATGCCTTCTTGCCCCTTAATAATGGTATTAAAAATCTTATAGTTTATGCAGTTTACCAAATTTTATACCAATGCATTCATATTTTATCTTTTTAAACTTGAAAATAATAGTGGATCTTATCTTGTTATATGCTTATGTTTAATTTCTTTTCAGGATTTCCATATTTCTGCTATATTATTTTCTGGCTTGTGTAAGATTAAATGATGAAATTCTCTTATAATACTAGTTACTTCTTATTAAGTGTTAGCACTGGGTTTGGTGTTCCACAGTTATGATCCCATTCATTCTTCACAACAACACTGTAAGCCAGAAATAATTATTACCAATTAACACAGAAGGAAATTGACCTCAGAGAGGTTAAGAAATCTATTTAAGTTTGCTAATAAATAAACCTAGTGGGTCTGTTGATTCTAAACCAAGCTGCTAGCCACTAAATTCTGCATTTCAATCTTTTTAGACCAGACCCACATCCACAAAATGTTATTGACACATTTTACTTATAGTTTTGCTTCTACCTGATATTTTCTAGAGTTTCTTTCTCTTTCTACCCCTCTCTCATTATGATATATCCAACATAGAAACCAAACCACTATTCCTTTTTAAATTATATATTAATATGAGAAAAAGATACAGAGTCAGATGGGCAAATAGATGGACAGATGGAGAAGAACTCTGAGTTTGATCTGTTTGTTTTATGATACTGTAATTTTCATAATTTTTTAATTGCTCAGACTTTGAAATTTTTAAAAAATAAAGTGAATAGATATAAGTGAAAGTTCATTAGGAGGTCTTTGTGTTATCCTAGGGGGCACCTACAATGTACCTACCTCTTACTGTTGGCCCAGTGGATTATCAGTTACATATTAAGTATAGATTTTGGCATTTCATACAAGGAAGTGATTGCTAGTAGTCTTTCCACTTTAGGGCTAGTGTTTGGGTCCAGCTTTAATGTCCAGCATCATAGAGTTATGATGAAGGTGTGTTCATGCTAGTCAGGCAGGGAGAATCTCAGTCTCAGTCTCTTTCTCTCTCTCTCTCCCCAACCTCCCTTATTCCTTCCCTCTCTCTGCCCTAGTTTTTGTTTTCTATCCTTGCAACTATATGCACTGCTAATTGGAGGGGTTATATACCTGGCTATCTAATTTAAAAGTGTATCAGTTATTTAGGAAGGTTTTTTTTTTTCCCCCTAAATTTGAGGGAGTTTTGTCTTGGTTTAGAGGACATTGAATAATGTAATAGAGTGTATCTTCACATTTAGTTTTACAGCAAAAACACACAAAAAATCTCTTACATTAAACTCTGGTAAAATGTGATTAGCTATTAAGGTTTATCCTTTTATCAGACTTTGCCTTATCCAAGAGAGTAAATCTGAAAGGGAAAAGATGATAGAAATTCTTGTTTAGAATCTCCTTCATACAAGAGGGATGCTTAAACTAAATTGTATGTTCTTATTATTCTTGAAACTGGTTGGCATTTGTTGTTCACATAAAATCCAATGCTTTTAAAAGCTCTCAGCAGGCTTTAAGATAACTACCATGGTCTGAGAGTTAACCAAGTTTGGCCACATCATGAGGCCATTTATATTTATAATTGGGAGACATATAGTTTATTTTTGAAGACTTTACCAGTATATACTCACCAGTAACGGTAAGTACTAAGCACCTTCACTGATCTTTATTTCCTTGTGAAATAAATCTCATGCTAGCATAGAGCCAGAAACTTAAGAGCCCTTGGGTAGATCTGTTTCCTCACTAGAGTCTTCATGTTAGGCTTAGACTTAATACAGCTTGGACTTTTAATGTTGTCTTCAGAACTGGTCTCTTTGTTACTAAACATATATGTGCAATTAAAATAATTAGAGAATACTATCTGGGGCAGACATCATAAGTTTGCTCACTTAGCACCCATTCCCTATTCTTTTTCCCTTGCCTAGTTTTACTTCAGTAGAAACATAAAAATCCTTGTCTTCTCTGGCTCTCTTGAAGCTAGAATGACCAATGAGATGTAATAAATTCTCATACCACAGCCTGTTCCACCTTCCTCCTGTATCTGCCCTGAATGCCAGCAAGGTGACTGGAGCTATAGAGCTATTGTGCTTACTAGTAACTTCCAGGGAAGGGCATAGAGAATAACAGATGTCTTGGCTCCACTGAAAACCAGATCAATCTCTTAACTACCTACCTTCAGACTACATATTATATATATATATATATATATATATATATATATATATATATATATATATATATATATATATATAATAAGCATATTCTCTTAAGCCACTATAAGTGGTTTTCTGAAGTTTAAATTAATTTAAAATAAAAAAATCTAACAGCTAATATATCTAACATAATATGAACTAAGTGATACTGCTTACCTAGTTTATTAAATAATGAAAATACTAGGTCCTTAACCATGAAAGAAAATTGAAGCTAACAGTGAGAAAATTTTCTATAGTCCAGTTTTGAGGTGAGAAAGAAAATCTGGATTCTCAAAACAGTTATTAAAAATAATCATTTTTTTAAAAAGTTTCTCTTTGTCAGTATTAATATGTTGGGCATTTGTTGGTTGGCATCGTATCATTTATCCCACCTCCTTTTCTTCCTAAGAGTACCTGGAATTTCCCACCTGTAATATTTGCAAAGGATGGATTATTCTACCTCCGTTTCTGGGGGTGCACTAAGATTGACTAAATCCAATTAACATGACCCATTTCCCAGACAAGATAATTTTTCCAGATAAGTACATATGAAAATATCAGGGCAAGTAGTGTTGATACATCACAATTACCTGGCTTTGATTTGGCTGTTAGGGAAACAAACTCTCTCTTACCTGCTGTATATGAACATGGGAGCGTTTGGTAGAAGATGCTAGCAGCTAAATTGGGAATACAAAGACAGAGAGGCCATCACGGAATGGAGGCACGGTTAAGGAAAAAGATCTGAAAGGGAATGAACTGTGTCCTGGGTATATTGCTGGGACTCAAGATATCAGCCTATCTTGAAACTAGAACAATCCATACATTGCACAATGAAGTGTTCAAAATTTCCTTTATTTTAAAAGTTTGAATGAGTTGAGTTTCTATTACTTGAAACAGAAAGACTCCTAAAATATACATTATCTGCTTGCTTTGTACAGTATCCAAATAAAGGGGATTATAATAGTTTTTGATATTTTGTCACTATTATAATATTGTGTCCTCTTTCTCACTCTCGCTTTCACTCTCTTTCTTTTGCTACATGTGGCTAAATGAAAGTCCATTCTGTTTTCTTGGCTAATTTTACAGTGTTGTATAGGGAGACAAGCAATAAAATGAGAACTACAATATTACTCTTTAAATTCATTGTCCTGTACCTGTGTTTTTTAATCATTTGAGTCAAGAAATGTAGGGAGAGAAAACTTGATCCAGTTTATACTTGAAATTTGGATCAAGCATAGATCAAAATTACTTCAATCCTTGAACCATTCAGTAAAGTCATCTAATAAATTCAGTTTACTTTAAAACTTCAAATGGGAGTTGAAGAAGATGGTTTCCAACTTTCTGACAGTAAGGCCTTGCCTTCCTCACTTCTTTGTACAGGCCTTTCATAGTCTGAGTCCTACATAGTCCCTGAGCCAAGATACAAAGTATTTGAGAACACCCCTCTGCTTTGAAGGTAAAGTGCAAAATTAGTCTTATTGTGGAAAGTCCAATATACATTGCGTGTAAGAATAGTCCAGGGCATCTCTGTGAGCACTCTCACATAAACTCACTGGACTTGGCAGACTGGTAGTAGTTGTACATGACCAAGTTTTTGATCAGCACTGAATCTGGAGCATATGTTCTCAAAATCAGTTTACTTATCTGATCCCTGAGAATCTGTATTATTCTATGTGGTCACCCTCTCAGAGGGCAGGCTTTTGGTTCTCAAAATTTAGTGTGTGTGAATATCACCCAGGAAAGCTTGTTGAAAATGCAGATTCATCCATGTCAACTTCCCCAGAAGTATCTGCTGAGGTGGTTGGAGAATCACAATTGAGAAATATTAGGATAGACATCCCCAGTTTCCAGATACTAGCTATTTAAAGCTGGATAGACTACCTAAAACCTTTACACTTCAAACACACTTGATTTTAAGCTCTAATAATGCCTGAAGAATCTCATTTCTGCTGTAATATTTCCTTCGAATGAGACGTAATTGGGTAAAGATTCACAAGCAGAACACTTTCCTCTCAGAATAAAGCAAAGTGGACTGCCCTCTCTCTCATGCCATGGAAGCAACTCCTAAAGATGAGAAAAAGAAATATCCTATTTTATCTTCCTTAAGAAGCTCGAAGTCTGCTAAAGGAAGTAAAATTTTCAAGTGCCTATAATAAAATGAAGAAATTTATACATTGTAAGAAAGAAAATAGTGCTATGGCAGCTCAAAGATAATGGAAAGAATGTTCAACTTAAGGTTGTCTTACAAAATCAATGTTTTACGCAAATGCTTCTCTTTCGGTGGTCTTTTACTTGTTTTTTAATAGCTCTGCTCTAGGAGTCAGGTAATCAGCATGAGGTACCAGTGAGGTATCAATTGCCTAAGAGCAAATTTACAGAGTTTAACACTGTATACATTCTTGAGATCTGAATCTTACAGAGACTTAACATCTACTTCTTGAAAGTGTGGTTAATACTGTATGAATTCACCTTCAAAATTAGCACAACCAAGTGAAAAATATTGAAGAAAGTAACGAATTAGCCAAGGAATTTGTGAATGGTCTAATTCTTATTTGGAGGAACAGTGGCAGAAGAAGGAAAGAAATGGAAACATTTTTGTAAAGTAAACTGAGATGGGCAAATAGATAGGATGGACATGCCATATAACCACATAACTGATGGACCTTTGGACAATGACTCTAGTAATAGAGGTACCATTTAAAAATAAGATGATACAGCATTCTCAAACCCTAACAACCTCAAACTAAAATTGAATAGTCATGTTCAGAGCATTCAGAAGAGTGTATCTGTATGGAGAGAGAGACAGAGACAGAGACAGAAGGTGAATTTGGTATAACAGTAATGGTCTTCTCAGATATACCAATATGATTGAAAACTTTTTGCCTGTAGTGTCATCTTTAAAATTGAAAAATGAAATTTTTAATTTTTCTGTATTGATCCACTTTTTACTGCTTAGCTTTTTAAATAGTTTGTCCTCTGACTCATTGCTTTATTCATTTATTAAATATTGTAATGCAGTTCACTAGACTCTGCCCTATATACAGGGGAATTTAAAATCACGGTACCAAGCTTTATAATAAATAGTGCTATATGTTGTAGCAAAGCATTTGAAATACAGTATAATATTAATAGAAGTGGATATATAAATTAGAGTGGTAGCACAATAGAGGAAAAAAGACTGTAGAAAATGGGGAGATAGTAATCCAGCAAATAAAGACTTTGTAGAAGACATCTTAAGTGATTTCTAAGATTTGCCAAAATATATATGGAAATATAGTGATTCCATGTTCTTATACATTTCAAAATAATTACCATGATAAATCTAGTTATGACATGTCACCATGCAAAGGCATTACATAGTTATTGACTATATTCCCCACACTGTACATTTCATACACATGACTGATTTATTTTGCAACTGGAAATGTGTACCTCTTAATCTCCTGCACCTACTTCTTTCCTCCCCCACCCCTTCTCTTCTGGCAACCATCTGTTTGTTCTCTGTATCTATAACTCTGTTTCTGTTTTGTTATTTTTTGTTTGTTTGTTTGCTTTTTAGATTTCATGTATAAGTGAAATCATACAGTATTTGTCATTTTCTGTCTGACTTATTTCACTTAGCATAATACCCTCTAGATCCATACATGTTGTTGGAGATAGCAAGGCTTTACTCTTTTTTATGGCTGAGTAATATTCCATTGTGTATAAATACCACATCTTCTTTATCCATTCATCCATCCAGTGGGCACTTAGGTTGCTTCTATATCTTGGCTATTGTAAATAATGCTGCAATGAACATAGGAGTGCATATATCTTTTCTGATTAGACTTTTTATTTGCTATGGGTATATACTGGGGGTGGAATTTCTGGGTCATATGGTAGTTCTATTTTTAATTTTCTGAGGAATCTCCATTTGGTTTTTCAAAGTGGGTGTATCAATTTACATGCCCACCAACAGTGCACAGGTGTTCCCTTTTGTCCATATTCTCACCAACACTTGTTATTTGTTGTCTTTTTGATAAGTCCTTCTGGCAGGTATGAGGTGATATCTCATTGTGGTTTTGATTTACCTTTCCCTGATGATTAGTGATGTTGAGCATCTTTTTATGTGCCTGTTGAGTACATTTATGCCTTTGTTCGAAAAGGTCTATTCAGATCCTTTGCACATTTTTCAGTCAGGTGGTTTGTTTTCTTTATTTCTTTTTCTTTCTTTCATTCTTTTTTTTTTTTTGATGTTGAGTTGTATGAGTCCTTTTATATTTTGGATATTAACCCCTTATCAGTTATATCATTTGAAAATATCTTCCCCCATTCAGTAGGTGACCTTTTCATTTTGTTGATAGTTTCCTAACATAGTGTTGTCCATCAATCATACTTCAAAAACAAACAAACTTATAGAAAAAGAGATTAAATGTGTCATTGCCAGAGGCATGGAAGTAGTGGTAATTGAATGAAAATAGTCAAAAGGAAGAAACTTCCAATTATAAGGTAAATAAGTACTAGGAACATAATGTACAACATGATAAATATAATTTAAATTGCTGTATGTTATATATGAAAATTGTTACAAAAGTAAATCCCAAGTTCTCATTTCAAGAAAAAATTTTTTTTCTATTTCTTTAGTTTTGTATCTATATGATATGATGGATGTTCACTAAACTTATGTGATAATCATTTCATGATGTATGTGAATCAAATCTTTATCCTGTACACCTTAAAAATAAAGAGTGTACATATCTTTCAAATATATATAGATTGTACATATCTTTCAAATATATACACACACACACATACACACACACACACACACACACACACATAAGAAGACCTAAAAGGAAAAAAATGTGTGGAAAGTAATCGTGTCATGAGAGATTGAGAGATATGTGGACTCAGTATAATGAAGGCAGAAAACCTGAAGTTAAATAAAACAGTATTTGTTCTTGAAGTTTCAAATTATTTGGTTATAATTGGTTAGGATGGTTTTATTTTCAATTGTTGTAGTAATTTTGTAGGCTTTGTTATAAATAGGAAATTTGACATATGTCAGTTTTTAAATATTATATTGTGGGTCAATGTTGATTATTCTTTCAGAGGATGCTATTATTCAGAATGGATTATATAAACATTATATCTTAGTTATTAACATATGGTATAAAAATTTGATATAGCCTTTCAGTAGGAGAAATATATGACAGGGAGATAGAATAGTCTAAAAAAGGGCACACAATGTCAGTTAAATCATAGTAGGTTTGTCCTTTCAAGGAAAAATGTTTCTCTCATGACTCAGAGCACATTGTAGCACATTTCCTTCAAAGTCATAGAAGTCAGGGACATATTTCCATTAACAGACTTTATGTATTTTTTGGCATTAGCTTTACAATTTTCTCAAAAATAATGCTAAATTTCTGTGAAATTTTAGCTGAATATCAGGTTTGAAATCAGGACTAAGTGAAGAAACTAAAGAATTGCTACAACTACTAATTACAGAATATATAAAATTTTCTTTACTTCAAATTGTAAGTTCGAGGTAAATATGATTTTATCTTTCATTGATTACATAGAGTAAATTAAAATATTGTGAAATGAATCACAAGGGCAGCTGATTTTCCTTTTGTCCAATAGCATAAATGGTGTGATGTTTGTGAAGATGATTTCCCCAGATTCTAATGTGGGTATTGTTAAGATGTTTTCACTTGTATGTGAGAATTTTAACAACCATAATGTGACTTCCTCTTCATTGAGAGTTCAAAAATCTATCTTCTTGAACACCTTTAGATTGGAGAAAAAAAAAAAAAAGATTTCAAATAACAAACCTAACTTTGCACATCAAGTAAAGAGAAAAAGAAGAACAAGCAAAGCCCAGAGTTAGCAGAAGAAAGGAAATGACCAATATCAGAGCAGAAATAAATGAGATAGAGACCAGAAAACAATAGAAAAGATTAACAAAACTAAGAACTTAAAAAAAAAAAAAGATAAAATTGATGCGTCTTTAGCTAGGCTAAGAAAACAAGAAAGAACTCACATAAATAAAGTCAGAAAATAAAGAGAAGATACTACAGTTTATACCACAGAAACACAAAGGATCATAACAATTACTATGAACAATAATATGCCAACAAATTGGATAACTTAGGAGAAATTGGCAAATTCCTAGAATCATACAACTTACTAAGACTGAATCCTGAAGAAATAGAAAATCTGAAAAGACCAATAATGAGTAAGGAGATTGAATCAGTAATCAGAAACTTTCCATAAAGAAAAGCCCAGCACTAGATGGCTTAATTGGTGAATTCTACAAAACATTTAAAGAAAAAACGCCAATCCTTCTCAAACTCTTCCAAAAAATACAGCAGAGAATGCTGCCAATCTAATTTTTTGAGGCCAGCGTATCCCTGATACCAAAGCCATATAAGGACACTAAGAGAAAAGAAAAGGCCAATATCCCTGAATAATGAATAATAGATTCAAATTTTCTCAGAAAACTACAATTCAATAGAACTCTCAAAGAATCATATGCCATTATCAAGTGGTGTTTATCCTTAGTATGCAAGGATGATTCAACATATGCAAATCAATACATGTGTTATGCCATATTAGTAGAATATAATATAAAATTTATATGATCATTTCAATAGGTGCAGAAAAAGCAGTTGAGAAAATTCAACATCTTTTCATATTTAAAAATCTCAACAGAGGTTTATAGAGGGAATGTACCTCAATATAATAAAGGTCATATATTACAAGCCCACAGCTAACATCATACTCAAAGATAAAAGGTTGAAAGTTTTTCCTTTTAAATCAAAAACAAGACAAGGTTGCCCACTATCACCACCCCAACTAAGCATGTTGCTGGAAGTCCTAGCCAGAGCAGTTAAACAAAAGACATCAAAATCAGAAAGGCAGAAGTAAAGTTGTCTGTTTTCAGATGATATGATCTTATATATAAAAAACCATAAAGACGCCACTAAAACTGTTAGAGTTAATAAATGAATTCAGTATAGTTGTAAGATACAAAAATCAATATAAAGACATAAGTTGCATTTTTATACACTAACAATGAAATATCTGAAAAAGAAAACAATGCAATTTGCAGTAGCATCAAAAGTAACAAAATAATTAGAAATAAATTTAACCAAAGAGGTGAAAGATCCATACACTGAAAAGTATAAGACCTTGAAGACACAAAATAAATGGGAAATTATTTGTGTTCTTGGATTAGAAGAATTAGTATTTTTTAAATGTCCCTACTACCCAAAGTAATCTACAGATTCAGTATAAAATCTGTGAAAATTTCAATGGCATTTTTCACAGAAATAGAAAAAGCAATCCTAAAACTTGTATGGAGCTATGATAGTCTCCAAACAGCCAAAGAAGTCCTGAGAGTAAAGAACAAAGCTGGAGGCATCACACTTCCTCATTTCAAACTATATTACAAAACTACATTAATCAAAAGATTATGATATTGGCATAAAAATAGACACACAGACCAATGGAACAGAATCAAGAGCCCAGAAATAAATCCTCACATATACACTCAACTAACATTTGCCAAGGGAGCCAAGAATACTCAATGTGGAAAGAATAGTCTCTTCAATAAATGGTGTTGGGAAAACTGGATAATCATGTGCAGAAGAAAAAATTCGGACCCCTATCTTATACCATTCACAAAAATTAACTTGGAATAGATTAAAGACTTAAACATAAGGCTCCAATCTGAAGAACTTTTGGAAGATTACCATGGGAAAAACCTCCTTTCCATTGGTGTTGGCAACAATTTTTTTGGATATTACACCAAAAGCACAAGCACCAAAGGAAAAAATAAATGAGTGGGACTGAATCAAACTAAAAAAATTGGCAAAGCAAAAGAACAATCAACAAAATGAAAAGGCAACCTATGGAATGAAGTAAAATACGTACAAAACATCTATAAGGGGTTAACATCCAAAATACGTAAGCAGCTCATGCAACCCAATAGCAAAAAAACAGTCTGATTAGAAAATGGGCTGAATAGAATTTTCCAAAGAAGACATGTCAATAGCCAACACGTACATGAAAAGATGCTTAATATCACTAATCATCAGAAACACAATGAGATATCATTTCACATCTGTTAAAATGACTATTTTAAGAAAGACAGGTGCTCAAAAGTGAAGGCGAGGATGTGAAGAAAAGGGAGCCTTTGAGTGCTGTTGGTGGAATTTTAAATTGGTGAAGCCACTATGGAAAACAGTATGGAGGTTCCACAAAAAATTAAAAGTAGAACTACCATATAATCCACCAATCCCATTTCTGGATATATATCCAATGAAAATGAAATCAGAGTCTTGCAGAGATAGCTATACTCTCATATTCATTTCAGCATCATTCACAATAGCAAAGATATGGAAATAACCTAAGTGTTCATCAACGGGTAGATGGATAAAGATGTGTTTACAATGGAATATTATTCCTCCATGAGAAAGAAGGAAATCCTGCCATTTGTGATGACATGGATGGACCTTGAGGCCATTATGTTAAATGAAATAAGTCAGACAGAGAAGGACAAATACTGCATGATCTCACTTGTATGTGAAATCTAAAAAGCTGATTGACAGAAACAGCAAGTAGGCTGGTGGTTGCCAGGGGCTGGGAAATGGGGAAAACAGAAAGATGTTGCTAAAGGGTAAAACCTACTAGTTACAAGATGAATGAGTTCTGGAAATCTGTTGGCATGGTAACTATAGTTAAAAATACTGTATTACAAACTTGAAAGTTGCTAAGAGAACAGACATGTTTTCATCAGACACACACACACACACACACACACACACACACACACACACGTCATTATGTGAGGTGACAGAGCTGTTAAGTAACTGTATTTTGGTGATTTTTTTTGTTGTCGTTGCTCATTTATTTGTAAGTGATTCTTCCTGCTTTTATAGATGTTAAGGGCATAGGTGGTGAGGATTAAATGAGATAATGTATTGTGTCAGTTTGGGACTGAGGTCAGCTTTAACATTTTACATCATATATGTACATCAAATCATCATGTTGTACACCTTAAACTTATGCAATGTTATATGTCAGTAATATCTCAAACGTGGAAGAAAAGAATATATTGTATATATCTTAACTTGGTATTTTATAAACATAGTTTCATGTACACATTGTAGAAGATACTTATAAAAATAAATATATTCTGTAAAACATTGCCATGATATTA
Organism: Phocoena phocoena; assembly: GCF_963924675.1. Classification (NCBI taxonomy): domain Eukaryota; kingdom Metazoa; phylum Chordata; class Mammalia; order Artiodactyla; family Phocoenidae; genus Phocoena; species Phocoena phocoena. The sequence goes on along the minus strand of NC_089221.1, from coordinate 87,081,999 downwards.
ATATCTTTGTATGTTCTTTGAGTTCTTACAATTGTTTTTGCTCTGTCACTTTAACTTGCTTTGTCTCCCATATTCTCTATCTATGTTTAATTTGGTTAGTTGCACAGGCATTCTGTTTTGTGATGCAGTGTCCCCTATAGCCCTCTTTTTAAAGCAAATGTATCATTTTTCCTGTCTTTCAATATCCACATCAATATTTTTCAAATTTAAATGAAAATGCTTTTTACTTTAGAAACACATCTATTTAGACACTCTGATTCTAATTATGCACAAATGATTAGACATTTCTGTCAATATCGTAAAACCTTGAGATATATTTTAATCAATAAATTAGTATTTTTACATCCATTTTCCAAAACTGATTATGTAGTCATTTTGTATATGCATGCATAACTCTTAAGATATATAAACACATGGCAAACTGGGTCATTGTTATTCATCGTATGCATTTACAAGAGACAGTTTTTTTAGCATTGACAATTATCTTAAACTTAACCTCATCATAGTCCCAAATGACTTAGGGTCATGTTAAAATAAACCTCTAAATATAATAGCAGAAAAACTTTCAAATTCTAAATAATTATTTAAAAATTATTTGTGTCTACATCTAGCTAAATATTTGTATTTAAATAACTTAAAATTATGTAATTTGAATACTATATCACATAAAATACACTGAAATATGATTCTAAAAATTATCAGATTCATTTCTTGGTATCTTTTTTAAAAATTAATATTTTCCTACTATTTTAATAAACATCCAGAGGTTTTTCAGTTTTTATCCAAATCAAAATACTTTTAAATACAGCTGAAAAACAAATTAGAAATTCTACTACTCAACTAGTACAGAAATGCCAAGAATACGTAGATGAATTATTGTACTTATTTACTATGTTTAAAACTAAAACAAAAACTGATTTTTATCTTATAAAAGTATAGCAAATTTTGCTTAATAGTCAATTAGTGAAGAAATATTATTTCTTGCATTTCGAGTATTCTAGAGCTAAACATTCTATTCAACTTGTTTTCTAAAGGTAGTCCAAAAAGTTGAATATTTTAATTTTGACTAAAGCATTTCTACAGACTTCATTCTTCATGCACAGTTATTCTTCTATGGTCCTGCAGTCATTTGAAATCACAAGGGCATAGTTCCTATAGCAAGTTAAATTCTGGTAGGACAATCAATACATTTTAGAGCTTATGCAAGATATTAATATACTATATTTTGTTATGCAAGATATTAATATACTATATTTTGAACACTGTCTCCAGCCATTCCTTAAAATAAACATAGAGGAGAATTTTGCCAGTATCTAAAGAAATATCTGTTAAAATGTCAAAAAATATATTTGAACCATCAATTTACTTGAAGATAAGTCTTAGCCTACTCTTTTCCCAAAACAGTGTGGGAGGGAGGGGGTTATAGGTTAAGAACTTATATTGAGTGCTAATGAAAGAATCCATTTTTGTTCTAAAAGCATCTTGACATCACTCTGAGATGTAGTTTCCTATCAGTTTCACTTGAAAGAGGCTATGACTTTGCCTGAATAGAAAACCAAACCAAACCAAAGCATAATCATCTGAAACATAGGTTGTATCAAATAAATAAGTTTTAGACAAATTATAATTTTGGCGGCAGACTGCCTAGGCAAGCTAATTTCAACTTATACTTTTGACCAAACAAAACAATTATATAGGATATAAAATTACCAACATCATTTTAATTACTTTTCCAAAGTTAGAGAATTCCATACTGTTTATGAATTCAGACTATAATGGATCTTCATTTTCTTCTTTAAATTATAACCTTATATGTTGAATATGCTTTATTTAAAAAAAACCTCATGATCTCACCGTTCAAGATACTGGAGAAAAGCAAAATTTACTTTAAGTTAATTTTACTTCTCCTACTTGTATTTACTTAGATGATATAATTTAATTAGTAAAGGAAAGTCTGGTCAACAGGGGCCGGTAGTAAATATGTCTAATACAACTTTGAATGCATTTGGATATGAGGATGAGAATTAATGTAGCAAAGGAGGTGCTAGAAATATCTGCTGTTAATGTGACTGAAATTTACTCATATAAAGTATTATCACATTTTAGAGACAATACTGATAGAGATTGTTCCATTTTCCTCTTCATGTTTTTCTTGGATATTGATCAGATAGTATCTCAATTCAAAGTGGAAGTATAATGGCAATACAAATAAAATCCTCTTTTCCTTTTCACCATTGCATTACTTCCTTGTGATGTGTGATGTATAGTGTTGAGATTAATATAGTTAATGAGAGATGACAGAAGGCAATGAGATACCAAGTTTTGTAAATGCTAGATGTGAAAAGGAAATTCATACAAGTTGAATTCAAAGGAGGCATCTTTCATTTCAACTTTTGTTTATCCACTAGGAAAGCTACATCCACATATGTCAATAAGTATCCCTATTAGCTGTGTCTTAAAAGTGCATATAAAATATCACTGTATTTCAACAACTGTTGTCACCTGATATTTTTTTAAAGTCACCTAATTAATCCCTATGTCTATACAAGATTTTACTAACACTAATAATTTAGCATTTATATAGGTGCCTATTGGTATATATCACTTGGATAAAATTTAGATTATTCCTTGCAATATTATTTATATGGCGCACAGTATCATTGGACCAATAAACTCATCTATTTTAATATTTTTTTAACATCTTTATTGGCGTATAATTGCTTTACAATGGTGTGTTAGTTTCTACTGTATAACAAAGTGAATCAGCTATACATATACATATATCCCCATATCTCCTTCCTCTTGCGTCTCCCTCCCACCCTCGCTATCCCACCCCTCTAGGTGGTCACAAAGCACCTAGCTGATCTCCCTGTGCTATGTGGCTGCTTCCAACTAGCTATCTATTTTATATTTGGTAGTGTATATATGTCCATGCCACTCTCACTTCGTCCCAGCCTACCCTTCCCCCTCCCCGTGTCCTCAAGTCCATTCTCTACGTCTGTGTCTTTATTCCTGTTGAGCCCCTAGGTTCTTCAGAACCATTTTTTTTAATGATTCCGTATATATGTGTTAGTATACGGTATTTGTTTGTTTTCTCTTTCTGACTTATTTCATTCTGTATGACAGACTCAAAGTCCATCCACCTCACTACAAATAACTCAATTTCGTTTCTTTTTATGGCTAAGTAATATTACATTGTACGTATGTGCCACATCTTCTTTATCCATTCATCTGTTGATGAACACTTAGGTTGCTTCCATGTCCTGGCTATTGTAAATAGAGCTGCAGTGAACATTGTGGTACATGAGTCTTTTTGAATTATGGTTTTCTCTGGGTATATACCCAGTAGTGGGATTGCTGGGTTATATGGTAGTTCTATTTTTAGTTTTTAAGGAACCTCCATACTGTTCTCCATAGTGGCTGTATCAATTTACATTCCCACCAACAGTGCAAGAGGGTTCCCTTTTCTCCACACCCTCTCCAGCATTTATTGTTTGTAGATTTTTTTGATGATGGCCATTCTGACTGGTGTGAGATGATGCCTCATTGTAGTTTTGATTTGCATTTCTCTAATGATTAGTGATGTTGAGCATCCCTTCGTGTGTTTGTTGACAATCTGTATATATTCTTTGGAGAAATGTCTATTTAGGTCTTCTGCCCATTTTTGGATTGGGTTGTTTAGTTTTTTTGATATTGAGCTGCATGAGCTGCTTGTAAATTTTGGAGATTAACCCTTTGTCAGTTGGTTCATTTGCAAATATTTTCTCCCATTCTGAGAGTTGTCTTTTTGTTATTATGTTTTCTTTGCTGTGCAAAAGCTTTTAAGTTTCATTAGGTCCCATTAGTTTATTTTTGTTTTTACTTCCATTGCTCTAGGAGGTGGGTCAAAAAGGATCTTGATGTGATTTATGTCAAACAGTGTTCTTCCTATGTTTTCCTCTAAGAGTTTTATACTGTCTGGCCTTACATTTAGGTCTTTAATCCATTTTGAGTTTACTTATGTGTATGGTGTTAGGGAGTGTTCTAATTTCATTCTTTTACATGTAGCTGTCCAGTTTTTCCAGCACCACTTATTGAAGGGGCTGTCTTTTCTCCATTGCATATTCTTGCCTGCTTTATCAAAAATAAAGTGACCATATGGGTGTGGGTTTATCTTTGGGCTTTCTATCCTGTTCCATTGATCTATATGTCTGTTTTTGTGCCGGTACTATACTGTCTTGATGACTGTAGGTTTGTAGTATTGTCTGAAGTCAGGGAGCCTGATTCCTTCGGCTCCACTTTTCTTTCTCAAGATTGCTTTGGCTATTCGCGGTCTTTTGTGTTTCCATACAAATTATGAAATTTTTTGTTCTAGTTCAGTGAAAAATGTCATTGGTAGTTTGATAGAGATTGCCTTGAATCTGTAGATTGCTTTGGGTAGTATAGTCATTTTCACAATGTTGATTCTTCCAATCCAAGAACATGGTATACCTCTCCATCTGTTTGTATCATCTTTAATTTCTTTCATCAGTGTCTTATAATTTTCTGCATACAGGTCTTTTGTCTCCTTAGGTAGGTTTATTCCTAGATATTTTATTATTTTTTTGCAATGGTAAATGGGAGTGTTTCCTTAATTTCTCTTTCAGATGGTTCATCATTAATGTATAGGAATGCAAATGATTTCTGTACATTAATTTTGTATCCTGGTACTTTGCCAAATTCGTTGATTAGCTCTTGTAGTTTTCTGGTAGCATCTTTAGGATTCTCTTTGTATAGGATCTACAAACAGCAACAGCTTTACTTCTTCTCTTCTGATTTTGATTCCTTTTATTTCTTTTTCTTCTCTGATTTCTGTAGCTAAAATTTCCAAAACTAGGTTGAATAATAGTGGTGAGAGAGGACAACTTTGTCTTGTTCCTGATCTTAGAGGAAATGGTTTTAGTTTTTCACCACTGAGAATGATGTTGGCTGTAGGTTTGTCATATATGACTTTTATTATGTTGAGGTAAGTTGCCTCTATGCCTACTTTCTGGAGGGTTTTTATCATAAATTGGTTTGCAGTTTTGTCGAAAGCTTTTTCTGCATCTATTGAGATGATAGTATGGTTTTTCTTCTTCAGCTTGTTAATATGGTTTACCACATTGATTGATTTGCATATATTGAAGAATCCTTGCATTACTGTGATAAACCCCACTTGCTCATGGTGTATGATCTTACTAATGCTGTAGGATTCTGTTTGCTAGTATTTTGTTGAGGATTTTTGCATCTATGTTCATCAGTGATATTGGCCTGTAGTTTTCTTTTTTTTGTGACATCTTCGTCTGGTTTTGATATCAGGGTAATGGTGGCCTCATAGAATCAGTTTGGGAGTGTTCCTCCCCTGCTATATTTTGGAAGACTTTGAGAAGGATGAGTGTTAGCTCTTCTCTAAATGTTTGATAGAATTCACCTGTGAAGCCATCTGGTCCTGGGCTTTTGTTTGTTGGAAGGTTTTTAATCACAGTTTCAATTTCAGTGCTTGTGATTGGTCTGTTTATATTTTCTCTTTCTTCCTGGTTCAGTCTCAGAAGGTTGTAGTTTTCTAAGAATTTGTCCATTTCTTCCAGGTTGTCCATTTTATTGGCATGTAGTTGCTTTTAGTAAACGCTCATGATCCTTTGTATTCCTGTAGTGTCAGTTGTTACCTCTCCTTTTTCATTTGTAATTCTATTGATTTGAGTCTTCTCCCTTTTTTTCTTGATGAGTGTGGTTAATGGTTTGTGAATTTTGTTTATCTTCCCCAAGAACCAGCTTTTAGTTTTATTGATCTTTACTATTGTTTCCTTCATTTCTTTTTCATTTATTTCTGGTTTGATCTTTATGATTTCTTCCCTTCTGCTAACTTTGAGGTTTCTTTGTTCTTCTTTCTCTAATTGTTTTAGGTGTAAGGTTAGGTTGTTTTCTTGAGATGTTTCTTGTTTCTTGAGGTAGGATTTTATTGCTGTAACCTTCCCTCTTAGAACTGCTTTTGCTGCATCCCATAGGTTTTGGGTTGTCATGTTTTCATTGTCATTTGTTTCTAGGTATTTTTTGATTTCCTCTTTGATTTCTTCAGTGGTCTCTTGGTTATGTAGTAGTGTATTGTTTAGCCTTTATGTGTTTGTATTTTTTACAGATTTTTTCCTGTAACTGATATCTAGTCTCATAGCATTGTGTTCAGAAAAGGTGCTTGATACTATTTCAATTTTCTTAAATTTACCAAGGCTTGATTTTTGACCCAAGATATGATCTATCCTGGAAATATTTTAACATTCTTGACACATTAAACAAACTACTTTACTTGAGAGTATATTAAATTTATAAATTGGTCTAGAAAATATCTAAATAAATGATACTTGCAATGCAGATCTGGTCTGAAAATAACTACATGTATCAGAAGATTTTTAAAAATGGTAGAAATTGGTTCAATGAAATAACCGCAATCAGTTGCCAAAGAATTAAATTAGTATTCCCAAATATAAGTAGTGAATCAGATTGAGGCCACATTTGTTACAAGAATAGGAATTTGTGCAAGATCAGGATTTCAGAAAAAAAAAAAAAGATATTTTAAATAGTAATTCTCTGTTCATTTTGACTCTTTGAAGGGTAGCAATGGAAAATAACTAAAACCTTAGATGAGGCGTTAGCTCTGGAGGTTCATTTGATCTAATTGATGGCTCAAGATAATATTTATAAATCTCCCAACAAATGGTTTGGCTTACAGTAGGTCTTTAGTAAGAAATGGTTCCTTTACCTTCTAGGTTTAGGAGACAAAGTAGAAACAGAACCATGTCAGCTGCAATTGTAAATCATAGGTCATGTTTCTACTGTTTTTTTTTTTGTTTTGTTTTTTTTTTTTTTTTTTGTGGTACGCGGCCCTCTCACTGTTGTGGCCTCTCCCGTTGCGGAGCACAGGCTCCGGATGCGCAGGCTCAGCAGCCCTGGCTCACGGGCCCAGCCGCTCCGCGGCATGTGGGATCCTCCCAGACCAGGGCACGAACCTGTATCCCCTGCATTGGCAGGCGGACTCCCAACCACTGCGCCACCAGGGAAGCCCTCTACTGTTTTATAATAAGCTTATGAGGACAACAATAACTCTGTAAGTGTTTCCATATTATCTCATTAACTATTTGATGTGCTTTATAAAGTGAAATTTTGTGAAATAGCCAATTTTGCCTTGATTTGGTTGATACTTTACTTTGATTGAGATTGCATTGGATTTCTAGATAAATTTGAGGAAGAATTCATATCTTAATAAGGTTACATCGCTCCTCCATGATTATGGCATATCTATTATATTCACATCATTAAAATTAATTCATTGTTCCTAATTCTAAAGATAAGCTGTATTACTTGAGTTCAATTTTTTGGTGCATTTTTGCAAGTTGTGCAATTCCATGGCTCAGTTTATTTCTTCATGACAGAGACATACATTATCGTTATTGATTTTTTTAATCAAGAAAGGATAATATTTAGATACAAAATAGATTTACATAAATAAAAATACCATTAGAGCAAAATCAATTAAAGTATGTGTTGATATTGCAATTTCAATTTCAGGAATTTATCCTAGAGAATGTAAAAATGAGGATCTTCATTTCAGTATTTTTCATATATTAGCAAAAAAAAAAAAGTACCTGGAGACCATCGATCATATTATTCAACATAAGAGAATGGTTTAATAGATTTCAATATATGTATAATCCAGAACATTATGTATTTGATAAAATGAATGATATAGATGTGAATGTACTGACAGGTCATATTGCAGGAAAAATGTAAATGTAAAATGATATCAATTCTTTGATTTCCTAAAAACTATAGGTATATGTCTACATCAATTCTCAATCTTTAATCACCTTCTGAAGTAAAATATCTGAAGAAATATTTTAGTCTTTAATTTGTACAACTATAAACTTATTTTTCTGTTGAGAAGATATTTTGAAATTCTTTTTAAATGAAAAAATGGAGAAATGAGTGGATAATTGTTAGTTGTTGGAGAACTTATAGGTGAATAAATTATATCATTGAGGTAAAAATCTCAAACAAGTGTAATTATGCCAGCTAGAAGAATGTGATTTTACTTTTGATATAATACAAATGCAAACAATGTGAATTTTCCTATTTCTTTACTAAAGGTAACTGATTTTAAAAATTGGATATAAAAATTTTTCTTTGAATATTAGCAGTCTTGAATTCTGTGACAAATAAAGTATTTGAAAATCTGTTAAGAACAATAGAAAATTTAAGGTTTTGCCCTATTTACAATCTAACCGATTAGTCTGCCACATTTTGTTTTTTAAAGTATGCTCCACAGAAGGCACAAGACTCCTAGATAAGAGCAAAGGACTTAACATCACTGCAGTGTGAACATCACATTTTCACTGGTTCACCTTGCACCTCAAGTCCTATGAGGCAATACAGAGGGGTCCTGATACATGCCTGCACTCAGGTTACATTATAGGACAGAAGCCCTGAGCTTAGGAAATCCAAATACTTTATAATAAGCAACAAGCATGCCTGTTTGCTCTGAAAGGAGACACACTTTTCCAAGTTTGTTTGCTGGATGTGCAGAAATGTGAAAGATCTGTTGAGAATGGTCTCCCAATGATAACCACCCCTTGTTTCTACATCATCCTGGGACTAAATTTTTTTCCATGACTATAACACCTTTTCAGGCACTCTAATTAACCTGATGGATAGAGACTGGGACAAAATCCATTCAGTTGTCTCATTCAGTGGTAAGACTTCAAGCTGCAGCGGGATGCCAACATGCACTGTCTCAACCATGCCTACAAGTGTCCCATATTGAAATATTCCGTAAACCATCAGGGTGTAACTTAAAATAGCTTGTGGCTTCCTCCATCTAACTGGCATTGCTGTATTGACCTATTCTCTTAGCTAAGGCATTCATCCAGCTACAGCATGAGATAGTAATTGCACAGACTTCATTTTGTCCCCAAAGAGGGCACCTAAGGCATTTCTATCATCCACAACTATCCTTGGTTAGTGTGCTGCATCTGAGTTGAATACCTCTCAGGGCTGAGGTGGCATCATTGATCTCTTTAGCTAAAATAATGGGCACATTTCATGATACCTTTTCTAATTGTACAACTTACACTGTAGAGACAACTGCCTGCACTGTATATACAGATAACAAGTCAGTCCCCTCCCAAAGGCATTCCCCTAAATGACCAAGAGTTACCTAATTTAGGAGAGATCACCTCAGTTGTCTGAGGGCTATGTGTTCTACAGGTGGTGTTTCCTTAAGCAGTTGTAGGTCTGTTATGACTACCATGAAGGGGCACATCACTGTTTCAGGGAGGGATGCAAGTTAATGCCTGGTTTCCACACAAGAAATACAGTTCTAGAGATGTACATTGTGTCCCTGGAAAGTAATTGTTATTTAGAATTGTTGGAGTCTCCCAAATGGGACCTACATTGCGCAGAGGTCGCAGGATGGTGCCTCCAATACCTCCATTGTTCATGGTGCATCTCCCTTTCTGCTAGTAAGTCTTTGAATCCCCATGACTAATTGAGTGTACCCTTTGTTCTTAAGGAAATACCTAAGGGAAGTCATCCCAATCTTTTCTTTGTCCCAACACCCAGGTGGTATTTTCCATGGTCTGAGGTGACATCCAATGGGATGCTTAGCCATGGTATACTACTTTTCTATTTTAGCCTAGCAGATCAGTTACAAACTTAGCATCTTAACACAATACATGCTTATTATTTCATATGTATGTGAGAAGTCTGGGCACAGATTATCTGGGTTCTCTGATTCAGGCTCTTGATAGGCTGCAAGGCTATCTGGGTCTGTGGTCACATCAGAGGTCTAACTGGGAAAATGTCCACTTTCAGCCTGTTTCTGTTGTTAGAAGAGTTCATTTATTTGTGGCTGTACAACTGAGGTCCTCATTTTTTTATGACTATTGGCTAGGGACAGTTCCTTGCCATATGACACTCTGCATGGGTCCTCTCACATAATAGCTTACTTCGTTAAGCCAACAAAGTGATTTTCTCTCCCATGATAGCAAAC